>NW_027142229.1:1370564-2055846 GCF_036365525.1 Heterodontus francisci | reverse complement strand
ACCTTCAGCACACAGTGAAACCCTTCCCCACACACTGAAACACCTTCCCCACACACTGAAACACATCCCCACACACTGAAACCCCTTCCCCACACACTGAAACACATCCCCACACACTGAAACCCCTTCCCCACACACTGAACCACCTTCCCCACGCACTGAAACCCCTTCCCCACACACTGAAACCCCTTCCGCACACAGAGAAACCCATCCCCACACACTGAAACCCCTTCCCCTCATACTGAAATGCATCCCCACACACTGAAACCCTTCCCCACACACTGAAACCCCTTCCCCACACTCTGAAGCACATCCCCACGCGCTGAAACACCTTCCCCACACACTGAAGCCCCTTCCCCGCACACTGAAACCCCTTCCCCACACACGGAAACCCCTTCCGCACACACTGAAACCCCTTCCGCACACACTGAACAACCTTCCCCACACATTGAAACACCTTCCCAACACAATGAAACCCCTTCCGCACATACTGAAACACCTTCCCCACACACTGAAACCCCTTCCCCACACACTGAAACCCCTTCCGCACACAGTGAAACCCTTCCACACACACTGAAACTCCTTCCCCACACACTGAAGCACATCCCCACACACTGAAACCCCTTCCGCACTAACTGAAACACCTTCGCCACACACTGAAACACCTTCCCCACACACTGAAACCCCTTCGGCTCACAGTGAAACCCTTCCCCACACACTGAAACTCATCCCCACACATTGAAACACCTTCCCCACACACTGAAACCCCTTCCGCACACACTGAAACACCTTCCGCACACACTGAAACACCTTCCCCACACACTGAAACACCTTCCCCACACACTGAAACCCATCCCCACACACTGAAACACCTTCCCCACACACTGAAACACATCCCCACACACTGAAACACATCCCCACACACTGAAACAGATCCCCACACACTGAAGCACATCCACACGCACTGAAACACCTTCCCCACACACTGAAACCCCTTCCCCACTCACTGAAACACCTTCCCCACACACTGAAACACATTCCCCACACACGGAAATCACATCCCCACACACTGAAACCCTTCCCCACTCTTTGAAACGACTTCCCCACACACTGAAACACCTTCCCCACTAACTGTAACACCTTCCCCACACACTGAAACCCCTTCCGCACACAATGAAACACATCCCCACACACTGAAACCCCTTCCACACACACTGAAACACATCCCCACACACTGAAACCCCTTCCCCACACACTGAAACACCTTCCCCACGCACTGAAACCCCTTCCCCACACACTGATACCCCTTCCGCAAACAGAGAAACCCATCCCCACACACTGAAACCCCTTCCCCACACACTGAAATACATCCCCACACACTGAAACCCTTCCCCACACACTGAAACCCCTTCCCCACACACTGAAGCACATCCCCACGCGCTGAAACACCTTCCCCACACACTGAAACACCTTCCCCACACACTGAAACCCCTTCCCCACACACTGAAACACCTTCCCCACACACCGAAACCCATTCCCCACACACGGAAACCCCTTCAAAACACACTGAAACACCTTCCCCACACACTGAAACCCTTCCCCACACACTGAAACACATTCCCCACACACTGAAACACTTCCCCACACACTGAAAAACCTTCCCCACACAATGGAACCCCTTCCCCACACACTGAAACCACATCCCCACACACTGAAACACCTTCCCCACACTATGAACCCCAATCCCCACACACTGCAACACATCCCCACACACTGAAACACCTTCCCCACACACTGAAACCCCTTCCGCACATACTGAAACACCTTCCCCACAAACTGAAACCCCTTCCCCACACACTGAAACCCCTTCCGCACACAGTGAATCCCTTCCCCACACACTGAAACTCCTTCCCCACACACTGAAGCACATCCCCACACACTGAAACCCCTTCCGCACTAACTGAAACACCTTCGCCACACACTGAAACCCCTTCCGCACACAGTGAATCCCTTCCCCACACACTGAAACTCCTTCCCCACACACTGAAGCACATCCCCACACACTGAAACCCCTTCCGCACTAACTGAAACACCTTCGCCACACACTGAAACACCTTCCCCACACACTGAAACCCCTTCCGCTCACACTGAAACCCATTGACCACAATCTGAAACACATTGCCCAATCACTGAAACCCCTTCCCCACACACTGAAACCCCTTCTGCACACACTGAGACAGATTCCCCACAGACTGAAACCCCTTCCCCACACACTGAAACCCCTTCCGCACATACTGAAACACCTTCCCCACACACTGAAACCCCTTCCCCACACACTGCAACCCCTTCCGCACACAGTGAAACTCTTCCCCACACACTGAAACCCCTTCCCCACACACTGAAACTCATCCCCACACACTGAAACCCCTTCCCCACACACTGAAACACATCCCCACACACTGAAACCCCTTCCACACACTCTGAAACACCTTCCCCACACACTGAAACATCTTCCCCACACACTGAAACGCCTTCCCCACACACTGAAACACCTTCAGCACACAGTGAAACCCTTCCCCACACACTGAAACACCTTCCCCACACACTGAAACACATCCCCACACACTGAAACCCCTTCCCCACACACTGAAACACATCCCCACACACTGAAACCCCTTCCCCACACACTGAACCACCTTCCCCACGCACTGAAACCCCTTCCCCACACACTGAAACCCCTTCCGCACACAGAGAAACCCATCCCCACACACTGAAACCCCTTCCCCTCATACTGAAATGCATCCCCACACACTGAAACCCTTCCCCACACACTGAAACCCCTTCCCCACACTCTGAAGCACATCCCCACGCGCTGAAACACCTTCCCCACACACTGAAGCCCCTTCCCCGCACACTGAAACCCCTTCCCCACACACGGAAACCCCTTCCGCACACACTGAAACCCCTTCCGCACACACTGAACAACCTTCCCCACACATTGAAACACCTTCCCAACACAATGAAACCCCTTCCGCACATACTGAAACACCTTCCCCACACACTGAAACCCCTTCCCCACACACTGAAACCCCTTCCGCACACAGTGAAACCCTTCCACACACACTGAAACTCCTTCCCCACACACTGAAGCACATCCCCACACACTGAAACCCCTTCCGCACTAACTGAAACACCTTCGCCACACACTGAAACACCTTCCCCACACACTGAAACCCCTTCGGCTCACAGTGAAACCCTTCCCCACACACTGAAACTCATCCCCACACATTGAAACACCTTCCCCACACACTGAAACCCCTTCCGCACACACTGAAACACCTTCCGCACACACTGAAACACCTTCCCCACACACTGAAACACCTTCCCCACACACTGAAACCCATCCCCACACACTGAAACACCTTCCCCACACACTGAAACACATCCCCACACACTGAAACAGATCCCCACACACTGAAGCACATCCACACGCACTGAAACACCATCCCCACACACTGAAACCGCTTCCCCACACACTGAAACACCTTCCCCACACACTGAAACACATTCCCCACACACGGAAATCACATCCCCACACACTGAAACCCTTCCACACACTTTGAAACGACTTCCGCACACACTGAAACACCTTCCCCACACACTGAAACACCTTCACCACACACTGAATCCCATCCCCACACACTGAAACTCCTTCCCCTCACACTGAAATGCATCCCCACACACTGAAACCCATCCCCACACACTGAAACCCCTTCCCCACACACTGAAGCACATCCCCACGCGCTGAAACACCTTCCCCACACACTGAAACCCCTTCCCCGCACACTGAAACACATCCCCAAACACTGAAACCCATTCACCACACACTGGAACACATTCCCCACACACTGAAAGCCTTCCAAACACACTGAAACACATTCCCCACACACTGAAACCCCTTCCCCACACACTGAAACCCCTTCCCCACACACTGAAACCCCTTCCCCACCACCGAAACGCCTTCTGCACACACTGAAACCACTTCCGCACACACTGAACCACCTTCCCCACACATTGAAACACCTTCCCAACACAATGAAACCCCTTCCGCACATACTGAAACACCTTCCCCACACACTGAAACCCATTCCCCACACACTGAAACCCCTTCCGCACACAGTGAAACCCTTCCACACACACTGAAACTCCTTCCCCACACACTGAAGCACATCCCCACACACTGAAACCCCTTCCGCACTAACTGAAACACCTTCGCCACTCACTGAAACACCTTCCCCACACACTGAAACCCCTTCAGCTCACAGTGAATCCCTTCCCCACACACTGAAACACATCCCCACACATTGAAACACCTTCCCCACACACTGAAACCCCTTCCGCACACACTGAAACACCTTCCGCACACACTGAAACACCTTCCCCACACACTGAAACACCTTCCCCACACTCTGAAACCCATCCCCACAAACTGAAACTCCTTCCCCACACACTGAAACACATCCCCACACACTGAAACAGATCCCCACACACTGAAGCACATCCACACGCACTGAAACACCTTCCCCACACACTGAAACCCCTTCCCCACTCACTGAAACACCTTCCCCACACACTGAAACACATTCCCCACACACGGAAATCACATCCCCACACACTGAAACCCTTCCCCACTCTTTGAAACGACTTCCCCACACACTGAAACACCTTCCCCACTAACTGTAACACCTTCCCCACACACTGAAACCCCTTCCGCACACAATGAAACACATCCCCACACACTGAAACCCCTTCCACACACACTGAAACACATCCCCACACACTGAAACCCCTTCCCCACACACTGAAACACCTTCCCCACGCACTGAAACCCCTTCCCCACACACTGATACCCCTTCCGCAAACAGAGAAACCCATCCCCACACACTGAAACCCCTTCCCCACACACTGAAATACATCCCCACACACTGAAACCCTTCCCCACACACTGAAACCCCTTCCCCACACACTGAAGCACATCCCCACGCGCTGAAACACCTTCCCCACACACTGAAACACCTTCCCCACACACTGAAACCCCTTCCCCACACACTGAAACACCTTCCCCACACACTGAAACACATTCGCCACACACGGAAATCACATCCCCACACAGTGAAACCCTTCCCCACACACTGAAACTCCTTCCCCACACACTGAAGCACATCCCCACACACTGAAACACCTTCCGCACTCACTGAAACACCTTCGCCACACACTGAAACACCTTCCCCACACACTGAAACCCCTCCGCTCACAGTGAAACCCTTCCCACACACTGAAACACATCCCCACACATTGAACCCCCTTCCCCACACACTGAAACCCCTTCCGCGCACACTTAAACACCTTCCCCACACACTGAAACCCCTTCCGCACAAACTGAAATTCCTTCCGCACACACTGGAACACCTTTGCCACACACTGAAACCCATTCCCCACACACTGAAACCCCTTCCGCACACACTGAAACACCTTCCCCACAAACTGAAACGACTTCCCCACAAACTGAAACACGTTCCCCACACACCGAAACCCCTTCCCCACCCACGGAAACCCCTTCCAAACTGACTGAAACACCTTCCCCACACACTGAAACCCTTCCCCACACACTGAAACACATTCCCCACACACTGAAACACTTCCCCACACACTGAAAAACTTTCCCCACACACTGGAACCCCTTCCCCACACACTGAAACCACATCCCCACACATTGAAACACCTTCCCCACACTATGAACCCCATTCCCCACACACTGCAACACATCCCCACACACTGAAACACCTTCCCCACACACTGAAACCCCTTCCCCACACACTGAAACACTTCCCCAAACACTGAAACCCATTGACCACAATCTGAAACACATTGTCCAATCACTGAAACCCCTTCCCCACACACTGAAACCCCTTCTGCACACACTGAGACAGATTCCCCACAGACTGAAACCCCTTCCCCACACACTGAAACCCCTTCCGCACATACTGAAACACCTTCCCCACACACTGAAACCCCTTCCCCACACACTGCAACCCCTTCCGCACACAGTGAAACTCTTCCCCACACACTGAAACCCCTTCCCCACACACTGAAACACATCCCCACACACTGAAACCCCTTCCCCACACACTGAAACACATCCCCACACACTGAAACCCCTTCCACACACTCTGAAAAACCTTCCCCACACACTGAAACATCTTCCCCACACACTGAAACGCCTTCCCCACACACTGAAACACCTTCAGCACACAGTGAAACCCTTCCCCACACACTGAAACACCTTCCCCACACACTGAAACACATCCCCACACACTGAAACCCCTTCCCCACACACTGAAACACATCCCCACACACTGAAACCCCTTCCCCACACACTGAACCACCTTCCCCACGCACTGAAACCCCTTCCCCACACACTGAAACCCCTTCCGCACACAGAGAAACCCATCCCCACACACTGAAACCCCTTCCCCTCATACTGAAATGCATCCCCACACACTGAAACCCTTCCCCACACACTGAAACCCCTTCCCCACACTCTGAAGCACATCCCCACGCGCTGAAACACCTTCCGCACACACTGAAGCCCCTTCCCCGCACACTGAAACCCCTTCCCCACACACGGAAACCCCTTCCGCACACACTGAAACCCCTTCCGCACACACTGAACAACCTTCCCCACACATTGAAACACCTTCCCAACACAATGAAACCCCTTCCGCACATACTGAAACACCTTCCCCACACACTGAAACCCCTTCCCCACACACTGAAACCCCTTCCGCACACAGTGAAACCCTTCCACACACACTGAAACTCCTTCCCCACACACTGAAGCACATCCCCACACACTGAAACCCCTTCCGCACTAACTGAAACACCTTCGCCACACACTGAAACACCTTCCCCACACACTGAAACCCCTTCGGCTCACAGTGAAACCCTTCCCCACACACTGAAACTCATCCCCACACATTGAAACACCTTCCCCACACACTGAAACCCCTTCCGCACATACTGAAACACCTTCCGCACACACTGAAACACCTTCCCCACACACTGAAACACCTTCCCCACACACTGAAACCCATCCCCACACACTGAAACACCTTCCCCACACACTGAAACACATCCCCACACACTGAAACAGATCCCCACACACTGAAGCACATCCACACGCACTGAAACACCATCCCCACACACTGAAACCGCTTCCCCACACACTGAAACACCTTCCCCACACACTGAAACACATTCCCCACACACGGAAATCACATCCCCACACACTGAAACCCTTCCCCACACTTTGAAACGACTTCCCCACACACTGAAACACCTTCCCCACAAACTGTAACACCTTCCCCACACACTGAAACCCCTTCTGCACACAATGAAACACATCCCCACGCACTGAAACCCCTTCCACACACACTGAAACACATCCCCACACACTGAAACCCCTTCCCCACACACTGAAACTCCTTCCCCACGCACTGAAACCCCTTCCCCACACACTGATACCCCTTCCGCAAACAGAGAAACCCATCCCCACACACTGAAACCCCTTCCCCACACACTGAAATACATCCCCACACACTGAAACCCTTCCCCACACACTGAAACCCCTTTCCCACACACTGAAGCACATCCCCACGCGCTGAAACACCTTCCCCACACACTGAAACACATCCCCACACATTGAAACAACTTCCCCACACACTGAAACCCCTTCCGCACACACTGAAACACCTTCCCCACACACTGAAACACCTTCCCCACACACTGAAACCCATCCCACACACTGAAACAGATCCCCACACACTGAAGCACATCCACCACGCACTGAAACACCTTCCCCACACACTGAAACCCCTTCCCCACACACTGAAACACCTTCCCCACACACTGAAACACATTCCCCACACACGGAAATCACATCCCCACACACTGAAACCCTTCCCCACACTTTGAAACGACTTCCCCACACACTGAAACACCTTCCCCACAAACTGTAACACCCGTATCATGCTCCTCTTGCTCAATGTGGGAGCTCAGGGACATGGCTGATGACCCTGACTCCTTCACGTGCAGGAACTGTGTCCAGCTGCAGCTCTTGTTAGACCGCATGACTTCTCTCGAGCTGCGGATGGACTCACTTTGGAGCATGCGCGATGCTGAGGAGGTCGTGGATAGCACGTTTTGTGAATTGGTCACACCGCAGATTAGGATTGCTGAGGGAGAAAGGAAATGGGTGACCAAAAGGCAGAGAAAGAGCAGGAAGGCAGCGCAGGAGTCCCCTGCGGTCATCTCCCTCCAAAACAAGTATACCGTTTTGGATACTGTTGATTGAGATGGCTCACCAGGGGAAGGCAGCAGTTGGCAGGTCCATGGCACCGTGGCTGGCTCTGCTGTTCCGAAGGGCAGGAAAAAGAGTGGAAGGGCTATAGTCGTAGGGGATTCGATTGTAAGGGGAGTAGATAGGCGGTTCTGTGGTCGAAAACGAGGCTGGCGAATGGTATGTTGCCTCCCAGGTGCACGGGTCAGGGACGTCTCAGATCGGCTGCAGAACATTCTAAAGGGGGAGGGTGAACAGCCAGTTGTCATTGTGCACATAGGCACTAATGATATAGGTAAAAAACGGGATGAGGTCCTACATGCAGAGTTTAGGGAGTTAGGAGCCAAGTTAAAAAGTAGGACCTCAAAGGTAGTAATCTCAGGATTACTACCAGTGCCACGTGATAGTCAGTGTAAAAATGAAAGAATAGTCAGGATGAATGCGTGGCTTGAGAGATGGTGCAGGAAGGAGGGGTTCAGATTTTTGGGACATTGGGACCGGTTCTGGGGGAGGTGGGACTATTACAAATTGGACGGTCTACACCTGGGCCAGACTGGAACCAATGTCCTTGGAGGTGCTTTTGCTAACGCTGTTGGGGAGGGTTTAAACTAATGTGGCAGGGGGATGGGAACCAATTGAGGTCAGTTGACAGTAAGGAGGTAGTAACAAAAGCCTGTAAGGAACTAGATAATGAAGTCAGTGTGACTAAGGGGAAGAGCAGGCAGGGAGCAGATGATGAATATAAAGGGACTGGTGGTCTGAGGTGCATTTGTTTTAATGCAAGAAGTGTAGTAGGTAAGGCAGATGAACTTAGGGCTTGGATTAGTACCTGGGAGTATGATGTTATTGCTATTACTGAGACTTGGTTGAGGGAAGGGCATGATTGGCAACTAAATATCCCAGGATATCGATGCTTCAGGCGGGATAGAGAGGGAGGTAAAAGGGGTGGAGGAGTTGCATTGCTGGTCAAAGAGGATATCACAGCTGTGCTGAAGGAGGGCACTATGGAGGACTCGAGCAGTGAGGCAATATGGACAGAACTCAGAAATAGGAAGGGTGCGGTAACAATGTTGGGGCTGTACTACAGGCCTCCCAACAGCGAGCGTGAGATAGAGGTACAAATATGTAAACAGATTATGGAAAGATGTAGGAGCAACAGGGTGGTGGTGATAGGAGATTTTAATTTTCCCAACATTGACTGGGATTTGCTTCGTGTTAGAGGTCCAGATGGAGCAGAATTTGTAAGGAGCATCCAGGAGGGTTTTCTAGAGCAGTATGTAAATAGTCCAACTCGGGAAGGGGCCATACTGGACCTGGTGTTGGGGAATGAGCCCGGCCAGGTTGTTGAAGTTTCAGTAGGGGACTACTTTGGGAATAGTGATCACAATTCCGTAAGCTTTAAAATACTCATGGACAAAGACGAGAGTGGTCCAAAAGGGAGAGTGCTAAATTGGGGGAAGGCCAACTGCACCAAAATTCGGCAGGAGCTGGGAAATGTAGATTGGGAGCAGCTGTTTGAAGGTAAATCCACATGTGATATGTGGGAGGCTTTTAAAGAGAGGTTGATTAGCGTGCAGGAGAGACATGTTCCTGTGAAAATGAGGGATAGAAATGGCAAGATTAGGGAACCATGGATGACAGGTGAAATTGTGAGACTAGCTAAGAGGAAAAAGGAAGCATACATAAGGTCTAGGCGGCTGATGAAAGACGAAGCTTTGAAAGAATATCGGGAATGTAGGACCAATCTGAAACGAGGAATTAAGAGGGCTAAAAGGGGTCATGAAATATCTTTAGCAAACAGGGTTAAGGAAAATCCCAAAGCCTTTTATTCATATATAAGGAGAAAGAGGGTAACTAGAGAAAGGATTGGCCCACTGAAGGACAAAGGAGGAATGTTATGCTTGGACTCAGAGAAAATGGGTGAGATTCCAAACGAGTACTTTGCATCGGTATTCACCGAGGAGAGGGACATGACGGATGTTGAGGTTAGGAACAGATGTTTGATTACTCGAGGTCAAGTCGGCATAAGGAGGGAGGAAGTGTTGGGTATTCTAAAGGGCATTACGGTGGACAAGTCCCCAGGTCCGGATGGGATCTATCCCAGGTTACTGAGGGAAGCGAGAGAGGAAATAGCTGGGGCCTTAACAGATATCTTTGCAGCATCCTTAAACACGGGTGAGGTCTCGGAGGACTGGAGAATTGCTAATGTTGTCCCCTTGTTTAAGAAGGGTAGCAGGGATAATCCAGGTAATTATAGACCGGTGAGCCTGACGTCAGTGGTAGGGAAGCTGCTGGAGAAGATACTGAGGGATAGGATCTATTCCCATTTGGAAGAAAATGGGCTCATCAGTGATAGGCAACATGGTTTTGTGCAGGGAAGGTCATGTCTTACCAACTTAATAGAATTCTTTGAGGAAGTGACAAAGTTGATTGATGAGGGAAGGGCTGTCGATGTCATATACATGGACTTCAGTAAGGCGTTTGATAAGGTTCCCCATGGCAGGCTGATGGAGAAAGTGAAGGCGCTTGGGGTCCAAGGTGTACTAGCTAGATGGATAAAGAACTGGCTGGGCAACAGGAGACAGAGAGTAGCAGTAGAAGGGAGTTTCTCAAAATGGAGACGTGTGACCAGTGGTGTTCCACAGGGATCCGTGCTGGGACCACTGTTGTTTGTGATATACATTAATGATTTGGAGGAAAGTATAGGTGGACTGATTAGCAAATTTTCAGACGACACTAAGATTGGTGGAGTAGCAGATAGTGAAGGGGACTGTCAGAGAATACAGCAGAATATAGATAGATTGGAGAGTTGGGCAGAGAAATGGCAGATGGAGTTCAATCAGGGCAAATGCGAGGTGATGCATTTTGGAAGATCCAATTCAAGAGTGAACGAGACAGTAAATGGAAAAGTCCTGGGGAAAATTGATGTCCAGAGAGATTTGGGTGTTCAGGTCCACTGTTCCCTGAAGGTGGCAACGCAGGTAAATAGAGTGGTCAAGAAGGCATACGGCATGCTTTCCTTCATCGGACGGGGCATTGAGTACAAGAGTTGGCAGGTCATGTTACAGTTGTTTAGGACTTTGGTTCGGCCACATTTGGAATACTGCGTACAGTTCTGGTCGCCACATTATCAAAAGGATGTGGATGCTTTGGAGAGGGTGCAGAGGAGGTTCACCAGGATGTTGCCTGGTATGGAGGGCGCTAGCTATGAAGAGAGGTTGAGCAGATTAGGATTATTTTCATTAGAAAGACGGAGGTTGAGGGGGGACCTGATTGAGGTGTACAAAATCATGAGAGGTATAGACAGGGTGGATAGCAAGAGGCTTTTTCCCAGAGTGGGGGTTTCAATTACTAGAGGACACGAGTTCAAAGTGAAAGGGGAAAAGTTTCGGGGGGATATGCGTGGAAAGTTCTTTACGCAGAGGGTGGTGGGCACCTGGAACGCATTGCCAGCGGAGGTGGTAGATGCGGGCACGATGGAGTCTTTTAAGATGTATCTAGACAGATACATGAATGGGCAGGAAGAAAAGAGATACAGAACCTTAGAAAATAGGCGACATGTTTAGAGAGAGGATCTGGATCGGCGCAGGCTTGGAGGGCCGAAGGGCCTGTTCCTGTGCTGTAATTATCTTTGTTCTTTGTTCTTTTGTTGTTCTTCCCCACACACTGAAACCCCTTCCGCACACAATGAAACACATCCCCACACACTGAAACCCCTTCCACACACACTGAAACACATCCCCACACACTGAAACCCCTTCCCCACACACTGAAACACCTTCCCCATGCACTGAAACCCCTTCCCCACACACTGATCCCCCTTCCGGACACAGAGAAACCCATCCCCACACACTGAAACCCCTTCCCCACACACTGAAATACATCCCCACACACTGAAACCCTTCCCCACACACTGAAACCCCTTCCCCACACACTGAAGCACATCCCCACGCACTGAAACACCTTCCCCACACACTGAAACAACTTCCCTGCACACTGAAACACTTCCCCAAACACTGAAACCCATTCACCACACACTGAAACCCCTTCCCCACACACTGAAACGCCTTCCGCACACACTGAAACCCCTTCCGCACACACTGAAACACCTTCCCCACACATTGAAACACCTTCCCCACACACTGAAACCCCTTCCGCACATACTGAAACAACTTCCCCACACACTGAAACCCCTTCCCCACACACTGAAACCCCTTCCGCACACAGTGAAACCCTTCCCCACACACTGAAACTCCTTCCCCACACACTGAAGCACATCCCCACACACTGAAACCCCTTCCGCACTAACTGAAACACCTTCGCCACACACTGAAACACCTTCCACACACACTGAAACCCCTTCCGCTCACAGTGAAACCCTTCCCCACACACTGAAACACATCCCCACACATTGAAACCCCTTCGCCCCACACACTGAAACCCCTTCCGCACACACTTAAACACCTTCCCCACACACTGAAACCCCTTCCGCACAAACTGAAATTCCTTCCGCACACACTGGAACACCTTTGCCACACACTGAAGCCCATTCCCCACACACTGAAACCCCTTCCGCACACACTGAAACACCTTGCCCGCTAACTGAAACGCCTTCCCCACAAACTGAAACACGTTCCCCACACACCGAAACCCATTCCCCACACACGGAAACCCCTTACAAACACACTGAAACACCTTCCCCACACACTGAAACCCTTCCCCACACACTGAAACACATTCCCCACACACTGAAACACTTCCCCACACACTGAAAAACCTTCCCCACACACTGGAGCCCCTTCCCCACACACTGAAACCACATCCCCACACACTGAAACACCTTCCCCACACTATGAACCCCAATCAGCACACACTGCAACACATCCCCACACACTGAAACACCTTCCCCACACACTGAAACCACTTCCCACACACTGAAAACCTTCCCCAAACACTGAAACCCATTCACCACAAACTGAAACACATTGCCCAATTACTGAAACCCCTTCCCCACACACTGAAAACCCTTCGGCACACACTGAGACAGATTCCCCACAGACTGAAACCCCTTCCCCACACACTGAAACCCCTTCCGCACATACTGAAACACCTTCCCCACACACTGAAACCCCTTCCCCACACACTGCAACCCCTTCCGCACACAGTGAAACTCTTCCCCACACACTGAAACACCTTCCCCACACACTGAAACACATCCCCACACACTGAAACCCCTTCCCCACACACTGAAGCACATCCCCACACACTGAAACCCCTTCCACACACTCTGAAACACCTTCCCCACACACTGAAACATCTTCCCCACACACTGAAACCCCTTCCGCACACAGTGAAACTCTTCCCCACACACTGAAACACCTTCCCCACACACTGAAACACATCCCCACACACTGAAACCCCTTCCCCACACACTGAAGCACATCCCCACACACTGAAACCCTTCCCCACACACTGGAACCTCTTCCCCACACACTGAAAGCTCTTCCCCACAGACTGAAAACCTTCCCCACACACTGAATCCCCTTCACCACACACTGAAACCTCTTCCCCACACAAACTGAAACCACTTCCCCACAGACTGAAACCCCTTCCCCACACTCTGAAATCTTTTCCCCACACACTGAAACCTCTTCCACACACACTGAAACCACTTCCCCACAAACTGAAACCTCTTCCCCACAAACTGAAACATCTTCCCCACTGACTGAAACCCCTTGCCCATAGACTGAAACCCCTTAACCACACACTGAAACCCATCCACACACAATGAAATCTCTTCCACACACACTGAAACCCCTTCCCCACCGACTATAAACCCTTCCCCACACACTGAAACCCCTTCCCCACACTCTGAAATCTCTTCCCCACACACTGAAACCTCTTCCGCACACACTGAAACTTCTTCCCCACACGGTGAAACTTCTTCCACACGCACTGAAACCCATCCCCACACACTGAAAACCCTTCCACACACACTGAAACCTCATCCACACAAACTGAAACCCCTTCCGCACGCACTGAAACCCCTTCCACACAAACTGAAACCTCTTCCACATGCACTGAAACCCCTTCCGCACACACTGAAACACATCCCCAAACACTGAAACCCATCCCCTCACACTGAAACCATTCCCCACACAATGAAACTCATCCCCACACACTGAAACCTCTTCTCCACACACAGAAACCCCTTATCCACACACTGAAACCTTTTCCCCACACACTGAAACCACTTCCCCACAGACTGAAACCCCTTCCCCACACTCTGCAACCTCTTCCCCACACACTGAAACCTCTTCCCCACACACTGAAACCACTTCCCCACACACTGAAACCCCTTCCCCACACACTGAAACCCCTTCCCAACACAATGAAACCCCTTCCCCACAGACTGAAACCCCTTAACCACACACTGAAACCCATCCCCACACACTGAAATCTCTTCCCCACACACTGAAACCCCTTCCCCACACACTGAAACCCCTTCCCCACTCACTCAAACCCATCCCCACACACTGAAACCTCTTCCCCACACACTGAAACCTCTTCCCCACACACTGAAACCACTTCTGCAATCACTGAAACCCATCCCCAAACTCTGAAACCCATCCCCACACACTGGAACCTCTTCACCGCACACTGAAAGCTCTGCCCCACAGACTGAAACCCTTCCCCACACACTGAAACCTCTTCCCCACACACTGAAACCCCTTCCCCACGCATTGAAACATCTTCAATGCATACTGAAAACTCATCCCCACACACTGAAACCTCTTACCCACACACTGAAACTCCTTCCCCACGCACTGAATCCTCTTTTACACACACTGAAACCTCTTCCCCACACACTAAAACATCTTCGCCACACGCTTAAACTTCTTCCACAAGCACTGACACCCATCCCCACACACTGAAACCTCTTCCACACACACTGAAACCTCTTCCACACATACTGAAAAACCTTCCCCACACACTGAAACCCATCCCCACACAGTGAAACCTCTTCCCCACACACTGAAACCCCTTCCCCACACACTGAAACCCATCCGCACACACTGAAACCCATCCACACACACTGAAACCTCTTCCCCACAAACTGAAAGCTCCTCCCCACAGACTGAAACCCTTCCCCACACACTGAAACCTCTTCCCCACAGACTGAAACCCCTTCCCCACGCACTGAAACCTCTTCCACATATACTGAAACTTCTTCCTCACACACTGAATCCTCTTCCCCACACAGAAACCTCTTCCCCGCACACTGAAACTCATTCCCCACGCACTGAAACCTCTTCCACACACACTGAAACCTCTTCCCCACAAACTGAAACCTCTTCCCCACACGCTGAAACTTCTTCCACACACACTGAAACTCATCCCCACATACTGAAACCCCTTCCACACACACTGAAACCTCTTCCACAAACACTGAAACCCCTTCCCCACGCACTGAATCCTCTTCAACACACCCTGTAACCCCTTCCCCGCACACTGAAACCCATGCCCTCACACTGAAACCATTCCCCACACAATGAAACCCATCCCCACACACTGAAACCTCTTCCCCACACACTGAAACCTCTTCCCCACACGCTGAAACCCCGACCCCACACGCTGAAACCCCTCCCACACACACTGAATCCCATTCCGCACACACTGAAACCCATCCCCACTGACAGAAACCTATTCCCCACACACTGAAACCCATCCCCACACACAGAAACCTCTTCCCCGCAGACTGAAACCTCTTCCCCACACACTGAAACCTCTTCCCCACACACAGAAACCCTTCCCCACACGCTGAAACCCCTTCTGCACACGCTGAAACCCCTTCCACACACTCTGAAACACCTTCCACACACACTGAAACCCCTTCCACAAACACTGAAACCTGTTCCCCACACACTGAAACATCTTTCACACACACTGAATCCCTCCCCACACACTGAAACCTGTTCCCCACACACTGAATCCCCTTCCACACACACTGAAACCCCTTCCACACACACTTAAACCTCTTCCACACACAATGAAACCCCTTCCGCAAACACTGAAAGCTCTTCCACACACACTGAATCCCCTTCACCACACACTGAAACCCCTTCCCCACAAACGGAAACCTCTTCCCCACACACTGAAACCTCTTCCCCACAGACTGAAACCCCTTCCCCACGCACTGAAACCTCTTCCACATATACTGAAACTTCTTCCTCACACACTGAATCCTCTTCCCCACACAGAAACCTCTTCCCCGCACACTGAAACTCATTCCCCACGCACTGAAACCTCTTCCACACACACTGAAACCTCTTCCCCACAAACTGAAACCTCTTCCCCACACGCTGAAACTTCTTCCACACACACTGAAACTCATCCCCACATACGGAAACCCCTTCCACACACACTGAAACCTCTTCCACAAACACTGAAACCCCTTCCCCACGCACTGAATCCTCTTCAACACACCCTGTAACCCCTTCCCCGCACACTGAAACCCATGCCCTCACACTGAAACCATTCCCCACACAATGAAACCCATCCCCACACACTGAAACCTCTTCCCCACACACTGAAACCTCTTCCCCACACGCTGAAACCCCGACCCCACACGCTGAAACCCCTCCCACACACACTGAATCCCATTCCGCACACACTGAAACCCATCCCCACTGACTGAAACCTATTCCCCACACACTGAAACCCATCCCCACACACAGAAACCTCTTCCCCGCAGACTGAAACCTCTTCCCCACACACTGAAACCTCTTCCCCACACACGGAAACCCTTCCCCACACGCTGAAACCCCTTCTGCACACGCTGAAACCCCTTCCACACACTCTGAAACACCTTCCACACACACTGAAACCCCTTCCACAAACACTGAAACCTGTTCCCCACACACTGAAACATCTTTCACACACACTGAACCCCTCCCCACACACTGAAACCTGTTCCCCACACACTGATTCCCCTTCCACACACACTGAAACCCCTTCCACACACACTTAAACCTCTTCCACACACAATGAAACCCCTTCCGCAAACACTGAAAGCTCTTCCACACACACTGAATCCCCTTCACCACACACTGAAACCCCTTCCCCACAAACGGAAACCTCTTCCCCACAGACTGAAACCGCTTCCCCACAGACTGAAACCGCTTCCCCACACTCTGAAATCTCTTCCCCACACACTGAAACCTCTTCCCCACACACTGAAACCACTTCCCCACAAACTGAAACCCCTTCCCCACACACTAAAACCTCTTCCCCACACACGGAAAACACCTTGCCCACAGACTGAAACCCCTTAACCACACACTGAAACCCATCCCAACACACTGAAACCCATCCCCACACACTGAAACCACTTCCACACACACTTAAACCTCTTCCACACACACTGAAACCCCTTCCCCACAAACTGAAAGCTCTTCCCCACAGACTGAAACCCTTCCCCACACACTGAAACCTCTTCCCCACAGACTGAAACCCCTTCCCCACGCACTGAAACCTCTTCCCCACACACTGAAACTTCTTCCTCACACACTGAAACCCCTTCCCCACACACTGAAAACTCTTCCCCACAAACTGAAACCTCTTCCCCACACACTGAAACTTCTTCCACACGCACTGAAACTCATCCGCACACACTGCAACCCCTTCCAGACACACTGAAACCTCTTCCACAAACACTGAAACCCCTTCCCCACGCACTGAATCCTCTTCAACACACCCTGTAACCCCTTCCCCGCACACTGAAACCCATGCCCTCACACTGAAACCATTCCCCACACAATGAAACCCATCCCCACACACTGAAACCTCTTCCCCACACACTGAAACCTCTTCCCCACACGCTGAAACCCCTACCCCACACGCTGAAAACCCTCCCACACACACTGGATCCCATTCCCCACACACTGAAACCCATCCCCACAGACTGAAACCTATTCCCCACTCACTCAAACCCATCCCCACACACTGAAACCTCTTCCCCACAGACTGAAACCTCTTCCCCACACACTGAAACCACTTCTGCAATCACTGAAACCCATCCCCAAACTCTGAAACCCATCCCCACACACTGGAACCTCTTCACCGCACACTGAAAGCTCTGCCCCACAGACTGAAACCCTTCCCCACACACTGAAACCTCTTCCCCACACACTGAAACCCCTTCCCCACGCATTGAAACATCTTCAATGCATACTTAAAACTCATCCCCACACATTGAAACCTCTTACCCACACACTGAAACTCCTTCCCCACGCACTGAATCCTCTTTTACACACACTGAAACCTCTTCCCCACACACTAAAACCTCTTCGCCACACGCTTAAACTTCTTCCACAAGCACTGAAACCCATCCCCACACACTGAAACCTCTTCCACACACACTGAAACCTCTTTCACACATACTGAAAAACCTTCCCCACACACTGAAACCCATCCCCACACAGTGAAACCTCTTCCCCACACACTGAAACCCATTCCCCACACACTGAAACCCATCCGCACACACTGAAACCCATCCCCACACACTGAAACCTCTTCCCCACAAACTGAAAGCTCTTCCCCACAGACTGAAACCCTTCCCCACACACTGAAACCTCTTCCCCACAAACTGAAACCCCTTCCCCACTCACTAAAACCTCTTCCCCACACACGGAAAACACCTTGCCCACAGACTGAAACCCCTTAACCACACACTGAAACCCATCCCAACACACTGAAACCCATCCCCACACACTGAAACCCCTTCCACACACACTTAAACCTCTTCCACACACACTGAAACCCCTTCCCCACAAACTGAAAGCTCTTCCCCACAGACTGAAACCCTTCCCCACACACTGAAACCTCTTCCCCACAGACTGAAACCCCTTCCCCACGCACTGAAACCTCTTCCCCACACACTGAAACTTCTTCCTCACACACTGAAACCTCTTCCCCACACACAGAAACCTCTTCCCCACACACTGAAACTCCTTCCCCACGCACTGAAACCTCTTCCACACACACTGAAACCTCTTCCCCACAAACTGAAACCTCTTCCCCACACACTGAAACTTCTTCCACACGCACTGAAACCTCTTCCCCACACACTGAAACCCCTTACCCACGCATTGAAACATCTTCAATGCATACTGAAAACTCATCCCCACACACTGAAACCTCTTACCCACACACTGAAACTCCTTCCCCACGCACTGAATCCTCTTTTACACTCACTGAAACCTCTTCCCCACACACTAAAACCTCTTCGCCACACGCTTAAACTTCTTCCACAAGCACTGAAACCCATCCCCACACACTGAAACCTCTTCCACACACACTGAAACCTCTTCCACACATACTGAAAAACCTTCCCCACACACTGAAACCCATCCCCACACAGTGAAACCTCTTCCCCACACACTGAAACCCCTTCCCCACACACTGAAACCCATCCGCACACACTGAAACCCATCCCCACACACTGAAACCTCTTCCCCACAAACTGAAAGCTCCTCCCCACAGACTGAAACCCTTCCCCACACACTGAAACCTCTTCCCCACAGACTGAAACCCCTTCCCCACGCACTGAAACCTCTTCCACATATACTGAAACTTCTTCCTCACACACTGAATCCTCTTCCCCACACAGAAACCTCTTCCCCGCACACTGAAACTCATTCCCCACGCACTGAAACCTCTTCCACACACACTGAAACCTCTTCCCCACAAACTGAAACCTCTTCCCCACACGCTGAAACTTCTTCCACACACACTGAAACTCATCCCCACATACTGAAACCCCTTCCACACACACTGAAACCTCTTCCACAAACACTGAAACCCCTTCCCCACGCACTGAATCCTCTTCAACACACCCTGTAACCCCTTCCCCGCACACTGAAACCCATGCCCTCACACTGAAACCATTCCCCACACAATGAAACCCATCCCCACACACTGAAACCTCTTCCCCACACACTGAAACCTCTTCCCCACACGCTGAAACCCCGACCCCACACGCTGAAACCCCTCCCACACACACTGAATCCCATTCCGCACACACTGAAACCCATCCCCACTGACTGAAACCTATTCCCCACACACTGAAACCCATCCCCACACACAGAAACCTCTTCCCCGCAGACTGAAACCTCTTCCCCACACACTGAAACCTCTTCCCCACACACAGAAACCCTTCCCCACACGCTGAAACCCCTTCTGCACACGCTGAAACCCCTTCCACACACTCTGAAACACATTCCACACACACTGAAACCCCTTCCACAAACACTGAAACCTGTTCCCCACACACTGAAACATCTTTCACACACACTGAATCCCACCCCACACACTGAAACCTGTTCCCCACACACTGAATCCCCTTCCACACACACTGAAACCCCTTCCACACACACTTAAACCTCTTCCACACACAATGAAACCCCTTCCGCAAACACTGAAAGCTCTTCCACACACACTGAATCCCCTTCACCACACACTGAAACCCCTTCCCCACAAACGGAAACCTCTTCCCCACACACTGAAACCTCTTCCCCACAGACTGAAACCCCTTCCCCACGCACTGAAACCTCTTCCACATATACTGAAACTTCTTCCTCACACACTGAATCCTCTTCCCCACACAGAAACCTCTTCCCCGCACACTGAAACTCATTCCCCACGCACTGAAACCTCTTCCACACACACTGAAACCTCTTCCCCACAAACTGAAACCTCTTCCCCACACGCTGAAACTTCTTCCACACACACTGAAACTCATCCCCACATACGGAAACCCCTTCCACACACACTGAAACCTCTTCCACAAACACTGAAACCCCTTCCCCACGCACTGAATCCTCTTCAACACACCCTGTAACCCCTTCCCCGCACACTGAAACCCATGCCCTCACACTGAAACCATTCCCCACACAATGAAACCCTTTCCCCACTCACTGAAACCTCTTCCCCACACACTGAAACCTCTTCCCCACACGCTGAAACCCCGACCCCACACGCTGAAACCCCTCCCACACACACTGAATCCCATTCCGCACACACTGAAACCCATCCCCACTGACTGAAACCTATTCCCCACACACTGAAACCCATCCCCACACACAGAAACCTCTTCCCCGCAGACTGAAACCTCTTCCCCACACACTGAAACCTCTTCCCCACACACGGAAACCCTACCCCACACGCTGAAACCCCTTCTGCACACGCTGAAACCCCTTCCACACACTCTGAAACACCTTCCACACACACTGAAACCCCTTCCACAAACACTGAAACCTGTTCCCCACACACTGAAACATCTTTCACACACACTGAATCCCTCCCCACACACTGAAACCTGTTCCCCACGCACTGATTCCCCTTCCACACACACTGAAACCCCTTCCACACACACTTAAACCTCTTCCACACACAATGAAACCCCTTCCGCAAACACTGAAAGCTCTTCCACACACACTGAATCCCCTTCACCACACACTGAAACCCCTTCCCCACAAACGGAAACCTCTTCCCCACAGACTGAAACCGCTTCCCCACAGACTGAAACCGCTTCCCCACACTCTGAAATCTCTTCCCCACACACTGAAACCTCTTCCCCACACACTAAAACCTCTTCCCCACACACGGAAACTTCTTCCACACGCACTGAAACTCATCTGCACACACTGCAACCCCTTCCAGACACACTGAAACCTCTTCCACAAACACTGAAACCCCTACCCCACGCACTGAATCCTCTTCAACACACCCTGTAACCCCTTCCCCGCACACTGAAACCCATGCCCTCACACTGAAACCCCTTCCACACACACTGAAACCTCTTCCACACACACTGAAACCCCTTCCCCACAAACTGAAAGCTCTTCCCCACAGACTGAAACCCTTCCCCACACACTGAAACCTCTTCCCCACAGACTGAAACCCCTTCCCCACGCACTGAAACCTCTTCCCCACACACTGAAACTTCTTCCTCACACACTGAAACCTCTTCCCCACACACAGAAACCTCTTCCCCACACACTGAAACTCCTTCCCCACGCACTGAAACCTCCTCCACACACACTGAAACCTCTTCCCCACAAACTGAAACCTCTTCCCCACACACTGAAACTTCTTCCCCACACACTGAAACTCATCCGCACACACTGCAACCCCTTCCAGACACACTGAAACCTCTTCCACAAACACTGAAACCCCTTCCCCACGCACTGAATCCTCTTCAACACACCCTGTAACCCCTTCCCCGCACACTGAAACCCATGCCCTCACACTGAAACCATTCCCCACACAATGAAACCCATCCCCACACACTGAAACCTCTTCCCCACACACTGAAACCTCTTCCCCACACGCTGAAACCCCTACCCCACACGCTGAAAACCCTCCCACAAACACTGGATCCCATTCCCCACACACTGAAACCCATCCCCACAGACTGAAACCTATTCCCCACACACTGAAACCCATCCCCACACACAGAAACCTCTTCCCCGCAGACTGAAACCTCTTCCCCACACACTGAAACCTCTTCACCACACACAGAAACCCTTCCCCACACGCTGAAACCCCTTCTGCACACGCTGAAACCCCTTCCACACACACTGAAACCGCTTCCACACACACTGAAAAACCCTTCACCACACACTGAAACCCCTTCCCCACACACGGAAACCTCTTCCCCACAGACTGAAACCGCTTCCCCACAGACTGAAACCCCTTCCCCACACTCTGAAATCTCTTCCCCACACACTGAAACCTCTTCCCCACACACTGAAACCACTTCCCCAAAAACTGAAACCCCTTCCCCACACACTAAAACCTCTTCCCCACACACGGAAACACCTTGCCCACAGACTGAAACCCCTGAACCACACACTGAAACCCATCCCCACACACTGAAACCCATCCCCACACACTGAAACCCCTTCCACACACACTTAAAGCTCTTCCACACACACTGAAACCCCTTCCCCACAAACTGAAATCTCTTCCCCACAGACTGAAACCCTTCCCCACACAATGAAACCTCTTCCCCACAGACTGAAAGCCCTTCCCCACGCACTCAAACATCTTCCACACAGACTGAAACTTCTTCCTCACACATTGAAACATCTTCCCCACACACAGAAACCTCTTCCCCACACACTGAAACTCCTTCCCCAAGCACTGAAACCTCTTCCACACACACTGAAACCTCTTCCCCACAAACTGAAACCTCTTCCCCACACGCTGAAACTTCTTCCACACGCACTGAAACTCATCCCCACATACTGAATCCTCTTCAACACACCCTGTAACCCCTTCCCCGCACACTGAAACCCATGCCCTCACACTGAAACCATTCCCCACACAATGAAACCCATCCCCACGCACTGAAACCTCTTCCCCACACACTGAAACCTCTTCCCCACACGCTGAAACCCCTACCCCACACGCTGAAACCCCTCCCACACACACTGAATCCCATTCCCCACACACTGAATCCCATCCCCACAGACTGAAACCTGTTCCCCACACACTGAAACCCATCCCCACACACAGAAACCTCTTCCCCGCAGACTGAAA
Organism: Heterodontus francisci; assembly: GCF_036365525.1. Taxonomy (NCBI): domain Eukaryota; kingdom Metazoa; phylum Chordata; class Chondrichthyes; order Heterodontiformes; family Heterodontidae; genus Heterodontus; species Heterodontus francisci. The sequence continues at coordinate 2,031,842 of NW_027142229.1, read as the reverse complement.
CCTCTTCCCCACACACTGAAACCTCTTCCCCACACACAGAAACCCTTCCCCACACGCTGAAACCCCTTCTGCACACGCTGAAACCCCTTCCACACACACTGAAACCCCTTCCACAAACACTGAAACCTCTTCCACACGCACTGAAACTCATCCCCACACACTGAATCCTCTTCAACACACCCTGTAACCCCTTCCCCGCACACTGAAACCCATGCCCTCACACTGAAACCATTCCCCACACAATTAAACCCATCCCCACACACTGAAACCTCTTCCCCACACACTGAAACCTCTTCCCCACACGCTGAAACCCCAACCCCACACGCTGAAACCCCTCCCACACACACTGAATCCCATTCCCCACACACTGAATCCCATCCCCACAGACTGAAACCTATTCCCCACACACTGAAACCCATCACCACACACAGAAACCTCTTTCCCGCAGACTGAAACCTCTTCCCCAAACACTGAAACCTCTTCCCCACATACAGAAACCCTTCCCCACACGCTGAAACCCCTTCTGCACACGCTGAAACCCCTTCCACACGCACTGAAACCCCTTCCACAAACACTGAAACCTCTTCCCCACACACTGATACATCTTTCACACACACTGAATCCCATCCCCACACACTGAAACCTGTTCCCCACACACTGAATCCCCTTCCACTCACACTGAAACCCCTTCCACACACACTTAAACCTCTTCCACACACACTGAAACCCCTTCCGCACACACTGAAAGCTCTTCCCCACACACTGAATCCCCTTCACAACACACTGAAACCCCTTCCCCACAAACTGAAACCTCTTCCCCACAGACTGAAACCGCTTCCCCACAGACTGAAAACCCTTCCCCACACTCTGAAATCTCTTCCCCACACACTGAAACCTCTTCCCCACACACTGAAAACACTTCCCCACAAACTGAAACCCCTTCCCCACACACTAAAACCTCTTCCCCACACACGGAAACACCTTGCCCACAGACTGAAACCCCTTAACCACACACTGAAACCCATCCCCACACACTGAAACCCATCCCCACACACTGAAACCCCTTCCACACACACTGAAACCTCTTCCACAAACACTGAAACCCCTTCCCCACGCAGTGAATCCTCTTCCACACACACTGTAACCCCTTCCCCGCACACTGAAACCCATCCCCTCACACTGAAACAATTCCCCACACAATGAAACCCATCCCCATACACTGAAACCTCTTCCCCACACTGAAACATCTTCCCCACAAACTGAAACCCCTTCACCACACACTGAAACTTCTTCCCCACTGACTGAAACCACTTCCCCACAGACTGAAACCCCTTCCCCACACTCTGAAATCTCTTCCCCACACACTGAAACCTCTTCCGCACACACTGAAACTTCTTCCCCACACGCTGAAACGTCTTCCACATGCACTGAAACCCATCCCCACACACTGAAAACCCTTCCACACACACTGAAACCTCATCCACACAAACTGAAACCCCTTCCGCACGCACTGAAACCCCTTCCACACAAACTGAAACCTCTTCCACATGCACTGAAACCCCTTCCGCACACACTGAAACACATCCCCAAACACTGAAACCCATCCCCTCACACTGAAACCATTCCCCACACAATGAAACCCATCCCCACACACTGAAACCTCTTCTCCACACACAGAAACCCCTTATCCACACACTGAAACCTTTTCCCCACACACTGAAACCACTTCCCCACAGACTGAAACCCCTTCCCCACACTCTGCAACCTCTTCCCCACACACTGAAACCTCTTCCCCACACACTGAAACCACTTCCCCACACACTGAAACCCCTTCCCCACACACTGAAACACCTTCCCAACACAATGAAACCCCTTCCCCACAGACTGAAACCCCTTAACCACACACTGAAACCCATCCCCACACACTGAAATCTCTTCCCCACACACTGAAACCCCTTCCCCACACACTGAAACGCCTTCCCCACTCACTCAAACCCATCCCCACACACTGAAACCTCTTCCCCACACACTGAAACCTCTTCCCCACACACTGAAACCACTTCTGCAATCACTGAAACCCATCCCCAAACTCTGAAACCCATCCCCACACACTGGAACCTCTTCACCGCACACTGAAAGCTCTGCCCCACAGACTGAAACCCTTCCCCACACACTGAAACCTCTTCCCCACACACTGAAACCCCTTCCCCACGCATTGAAATATCTTCAATGCATACTGAAAACTCATCCCCACACACTGAAACCTCTTACCCACACACTGAAACTCCTTCCCCACGCACTGAATCCTCTTCTACACACACTTAAACCTCTTCCCCACACACTAAAACCTCTTCACCACACGCTTAAACTTCTTCCACAAGCACTGAAACCCATCCCCACACACTGAAACCTCTTCCACACACACTGAAACCTCTTCCACACAGACTGAAAAACCTTCCCCACACACTGAAACCCATCCCCACACAGTGAAACCTCTTCCCCACACACTGAAACCCCTTCCCCACACACTGAAACCCATCCGCACACACTGAAAACCATCCCCACACACTGAAACCTCTTCCCCACAAACTGAAAGCTCCTCCCCACAGACTGAAACCCTTCCCCACACACTGAAACCTCTTCCCCACAGACTGAAACCCCTTCCCCACGCACTGAAACCTCTTCCACATATACTGAAACTTCTTCCTCACACACTGAATCCTCTTCCCCACACAGAAACCTCTTCCCCGCACACTGAAACTCATTCCCCACGCACTGAAACCTCTTCCACACACACTGAAACCTGTTCCCCACAAACTGAAACCTCTTCCCCACACGCTGAAACTTCTTCCACACACACTGAAACTCATCCCCACATACTGAAACCCCTTCCACACACACTGAAACCTCTTCCACAAACACTGAAACCCCTTCCCCACGCACTGAATCCACTTCAACACACCCTGTAACCCCTTCCCCGCACACTGAAACCCATGCCCTCACACTGAAACCATTCCCCACACAATGAAACCCCTCCCACACACACTGAATCCCATTCCGCACACACTGAAACCCATCCCCACTGACTGAAACCTATTCCCCACACACTGAAACCCATCCCCACACACAGAAACCTCTTCCCCGCAGACTGAAACCTCTTCCCCACACACTGAAACCTCTGCCCCACACACTGAAACCCTTCCCCACACGCTGAAACCCCTTCTGCACACGCTGAAACCCCTTCCACACACTCTGAAACACCTTCCACACACACTGAAACCCCTTCCACAAACACTGAAACCTGTTCCCCACACACTGAAACATCTTTCACACACACTGAAACCCTCCCCACACACTGAAACCTGTTCCCCACACACTGAATCCCCTTCCACACACACTGAAACCGCTTCCACACACACTTAAACCTCTTCCACACACAATGAAACCCCTTCCGCAAACACTGAAAGCTCTTCCACACACACTGAATCCCCTTCACCACACACTGAAACCCCTTCCCCACAAACGGAAACCTCTTCCCCACACACTGAAACCTCTTCCCCACAGACTGAAACCCCTTCCCCACGCACTGAAACCTCTTCCACATATACTGAAACTTCTTCCTCACACACTGAATCCTCTTCCCCACACAGAAACCTCTTCCCCGCACACTGAAACTCATTCCCCACGCACTGAAACCTCTTCCACACACACTGAAACCTCTTCCCCACAAACTGAAACCTCTTCCCCACACGCTGAAACTTCTTCCACACACACTGAAACTCATCCCCACATACGGAAACCCCTTCCACACACACTGAAACCTCTTCCACAAACACTGAAACCCCTTCCCCACGCACTGAATCCTCTTCAACACAACCTGTAACCCCTTCCCCGCACACTGAAACCCATGCCCTCACACTGAAACCATTCCCCACACAATGAAACCCATCCCCACACACTGAAACCTCTTCCCCACACACTGAAACCTCTTCCCCACACGCTGAAACCCCGACCCCACACGCTGAAACCCCTCCCACACACACTGAATCCCATTCCGCACACACTGAAACCCATCCCCACTGACTGAAACCTATTCCCCACACACTGAAACCCATCCCCACACACAGAAACCTCTTCCCCGCAGACTGAAACCTCTTCCCCACACACTGAAACCTCTTCCCCACACACAGAAACACTTCCCCACACGCTGAAACCCCTTCTGTACACGCTGAAACCCCTTCCACACACTCTGAAACACCTTCCACACACACTGAAACCCCTTCCACAAACACTGAAACCTGTTCCCCACACACTGAAACATCTTTCACACACACTGAATCCCTCCCCACACACTGAAACCTGTTCCCCACACACTGATTCCCCTTCCACACACACTGAAACCCCTTCCACACACACTTAAACCCATCCCCACTGACTGAAACCTATTCCCCACACACTGAAACCCATCCCCACACACAGAAACCTCTTCCCCGCAGACTGAAACCTCTTCCCCACACACTGAAACCTCTGCCCCACACACAGAAACCCTTCCCCACACGCTGAAACCCCTTCTGCACACGCTGAAACCCCTTCCACACACTCTGAAACACATTCCACACACACTGAAACCCCTTCCACAAACACTGAAACCTGTTCCCCACACACTGAAACATCTTTCACACACACTGAAACCCTCCCCACACACTGAAACCTGTTCCCCACACACTGAATCCCCTTCCACACACACTGAAACCGCTTCCACACACACTTAAACCTCTTCCACACACAATGAAACCCCTTCCGCAAACACTGAAAGCTCTTCCACACACACTGAATCCCCTTCACCACACACTGAAACCACTTCCCCACAAACGGAAACCTCTTCCCCACACACTGAAACCTCTTCCCCACAGACTGAAACCCCTTCCCCACGCACTGAAACCTCTTCCACATATACTGAAACTTCTTCCTCACACACTGAATCCTCTTCCCCACACAGAAACCCCTTCCCCGCACACTGAAACTCATTCCCCACGCACTGAAACCTCTTCCACACACACTGAAACCTCTTCCCCACAAACTGAAACCTCTTCCCCACACGCTGAAACTTCTTCCACACACACTGAAACTCATCCCCACATACTGAAACCCCTTCCACACACACTGAAACCTCTTCCACAAACACTGAAACCCCTTCCCCACGCACTGAATCCTCTTCAACACACCCTGTAACCCCTTCCCCGCACACTGAAACCCATGCCCTCACACTGAAACCATTCCCCACACAATGAAACCCATCCCCACACACTGAAACCTCTTCCCCACACACTGAAACCTCTTCCCCACACACAGAAACCCTTCCCCACACGCTGAAACCCCTTCTGTACACGCTGAAACCCCTTCCACACACTCTGAAACACCTTCCACACACACTGAAACCCCTTCCACAAACACTGAAACCTGTTCCCCACACACTGAAACATCTTTCACACACACTGAATCCCTCCCCACACACTGAAACCTGTTCCCCACACACTGATTCCCCTTCCACACACACTGAAACCCCTTCCACACACACTTAAACCTCTTCCACACACAATGAAACCCCTTCCGCAAACACTGAAAGCTCTTCCACACACACTGAATCCCCTTCACCACACACTGAAACCCCTTCCCCACAAACGGAAACCTCTTCCCCACAGACTGAAACCGCTTCCCCACAGACTGAAACCGCTTCCCCACACTCTGAAATCTCTTCCCCACACACTGAAACCTCTTCCCCACACACTGAAACCACTTCCCCACAAACTGAAACCCCTTCCCCATACACTAAAACCTCTTCCCCACACACGGAAAACACCTTGCCCACAGACTGAAACCCCTTAACCACACACTGAAACCCATCCCAACACACTGAAACCCATCCCCACACACTGAAACCCCTTCCACACACACTGAAACTTCTTCCACAAGCACTGAAACTCATCCGCACACACTGCAACCCCTTCCAGACACACTGAAACCTCTTCCACAAACACTGAAACCCCTTACCCACGCACTGAATCCACTTAAACACACCCTGTAACCCCTTCCCCGCACACTGAAACCCATGCCCTCACACTGAAACCATTCCCCACACAATGAAACCCCTCCCACACACACTGAATCCCATTCCGCACACACTGAAACCCATCCCCACTGACTGAAACCTATTCCCCACACACTGAAACCCATCCCCACACACAGAAACCTCTTCCCCGCAGACTGAAACCTCTTCCCCACACACTGAAACCTCTGCCCCACACACAGAAACCCTTCCCCACACGCTGAAACCCCTTCTGCACACGCTGAAACCCCTTCCACACACTCTGAAACACCTTCCACACACACTGAAACCCCTTCCACAAACACTGAAACCTGTTCCCCACACACTGAAACATCTTTCACACACACTGAAACCCTCCCCACACACTGAAACCTGTTCCCCACACACTGAATCCCCTTCCACACACACTGAAACCGCTTCCACACACACTTAAACCTCTTCCACACACAATGAAACCCCTTCCGCAAACACTGAAAGCTCTTCCACACACACTGAATCCCCTTCACCACACACTGAAACCCCTTCCCCACAAACGGAAACCTCTTCCCCACACACTGAAACCTCTTCCCCACAGACTGAAACCCCTTCCCCACGCACTGAAACCTCTTCCACATATACTGAAACTTCTTCCTCACACACTGAATCCTCTTCCCCACACAGAAACCTCTTCCCCGCACACTGAAACTCATTCCCCACGCACTGAAACCTCTTCCACACACACTGAAACCTCTTCCCCACAAACTGAAACCTCTTCCCCACACGCTGAAACTTCTTCCACACACACTGAAACTCATCCCCACATACTGAAGCCCCTTCCACACACACTGAAACCTCTTCCACAAACACTGAAACCCCTTCCCCACGCACTGAATCCTCTTCAACACACCCTGTAACCCCTTCCCCGCACACTGAAACCCATGCCCTCACACTGAAACCATTCCCCACACAATGAAACCCATCCCCACACACTGAAACCTCTTCCCCACACACTGAAACCTCTTCCCCACACGCTGAAACCCCGACCCCACACGCTGAAACCCCTCCCACACACACTGAATCCCATTCCGCACACACTGAAACCCATCCCCACTGACTGAAACCTATTCCCCACACACTGAAACCCATCCCCACACACAGAAACCTCTTCCCCGCAGACTGAAACCTCTTCCCCACACACTGAAACCTCTTCCCCACACACAGAAACCCTTCCCCACACGCTGAAACCCCTTCTGTACACGCTGAAACCCCTTCCACACACTCTGAAACACCTTCCACACACACTGAAACCCCTTCCACAAACACTGAAACCTGTTCCCCACACACTGAAACATCTTTCACACACACTGAATCCCTCCCCACACACTGAAACCTGTTCCCCACACACTGATTCCCCTTCCACACACACTGAAACCCCTTCCACACACACTTAAACCTCTTCCACACACAATGAAACCCCTTCCGCAAACACTGAAAGCTCTTCCACACACACTGAATCCCCTTCACCACACACTGAAACCCCTTCCCCACAAACGGAAACCTCTTCCCCACAGACTGAAACCGCTTCCCCACAGACTGAAACCGCTTCCCCACACTCTGAAATCTCTTCCCCACACACTGAAACCTCTTCCCCACACACTGAAACCACTTCCCCACAAACTGAAACCCCTTCCCCACACACTAAAACCTCTTCCCCACACACGGAAAACACCTTGCCCACAGACTGAAACCCCTTAACCACACACTGAAACCCATCCCAACACACTGAAACCCATCCCCACACACTGAAACCCCTTCCACACACACTTAAACCTCTTCCACACACACTGAAACCCCTTCCCCACAAACTGAAAGCTCTTCCCCACAGACTGAAACCCTTCCCCACACACTGAAACCTCTTCCCCACAGACTGAAACCCCTTCCCCACGCACTGAAACCTCTTCCCCACACACTGAAACTTCTTCCTCACACACTGAAACCTCTTCCCCACACACAGAAACCTCTTCCCCACACACTGAAACTCCTTCCCCACGCACTGAAACCTCTTCCACACACACTGAAACCTCTTCCCCACAAACTGAAACCTCTTCCCCACACACTGAAACTTCTTCCACACGCACTGAAACTCATCCGCACACACTGCAACCCCTTCAAGACACACTGAAACCTCTTCCACAAACACTGAAACCCCTTCCCCACGCACTGAATCCTCTTCAACACACCCTGTAACCCCTTCCCCGCACACTGAAACCCATGCCCTCACACTGAAACCATTCCCCACACAATGAAACCCATCCCCACACACTGAAACCTCTTCCCCACACACTGAAACCTCTTCCCCACACGCTGAAACCCCTACCCCACACGCTGAAAACCCTCCCACACACACTGGATCCCATTCCCCACACACTGAAACCCATCCCCACAGACTGAAACCTATTCCCCACACACTGAAACCCATCCCCACACACAGAAACCTCTTCCCCGCAGACTGAAACATCTTCCCCACATACTGAAACCTCTTCACCACACACAGAAACCCTTCCCCACACGCTGAAACCCCTTCTGCACACGCTGAAACCCCTTCCACACACACTGAAACCGCTTCCACACACACTGAAACCCCTTCCACAAACACTGAAACCTCTTCCCCACACACTGAAACCTGTTCCCCACACACTGAATCCCCTTCCACACACACTGAAACCCCTTCCACACACACTTAAACCTCTTCCACACACACTGAAACCCCTTCTGCACACACTGAAAGCTCTTCCCCACACACTGAATACCCTTCACCACACACTGAAACCCCTTCCCCACACACGGAAACCTCTTCCCCACAGATGGAAACCGCTTCCCCACAGACTGAAACCCCTTCCGCACACACTGAAACCTTTTCCCCACACACTGAAACCACTTCCCCAAAAACTGAAACCCCTTCCCCACACACTAAAACCTCTTCCCCACACACGGAAACACCTTGCCCACAGACTGAAACCCCTGAACCACACACTGAAACCCATCCCCACACACTGAAACCCATCCCCACACACTGAAACCCCTTCCACACACACTTAAAGCTCTCCCACACACACTGAAACCCCTTCCCCACAAACTGAAAGCTCTTCCCCACAGACTGAAACCCTTCCCCACACAATGAAACCTCTTCCCCACAGACTGAAAGCCCTTCCCCACGCACTCAAACCTCTTCCACACAGACTGAAACTTCTTCCTCACACATTGAAACCTCTTCCCCACACACAGAAACCTCTTCCCCACACTCTGAAACTCCTTCCCCAAGCACTGAAACCTCTTCCACACACACTGAAACCTCTTCCCCACAAACTGAAACCTCTTCCCCAAACGCTGAAACTTCTTCCACACGCACTGAAACCCATCCCCACATACAGAATCCTCTTCAACACACCCTGTAACCCCTTCCCCGCACACTGAAACCCATGCCCTCACACTGAAACCATTCCCCACACAATGAAACCCATCCCCACACACTGAAACCTCTTCCCCACACACTGAAACCTCTTCCCCACACGCTGAAACCCCTACCCCACACGCTGAAACCCCTCCCACACACACTGAATCCCATTCCCCACACACTGAATCCCATCCCCACAGACTGAAACCTGTTCCCCACACACTGAAACCCATCCCCACACACAGAAACCTCTTCCCCGCAGACTGAAACCTCTTCCCCACACACTGAAACCTCTTCCCCCCACACAGAAACCCTTCCCCACACGCTGAAACCCCTTCTGCACACGCTGAAACCCCTTCCACACACACTGAAACCCCTTCCACAAACACTGAAACCTCTTCCACACGCACTGAAACTCATCCCCACACACTGAATCCTCTTCAACACACCCTGCAACCCCTTCCCCGCACACTGAAACCCATGCCCTCACACTGAAACCATTCCCCACACAATTAAACCCATCCCCACACACTGAAACCTCTTCCCCACACACTGAAACCTCTTCCCCACACGCTGAAACCCCAACCACACACGCTGAAACCCCTCCCACACACACTGAATCCCATTCCCCACACACTGAATCCCATCCCCACAGACTGAAACCTATTCCCCACACACTGAAACCCATCACCACACACAGAAACCTCTTTCCCGCAGACTGAAACCTCTTCCCCAAACACTGAAACCTCTTCCCCACATACAGAAACCCTTCCCCACACGCTGAAACCCCTTCTGCACACGCTGAAACCCCTTCCACACACACTGAAACCCCTTCCACAAACACTGAAGCCTCTTCCCCACACACTGATACATCTTTCACACACACTGAATCCCATCCCCACACACTGAAACTTGTTCCCCACACACTGAATCCCCTTCCACTCACACTGAAACCCCTTCCACACACACTTAAACCTCTTCCACACACACTGAAACCCCTTCCGCACACACTGAAAGCTCTTCCCCACACACTGAATCCCCTTCACAACACACTGAAACCCCTTCCCCACAAACTGAAACCTCTTCCCCACAGACTGAAACCGCTTCCCCACAGACTGAAACCCCTTCCCCACACTCTGAAATCTCTTCCCCACACACTGAAACCTCTTCCCCACACACTGAAAACACTTCCCCACAAACTGAAACCCCTTCCCCACACACTAAAACCTCTTCCCCACACACGGAAACACCTTGCCCACAGACTGAAACCCCTTAACCACACACTGAAACCCATCCCCACACACTGAAACCCATCCCCACACACTGAAACCCCTTCCACACACACTGAAACCTCTTCCACAAACACTGAAACCCCTTCCCCACGCAGTGAATCCTCTTCCACACACACTGTAACCCCTTCCCCGCACACTGAAACCCATCCCCTCACACTGAAACAATTCCCCACACAATGAAACCCATCCCCATACACTGAAACCTCTTCCCCACACTGAAACATCTTCCCCACAAACTGAAACCCCTTCCCCGCACACTGAAGCCTCTTCCCCACACACTGAATCCCCTTCACCACACACTGAAACTTCTTCCCCACTGACTGAAACCACTTCCCCACAGACTGAAACCCCTTCCCCACACTCTGAAATCTCTTCCCCACACACTGAAACCTCTTCCCCGCACACTGAAACATCTTCCCCACAAACTGAAACCCCTTCCCCACACACTGAAACCTCTTCCCCACACACTGAAACCCCTTGCCCACAGACTGAAACCCCTTAACCAGACACTGAAACCCATCCCCACACAATGAAATCTCTTCTACACACACTGAAACCCCTTCCCCACAGACTGAAAACCCTTCCCCACACACTGAACACCATCCCCACACACTGGAACCTCTTCCCCACACACTGAAACCTCTTCCGCACACACTGAAACTTCTTCCCCACACGCTGAAACTTCTTCCACACGCACTGAAACCTCTTCCCCACACACTGAAACCCCTTCCACACACACTGAAAAATCTTCCACACAAACTGAAACCCCTTCCGCACGCAGTGAAACCCCTTCCAGACACACTGTTACCCCTTACTATCACGCTGAAAATCCTTCGACACACACTGAAAACTCTTCCACATGCACTGAAAACCCTTCCGCACACACTGAAACCCATTCCCAAACACTGAAACCCATCCCCTCACACTGAAACCATTCCCCACACAATGAAACACATCCCCACACACTGAAACCACTTCCCCACACACTGAAACCCCTTATCCACACACTGAAACCCCTTCCACACACACTGAAACCTCTTCCACACAAACTGAAACCCCTTCCGCACGCAGTGAAACCCCTTCCAGACACACTGTTACCCCTTACTATCACGCTGAAAATCCTTCGACACACACTGAAAACTCTTCCACATGCACTGAAAACCCTTCCGCACACACTGAAACCCATTCCCAAACACTGAAACCCATCCCCTCACACTGAAACCATTCCCCACACAATGAAACACATCCCCACACACTGAAAACACTTCCCCACACACTGAAACCCCTTATCCACACACTGAAACCTTATCCCCACACACTGAAACCACTTCCCAAAGACTGAAACCCCTTCCCCACACTCTGCAACCTCTTCCCCACACACTGAAACCTCTTCCCCACACACTGAAACCACTTCCCCACACACTGAAACCACTTCCGCACAAACTGAAACCTCTTCCCCACACACTGAAACCCCATCCTCACAGACTGAAACTCCTTAACAACACACTGAAACCCATCCCCACACACTGAAATCTCTTCCCCACACACTGAAACCCCTTCCACACACACTGAAACCCCTTCCCCACACACTGAAACCCATCCCCACACACTGAAACCTCTTCCCCACACACTGAAACCTCTTCCCCACACACTGAAACCACATCCGCAATCATTGAATCCCATCCCCAAACTCTGAAACCCATCCCCACACACTGCAACCTCTTCCCCACACACTGAAAGCTCTTCCCCACAGACTGAAACCCTTCCCCACACACTGAAACCTCTTCCCCACACACTGAAACCCCTTCCCCACGCACTGAAACCTCTTACACAGAGACGGAAAACTCTTCCCCACACACTGAAACCTCTTCCCCACACACTGAAACTCCTTCCCCACGCACTGAAACCTCTTCTACACACACTGAAACCTCTTCCCCACACACTAAAACCTCTTACCCACACGCTTAAACTTCTTCCACAAGCACTGAAACCCATCCCCACACAATGAAACCTCTTCCACACACACTGAAACCTCTTCCACACGCAATAAAACCCCTTCCCCACGCACCGAAACCAGTTCCAGACACACTGTAACCCCTTCCCCTCACACTGAAACCCCTTCCCCATACACTGAATCCCCTTCCACACACACGGAAACCCCTTCCCCGCACACTGATACCCCTTCCCCGCACAATGAAACCCTTCCCCAAACGCTGAAACCCCTTACCCACTCGCTGAAACTCCTTCCACACACACTGAAACCTCTTCCACATGCACTGAAATCCATTCCGCACACACTGAAACACATCCCCACACACTGAAACCCATCCCCTCACACTGAAACCGTTCCCCACACAATGAAACCCATTCCCACATACTGAAACCTCTTCCCCACACACTGAAATCCCTTATGCACACACTGAAACCCCTTCCCCACAGACTCAAACCTCTTCCCCACACACTGAAACGTCTTCCGCACAGACTGTAACCCCTCACCCAGACATTGAAACCCATCCCCACACTCTGAAACCTCATGCCCACACATTGAAACCTCATCCCCACACACTGAAACCCCTTCCCCACACACTGAATCCCATCCCCACAAACAGAAACCTGTTCCCCACACACTGAATCCCCTTCCACACACACTGAAACCCCGTCCACACACACTTAAACCTCTTCCACACACACTGAAACGCCTTCCGCACAAACTGAAAGCTCTTCCCCACACACTGAATCCCCTTCACCACACACTGAAACCCGTTCCCCACAAACTGAAACCTCTTCCCCACACACGGAAACACCTTGCCCACAGACTGAAACCCCTTCCCCACGCACTGAAACCCATCCCCACACACTGAAACCCATCCCCACACACTGAAAGCCCTTCCATACACACTGAAACCTCTTCCACTAACACTGAAACACCTTCCCCACGCAGTGAATCCTCTTCCAAATACACTGTAACCCCTTCCCCGCACACTGAAACCCATCCCCTCACACTGAAACCATTCCCCACACAATGAAACCCATCCCCAGACACTGAAACCTCTTCCCCACACACTGAAACATCTTCCCCACACACTGAAACCCCTTCCCCACAAACTGAAACCTCTTCCCCACTGACTGAAACCACTTCCCCACAGACTGAAACCCCTTCCCCGCACACTGAAACCTCTTCACCACACACTGAATCCCCTTCACCACACACTGAAACCCCTTCCCCACAAACTGAAACCTCTTCCCCACTGACTGAAACCACTTCCCCACAGACTGAAACCCCTTCCCCACACTCTGAAATCTCTTCCCCACACACTGAAACCTCTTCCCCACACACTGATACATCTTCCCCACAAACTGAAACCCCTTCCCCACACACTGAAACCCATCCCCACACAATGAAATCTCTTCCACACACACTGAAACCCCTTCCCCACTGACTGAAAACCCTTCCCCACACACTGAAGACCATCCCCACACACTGAAACCTCTTCCCCACACACTGAACCCTCTTCCGCACACACTGAAACTTCTTCCCCACACGCTGAAACTTCTTCCACACGCACTGAAACCTCTTCCCCACACACTGAAACCCCTTCCACACACACTGAAACCTCTTCCACACAAACTGAAACCCCTTCCGCACGAACTGAAACCCCTTTCACACACACTGTTACCCCTTACCCGCACACTGAAACCCCTTCCCGCACACTGAAACCCTTCCCCACACGCTGATACCCCTTACCCAAACGCTGAAAATCCTTCCACACACACTGAAACCTCTTCCACATGCACTGAAACCCCTTCCGCACACACTGAAACCCATCCCCAAACACTGAAACCCATCCCCTCAGACTGAAACCATTCCCCACACAATGAAACGCATCCCCACACACTGAAACCTCTTCCCCACACACTGAAACCCCTTATCCACACACTGAAACCTTATCCCCACACACTGAAACCACTTCCCCACAGACTGAAACCCCTTCCCCACACTCTGCAACCTCTTCCCCACACACTGAAACCCCTTCCCCGCACTCTGAGAACCCTTCCCCGCACACTGAAACCCTTCCCCAAACGCTGAAACCCCTTACCCACTCGCTGAAACTCCTTCCACACACACTGAAACCTCTTCCACATGCACTGAAACCCATTCCGCTCACACTGAAACACATCCCCACACACTGAAATCCATCCCCTCACACTGAAACCATTCCCCACACAATGAAACCCATCCCCACATACTGAAACCCTTTCCCCACACACTGAAACCCCTTATCCACACATTGAAACCCCTTCCCCACAGACTGAAACCTCTTCCCCACACACTGAAACCTCTTCCGCACAGACTGTAACCCCTTCCCCAGACATTGAAAACCATCCCCACACTCTGATACCTCATGCCCACACACTGAAACCCCTTCCCCACACACTGAAACCCCTTCCCCACACAATGAAACCCATCCCCACACACTGAAACCCCTTCCCCACACACTGAAACCCCTTCCCCACACACTGAAACCCATCCCCACACACTGAAATCCTTCCCCACACACTGAAACCTCTTCCCACACACTGAAACCTCTTCCCACACACTGAAACCTCTTCGCCACAGACTGAAACCCTTCCCCACACACTGAAACCTCTTCCCCACACACTGAAACATCTTCCCCACACACTGAAACCCCTTCCCCGCACATTGAAACCTCTTCCCCACACACTGAATCCCCTTCACCACACACTGAAACCCCTTCCTCACAAACTGAAACGTCTTCCCCACAGACTGAAACCACTTCCCCACAGACTGAAACCCCTTCCCCACACTCTGAAATCTCTTCCCCACTCACTGAAACCTCTTCCCCACACACTGAAACCACTTCCCCACAAACTGAAACCCCTTCCCCACACACTGAAACCTCTTCCCCACAAACTGAAACCCCTTGCCCACAGAGTGAAACTCCTTAACCACACACTGAAACCCATCCCCACAGACTGAAATCTCTTCCACACACACTGAAACCCATCACAACACAGTCAAACCTCTTCCCCACACACTGAAATGCCTTCCCCACACACTGAAACCCATCCCCACACACTGAAACCTCTTCCCCACAAACTGAAAGCTCTTCCCCACAGACTGAAACCCTTCCCCACACACTGAAACCTCTTCCCCACAGACTGAAACCCCTTCCCCACGCACTGAAACCTATTCCACACATACTGAAACCTCTTCCTCACACACTGAAACCTCTTCCCCACACACTGAAACCTCTTCCCCACACACTGAAACCACTTACCCACAAACTGAAACCCCTTTCCCACACACTGAAACCGCTTCCCCGCAAACTGAAACCCCTTGCCCAAAGAGTGAAACTCGTAAACCACACACTGAAACCCATCCCCACACACTGAAATCTCTTCCCCACACACTGAAACCCATCCCCACACACTGAAACCTCTACCCCACAAACTGAAAGCTCTTCCCCACAGACTGAAACCCTTCCCCACACACTGAAACCTCTTCCCCACAGACTGAAACCCCTTCCCCACGCACTGAAACCTCTTCCACACATACTGAAACCTCTTCCTCATACACTGAAACCTCTTCCCCACACACTGAAACCTCTTCCCCACACACTGAAACTCCTTCCCCACGCACTGAAACCTCTTCCACACACACTGAAACCTCTTGCCCACACACAGAAACCTCTTCCCCACACACTGAAACCTCTTCCCCGCACGCTGAAACTCCTTCCCCACGCACTGAAACCTCTTCCACACACGCTGAAACCTCTTCCCCACACACTGAAACCTATTCCACACATACTGAAACCCCTTCCCCACGCACTGAAACCCCTTCCACACTCACTGTTACCCTTTCCCTGCACACTGAAACTCCTTCCCCACGCCCTGAAACCTCTTCCACAAACACTGAAACCTCTTCCCCACACACAGAAACCTCTTCCGCACACACTGAAACCTCTTCGCCACTCGCTGAAACTCCTTCCCCACGCACTGAAACCTCCTCCACACACACTGAAACCTCTTCCCCACACGCTGAAACTCCTTCCCCACGCACTGAAACCTCTTCCACACACACTGAAACCGCTTCCCCACACACTGAAACCTCTTCCCCACACACTGAAACCTCTTCCACACACACTGAAACCCCTTTTCCACACACGGAATCCCCTCACACACACGGAAACCACTTCCCCGCAAACTGAAACCACTTCCCCGCACACTGAAACCCTTCCCCACACGCTGAAACCCCTTACCCACACGCTGAAACTCCTTCCACACACACTGAAACCTCTTCCACATGCACTGAAACCCCTTCCGCACACAGTGAAACCCATCCCCACACACTGCAACCCATCCCCGCACACTGAAACCTCTTCCCCGCACACTGAAACCCCTTCCCCGCACACTGATACCCTTCCCCACACGCTGAAACCCATTACCCACACGCTGAAACTCCTTCCACACACACTGAAACCTCTTCCACATGCACTGAAACCTCTTCCCACACACTGAAACCTCTTCGCCACAGACTGAAACCCTTCCCCACACACTGAAACCTCTTCCCCACACACTGAAACCTCTTCCCCACAAACTGAAACCCCTTCCCTGCACACTGAAACCTCTTCCCCACACACTGAATCCCCTTCCCCACACACTGAAACCCATCCCCACACACTGAAAACCCTTCCTCACACAGTGAAACCCCTTCCCCACTCACAGAAGCCCATCCCCACACACTGAAACCCCTTCCCCACACTCTGAAACCCCTTCCCCACACACTGAAACCTACTCCCACACACTGAAACCTCTTCCCACACACTGAAACCTCTTCCCCACACACTGAAACCCCTTCCCCACACACTGAAACCTCTTCCCCACACACTGAAACCCCTTCCCCACAGACTGAAACCACTTCCCCACAGACTGTAACCACTTCCCCACAGACTGAAACCCCTTCCCCACACTCTGAAATCTCTTCCCCACTCACTGAAACCTCTTCCCCACACACTGGAACCACTTCCCCACAAACTGAAACCCCTTTCCCACACACTGAAACCTCTTCCCCACAAACTGAAACCCCTTGCCCACAGAGTGAAACTCCTTAACTACACACCGAAACCCATCCCCACAGACTGAAATCTCTTCCACACACACTGAAACCCATCCCAACACAGTCAAACCTCTTCCCCACACACTGAAATCCCTTCCACACACACAGAAACCCATCCGAACACACTGAAACCTCTTCCCCACAAACTGAAAGCTCTTCCCCACAGACTGAAACCCTTCCCCACACACTGAAACCTCTTCCCCACAGATTGAAACCCCTTCCCCGCGCACTGAAACCTAGACCACACATACTGAAAACTCTTCCTCACACACTGAAACCTCTTCCCCACACACTGAAACCTCTTCCCCACACACTGATACCACTTCCCCACAAACTGAAACCCCTTTCCCACACACTGAAACCTCTTCCCCGCAAACTGAAACCCCTTGCCCAGAGAGTGATACTCGTAAACCACACACTGAAACCCATCCCCACAGACTGAAACCTCTACCCCACTAACTGAAAGCTCTTCCCCACAGACTGAAACCCTTCCCCACACACTGAAACCTCTTCCCCACAGATTGGAACCCCTTCCCCACGCACTGAAACCTCTTCCACACATACTGAAACCTCTTCCTCACACACTGAAACCTCTTCCCCACACACTGAAACCTCTTCCCCACACACTGAAACCTCTTCCCCACACACTGAAACCCCTTCCCCACGCACTGAAACCCCTTCCACACTCACTGTTACCCATTCCCCGCACACTGAAACTCCTTCCCCACGCCCTGAAACCTCTTCCACACACACTGAAACCTCTTCCCCACACACAGAAAACTCTTCCCCACACACTGAAACCTCTTCCCCGCTCGCTGAAACTCCTTCCCCACGCACTGAAACCTCTTCCACACACACTGAAACCCATCCCAACACAGTCAAACCTCTTCCCCACACACTGAAATGCCTTCCCCACACACTGAAAGCCATCCCCACACACTGAAACCTCTTCCCCACAAACTGAAAGCTCTTCCCCACAGACTGAAACCCTTCCCCACACACTGAAACCTCTTCCCCACAGACTGAAACCCCTTCCCCACGCACTGAAACCTCTTCCCCACACACTGAAACCACTTACCCACAAACTGAAACCCCTTTCCCACACACTGAAACCGCTTCCCCGCAAACTGAAACCCCTTGCCCACAGAGTGAAACTCGTAAACCACACACTGAAACCCATCCCCACACACTGAAATCTCTTCCCCACACACTGAAACCCATCCCCACACACTGAAACCTCTACCCCACAAACTGAAAGCTCTTCCCCACAGACTGAAACCCTTCCCCACAGACTGAAACCTCTTCCCCACAGACTGAAACCCCTTCCCTACGCACTGAAACCTCTTCCACACATACTGAAACCTCTTCCTCATACACTGAAACCTCTTCCCCACACACTGAAACCTCTTCCCCACACACTGAAACTCCTTCCCCACGCACTGAAACCTCTTCCACACACACTGAAACCTCTTGCCCACACACAGAAACCTCTTCCCCACACACTGAAACCGCTTCCCCGCACGCTGAAACTCCTTCCCCACGCACTGAAACCTCTTCCACACACACTGAAACCTCTTCCCCACACACTGAAACCTATTCTACACATACTGAAACCCCTTCCCCACGCACTGAAACCCCTTCCACACTCACTGTTACCCTTTCCCTGCACACTGAAACTCCTTCCCCACGCCCTGAAACCTCTTCCACAAACACTGAAACCTCTTCCCCACACACAGAAACCTCTTCCGCACACACTGAAACCTCTTCCCCACTCGCTGAAACTCCTTCCTCACGCACTGAAACCTCTTCCACACACACTGAAACCTCTTCCCCACACGCTGAAACTCCTTCCCCACGCACTGAAACCTCTTCCACACACACTGAAACCGCTTCCCCACACACTGAAACCTCTTCCCCACACACTGAAACCTCTTCCACACACACTGAAACCCCTTTTCCACACACGGAATCCCCTCACAAACACGGAAACCACTTCCCCGCAAACTGAAACCACTTCCCCGCACACTGAAACCCTTCCCCACACGCTGAAACCCCTTACCCACACGCTGAAACTCCTTCCACACACACTGAAACCTCTTCCACATGCACTGAAACCCCTTCCGCACACAGTGAAACCCATCCCCACACACTGCAACCCATCCCCGCACACTGAAACCTCTTCCCCGCACACTGAAACCCCTTCCCCGCACACTGATACCCTTCCCCACACGCTGAAACCCATTACCCACACGCTGAAACTCCTTCCACACACACTGAAACCTCTTCCACATGCACTGAAACCTCTTCCCACACACTGAAACCTCTTCGCCACAGACTGAAACCCTTCCCCACACACTGAAACCTCTTCCCCACACACTGAAACCTCTTCCCCACACACTGAAGCCCCTTCCCTGCACACTGAAACCTCTTCCCCACACACTGAATCCCCTTCCCCACACACTGAAACCCATCCCCACACACTGAAAACCCTTCCCCACACAGTGAAACCCCTTCCCCACTCACAGAAACCCATCCCCACACACTGAAACCCCTTCCCCACACTCTGAAACCCTTCCCCACACACTGAAACCTACTCCCACACACTGAAACCTCTTCCCCACACACTGAAACCTCTTCCCCACACACTGAAACCCCTTCCCCACACACTGAAACCTCTTCCCCACACACTGAAACCCCTTCCCCACACACTGAAACCTCTTCCCCACACACTGAAACCCCTTCCCCACAGACTGAAACCACTTCCCCACAGACTGTAACCACTTCCCCACAGACTGAAACCCGTTCCCCACACTCTGAAATCTCTTCCCCACTCACTGAAACCTCTTCCCCACACACTGGAACCACTTCCCCACAAACTGAAACCCCTTCCCCACACACTGAAACCTCTTCCCCACAAACTGAAACCCCTTGCCCACAGAGTGAAACTCCTTAACTACACACCGAAACCCATCCCCACAGACTGAAATCTCTTCCACACACACTGAAACCCATCCCAACACAGTCAAACCTCTTCCCCACACACTGAAATCCCTTCCACACACACAGAAACCCATCCGCACACACTTAAACCTCTTCCCCACAAACTGAAAGCTCTTCCCCACAGACTGAAACCCTTCCCCACACACTGAAACCTCTTCCCCACAGATTGAAACCCCTTCCCCACGCACTGAAACCTAGACCACACATACTGAAAACTCTTCCTCACACACTGAAACCTCTTCCCCACAAACTGAAACCTCTTCCCCACACACTGAAACCACTTCCCCACAAACTGAAACCCCTTTCCCACACACTGAAACCTCTTCCCCGCAAACTGAAACCCCTTGCCCAGAGAGTGATACTCGTAAACCACACACTGAAACCCATCCCCACACACTGAAATCTCTTCCCCACACACTGAAACCCATCCCCACAGACTGAAACCTCTACCCCACAAACTGAAAGCTCTTCCCCACAGACTGAAACCCTTCCCCACACACTGAAACCTCTTCCCCACAGATTGGAACCCCTTCCCCACGCACTGAAACCTCTTCCACACATACTGAAACCTCTTCCTCACACACTGAAACCTCTTCCCCACACACTGAGACCTCTTCCCCACACACTGAAACTCCTTCCCCACGCACTAAAACCTCTTCCAGACACACTGAAAACTCTTCCCCACACACAGAAACCTCTTCCCCACACACTGTAACCTCTTCCCCACACGCTGAAACCCCTTCCCCACGCACTGAAACCTCTTCCACACACACTGAAACCTCTTCCCCACACACTGAAACCTCTTCCACACACACTGAAACCCCTTCCCCACGCACTGAAACCCCTTCCACACTCACTGTTACCCATTCCCCGCACACTGAAACTCCTTCCCCACGCCCTGAAACCTCTTCCACACACACTGAAACCTCTTCCCCACACACAGAAAACTCTTCCCCACACACTGAAACCTCTTCCCCACTCGCTGAAACTCCTTCCCCACGCACTGAAACCTCTTCCACACACACTGAAACCGCTTCCCCACACACTGAAACCTCTTCCACACACACTGAAACCTCTTCCACACACACTGAAACCCCTTTTCCACACACTGAATCCCCTCACACACACGGAAACCACTTCCCCGCGAACTGAAACCACTTCCCCGCACACTGAAACCCCTTACCCACACGCTGAAACCCCTTACCCACACGCTGAAACTCCTTCCACACACACTGAAACCCATCCCCAAACACTGAAACCCATCCCCGCACACTGAAACCTCTTCCCCGCACACTGAAACCCCTTCCCCGCACACTGAAACCCTTCCCCACACGCTGAAACCCATTACCCACACGCTGAAACTCCTTCCACACACACTGAAACCTCTTCCACATGCACTGAAACCTCTTCCCACACACTGAAACCTCTTCGCCACAGACTGAAACCCTTCCCCACACACTGAAACCTCTTCCCCACACACTGAAACCTCTTCCCCACACACTGAAACCCCTTCCCTGCACACTGAAACCTCTTCCCCACACACTGAATCCCCTTCCCCACACACTGAAACCCATCCCCACACACTGAAACCCTTCCCCACACACTGAAACCTCTTCCCACACACTGAAACCTCTTCCCCACACACTGAAACCTCTTCCCCACACACTGAAACCACTTACCCGCACACTGAAACCTCTTCCCCACACACTGAAACCCCTTCGTCACACACTGAAACCTCTTCACCACACACTGAAACCCCTTCCCCACAGACTGAAACCCCTTAACCTCACACTGAAACCCATCCCCACACACTGAAACCCCTTCCACACTCACTGAAACCTCTTCCCCACACACTGAAACACCTTCCCCACACACTGAAATCCCTTTCCCACACACTGAAACCGTTCCCCAAACACTGAAACCCATCCGCACACACTGAAACCTCTTCCCCACAGAGTGAAACTCCTTAACAACACACTGAAACCCATCCCCACACACTGAAATCTCTTCCACACACACTGAAACCCCTTCCCCACACACTGAAATCCCTCTCCCACACACTGAAATCCGTTCCCCAAACACTGAAACACATCCGCACACACTGAAACCTCTTCCCCACACAGTGAAACCCCTTCCCCACACACTGAAATCCTTCCCCACACACTGAAACCTCTTCCCCACACACTGAAACATCTTCCCCATACACTGAAACCCCTTTACCCCACACTGAAACCTCTTCCCCACACACTGAAACATCTTCCCCACACACTGAAACCCCTTCCCCGCACATTGAAACCTCTTCCCCACACACTGAAACACCTTCACCACACACTGAATCCCCTTCCCCACAAACTGAAACCTCATCCCCACAGACTGAAACCACTTCCCCACAGACTGAAACCCCTTTCCCACACTCTGAAATCTCTTGCCCACACACTGAATCCCCTTCACCACACACTGAAACCCCTTCCTCACAAACTGAAACCTCTTCCCCACAGACTGAAACCACTTCCCCACAGACTGAAACCCATTCCCCACACTCTGAAATCTCTTCCCCACTCACTGAAACCTATTCCCTACACACTGAAACCACTTCCCCACAAACTGAAACCCCTCCCCACACATTGAAATCTCTTCCACACACACTGAAACCGCTTACCCACATACTGAAACCCCTTTCCAAAACACTGAAACCCGTTCCCCAAACAGTGAAACCCATCCGCACACACTGAAACCTCTTCCCCACACAGTGAAACCCCTTCCCCACACACTGAAACCCATCCCCACACACTGAAACCCTTCCCCACACACTGAAACCTCTTCCCCACACACTGAAAGCTCTTCCCCACAGACTGAAAACCTTCCCCACCCACTGAAACCTCTTCCCCACAGACTGAAACCCTTCCCCACACACTGAAACCTCTTCCCCACACACTGAAACCCCTTCCCCACAGACTGAAACCCCTTCCCCACAGACTGAAACCACTTCACCACAGACTGAAACCCATTCCCCACACTCTGAAATCTCTTCCCCACTCACTGAAACCTCTTCCCCACCCACTGAAACCTCTTCCCCACACACTAAACCCCATCCCCACACACTGAAATCTCTTCCACACACACTGAAACCCCTTCCCCACACACTGAAACCCCTTTCCCACACACTGAAACCCGTTCCCCAAACACTGAAACCCATCCGCACACACTGAAACCTCTTCCCCACACAGTGAAACCCCTTCCCCACACACTGAAACCCATCCCCACACACTGAAAACCTTCCCCACACACTGAAACCTCTTCCCCACACACTGAAAGCTCTTTCCCACAAACTGAAACCCCTTGCCCACAGAGTGATACTCCATAATCACACACTGAAACCCATCCCCACACACTGAAATCTCTTCCACACACACTGAAACCCCTTCCCCACACACTGAAACCTCTTCCCCAGACACTGAAACCACTTCCCCACACACTGAAACCCCTTCCCCACACACTGAAACCTCTTCCCCACAAACTGAAACCCCTTGCCCACAGAGTGAAACTCCTTAACCACACACTGAAACCCATCCCCACACACTGAAATCTCTTCCACACACACTGAAACCCCTTCCCCACACACTGAAACCCCTTTCCCACACACTTAAACCCGTTCCCCAAACACTGAAACCAATTCCGCACACACTGAAACCTCTTCCCCACACAGTGAAACCCCTTCCCCACACACTGAAACCCATCCCCACACTCTGATACCCTTCCCCACACACTGAAACCTCTTCCCCACACACTGAAAGCTCTTCCCCACAGACTGCAAACCTTCCCCACCCACTGAAACCTCTTCCCCACACACTGAAACCACTTACCCACGCACTGAAACCTCTTCCACACATACTGAAACCTCTTCCCCAAACTCTGAAAGCTCTTCACCACACACTGAAACCTCTTCCCCACAGACTGAAACCCCTTCCCCACACACTGAAACCCCTTCCCCTCAGACTGATACCCTTTAATCATACACTGAAACCCATCCCCACACACTGAAATCTCTTCCCCACACACTGAAACCCCTTCCCCACACACTGAAACCCCTTCCCCACACACTCAAAACCATCCCCACACACTGAAACCTCTTCCCCACACACTGAAACCTCTTCCCCACACACTGAAACCACTTCTGCAATCACTGAAACCCATCCCCAGACTCTGAAACCCATCCCCACACACTGGAACCTCTTCCCCACACACTGAAAGCTCTTCCCCACAGACTGAAACCCTTCCCCACACACTGAAACCTCTTCCCCACACACTGAAACCCCTTCCCCACGCATTGAAACCTCTTCAACACATACTGAAAGCTCTTCCCCACACACTGAAACCTCTTACCCACACACTGAAACTTCTTCCCCACGCACTGAAACCTCTTCTACACACACTGAAACCCCTTCCCCACTCACTAAAACCTCTTCCCCACACGCTTCAACTTCTTCCACAAGCACTGAAACCCCTTCCCCACACACTGAAACCTCTTCCACACACACTGAAACCTCTTCCACACACAATAAAACCCCTTCCCCACGCACTGAAACCCCTTCCACACACACTGTAACGCCTTCCCCGCAGTCTGAAACACATTCGCCACACACTGAATCCCCTTCCACACACACGGAAACCCCTTCCCCGCACACTGAAACCCCTTCCCCGCACACTGAAACACTTCCCCAAACGCTGAAACCCCATACCCACTCTCTGAAACTCCTTCGACACACTCTGAAACCTCTACCACTTGCACTGAAACCCATTCCGCACACACTGAAACACATCCCCACACACTGAAATCCATCCCCTCACACTGAAACCATTCCTCACACAATGAAACCCATCCCCACATCCTGAAACCTCTTCCCCACACACTGAAACCCCTTATCCACGCACTGAAACACCTTCCCCACAGACTGAAACCTCTTCAACACACACGGAAACCTCTTCCGCACAGACAGTAACCCCTTCCCCAGACATTGAAAACCATCCCCACAGTCTGAAACCTCATGCCCACACACTGAAACCCCTTCCCCACACACTGAAACCCCTTCCCCACACAATGAAACCCATCCCCACACACTGAAACCTCATCCCCACACACTGAAACCCCTTCCCCAGACACTGAAACCCATCCCCACACACTGAAACCCATCCGCACACACTGAAATCCTTCCCCACACACTGAAACCTCTTCCCACACACTGAAACCTCTTCGCCACAGACTGAAACCCTTCCCCACACACTGAAACCTCTTCCCCACACACTGAAACATCTTCCCCACACACTGAAACCCCATCCCCGCACACTGAAACCTCTTCCCCACACACTGAAACATCTTCCCCACACACTGAAACCACTTCCCCGCACATTGAAACCTCTTCCCCACAAACTGAAACCTCATCCCCACAGACTGAAACCACTTCCCCACAGACTGAAACCCCTTCCCCACACTCTGAAATCTCTTCCCCACACACTGAATCCCCTTCACCACACACTGAAACCCCTTCCCCACACAGTGAACCTCTTCCCCACAGACTGAAACCACTTCCCCACAGACTGAAACCCATTCCCCACACTCTGAAATCTCTTCCCCACTCACTGAAAACTCTTCCCCACACACTGAAACCACTTCCCCACAAACTGAAACCCCTTCCCCACAGACTGAAACCTCTTCCCCACAATCTGAAACCCCTTGCCCACAGAGTGAACTCCTTAACCACACACTGAAACCCATCCCCACAAACTGAAATCTCTTCCACACACACTGAAACCCCTTCCCCACACACTGAAACCCCTTTCCCACACACTCAAACACGTTCCCCAAACACTGAAACCCATCCGCACACACTGAAACCTCTTCCCCACACAGTGAAACCCCTTCCCCACACACTGAAACCCATCGCCACACACTGAAACCCTTCCCCACACACTGAAACCTCTTCCCCACACACTGAAAGCTCTTCCCCACAGACTGAAAACCTTCCCCACCCACTGAAACCTCTTCCCCACACACTGAAACCCCTTCCCCACGCACTGAAACCTCTTCCACACATACTGAAACCTCTTCCCCAAACTCTGAAAGCTCTTCACCACACACTGGAACCTCTTCCCCACAGACTGAAACCCCTTCCCCACACACTGAAACCCCTTCCCCTCAGACTGATACCCCTTCCCCACACACTCAAAACCATCCCCACACACTGAAACCTCTTCCCCACACACTGAAACCTCTTCCCCACACACTGAAACCACTTCTGCAATCACTGAAACCCATCCCCACACTCTGAAACTCATCCGCACACACTGGAACCTCTTCCCCACACACTGAAAGCTCTTCCCCACAGACTGAAACCCTTCCCCACACACTGAAACCTCTTCCCCACACACTGATACCCCTTCCCCACGCACTGAAACCTCTTCAACACGTACTGAAAGCTCTTCCCCACACACTGAAACCTCTTACCCACACACTGAAACTCCTTCCCCACGCACTGAAACCTCGTCTACACACACTGAAACGCCTTCCCCACACACTAAAACCTCTCCCCCACACGCTTAAACTTCTTCCACAAGCACTGAAACCCCTTCCCCACACACTGAAACATCTTCCACACACTCTGAAACCTCTTGCACTCACAATAAAACCCCTTCCCCACGCACTGAAACCCCTTCCACACACACTTTAACCCCTTCCCCGCACTCTGAAACACATTCGCCACACACTGAATCCCCTTCCACACACACGGAAACCCCTTCCCCGCACACTGAAACCCCTTCCCCGCACACTGAAACCCTTCCCCAAACGCTGAAACCCCATACCCACTCTCATGAAACTCCTTCCACACACACTGAAACCTCTTCCACATGCACTGAAACCCATTCCGCACACACTGAAACACATCCCCACACACTGAAATCCATCCCTCACACTGAAACCATTCCTCACACAATGAAACCCATCCCCACATACTGAAACCTCTTCCCCACACACTGAAACCCCTTATCCACACACTGAAACCCCTTCCCCACAGACTGAAACCTCTTCCCCACACACTGAAACCTCTTCCGCACAGACTGTAACCCCTTCCCCACACATTGAAAACCATCCCCACAGTCTGAAACCTCATGCCCACACACTGAAACCCCTTCCCCACACACTGAAACCCCTTCCCCACACAATGAAACCCATCCCCACACACTGAAACCTCATCCCCACACACTGAAACCCCTTCCCCAGACACTGAAACCCATCCCCACACACTGAAACCCATCCGCACACACTGAAATCCTTCCCCACACACTGAAACCTCTTCCCACACACTGAAACCTCTTCGCCACAGACTGAAACCCTTCCCCACACACTGAAACCTCTTCCCCACACACTGAAACATCTTCCCCACACACTGAAACCCCATCCCCGCACACTGAAACCTCTTCCCCACACACTGAAACATCTTCCCCACACACTGAAACCACTTCCCCGCACATTGAAACCTCTTCCCCACACACTGAATCCCCTTCACCACACACTGAATCCCCTTCCCCACAAACTGAAACCTCATCCCCACAGACTGAAACCACTTCCCCACAGACTGAAACCCCTTCCCCACACTCTGAAATCTCTTCCCCACACACTGAATCCCCTTCACCACACACTGAAACCCCTTCCCCACACAGTGAACCTCTTCCCCACAGACTGAAACCACTTCCCCACAGACTGAAACCCATTCCCCACACTCTGAAATCTCTTCCCCACTCACTGAAAACTCTTCCCCACAAACTGAAACCACTTCCCCACAAACTGAAACCCCTTCCCCACAGACTGAAACCTCTTCCCCACAATCTGAAACCCCTTGCCCACAGAGTGAACTCCTTAACCACACACTGAAACCCATCCCCACAAACTGAAATCTCTTCCACACACACTGAAACCCCTTCCCCACACACTGAAACCCCTTTCCCACACACTCAAACACGTTCCCCAAACACTGAAACCCATCCGCACACACTGAAACCTCTTCCCCACACAGTGAAACCCCTTCCCCACACACTGAAACCCATCGCCACACACTGAAACCCTTCCCCACACACTGAAACCACTTCCCCACACACTGAAAGCTCTTCCCCACAGACTGAAAACCTTCCCCACCCACTGAAACCTCTTCCCCACACACTGAAACCCCTTCCCCACGCACTGAAACCTCATCCACACATACTGAAACCTCTTCCCCAAACTCTGAAAGCTCTTCACCACACACTGGAACCTCTTCCCCACAGACTGAAACCCCTTCCCCACACACTGAAACCCCTTCCCCTCAGACTGATACCCCTTCCCCACACACTCAAAACCATCCCCACGCACTGAAACCTCTTCCCCACACACTGAAACCTCTTCCCCACACACTGAAACCACTTCTGCAATCACTGAAACCCATCCCCACACTCTGAAACTCATCCCCACACACTGGAACCTCTTCCCCACACACTGAAAGCTCTTCCCCACAGACTGAAACCCTTCCCCACACACTGAAACCTCTTCCCCACACACTGATACCCCTTCCCCACGCACTGAAACCTCTTCAACACGTACTGAAAGCTCTTCCCCACACACTGAAACCTCTTACCCACACACTGAAACTCCTTCCCCACGCACTGAAACCTCGTCTACACACACTGAAACGCCTTCCCCACACACTAAAACCTCTTCCCCACACGCTTAAACTTCTTCCACAAGCACTGAAACCCCTTCCCCACACACTGAAACATCTTCCACACACTCTGAAACCTCTTGCACACACAATAAAACCCCTTCCCCACGCACTGAAACCCCTTCCACACACACTTTAACCCCTTCCCCGCACTCTGAAACACATTCGCCACACACTGAATCCCCTTCCACACACACGGAAACCCCTTCCCCGCACACTGAAACCCCTTCCCCGCACACTGAAACCCTTCCCCAAACGCTGAAACCCCATACCCACTCTCATGAAACTCCTTCCACACACACTGAAACCTCTTCCACATGCACTGAAACCCATTCCGCACACACTGAAACACATCCCCACACACTGAAATCCATCCCTCACACTGAAACCATTCCTCACACAATGAAACCCATCCCCACATACTGAAACCTCTTCCCCACACACTGAAACCCCTTATCCACACACTGAAACCCCTTCCCCACAGACTGAAACCTCTTCCCCACACACTGAAACCTCTTCCGCACAGACTGTAACCCCTTCCCCACACATTGAAAACCATCCCCACAGTCTGAAACCTCATGCCCACACACTGAAACCCCTTCCCCACACACTGAAACCCCTTCCCCACACAATGAAACCCATCACCACACACTGAAACCTCATCCCCACACACTGAAACCCCTTCCCCACACACTGAAACTCATCCCCACACACTGAAACCCATCCGCACACACTGAAACCCTTCCCCACACACTGAAACCTCTTCCCACACACTGAAACCTCTTCGCCACAGACTGAAACACTTCCCCACACACTGAAACATCTTCCCCACACACTGAAACAACTTCCCCACACACTGAAACCCATCCGCACACACTGAAATCTCTTCCACACACACTGAAACCCCTTCCCCACAGACTGAAAACCCTTCCCCACACACTGAAACCATCCCCACACAGTGAAACCTCTTCCCCACACACTGAAACACCTTCCCCACACACTGAAACCCATCACACACTGAAACCCATCCCCACACACTGAAACCTCTTCCCCACAAACTGAAAGCTCTTCCCACATACTGAAACCTCTTCCTCACACAATGAAACCTCTTCCCCACACACTGAAACCTCTTCCCTACACACTGAAACTCCTTCCCCTGGCACTGAAACCTCTTCCACTCACACTGAAACCTCTTCCCCACACACTGAAACCTCTTCCCAACACACTGAAACCTCTTCCCCACACACTGAAACTCCTTCCCCACGCACTGAAACCTCTTCCACACACACTGAAACATCTTCCCCACACAATGAAACCTCTTCCCCACACACTGAAACCTCTTCCACACACAATGAAACCCCTTCCCCACGCACTGAAACCCCTTCCACACACACTGTTACCCATTCCCCGCACACTGAAATCCCTTTTCCACACACTGCATCCCCTCACACACACGGAAACAACTTCCACGCAAACTGAAACCCCTTCCCCGCACGCTGAAACTCCTTCCACACACACTGAAACCTCTTCCACATGCACTGAAACCCCTTCCGCACACACTGAAACACATCCCCAAACACTGAAACCCATCCATTCACACTGAAACCTCTTCCCCGCACACTGAAACCTCTTCCCCACACACTAAAAAGCCTTCACCACATACTGAAACCCATTACCCACACGCTGAAACTCCTTCCACACACACTGAAACCTCTTCCACATACACTGAAACCTCTTCCCACACACTGAAACCTCTTCGCCACAGACTGAAACCCTTCCCCACACACTGAAACCTCTTCCCCACACACTGAAACCTCTTCCCCACACATTGAAACCCCTTCCCTGCACACTGAAACCTCTTCCCCACACACTGAATCCCCTTCCCCACCCACTGAAACCAATCTCCACACACTGAAAACCCTTCCCCACACAGTGAAACCCCTTCCCCACTCACAGAAACCCATCCCCACACACTGAAACCCTTTCCCCACACACTGAAACCCATCCCCACACACTGAAACACTTCCCCACACACTGCAACCTCTTCCCACACACTGAAACCTCTTCCCCACACACTGAAACCTCTTCCCCACACAGTCAAACCCCTTCCCCGCACACTGAAACCTCTTCCTCACACACTGAAACCCCTTCCCCACACACTGAAAGCTCTTCCCCACACACTGAAACCCCTTCCCCACAGACTGAAACCCCTTAACCTCACACTGAAACCCCTTCCCCACACATTGAAACCCCTCCCCCACTCACTGAAACCTCTTCCCCACACACTGAAACCCCTTCCTCACACACTGAAACCCCTTTCCCACACACTGAAACCCGTTCCCCAAACACTGAAACCCATCCGGACACACTGAAACCTCTTCCCCACACAGTGAAAGCCCTTCCCCACACACTGAAACCCATCCCCACACACTGAAACCCTTCCCCACACACTGAAACCTCTTTCCCACACACTGAAACCTCCTCCCCACACACTGCAACCACTTCTGCAATCACTGAAACCCATCCCCACACACTGAAAGCTCTTCCCCACAGACTGAAACCCTTCCCCACACACTGAATCCTCTTCCCCACACACTGAAACCCCTTCCCCACGCACTGAAACCTCTTCAACACATACTGAAAGCTCTTCCCCACACACTGAAACCTCTTACCCACGCACTGAAACTCCTTCCCCACGCACTGAAACCTCTTCTACACACACTGAAACCCCTTCCCCACACACTAAAACCTCTTCCCCACACGCTTAAACTTCTTCCACAAGCACTGAAACCCCTTCCCCACACAGTGAGACCTCTTCCACACACACTGAAACCTCTTCCACACACAATAAAACCCCTTCCCCACGCACTGAAACCCCTTCCACACACACTGTAACCCCTTCCCCGCACCTGAAACACATTCGCCACACACTGAATCCCCTTCCACACACACGGAAACCACTTCCCCGCACACTGAAACCCCTTCCCCGCACACTGAAACCCTTCCCCAAACGCTGAAACCCCATACCCACTCTCTGAAACTCCTTCCACACACACTGAAACCTCTTCCACATGCACTGAAACCCATTCTGCACACTCTGAAACACATCCCCACACACTGAAATCCATCCCCTCACACTGAAACCTCTTCCCCACACACTGAAACCCCTTATCCACACACTGAAACCCCTTCCGCACAGACTGAAACCTCTTCCCCACACACTGAAACCTCTTCCGCACAGACTGTAAACCCTTCCCCAGACATTGAAAACCATCCCCACAGTCTGAAACCTCATGCCCACACACTGAAACCCCTTCCCCACACACTGAAACCCCTTCCCCACACAATGAAACCCATCCCCACACACTGAAACCTCATCCCCACACACTGAAACCCCTTTGCCACACACTGAAACCCATCCCCACACACTGAAACCCATCCGCACACACTGAAATCCTTCCCCACACAGTGAAACCTCTTCCCACACACTGAAACCTCTTCGCCACAGACTGAATCCCTTCCCCACACAATGAAACCTCTTCCCCACACATTGAAACCCATTCCCCGCACACTGAAAGCTCTTCCCCACACACTGAAACATCTTCCCCACTCACTGAAACCCCTTCCCCGCACATTGAAACCTCTTCCCCACACACTGAATCCCCTTCACCACACACTGAATCCCCTTCCCCACAAACTGAAACCTCATCCCCACAGACTGAAACCACTTCCCCACAGACTGAAACCCCTTCCCCACACTCTGAAATCTCTTCCCCACTCACTGAAACCTCTTCCCCACACACTGAAACCACTTCCCCACAAACTGAAACCCCTTCCCCACACACTGAAACCTCTTCCCCACACACTGAAACCCCTTGCCCACAGAGTGAAACTCCTTAATCACACACCGAAACCCATTCCCACACACTGAAATCTCTTCCACACACACTGAAACCCCTTCCCCACACACTGAAAACCCTTCCCCACACACTGAAACCCATCCCCACACAGTGAACCCTCTTCCCTACACACTGAAACCCCTTCCCCACACACTGAATCCCATCCCCACACACTGAAACCCATCCCCACACACTGAAACCTCTTCCCCACAAACTGAAAGCTTTCCCCACAGACTGAAACCCTTCCCCACACACTGAAACCTCTTCCCCACAGACTGAAACCCCTTCCCCACGCACTGAAACCTCTTCCACACATACTGAATCCTCTTCCTCACACACTGAAACCTCTTCCCCACACACTGAAACCTCTTCCCCACACACTGAAACTCCTTCCCCACGCACTGAAACCTCATCTACACACACAGAAACCTCTTCCCCACACACTGAAACCTCTTCCCCACACTCTGAAACTCCTTCCCCACGCACTGAAACCTTTTCCACACACACTGAAACCTCTTCCCCACACACTGAAACCTCTTCCCCACACACTGAAACCTCTTCCACACACAATGAAACCCCTTCCCCACGCACTGAAACCTCTTCCACACACACTGTTACCCATTCCCCGCACTCTGAAACCCCTTTTCCACACACTGCATCCCCTCACACACACGGAAACAACTTCGCCGCAAACTGAAACCCCTTCCCCGCACGCTGAAAGCCCTTGCCCATACGCTGAAACACCTTCCACACACACTGAAACCTCTTCCACGTGCACTGAAACCCCTTCCGCATACACTGAAACACATCCCCAAACACTGAAACCCATCCATTCACACTGAAACCTCTTCCCCGCACACTGAAACCTCTTCCCCACACACGAAAACGCCTTCACCACATACTGAAACCCATTACCCACACGCTGAAACTCCTTCCACACACACTGAAACCTCTTCCACATGCACTGAAACCTCTTCCCACACACTGAAATCTCTTCGCCACAGACTGAAACCCTTCCCCACACACTGAAACCTCTTCCCCACACACTGAAACCTCTTCCCCACACACTGAAACGCTTCCCAGCACACTGAAACCTCTTCCCCACACACTGAACACCCTTCCCCACACAGTGAAACCCCTTCCCCACTCACAGAAACCCATCCCCACACACTGAAACCCCTTCCCCGCACACTGAAACCCATCCCCACACACTGAAACCTCTTCCCACACACTGAAACCTCTTCCCCACACACTGAAACCTCTTCCCCACACAGTCAAACCCCTTCCCCGCACACTGAAACCTCTTCCCCACACACTGAAACCCCTTCCCCACACACTGAAAGCTCTTCCCCACACACTGAAACCCCTTCCTCTCAGACTGAAACCCATTTAACCTCACACTGAAACCCCTTCCGCACACACTGAAACCCCTCCCCCACACACTGAAACCTCTTCCCCACACACTGAAACCCCTTCCTCACACACTGAAACCCCTTTCCCACACACTGAAACCCGTTCCCCAAACACTGAAACCCATCCGCACACACTGAAACCTCTTCCCCACTCAGTGAAACCCCTTCCCCACACACTGAAACCCATCCCCACACACTGAAACCCTTCCCCACACACTGAAACCTCTTTCGCACACACTGAAACCTCTTCCCCACACACTGAAACCACTTCTGCAATCACTGAAACCCATCCCCAAACTCTGAAACCCATCCCCACACACTGGAACCTCTTCCCCACACACTGAAACCTCTTCCCCACACACTGAAACCCCTTCCCCACGCACTGAAACCTCTTCAACACATACTGAAAGCTCTTCCCCACACACTGAAACCCCTTCCCCACGCACTGAAACCTCTTCAACACATACTGAAAGCTCTTCCCCACACACTGAAACCTCTTACCCACACACTGAAACTCCTTCCCCACGCACTGAAACCTCTTCTACACATACTGAAACCCCTTCCCCACACACTAAAACCTCTTCCCCACACGCTTAAACTTCTTCCACAAGCACTGAAACCCCTTCCCCACACACTGAAACCTCTTCCACACACACTGAAACCTCTTCCACACACAATAAAACCCCTTCCCCACGCACTGAAACCCCTTCCACACACACTGTAACCCCTTCCCCGCACTCTGAAACACATTCGCCACATCTGAGTCCCCTTCCACACACACGGAAACCCCTTCCCTGCACACTGAAACCCCTTCCCCGCATACTGAAACCCTTCCCCAAACGCTGAAACCCCATACCCACTCTCTGAAACTCCTTCCACACTCACTGAAACCTCTACCACATGCACTGAAACCCATTCCGCACACACTGAAACACATCCCCACACACTGAAATCCATCCCCTCACACTGAAACCATTCCTCACACAATGAAACCCATCCCCACATACTGAAACCTCTTCCCCAAACACTGAAACCCCTTATCCACACACTGAAACCCCTTCCCCACAGACTGAAACCTCTTCCCCACACACTGAAACCTCTTCCGCACAGACTGTAACCCCTTCCCCAGACATTGAAAACCATCCCCCCAGTCTGAAACCTCATGCCCACACACTGAAACCCCTTCCCCACACACTGAAACCCCTTTCCCACACAATGAAACCCATCCCCACAAACTGAAACCTCATCCCCACACACTGAAGCCCCTTCCCCACACACTGAAACCCATCCCCACACACTGAAACCCATCCGCACACACTGAAACCCTTCCCCAAACACTGAAACCTCTTCCCCGCACATTGAAACCTCTTCCCCACACACTGAATCCCCTTCACCACACACTGAATCCCCTTCCCCACAAACTGAAACCTCATCCCCACACACTGAAACCACTTCCCCACAAACTGAAACCCCTTCCCCACACACTGAAACCTCTTCCCCACACACTGAAACCACTTGCCCACAGAGTGAAACTCCTTAACCACACACTGAAACCCATTCCCACACACTGAAATCTCTTCCACACACACTGAAACCCCTTCCCCACAGACTGAAAACCCTTCCCCACACACTGAAACCTCTTCCCACACACTGAAACATCTTCGCCACAGACTGAAACCCTTCCCCAAACACTGAAACCTCTTCCCCACACACTGAAACATCTTCCCCACACACTGAAACCCCTTTGCCACACACTGAAACCTCTTCCCCACACACTGAAACATCTTCCCCACACACTGAAACCCCTTCCCCGCACATTGAAACCTCCTCCCCACACACTGAATCCCCTTCCCCACAAATGAAGCCTCATCCCCACACACTGAAACCACTTCCCCACAAACTGAAACCCCTTCCCCACACAATGAAACCTCTTCCCCACACACTGAAACCCCTTGCCCACAGAGTGAAACTCCTTAACCACACACTGAAACCCATTCCCACACACTGAAATCTCTTCCACACACACTGAAACCCCTTACCCACAGACTGAAAACCCTTCCCCACACACTGAAACCCATCCCCACACAGTCAAACCTCTTCCCCACACACTGAAACCCCTTCCCCACACACTGAATCCCATCCCCACACACTGAAACCCATCCCCACACACTGAAACCTCTTCCCCACAAACTGAAAGCTCTTCCCCACAGACTGAAACCCTTGCCCACACACTGAAACCTCTTCCCCACAGACTGAAACCCCTTCCCCACGCACTGAAACCTCTTCCACACATACTGAAACCTCTTCCTCACACACTGAAACCTCTTCCCCACACACTGAAACCTCTTCCCCACACACTGAAACTCCTTCCCCACGCACTGAAACCTCTTCCACACACACTGAAACCTCTTCCCCACACACTGAAACCTCTTCCCCACACACTGAAACCTCTTCCCCACACGCTGAAACTCCTTCCCCACGCACTGAAACCTCTTCCACACACACTGAAACCTCTTCCCCACACACGGAAACCTCTTCCCCACACACTGAAACCTCTTTCCCACACACTGAAACCTCTTCCACACACAATGAAACCCCTTCCCCACGCTCTGAAACCCCTTCCACACACACTGTTACCCATTCCCCGCACACTGAAACCCCTTTTACACACACTGAAACCGTTCCCCACACGCTGAAACCCCTTACCCATACGCTGAAACTCCTTCCACACACAGTGAAACCTCTTCCACATGCACTGAAACCCCTTCCGCACACAGTGAAACACATCCCCAAACACTGAAACCCATCCATTCACACTGAAACCTCTTCCCCGCACACTGAAACCTCTTCCCTACACACTAAAACGCCTTCCCCACATACTGAAACCCATTACACACACGCTGAAACTCCTTCCACACACACTGAAACCTCTTCCACATGCACTGAAACCT
Organism: Heterodontus francisci; assembly: GCF_036365525.1. Classification (NCBI taxonomy): domain Eukaryota; kingdom Metazoa; phylum Chordata; class Chondrichthyes; order Heterodontiformes; family Heterodontidae; genus Heterodontus; species Heterodontus francisci. Next base: position 1,993,864 of record NW_027142229.1, on the reverse strand, counting down.
CTTCCCACACACTGAAACCTGTTCGCCACAGACTGAAACCCTTCCCCACACACTGAAACCTCTTCCCCACACACTGAAACCTCTTCCCCACACACTGAATACCCTTCCCCACCCACTGAAACCCATCTCCACACACTGAAAACCCTTCCCCACACAGTGAAACCCCTTCCCCACTCACAGAAACCCATCCCCACACACTGAAACCCCTTCCCCACACACTGAAACCCATCCCCACACACTGAAACACTTCCCCACACACTGCAACCTCTTCACACACACTGAAACCTCTTCCCCACACACTGAAACCTCTTCCCCACACAGTCAAACCCCTTCCCCGCAAACTGAAACCTCTTCCCCACACTCTGAAACCCCTTCCCCACACACTGAAAGCTCTTCCCCACACACTGAAACCCCTTCCCCACAGACTGAAACCCCTTAACCTCACACTGAAACCCATCCCCACACACTGAAACCCCTCCCCCACACACTGAAACCTCTTGCCCACACACTGAAACCCCTTCCCCACACACTGAAACCCCTTTCCCACACACTGAAATCCGTTCCCCAAACACTGAAAACCATCCGCACACACTGAAACCTCTTCCCAACACAATAAAACCCCTTCCCCACGCACTGAAACCCCTTCCACACGCACTGTAACCCCTTCCCCGCACTCTGAAACACATTCGCCACATCTGAATCCCCTTCCACACACACGGAAACCCCTTCCCCCCACACTGAAACCCCTTCCCGGCACACTGAAACCCTTCCCCAAACGCTGAAACCCCATACCCACTCTCTGAAACTCCTTCCACACACACTGAAACCTCTCCAACTTGCACTGAAACCCATTCCGCACACACTGAAACACATCCCCACACACTGAAATCCATCCCCTCACACTGAAACCATTCCTCACACAATGAAACCCATCCCCACATACTGAAACCTCTTCCCCACACACTGAAACCCCTTATCCACACACTGAAACCCCTTCCCCACAGACTGAAACCTCTTCCCCACACACTGAAACCTCTTCCGCACAGACTGTAACCCCTTCCCCAGACATTGAAACCCCTTTCCCACACAATGAAACCCATCCCCACACACTGAAACCTCAACCCCACACACTGAAACCCCTTCCCCACACACTGAAACCCATCCCCACACACTGAAACCCATCCGCACACACTGAAATCCTTCCCCACACACTGAAACCTCTTCCCACACACTGAAACATCTTCGCCACAGACTGAACCCTTCCCCAAACACTGAAACCTCTTCCCCACACACTGAAACATCTTCCCCACACACTGAAACCCCTTCCCCGCACACTGAAACCTCTGCCCCACACACTGAAACATCTTCCCCACACACTGAAACCCCTTCCCTGCACATTGAAACCTCTTCCCCACACACTGAATCCCCTTCACCACACACTGAATCCCCTTCCCCACAAACAGAAACCTCATCCCCACACACTGAAACCACTTCCCCACAAACTGAAACCCCTTCCCCACACACTGAAACCTCTTCCCCACACACTGAAACCACTTGCCCACAGAGTGAAACTCCTTAACCAAACACTGAAACCCATTCCCACACACTGAAATCTCTTCCTCACACACTGAAACCCCTTCCCCACAGAATGAAAACCCTTCCCCACACACTGAACCTCTTCCCCACACACTGAAACCACTTGCCCACAGAGTGAAACTCCTTAACCACACACTGAAACCCATTCCCACACACTGAAACCTCTTCCACATGCACTGAAACCCATTCCGCACACACTGAAACACATCCCCACACATTGAAATCCATCCCCTCACACTGAAACCATTCCTCACACAATGAAACCCATCCCCACATACTGAAACCTCTTCCCCACACACTGAAACCCCTTATCCACACACTGAAACCCCTTCCCCACAGACTGAAACCTCTTCCCCACACACTGAAACCTCTTCCGCACAGACTGCAATCCCTTCCCAGACATTGAAAACCATCCCCCCAGTCTGAAACCTCATGCCCACACACTGAAACCCCTTCCCCACACACTGAAACCCCTTTCCCACACAATTAAACCCATCCCCACACACTGAAACCTCATCCCCACACACTTAAACCCCTTCCCCACACACTGAAACCCATCCCCACACACTGAAACCCATCCGCACACACTGAAATCCTTCCCCACACAATGAAACCTCTTCCCAAGCACTGAAACATCTTCGCCACAGACTGAAACCCTTCCCCAAACACTGAAACCTCTTCCCCACACAATGAAACATCTTCCCCACACACTGAAACCCCATCCCCGCACACTGATACCTCTTCCCCACACACTGAAACATCTTCCCCACACACTGAAACCCCTTCCCCGCACATTGAAACCTCTTCCCCACACACTGAATCCCCTTCACCACACACTGAATCCCCTTCCCCACAAACTGAAACCTCATCCCCACACACTGAAACCACTTCCCCACAAACTGAAACCCCTTCGCCACACACTGAAACCTCTTCCCCACACACTGAAACCACTTGCCCACAGAGTGAAACTCCTTAACCACACACTGAAACCCATTCCCACACACTGAAATCTCTTCCACACACACTGAAACCCCTTCCCCACAGACTGAAAACCCTTCCCCACACACTGAAACCTCTTCCCACACACTGAAACATCTTCGCCACAGACTGAAACCCTTCCCCAAACACTGAAACCTCTTCCCCACACACTGAAACATCTTCCCCACACACTGAAACCCCTTCCCCGCACACTGAAACCTCTTCCCCACACACTGAAACATCTTCCCCACACACTGAAACCCCTTGCCCGCACATTGAAACCTCCTCCCCACACACTGAATCCCCTTCCCCACAAACGGAAACCTCATCCCCACACAGTGAAACCACGTCCCCACAAACTGAAACCCCTTACCCACACACTGAAACCTCTTCCCCACACACTGAAACCCCTTGCCCACAGAGTGAAACTCCTTAACTGCACACTGAAACCCATTCCCACACACTGAAATCTCTTCCACACACACTGAAACCCCTTCCCCACAGACTGAAACATCTTCCCCACACACTGAAACCCATCCCCACATAGTGAAACCTCTTCCCCACACACTGAAACCCATTCCCCACACACTGAATCCCATCCCCACACACTGAAACCCATCCCCACACACTGAAACCTCTTCCCCACAAACTGAAAGCTCTTCCCCACAGACTGAAACCCTTGCCCACACTGAAACCTCTTCCCCACAGACTGAAACCCCTTCCCCACGCACTGAAACCTCTTCCACACACACTGAAACCTCTTCCTCACACACTGAAACCTCTTCCCCACACACTGAAACCTCTTCCCCACACACTGAAACCTCTTCCCCACGCACTGAAACCACTTGCCCACAGAGTGAAACTCCTTAACCACACACTGAAACCCATTCCCACACACTGAAATCTCTTCCACACACACTGATACCCCTTCCCCACAGACTGAAAACCCTTCCCCACACACTGAAACCTCTTCCCAAACACTGAAACATCTTCGCCACAGACTGAAACCCTTCCCCAAACACTGAAACCTCTTCCCCACACACTGAAACATCTTCCCCACACACTGAAACCCCTTCCCCGCACACTGAAACCTCTTCCCCACACACTGAAACATCTTCCCCACACACTGAAACCCTTTACCCGCACATTGAAACCTCTTCCCCACACACTGAATCCCCTTCCCCACAAACTGAAACCTCATCCCCACACAGTGAAACCACGTCCCCACAAACTGAAACCCCTTACCCACACACTGAAACCTCTTCCCCACACACTGAAACCCCTTGCCCACAGAGTGAAACTCCTTAACTGCACACTGAAACCCATTCCCACACACTGAAATCTCTTCCACACACACTGAAACCCCTTCCCCACAGACTGAAAACCCTTCCCCACACACTGAAACCCATCCCCACACAGTGAAACCTCTTCCCCACACACTGAAACCCATTCCCCACACACTGAATCCCATCCCCACACACTGAAACCCATCCCCAAACACTGAAACCTCTTCCCCACAAACTGAAAGCTCTTCCCCACAGACTGAAACCCTTGCCCACACTGAAACCTCTTCCCCACAGACTGAAACCCCTTCCCCACGCACTGAAACCTCTTCCACACACACTGACACCTCTTCCTCACACACTGAAACCTCTTCCCCACACACTGAAACCTCTTCGCCACACACTGAAATCTCTTCCCCACGCACTGAAACCACTTGCCCACAGAGTGAAACTCCTTAACCACACACTGAAACCCATTCCCACACACTGAAATCTCTTCCACACACACTGAAACCCCTTCCCCACAGACTGAAAACCCTTCCCCACACACTGAAACCTCTTCCCACACACTGAAACATCTTCGCCACAGACTGAAACCCTTCCCCAAACACTGAAACCTCTTCCCCACACACTGAAACATCTTCCCCACACACTGAAACCCCTTCCCCGCACACTGAAACCTCTTCCCCACACACTGAAACATCTTCCCCACACACTGAAACCCCTTACCCGCACATTGAAACCTCTTCCCCACACACTGAATCCCCTTCCCCACAAACTTAACCTCATCCCCACACAGTGAAACCACGTCCCCACAAACTGAAACCCCTTACCCACACACTGAAACCTCTTCCCCACACACTGAAACCCCTTGCCCACAGAGTGAAACTCCTTAACTGCACACTGAAACCCATTCCCACACACTGAAATCTCTTCCACACACACTGAAACCCCTTCCCCACAGACTGAAAACCCTTCCCCACACACTGAAACCCATCCCCACACAGTGAAACCTCTTCCCCACACACTGAAACCCATTCCCCACACACTGAATCCCATCCCCACACACTGAAACCCATCCCCACACACTGAAACCTCTTCCCCACAAACTGAAAGCTCTTCCCCACAGACTGAAACCCTTGCCCACACTGAAACCTCTTCCCCACAGACTGAAACCCCTTCCCCACGCACTGAAACCTCTTCCACACACACTGAAACCTCTTCCTCACACACTGAAACCTCTTCCCCACACACTGAAACCTCTTCCCCACACACTGAAACTCCTTCCCCACGCACTGAAACCTCTTCCACACACGCTGAAACTCCTTCCCCACGCACTGAAACCTCTTCCACACACACTGAAACCTCTTCCCCACACACTGAAACCTCTTCCCCACACACTGAAACCTCTTTCCCACACACTGAAACCTCTTCCACACACAATGAAACCCCTTCCCCACGCACTGAAACCCCTTCCACACACACTGTTACCCATTCCCCGCACACTGAAACCCCTTTTTCACACACTGAAATCGTTCCCCACACGCTGAAACCCCTTACCCATACGCTGAAACTCCTTCCACACACACTGAAACCTCTTCCACATGCACTGAAACCCCTTCCGCACACACTGAAACACATCCCCAAACACTGAAACCGATCCATTCACACTGAAACCTCTTCCCCACACACTGAATCCCCTTCACCACACACTGAATCCCCTTCCCCACAAACTGATATCTCATCCCCACAGACTGAAACCACTTCCCCACAGACTGAAACCCCTTCCCCACACTCTGAAATCTCTTCCCCACTCACTGAAACCTCTTCCCCTCACACTGAAACCACTTCCCCACAAACTGAAACCCCTTCCCCACACACTGAAACCTCTTCCCCACACACTGAAACCCCTTGCCCACAGAGTGAAACTCCTTAATCACACACCGAAACCCATTCCCACACACTGAAATCTCTTCCACACACACTGAAACCCCTTCCCCACAGACTGAAAACCCTTCCCCACACACTGAAACCCCTTCCCCGCACACTGAAACCTCTTCCCCACACACTGAAACATCTTCCCCACACACTGAAACCCCTTACCCGCACATTGAAACCTCTTCCCCACACACTGAATCCCCTTCCCCACAAACTGAAACCTCATCCCCACACAGTGAAACCACGTCCCCACAAACTGAAACCCCTTACCCACACACTGAAACCTCTTCCCCACACACTGAAACCCCTTGCCCACAGAGTGAAACTCCTTAACTGCACACTGAAACCCATTCCCACACACTGAAATCTCTTCCACACACACTGAAACCCCTTCCCCACAGACTGAAAACCCTTCCCCACACACTGAAACCCATCCCCACACAGTGAAACCTCTTCCCCACACACTGAAACCCATTCCCCACACACTGTATCCCATCCCCACACACTGAAACCCATCCCCACACACTGAAACCTCTTCCCCACAAACTGAAAGCTCTTCCCCACAGACTGAAACCCTTGCCCACACTGAAACCTCTTCCCCACAGACTGAAACCCCTTCCCCACGCACTGAAACCTCTTCCACACACACTGAAACCTCTTCCTCACACACTGAAACCTCTTCCCCACACACTGAAACCTCTTCCCCACACACTGAAACTCCTTCCCCACGCACTGAAACCTCTTCCACACACGCTGAAACTCCTTCCCCACGCACTGAAACCTCTTCCACACACACTGAAACCTCTTCCCCACACACTGAAACCTCTTCCCCACACACTGAAACCTCTTTCCCACACACTGAAACCTCTTCCACACACAATGAAACCCCTTCCCCACGCACTGAAACCCCTTCCACACACACTGTTACCCATTCCCCGCACACTGAAACCCCTTTTTCACACACTGAAACCGTTCCCCACACGCTGAAACCCCTTACCCATACGCTGAAACTCCTTCCACACACACTGAAACCTCTTCCACATGCACTGAAACCCCTTCCGCACACACTGAAACACATCCCCAAACACTGAAACCGATCCATTCACACTGAAACCTCTTCCCCACACACTGAATCCCCTTCACCACACACTGAATCCCCTTCCCCACAAACTGATACCTCATCCCCACAGACTGAAACCACTTCCCCACAGACTGAAACCCCTTCCCCACACTCTGAAATCTCTTCCCCACTCACTGAAACCTCTTCCCCACACACTGAAACCACTTCCCCACAAACTGAAACCCCTTCCCCACACACTGAAACCTCTTCCCCACACACTGAAACCCCTTGCCCACAGAGTGAAACTCCTTAATCACACACCGAAACCCATTCCCACACACTGAAATCTCTTCCACACACACTGAAACCCCTTCCCCACAGACTGAAAACCCTTCCCCACACACTGAAACCCATCCCCACACAGTGAACCCTCTTCCCTACACACTGAAACCCCTTCCCCACACACTGAATCCCATCCCCACACACTGAAACCCATCCCCACACACTGAAACCTCTTCACCACAAACTGAAAGCTTTCCCCACAGACTGAAACCCTTCCCCACACACTGAAACCTCTTCCCCACAGACTGAAACCCCTTCCCCACGCACTGAAACCTCTTCCACACATACTGAATCCTCTTCCTCACAAACTGAAACCCCTTCCCCGCACGCTGAAAGCCCTTGCCCATACGCTGAAACACCTTCCACACACACTGAAACCTCTTCCACGTGCACTGAAACCCCTTCCGCATACACTGAAACACATCCCCAAACACTGAAACCCATCCATTCACACTGAAACCTCTTCCCCGCACACTGAAACCTCTTCCCCACACACGAAAACGCCTTCACCACATACTGAAACCCATTACCCACACGCTGAAACTCCTTCCACACACACTGAAACCTCTTCCACATGCACTGAAACCTCTTCCCACACACTGAAATCTCTTCGCCAAAGACTGAAACCCTTCCCCACACACTGAAACCTCTTCCCCACACACTGAAACCTCTTCCCCACACACTGAAACGCTTCCCAGCACACTGAAACCTCTTCCCCACACACTGAATCCCCTTCCCCACCCACTGAAACCCATCTCCACACACTGAACACCCTTCCCCACACAGTGAAACCCCTTCCCCGCTCACAGAAACCCATCCCCACACATTGAAACCCCTTCCCCGCACACTGAAACCCATCCCCACACACTGAAACCTCTTCCCACACACTGAAACCTCTTCCCCACACACTGAAACCTCTTCCCCACACAGTCAAACCCCTTCCCCGCACACTGAAACCTCATCCCCACACACTGAAACCCCTTCCCCACACACTGAAAGCTCTTCCCCACACACTGAAACCCCTTCCCCACAGACTGAAACCCATTTAACCTCACACTGAAACCCCTTCCCCACACACTGAAACCCCTTTCCCACACACTGAAACCCGTTCCCCAAACACTGAAACCCATCCGCACACACTGAAACCTCTTCCCCACTCAGTGAAACCCCTTCCCCACACACTGAAACCCATCCCCACACACTGAAACCCTTCCCCACACACTGAAACCTCTTTCACACACACTGAAACCTCTTCCCCACACACTGAAACCACTTCTGCAATCACTGAAACCCATCCCCAAACTCTGAAACCCATCCCCACACACTGGAACCTCTTCCCCACACACTGAAACCTCTTCCCCACACACTGAAACCCCTTCCCCACGCACTGAAAACTCTTCAACACATACTGAAAGCTCTTCCCCACACACTGAAACCCCTTCCCCACGCACTGAAACCTCTTCAACACATACTGAAAGGTCTTCCCCACACACTGAAACCTCTTACCCACACACTGAAACTCCTTCCCCACGCACTGAAACCTCTTCTACACATACTGAAACCCCTTCCCCACACACTAAAACCTCTTCCCCACACGCTTAAACTTCTTCCACAAGCACTGAAACCCCTTCCCCACACACTGAAACCTCTTCCACACACACTGAAACCTCTTCCACACACAATAAAACCCCTACCCCACGCACTGAAACCCCTTCCACACTCACTGTAACCCCTTCCCCGCACTCTGAAACACATTCGCCACATCTGAGTCCCCTTCCACACACACGGAAACCCCTTCCCTGCACACTGAAACCCCTTCCCCGCATACTGAAACCCTTCCCCAAACGCTGAAACCCCATACCCACTCTCTGAAACTCCTTCCACACTCACTGAAACCTCTACCACATGCACTGAAACCCATTCCGCACACACTGAAACACATCCCCACACACTGAAATCCATCCCCTCACACTGAAACCATTCCTCACACAATGAAACCCATCCCCACATACTGAAACCTCTTCCCCACACACTGAAACCCCTTATTCACACACTGAAACCCCTTCCCCACAGACTGAAACCTCTTCCCCACACACTGAAACCTCTTCCGCACTGACTGTAACCCCTTCCCCAGACATTGAAAACCATCCCCCCAGTCTGAAACCTCATGCCCACACACTGAAAGCTCTTCCCCACACACTGAAACCCCTTCCCCACAGACTGAAACCCATTTAACCTCACACTGAAACCCCTTCCCCACACACTGAAACCCCTCCCCCACACACTGAAACCTCTTCCCCACACACTGAAACCCCTTCCTCACACACTGAAACCCCTTTCCCACACACTGAAACCCGTTCCCCAAACACTGAAACCCATCCGCACACACTGAAACCTCTTCCCCACTCAGTGAAACCCCTTCCCCACACACTGAAACCCATCCCCACACACTGAAACCCTTCCCCACACACTGAAACCTCTTTCACACACACTGAAACCTCTTCCCCACACACTGAAACCACTTCTGCAATCACTGAAACCCATCCCCAAACTCTGAAACCCATCCCCACACACTGGAACCTCTTCCCCACACACTGAAACCTCTTCCCCACACACTGAAACCCCTTCCCCACGCACTGAAAACTCTTCAACACATACTGAAAGCTCTTCCCCACACACTGAAACCCCTTCCCCACGCACTGAAACCTCTTCAACACATACTGAAAGGTCTTCCCCACACACTGAAACCTCTTACCCACACACTGAAACTCCTTCCCCACGCACTGAAACCTCTTCTACACATACTGAAACCCCTTCCCCACACACTAAAACCTCTTCCCCACACGCTTAAACTTCTTCCACAAGCACTGAAACCCCTTCCCCACACACTGAAACCTCTTCCACACACACTGAAACCTCTTCCACACACAATAAAACCCCTACCCCACGCACTGAAACCCCTTCCACACTCACTGTAACCCCTTCCCCGCACTCTGAAACACATTCGCCACATCTGAGTCCCCTTCCACACACACGGAAACCCCTTCCCTGCACACTGAAACCCCTTCCCCGCATACTGAAACCCTTCCCCAAACGCTGAAACCCCATACCCACTCTCTGAAACTCCTTCCACACTCACTGAAACCTCTACCACATGCACTGAAACCCATTCCGCACACACTGAAACACATCCCCACACACTGAAATCCATCCCCTCACACTGAAACCATTCCTCACACAATGAAACCCATCCCCACATACTGAAACCTCTTCCCCACACACTGAAACCCCTTATCCACACACTGAAACCCCTTCCCCACAGACTGAAACCTCTTCCCCACACACTGAAACCTCTTCCGCACAGACTGTAACCCCTTCCCCAGACATTGAAAACCATCCCCCCAGTCTGAAACCTCATGCCCACACACTGAAACCCCTTCCCCACACACTGAAACCCCTTTCCCACACAATGAAACCCATCCCCACACACTGAAACCTCATCCCCACACACTGAAGCCCCTTCCCCACACACTGAAACCCATCCCCACACACTGAAACCCATGCGCACACACTGAAACCCTTCCCCAAACACTGAAACCTCTTCCCCACACACTGAATCCCCTTCACCACACACTGAATCCCCTTCCCCACAAACTGAAACCTCATCCCCACACACTGAAACCACTTCCCCACAAACTGAAACCCCTTCCCCACACACTGAAACCTCTTCCCCACACACTGAAACCACTTGCCCAGAGAGTGAAACTCCTTAACCACACACTGAAACCCATTCCCACACACTGAAATCTCTTCCACACACACTGAAACCCCTTCCCCACAGACTGAAAACCCTTCCCCACACACTGAAACCTCTTCCCACACACTGAAACATCTTCGCCACAGACTGAAACCCTTCCCCAAACACTGAAACCTCTTCCCCACACACTGAAACATCTTCCCCACACACTGAAACCCCTTTGCCACACACTGAAACCTCTTCCCCACACACTGAAACATCTTCCCCACACACTGAAACCCCTTCCCCGCACATTGAAACCTCCTCCCCACACACTGAATCCCCTTCCCCACAAATGAAGCCTCATCCCCACACACTGAAACCACTTCCCCACAAACTGAAACCCCTTCCCCACACACTGAAACCTCTTCCCCACACACTGAAACCCCTTGCCCACAGAGTGAAACTCCTTAACCACACACTGAAACCCATTCCCACACACTGAAATCTCTTCCACACACACTGAAACCCCTTCCCCACAGACTGAAAACCCTTCCCCACACACTGAAACCCATCCCCACACAGTGAAACCTCTTCCCCACACACTGAAACCCCTTCCCCACACACTGAATCCCATCCCCACACACTGAAACCCATCCCCACACACTGAAACCTCTTCCCCACAAACTGAAAGCTCTTCCCCACAGACTGAAACCCTTGCCCACACACTGAAACCTCTTCCCCACAGACTGAAACCCCTTCCCCACGCACTGAAACCTCTTCCACACATACTGAAACCTCTTCCTCACACACTGAAACCTCTTCCCACACACTGAAACCTCTTCCCCACACACTGAAACTCCTTCCCCACGCACTGAAACCTCTTCCACACACACTGAAACCTCTTCCCCACACACTGAAACCTCTTCCCCACACACTGAAACCTCTTCCCCACACGCTGAAACTCCTTCCCCACGCACTGAAACCTCTTCCACACACACTGAAACCTCTTCCCCACACACGGAAACCTCTTCCCCACACACTGAAACCTCTTTCCCACACACTGAAACCTCTTCCACACACAATGAAACCCCTTCCCCACGCTCTGAAACCCCTTCCACACACACTGTTACCCATTCCCCGCACACTGAAACCCCTTTTACACACACTGAAACCGTTCCCCACACTCTGAAACCCCTTACCCATACGCTGAAACTCCTTCCACACACAGTGAAACCTCTTCCACATGCACTGAAACCCCTTCCGCACACAGTGAAACACATCCCCAAACACTGAAACCCATCCATTCACACTGAAACCTCTTCCCCGCACACTGAAACCTCTTCCCTACACACTAAAACGCCTTCCCCACATACTGAAACCCATTACACACACGCTGAAACTCCTTCCACACACACTGAAACCTCTTCCACATGCACTGAAACCTCTTCCCACACACTGAAACCTGTTCGCCACAGACTGAAACCCTTCCCCACACACTGAAACCTCTTCCCCACACACTGAAACCTCTTCCCCACACACTGAAACCCCTTCCCTGCACACTGAAACCTCTTACCCACACACTGAATACCCTTCCCCACCCACTGAAACCCATCTCCACACACTGAAAACCCTTCCCCACACAGTGAAACCCCTTCCCCACTCACAGAAACCCATCCCCACACACTGAAACCCCTTCCCCACACACTGAAACCCATCCCCACACACTGAAACACTTCCCCACACACTGAAACCTCTTCCCACACACTGAAACCTCTTCCCCACACACTGAAACCTCTTCCCCACACAGTCAAACCCCTTCCCCGCAAACTGAAACCTCTTCCCCACACACTGAAACCCCTTCCCCACACACTGAAAGCTCTTCCCCACAAACTGAAACCCCTTCCCCACAGACTGAAACCCCTTAACCTCACACTGAAACCCATCCCCACACACTGAAACCCCTCCCCCACACACTGAAACCTCTTGCCCACACACTGAAACCCCTTCCCCACACACTGAAACCCCTTTCCCACACACTGAAATCCGTTCCCCAAACACTGAAAACCATCCGCACACACTGAAAGCTCTTCCCCACACAATAAAACCCCTTCCCCACGCACTGAAACCCCTTCCACACGCACTGTAACCCCTTCCCCGCACTCTGAAACACATTCGCCACATCTGAATCCCCTTCCACACACACGGAAACCCCTTCCCCGCACACTGAAACCCCTTCCCGGCACACTGAAACCCTTCCCCAAACGCTGAAACCCCATACCCACTCTCTGAAACTCCTTCCACACACACTGAAACCTCTCCAACTTGCACTGAAACCCATTCCGCACACACTGAAACACATCCCCACACACTGAAATCCATCCCCTCACACTGAAACCATTCCTCACACAATGAAACCCATCCCCACATACTGAAACCTCTTCCCCACACACTGAAACCCCTTATCCACACACTGAAACCCCTTCCCCACAGACTGAAACCTCTTCCCCACACACTGAAACCTCTTCCGCACAGACTGTAACCCCTTCCCCAGATATTGAAAACCATCCCCCCAGTCTGAAACCTTATGCCCACACACTGAAACCCCTTCCCCACACACTGAAACCCCTTTCCCACACAATGAAACCCATCCCCACACACTGAAACCTCAACCCCACACACTGAAACCCCTTCCCCACACACTGAAACCCATCCCCACACACTGAAATCCATCCGCACACACTGAAATCCTTCCCCACACACTGAAACCTCTTCCCACACACTGAAACATCTTCGCCACAGACTGAAACCCTTCCCCAAACACTGAAACCTCTTCCCCACACACTGAAACATCTTCCCCACACACTGAAACCCCTTCCCCGCACACTGAAACCTCTGCCCCACACACTGAAACATCTTCCCCACACACTGAAACCCCTTCCCTGCACATTGAAACCTCTTCCCCACACACTGAATCCCCTTCACCAGACACTGAATCCCCTTCCCCACAAACAGAAACCTCATCCCCACACACTGAAACAACTTCCCCACAAACTGAAACCCCTTCCCCACACACTGAAACCTCTTCCCCACACACTGAAACCACTTGCCCACAGAGTGAAACTCCTTAACCAAACACTGAAACCCATTCCCACACACTGAAATCTCTTCCACACACACTGAAACCCCTTCCCCACAGACTGAAAACCCTTCCCCACACACTGAACCTCTTCCCCACACACTGAAACCACTTGCCCACAGAGTGAAACTCCTTAACCACACACTGAAACCCATTCCCACACACTGAAACCTCTTCCACATGCACTGAAACCCATTCCGCACACACTGAAACACATCCCCACACACTGAAATCCATCCCCTCACACTGAAACCATTCCTCACACAATGAAACCCATCCCCACATACTGAAACCTCTTCCCCACACACTGAAACCCCTTATCCACGCACTGAAACCCCTTCCCCACAGACTGAAACCTCTTCCCCACACACTGAAACCTCTTCCGCACAGACTGCAATCCCTTCCCAGACATTGAAAACCATCCCCCCAGTCTGAAACCTCATGCCCACACACTGAAACCCCTTCCCCACACACTGAAACCCCTTTCCCACACAATTAAACCCATCCCCACACACAGAAACCTCATCCCCACACACTTAAACACCTTCCCCACACACTGAAACCCATCCCCACACACTGAAACCCATCCGCACACACTGAAATCCTTCCCCAAACACTGAAACCTCTTCCCAAGCACTGAAACATCTTCGCCACAGACTGAAACCCTTCCCCAATCACTGATACCTCTTCCCCACACACTGAAACATCTTCCCCACACACTGAAACCCCTTCCCCGCACATTGAAACCTCTTCCCCACACACTGAATCCCCTTCACCACACACTGAATCCCCTTCCCCACAAACTGAAACCTCATCCCCACACACTGAAACCACTTCCCCACAAACTGAAACCCCTTCGCCACACACTGAAACCTCTTCCCCACACACTGAAACCACTTGCCCACAGAGTGAAAGTCCTTAACCACACACTGAAACCCATTCCCACACACTGAAATCTCTTCCACACACACTGAAACCCCTTCCCCACAGACTGAAAACCCTTCCCCACACACTGAAACCTCTTCCCACACACTGAAACATCTTCGCCACAGACTGAAACCCTTCCCCAAACACTGAAACCTCTTCCCCACACACTGAAACATCTTCCCCACACACTGAAACCCCTTCCCCGCACACTGAAACCTCTTCCCCACACACTGAAACATCTTCCCCACACACTGAAACCCCTTGCCCGCACATTGAAACCTCTTCCCCACACACTGAATCCCCTTCCCCACAAACTGAAACCTCATCCCCACACAGTGAAACCACGTCCCCACAAACTGAAACCCCTTGCCCACAGAGTGAAACTCCTTAACTGCACACTGAAACCCATTCCCACACACTGAAATCTCTTCCACACACACTGAAACCCCTTCCCCACAGACTGAAAACCCTTCCCCACACACTGAAACCCATCCCCACACAGTGAAACCTCTTCCCCACACACTGAAACCCATTCCCCACACACTGAATCCCATCCCCACACACTGAAACCCATCCCCACACACTGAAACCTCTTCCCCACAAACTGAAAGCTCTTCCCCACAGACTGAAACCCTTGCCCACACTGAAACCTCTTCCCCACAGACTGAAACCCCTTCCCCACGCACTGAAACCTCTTCCACACACACAGAAACCTCTTCCTCACACACTGAAACCTCTTCCCCACACACTGAAACCTCTTCCCCACACACTGAAACCTCTTCCCCACGCACTGAAACCACTTGCCCACAGAGTGAAACTCCTTAACCACACACTGAAACCCATTCCCACACACTGAAATCTCTTCCACACACACTGAAACCCCTTCCCCACAGACTGAAAACCCTTCCCCACACACTGAAACCTCTTCCCACACACTGAAACATCTTCGCCACAGACTGAAACCCTTCCCCAAACACTGAAACCTCTTCCCCACACACTGAAACATCTTCCCCACACACTGAAACCCCTTCCCCGCACACTGAAACCTCTTCCCCACACACTGAAACATCTTCCCCACACACTGAAACCCCTTACCCGCACATTGAAACCTCTTCCCCACACACTGAATCCCCTTCCCCACAAACTGAAACCTCATCCCCACACAGTGAAACCACGTCCCCACAAACTGAAACCCCTTACCCACACACTGAAACCTCTTCCCCACACACTGAAACCCCTTGCCCACAGAGTGAAACTCCTTAATTGCACACTGAAACCCATTCCCACACACTGAAATCTCTTCCACACACACTGAAACCCCTTCCCCACAGACTGAAAACCCTTCCCCACACACTGAAACCCATCCCCACACAGTGAAACCTCTTCCCCACACACTGAAACCCATTCCCCACACACTGAATCCCATCCCCACACACTGAAACCCATCCCCACACACTGAAACCTCTTCCCCACAAACTGAAAGCTCTTCCCCACAGACTGAAACCCTTGCCCACACTGAAACCTCTTCCCCAGAGACTGAAACCCCTTCCCCACGCACTGAAACCTCTTCCACACACACTGAAACCTCTTCCTCACACACTGAAACCTCTTCCCCACACACTGAAACCTCTTCCCCACACACTGAAACCTCTTCCCCACGCACTGAAACCACTTGCCCACAGAGTGAAACTCCTTAACCACACACTGAAACCCATTCCCACACACTGAAATCTCTTCCACACACACTGAAACCCCTTCCCCACAGACTGAAAACCCTTCCCCACACACTGAAACCTCTTCCCACACACTGAAACATCTTCGCCACCGACTGAAACCCTTCCCCAAACACTGAAACCTCTTCCCCACACACTGAAACCTCTTCCCCACACACTGAAACATCTTCCCCACACACTGAAACCCCTTACCCGCACATTGAAACCTCTACCTCACACACTGAATCCCCTTCCCCACAAACTGAAACCTCATCCCCACACAGTGAAACTACGTCCCCACAAACTGAAACCCCTTACCCACACACTGAAACCTCTTCCCCACACACTGAAACCCCTTGCCCACAGAGTGAAACTCCTTAACTGCACACTGAAACCCATTCCCACACACTGAAATCTCTTCCACACACACTGAAACCCCTTCCCCACAGACTGAAAACCCTTCCCCACACACTGAAACCCATCCCCACACAGTGAAACCTCTTCCCCACACACTGAAACCCATTCCCCACACACTGAATCCCATCCCCACACACTGAAACCCATCCCCACACACTGAAACCTCTTCCCCACAAACTGAAAGCTCTTCCCCACAGACTGAAACCCTTGCCCACACTGAAACCTCTTCCCCACAGACTGAAACCCCTTCCCCACGCACTGAAACCTCTTCCACACACACTGAAACCTCTTCCTCACACACTGAAACCTCTTCCCCACACACTGAAACCTCTTCCCCACACACTGAAACTCCTTCCCCACGCACTGAAACCTCTTCCACACACGCTGAAACTCCTTCCCCACGCACTGAAACCCCTTACCCACACACTGAAACCTCTTCCCCACACACTGAAACCCCTTGCCCACAGAGTGAAACTCCTTAACTGCACACTGAAACCCATTCCCACACACTGAAATCTCTTCCACACACACTGAAACCCCTTCCCCACAGACTGAAAACCCTTCCCCACACACTGAAACCCATCCCCACACAGTGAAACCTCTTCCCCACACACTGAAACCCATTCCCCACACACTGAATCCCATCCCCACACACTGAAACCCATCCCCACACACTGAAACCTCTTCCCCACAAACTGAAAGCTCTTCCCCACAGACTGAAACCCTTGCCCACACTGAAACCTCTTCCCCACAGACTGAAACCCCTTCCCCACGCACTGAAACCTCTTCCACACACACTGAAACCTCTTCCTCACACACTGAAACCTCTTCCCCACACACTGAAACCTCTTCCCCACACACTGAAACTCCTTCCCCACGCACTGAAACCTCTTCCACACACGCTGAAACTCCTTCCCCACGCATTGAAACCTCTTCCACACACACTGAAACCTCTTCCCCACACACTGAAACCTCTTCCCCACACACTGAAACCTCTTTCCCACACACTGAAACCTCTTCCACACACAATGAAACGACTTCCCCACGCACTGAAACCCCTTCCACACACACTGTTACCCATTCCCCGCACACTGAAACCCCTTTTTCACACACTGAAACCGTTCCCCACACGCTGAAACCCCTTACCCATACGCTGAAACTCCTTCCACATACACTGAAACCTCTTCCACATGCACTGAAACCCCTTCCGCACACACTGAAACACATCCCCAAACACTGAAACCGATCCATTCACACTGAAACCTCTTCCCCGCACACTGAAACCTCTTCCCTGCACACTAAAACTCCTTCCCCACATACTGAAACCCATTACACACACGCTGAAACTCCTTCCACACACACTGAATCATCTTCCACATGCACTGAAACCTCTTCCCACACACTGAAACCTGTTCGCCACAGACTGAAACCCTTCCCCACACACTGAAACCTCTTCGCCACACACTGAAACCTCTTCCCCGCACACTGAAACCCCTTCCCTGCACACTGAAACCTCTTCCCCACACACTGAATCCCCTTCCCCACCCACTGAAACCCATCTCCACACACTGAAAACCCTTCCCCACACAGTGAAACCCCTTCCCCACTCACAGAAATCCATCCCCACACACTGAGACCCCTTCCCCACACAATGAAACCCATCCCCACACACTGAAACACTTCCCCACACACTGAAACCTCTTCCCACACACTGAAACCTCTTCCCCACACACTGAAACCTCTTCCCCACACACTGAAACCCCTTCCCCACACACTGAAAGCTCTTCCCCACACACTGAAACCCCTTCCCCACAGACTGAAACCCCTTAACCTCACACTGAAACCCATCCCCACACACAGAAACCCCTCCCTCACACACTGAAACCTCTTGCCCACACACTGAAACCCCTTCACCACACACTGAAACCTCTTGCCCACACACTGAAACCCCTTCCCCACACACTGAAACCCCTTTCCCACACACTGAAATCCGTTCCCCAAACACTGAAAACCATCCGCACACACTGAAACCTCTTCCCCACACAATAAAACCCCTTCCCCACGCACTGAAACCCCTTCCACACACACTGTAACCCCTTCCCCGCACTCTGAAACACATTCGCCACATCTGAATCCCCTTCCACACACACGGAAACCCCTTCCCCGCACACTGAAACCCCTTCCCCGCACACTGAAACCCTTCCCCAAACGCTGAAACCCCATACCCACTCTCTGAAACTCCTTCCACACACACTGAAACATCTTCCACATGCACTGAAACCCATTCCGCACACACTGAAACACATCCCCACACACTGAAACCCATCCCCACATACTGAAACACTTCCCCACACACTGGAACCTCTTCCCACACACTGAAACCTCTTCCCCACACACTGAAACCTCTTCCCCACACAGTCAAACCCCTTCCCCGCAAACTGAAACCTCTTCCCCACACACTGAAACCCCTTCCCCACACACTGAAAGCTCTTCCCCACACACTGAAACCCCTTCCCCACAGAATGAAACCCCTTAACTTCACAATGAAACCCCTTCCCCACAGACTGAAACCTCTTCCCCACACACTGAAACCTCTTCCGCACAGACTGTAACCCCTTCCCCAGACATTGAAAACCATCCCCCCAGTCTGAAAACTCATGCCCACACACTGAAACCTCTTCCACACACACTGAAACCCCTTTCCCACACAATGAAACCCATGCCCACACATTGAAACCTCATCCCCACACACTGAAACCCCTTCCCCACACACTGAAACCCATCCCCACACACTGAAACCCATCCGCACACACTGAAATCCTTCCCCACACACTGAAACCTCATCCCACACACTGAAACATCTTCGCCACAGACTGAAACCCTACCCCAAATACTGAAACCTCTTCCCCACACACTGAAACATCTTCCCCACACACTGAAACCCCTTCCCCGCACACTGAAACCTCTTCCCCACACACTGAAACATCTTCCCCACACACTGAAACCCCTTCCCCGCACATTGAAACCTCTTCCCCACACACTGAATCCCCTTCACCACACAGTGAATCCCCTTCCCCACAAACTGAAACCTCATCCCCACACACTGAAACCACTTCCGCACAAACTGAAACCACTTGCCCACAGAGTAAAACTCCTTAATCACACACTGAAACCCATTCCCACACACTGAAATCTCTTCCACAGACACTGAAACCCCTTCCCCACAGACTGAAAACCCTTCCCCACAAACTGAAACCTCTTCCCACACACTGAAACATCTTCGCCACAGACTGAAACCCTTCCCCAAACACTGAAACCTCTTCCCCACACACTGAAACATCTTCCCCACACACTGGAACCGCTTCCCCGCACACTGAAACCTCTTCCCCACACACTGAAACATCTTCCCCACACACTGAAACCCCTTCCCCGCACATTGAAACCTCTTCCCCACACACTGAATCCCCTTCCCCACAAACTGAAACCTCATCCCCACACACTGAAACCACTTCCCCACAAACTGAAACCCCTTCCCCACACACTGAAACCTCTTCCCCACACACGGAAACCCCTTGCCCACAGAGTGAAACTCCTTAACCACACACTGAAACCCATTCCCACAAACTGAAATCTCTTCCACACACACTGAAACCCCTTCCCCACAGACTGAAAACCCTTCCCCACACACTGAAACCCATCCCCACACAGTGAAACCTCTTCCCCACACACTGAAACCCCTTCCCCACACACTGAATCCCATCCCCACACACTGAAACCCATCCCCACACACTGAAACCTCTTCCCCACAAACTGAAAGCTCTTCCCCACAGACAGAAACCCTTGCCCACACACTGAAACCTCTTCCCCACAGACTGAAACCCCTTCTCCACGCACTGAAACCTCTTCCACACATACTGAAACCTCTTCCTCACACACTGAAACCTCTTCCCCACACACTGAAACCTCTTCCCCACACACTGAAACGCCTTCCCCACGCACTGAAACCTCTTCCACACACACTGAAACCTCTTCCCCACACACTGAAACCTCTTCCCCACACACTGAAACCTCTTCCCCACATGCTGAATCTCCTTCCCCACGCACTGAAACCTCTTCCACACACACTGAAACCTCTTCCCCACACACTGAAACCTCTTCCCCACACACTGAAACCTCTTCCCCATAGACTGAAACCACTTCCCCACAGACTGAAACCCATTCCCCACACTCTGAAATCTCTTCCCCACTCACTGAAACCTCTTCCCCACACACTGAAACCACTTCCCCACAAACTGAAACCCCTTCCATACACACTGAAACCTCTTCCCCACACACTGAAACACCTTTCCCACAGACTGAAACCCCTTAACCACCCACTGAAACCCATCCCCACACTGAAATCTCTTCCACACACACTGAAACCCCTTTCCCACAGACTGAAAACCCTTCCCCACACACTGAAACCCATCCCCACACAGTGAAACCTCTTCCTCACACACTGAAACCCCTTCCCCACACACTGAAACCCATCCCCACACACTGAAACCCATCCACACACACTGAAACCTCTTCCCCACAAACTGAAAGCTCTTCCCCACAAACTGAAAGCTCTTCCGCACAGATTGAAACCCTTCCCCACACACTGAAACCTCTTCCCCACAGACTGAAACCCCTTCCCCACGCACTGAAACCTCTTCCACACATACTGAAACCTCTTCCTCACACACTGAAACCTCTTCCCCACACGCTGAAACTCCTTCCACACACACTGAAACCTCTTCCACAAGCACTGAAACCTCTTCCCACACACTGAAACCTCTTCGCCACAGACTGAAACCCTTCCCCACACACTGAAACCTCTTCCCCACACACTGAAACCTCTTCCCCACACACTGAAACCCCTTCCCTGCACACTGAAACCTCTTCCCCACACACTGAATCCCCTTCCCCACACACTGAAACTCATCCACACACACTGAAAACCCCTCCCCACACAGTGAAACCCCTTCCCCACTGACAGAAACCCATCCCCACACACTGAAACCCCTTCCCCACGCACTGAAACCCATCCCCACACACTGAAACCCTTCCCCACACACTGAAACCTCTTCCCACACACTGAAACCTCTTCCCCACACACTGAAACCTCTTCCCCACACACTGAAACCCCTTCCCCGCACACTGAAACCTCTTCCCCACACACTGAAACCTCTTCCCCGCACGCTGAAACCCCTTCCACACACACTGAAACCTCTTCCACACTAACTGAAACCCCTTCCGCACGCACTGAAACCCCTTCCGCACACACTCTTACCCCTTCCCCTCACACAGAAACCCCTTCCCCACACACTGAATCCCCTCACACACACGGAAACCCCTTCCCCGCACACAGAAACCAATTCCCCGCACTCTGAAACCCTTCCCCACACGCTGAAACGCCTTACCCACACGCTGAAACTCCTGCCAGACACACTGAAACCCCTTCCCTGCACACTGAAACCTCTTCCCCACACACTGAATCCCCTTCCCCACCCACTGAAACCCATCTCCACACATTGAAAACCCTTCCCAACACAGTGAAACCCCTTCCCCACTCACAGAAACCCATCCCCACACACTGAAACCCCTTCCCCACACACTGAAACCCATCCCCACACACTGAAACACTTCCCCACACACTGAAACCTCTTCCCACACACTGAAACCACTTCCCCACAAACTGAAACCCCTTCCCCACACACTGAAACCTCTTCCCCAAACACTGAAACCCCTTGCCCACAGAGTGAAACTCCTTAACCACACACTGAAACCCATTCCCACAAACTGAAATCTCTTCCACACACACTGAAACCCCTTCCCCACAGACTGAAAACCCTTCCCCACACACTGAAACCCATCCCCACACAGTGAAACCTCTTCCCCACACACTGAAACCCCTTCCCCACACACTGAATCCCATCCCCACACACTGAAACCCATCCCCACACACTGAAACCTCTTCCCCACAAACTGAAAGCTCTTCCCCACAGACAGAAACCCTTGCCCACACACTGAAACCTCTTCCCCACAGACTGAAACCCCTTCCCCACGCACTGAAACCTCTTCCACACATACTGAAACCTCTTCCTCACACACTGAAACC
The DNA here is from genome assembly GCF_036365525.1 of Heterodontus francisci. Classification (NCBI taxonomy): domain Eukaryota; kingdom Metazoa; phylum Chordata; class Chondrichthyes; order Heterodontiformes; family Heterodontidae; genus Heterodontus; species Heterodontus francisci. Next base: position 1,970,594 of record NW_027142229.1, on the reverse strand, counting down.
TCTTCCACACACACTGAAACCTCTTCCCCACACACTGAAACGCCTTCCCCACGCACTGAAACCTCTTCCACACACACTGAAACCTCTTCCCCACACACTGAAACCTCTTCCCCACACACTGAAACCTCTTCCCCACATGCTGAATCTCCTTCCCAACGCACTGAAACCTCTTCCACACACACTGAAACCTCTTCCCCACACACTGAAACCTCTTCCCCACACACTGAAACCTCTTCCCCATAGACTGAAACCACTTCCCCACAGACTGAAACCCATTCCCCACACTCTGAAATCTCTTCCCCACTCACTGAAACCTCTTCCCCACACACTGAAACCACTTCCCCACAAACTGAAACCCCTTCCATACACACTGAAACCTCTTCCCCACACACTGAAACACCTTTCCCACAGACTGAAACCCCTTAACCACACACTGAAACCCATCCCCACACTGAAATCTCTTCCACACACACTGAAACCCCTTTCCCACAGACTGAAAACCCTTCCCCACACACTGAAACCCATCCCCACACAGTGAAACCTCTTCCTCACACACTGAAACCCCTTCCCCACACACTGAAACCCATCCCCACACACTGAAACCCATCCACACACACTGAAACCTCTTCCCCACAAACTGAAAGCTCTTCAACACAAACTGAAAGCTCTTCCGCACAGATTGAAACCCTTCCCCACACACTGAAACCTCTTCCCCACAGACTGAAACCCCTTCCCCACGCACTGAAACCTCTTCAACACATACTGAAACCTCTTCCTCACACACTGAAACCTCTTCCCCATACGCTGAAACTCCTTCCACACACACTGAAACCTCTTCCACAAGCACTGAAACCTCTTCCCACACACTGAAACCTCTTCGCCACAGACTGAAACCCTTCCCCACACACTGAAACCTCTTCCCCACACACTGAAACCTCTTCCCCACACACTGAAACCCCTTCCCTGCACACTGAAACCTCTTCCCCACACACTGAATCCCCTTCCCCACACACTGAAACTCATCCACACACACTGAAAACCCCTCCCCACACAGTGAAACCCCTTCCCCACTCACAGAAACCCATCCCCACACACTGAAACCCCTTCCCCACGCACTGAAACCCATCCCCACACACTGAAACCCTTCCCCACACACTGAAACCTCTTCCCACACACTGAAACCTCTTCCCCACACACTGAAACCTCTTCCCCACACACTGAAACCCCTTCCCCGCACACTGAAACCTCTTCCCCACACACTGAAACCTCTTCCCCGCACGCTGAAACCCCTTCCACACACACTGAAACCTCTTCCACACTAACTGAAACCCCTTCCGCACGCACTGAAACCCCTTCCGCACACACTCTTACCCCTTCCCCTCACACAGAAACCCCTTCCCCACACACTGAATCCCCTCACACACACGGAAACCCCTTCCCCGCACACAGAAACCAATTCCCCGCACTCTGAAACCCTTCCCCACACGCTGAAACGCCTTACCCACACGCTGAAACTCCTGCCAGACACACTGAAACCCCTTCCCTGCACACTGAAACCTCTTCCCCACACACTGAATCCCCTTCCCCACCCACTGAAACCCATCTCCACACATTGAAAACCCTTCCCAACACAGTGAAACCCCTTCCCCACTCACAGAAACCCATCCCCACACACTGAAACCCCTTCCCCACACACTGAAACCCATCCCCACACACTGAAACACTTCCCCACACACTGAAACCTCTTCCCACACACTGAAACCTCTTCCCCACACACTGAAACCTCTTCCCCACACAGTCAAACCCCTTCCCCGCAAACTGAAACCTCTTCCCCACACACTGAAACCCCTTCCCCACACTCTGAAAGCTCTTCCCCACACACTGAAACCCCTTCCCCACAGACTGAAACCCCTTAACCTCACACTGAAACCCATCCCCACACACTGAAACAACTCCCCCACACACTGAAACCTCTTGCCCACACACTGAAACCCCTTCCCCAGACACTGAAACCCCTTTCCCACACACTGAAATCCGTTCCCCAAACACTGAAAACCATCCGCACACACTGAAACCTCTTCCCCACACAGTGAAACCCCTTCCCCACACACTGACACCCATCCTCACTCACAGAAACCCTTCCCCACACACTGAAACCTCTTCCCCACACACTGAAAGCTCTTCCCCACAGACTGAAAACCTTCCCCACCCACTGAAACCTCTTCACCACACACTGAAACCCCTTCCCCACGCACTGAAACCTCTTCCACACATACTGAAACCTCTTCCCCAAACTCTGAAAGCTCTTCCCCACAGACTGATACCTCTTCCCCACACACTGAAACCTCTTCCCCACACACTGAAACATCTTCCCCACACACTGAAACACCTTCCCCGCACACTGAAACCTCTTCCCCACACACTGAATCCCCTTCACCACAGACTGAAACCCCTTCCCCACAAACTGAAACCTCTTCCCCACAGACTGAAACCCATTCCCCACACTCTGAAATCTCTTCCCCACACACAGAAACCACTTCCCCACAAACTGAAACCCCTTCCATACACACTGAAACCTCTTCCCCACACACTGAAACACCTTTCCCACAGACGGAAACCCCTTAACCACACACTGAAACCCATCCCCACACTGAAATCTCTTCCACACACACTGAAACCCCTTTCCCACAGACTGAAAACGCTTCCCCACACACTGAAACCCATCCCCACACAGTGAAACCTCTTCCTCACACACTGAAACCCCTTCCCCACACACTGAAACCCATCCCCACACACTGAAACCCATCCCCACAGACTGAAACCTCTTCCCCACAAACTGAAAGCTCTTCCCCACAAACTGAAAGCTCTTCCCCACAGATTGAAACCCTTCCCCACACACTGAAACCTCTTCCCCACAGACTGAAACCCCTTCCCCACGCACTGAAACCTCTTCCACACATACTGAAACCTCTTCCTCACACACTGAAACCTCTTCCCCACACGCTGAAACTCCTTCCACACACACTGAAACCTCTTCCACAAGCACTGAAACCTCTTCCCACACACTGAAACCTCTTCGCCACAGACTGAAACCCTTCCCCACACACTGAAACCTCTTCCCCACACACTGAAACCTCTTCCCCACTCACTGAAACCCCTTCCCTGCACACTGAAACCTCTTCCCCACACACTGAATCCCCTTCCCCACACACTGAAACTCATCCCCACACACTGAAAATCCCTCCCCACGCAGTGAAACCCCTTCCCCACTCACAGAAACCCATCCTCACAAACTGAAACCCCTTCCCCACGCACTGAAACCCATCCCCACACACTGAAACCCTTCCCCACACACTGAAACCTCTTCCCACACACTGAAACCTCTTCCCCACACACTGAAACCTCTTCCCCACACACTGAAACCCCTTCCCCGCACACTGAAACCTCTTCCCCACACACTGAAACCCCTTCCCCACACACTGAAAGCTCTTCCCCACACACTGAAACACCTTCCCCACAGACTGAAACCCCTTAACCTCACACTGAAACCTCTTCCCACACACTGAAACCCATCCCCCACAGTGAAACCCTTCCCCACACACTGAAAACTCTTCCCCACACACTGAAAGCGCTTCCCCACAGACTGAAAACCTTCCCCACCCACTGAAACCTCTTCCCCACACACTGAAACCCCTTCCCCACGCACCGAAACCTCTTCCACACATACTGAAACCTCTTCCCCAAACTCTGAAAGCTCTTCCCCACAGACTGATACCTCTTCCCCACACACTTGAACTCCTTCCCCACGCACTGAAACCTCTTCCACACAAACTGAAACCTCTTCCCCACACACTGAAACCTCTTCCCCAAACGCTGAATCCCCTTCCACACACACTGAAACCTCTTCCACACTAACTGAAACCCCTTCCGCACGCACTGAAACCCCTTCCGCACACACTGTTACCCCTTCCCCTCACACAGAAACCCCTTCCCCACACACTGAATCCCCTCACACACACGGAAACCCCTTCCCCGCACACAGAAACCAATTCCCCGCACTCTGAAACCCTTCCCCACACGCAGAAACGCCTTACCCACACGCTGAAACTCCTGCCAGACACACTGAAACCTCTTCCACATGCACTGAAACACCTTCCGCACACACTGAAATCCATCCCCAAACACTGAAACCCATCCCCTCACACTGAAACCATTCCCCACACAATGAAACGCATCCCCACACACTGAAACCTCTTCCCCACACACTGAATCCCCTTCCCCACTCACTGAAACCCATCTCCACACACTGAAAACCCTTCCCCACACAGTGAAACCCCTTCCCCACTCACAGAAACCCATCCCCACACACTGAAACCCCTTCCCCACACACTGAAACCCATCCCCACACACTGAAACACTTCCCCACACACTGAAACCTCTTCCCACACACTGAAACCTCTTTCCCACACAGTCAAACCCCTTCCCCGCAAACTGAAGCCTCTTCCCCACACACTGAAACCCCTTCCCCACACACTGAAAGCTCTTCCCCACACACTGAAACCCCTTCCCCACAGACTGAAACCCCTTAAGCTCACACTGAAACCCATCCCCACACACTGAAACCCCTCCCCCACACACTGAAACCTCTTCCCCACACACTGAAACCCCTTCCCCACACACTGAAACCCCTTTCCCACACACTGAAATCCGTTCCCCAAACACTGAAAACCATCCGCACACACTGAAACCTCTTCCCCATACAGTGAAACGCCTTCCCCACACACTGAAACCCATCCTCACTCACTGAAACCCTTCCCCACACACTGAAACCTCTTCCCCACACACTGAAAGCTCTTCCCCACAGACTGAAAACCTTCCCCACCCACTGAAACCTCTTCCCCACACACTGAAACCCCTTCCTCACGCACTGAAACCTCTTCCACACATACTGAAACCTCTTCCCCAAACTCTGAAAGCTCTTCCCCACAGACTGATACCTCTTCCCCACACACTGAAACCTCTTCCCCACACACTGAAACATCTTCCCCACACACTGAAACCCCTTCCCCGCACACTGAAACCTCTTCCCCACACACTGAATCCCCTTCACCACACACTGAAACCCCTTCCCCACAAACTGAAACCTCTTCCCCATAGACTGAAACCACTTCCCCACAGACGGAAAACCATTCTCCACACTCTGAAATCTCTTCCCCACTCACTGAAACCTCTTCCCCACACACTGAAACCACTTCCCCACAAACTGAAACCCCTTCCATACACACTGAAACCTCTTCCCCACACACTGAAACACCTTTCCCACAGACTGAAACCCCTTAACCACACACTGAAACCCATCCCCACACTGAAATCTCTTCCACACACACTGAAACCCCTTTCCCACAGACTGAAAACCCTTCCCCACACACTGAAACCCATCCCCACACAGTGAAACCTCTTCCCCACACACTGAAACCCCTTCCCCACACACTGAAACCCATCCCCACACACTGAAACCCATCCCCATACACTGAAACCTCTTCCCCACAAACTGAAAGCTCTTCCCCACAAACTGAAAGCTCTTCCCCACAGACTGAAACCCTTCCCCACACACTGAAACCTCTTCCCCACAGACTGAAACCCCTTCCCCACGCACTGAAACCTCTTCCACACATACTGAAACCTCTTCCTCACACACTGAAACCTCTTCCCCACACGCTGAAACTCCTTCCACACACACTGAAACCTCTTCCACAAGCACTGAAACCTCTTCCCACACACTGAAACCTCTTCGCCACAGACTGAAACCCTTCCCCACACACTGAAACCTCTTCCCCACACACTGAAACCTCTTCCCCACACACTGAAACGCCTTCCCTGCACACTGAAACCTCTTCCCCACACACTGAATCCCCTTCCCCACACACTGAAACTCATCCCCACACACTGAAAACCCCTCCCCACACAGTGAAACCCCTTCCCCACTCACAGAAACCAATCCCCACACACTGAAACCCCTTCCCCACACACTGAAACACATCCCCACACACTGAAACCCATCCCCACACACTGAAACCTCTTCCCACACACTGAAACCTCTTCCCCAACACTGAAACCTCTTCCCCACACACTGAAACCCCTTCCCCGCACACTGAAACCTCTTCCCCACACACAGAAACCCCTTCCCCAAACACTGAAAGCTCTTCACCACACACTGAAACCCCTTCCCCACAGACTGAAACCCCTTAACCTCACACTGAAACCCATCCCCACACACTGAAACCCCTTCCCCACACACTGAAACCTCTTCCCCACACACTGAAACCCCTTCCCCACACACTGAAACTCATCCGCACACACTGAAACCTCTTCCCCACACAGTGAAACCCCTTCCCCACACACTGAAACCCATCTCCACACAGTGAAACCCTTCCCCACGCACTGAAACCTCTTCCCCACACACTGAAACCACTTCCCCACAAACTGAAACCCCTTCCATACACACTGAAACCTCTTCCCCAGACACTGAAACACCTTTCCCACAGACTCAAACCCCTTAACCACACACTGAAACCCATCCCCACACTGAAATCTCTTCCACACACACTGAAACCCCTTTCCCACAGACTGAAAACCCTTCCCCACACACTGAAACCCATCCCCACACAGTGAAACCCCTTCCCCACACACTGAAACCCCTTCCCCACACACTGAAACCCATCCACACACACTGAAACCCATCCCCATACACTGAAACCTCTTCCCCACAAACTGAAAGCTCTTCCCCACAGACTGAAACCCTTCCCCACACACTGAAACCTCTTCCCCACAGACTGAAACCCCTTCCCCACGCACTGAAACCTCTTCCACACATACTGAAACCTCTTCCTCACACACTGAAACCTCTTCCCCACAAGCTGAAACTCCTTCCACACACACAGAAACCTCTTCCACAAGCACTGAAAACTCTTCCCACACACTGAAACCTCTTCGCCACAGACTGAAACCCTTCCCCACACACTGAAACCTCTTCCCCACACACTGAAACCTCTTCCCCACACATTGAAACGCCTTCCCTGCACACTGAAACCTCTTCCCCACACACTGAATCCCCTTCCCCACACACTGAAACCCATCCCCACACACTGAAACCCATCCCCACACACTGAAACCTCTTCCCACACACTGAAACCTCTTCCCCACACACTGAAACCTCTTCCCCACACACTGAAACCCCTTCCCCGCACACTGAAACCTCTTCCCCACACACAGAAACCCCTTCCCCACACACTGAAAGCTCTTCCCCACACACTGAAACCCCTTCCCCACAGACAGAAACCCCTTAACCTCACACTGAAACCCATCCCTACACACTGAAACCCCTTCCCCACACACTGAAACCTCTTCCCCACACACTGAAACCCCTTCCCCACACACTGAAACCCCTTTCCCACACACTGAAACCCGTTCCCCAAACACTGAAACCCATCCGCACACACTGAAACCTCTTCCCCACACAGTGAAACCCCTTCCCCACACACTGAAACCCATCCCCACACAGTGAAACCCTTCCCCACACACTGAAACCTCTTCCCCACACACCGAAAGCGATTCCCCACAGACTGAAAACCTTCCCCACCCACTGAAACCTCTTCCCCACACACTGAAACCCCTTCCCCACGCACCGTAACCTCTTCCACACATACTGAAACCTCTTCCCCAAACTCTGAAAGCTCTTCCCCACAGACTGATACCTCTTCCTCACACACTGAAACTCCTTCCCCACGCACTGAAACCTCTTCCACACAAACTGAAACCTCTTCCCCACACACTGAAACCTCGTCCCCACACGCTGAAACCCCTTCCACACACACTGAAACCTCTTCCACACTAACTGAAACCCCTTCCGCACGCACTGAAACCCCTTCCGCACACACTCTTACCCCTTCCCCTCACACAGAAACCCCTTCCCCACACACTGAATCCCCTCACACACACGGAAACCCCTTCCCCGCAGACAGAAACCAATTCCCCGCACTCTGAAACCCTTCCCAACACGCTGAAACGCCTTACCCACACGCTGAAACTCCTGCCAGACACACTGAAACCTCTTCCAGATGCACTGAAACCCCTTCCGCACACACTGAAATCCATCCCCAAACACTGAATCCCATCCCCTCACACTGAAACCATTCCCCACACAATGAAACGCATCCCCACACACTGAAACCTCTTCCCCACACACTGAAACCCCTTATCCACACACTGAAACCTTTTCCCCGCACACTGAAATCACTGCCCCACGGACTGAAACCCCTTCCCCACACTCTGCAACCTCTTCCCCACACACTGAAACCTCTTCCCCACATACTGAAACCCTTCCCCACACACTGAAACCTCTTCCCCACACACTGAAACCTCTTCCCCACACATTGAAACGCCTTCCCTGCACACTGAAACCTCTTCCCCACACACTGAATCCCCTTCCCCACACACTGAAACCCATCCCCACACACTGGAACCCATCCCCACTCACTGAAACCTCTTCCCACACACTGAAACCTCTTCCCCACACACTGAAACCTCTTCCCCACACACTGAAACCCCTTCCCCGCACACTGAAACCTCTTCCCCACACACAGAAACCCCTTCCCCAAACACTGAAAGCTCTTCCCCACACACTGAAACCCCTTCCCCACAGACTGAAACCCCTTAACCTCACACTGAAACCCATCCCCACACACTGAAACCCCTTCCCCACACACTGAAACCTCTTCCCCACACACTGAAACCCCTTCCCCACACACTGAAACTCATCCGCACACACTGAAACCTCTTCCCCACACAGTGAAACCCCTTCCCCACACACTGAAACCCATCTCCACACAGTGAAACCCTTCCCCACGCACTGAAACCTCTTCCCCACACACTGAAACCACTTCCCCACAAACTGAAACCCCTTCCATACACACTGAAACCTCTTCCCCAGACACTGAAACACCTTTCCCACAGACTCAAACCCCTTAACCACACACTGAAACCCATCCCCACACTGAAATCTCTTCCACACACACTGAAACCCCTTTCCCACAGACTGAAAACCCTTCCCCACACACTGAAACCCATCCCCACACAGTGAAACCCCTTCCCCACACACTGAAACCCCTTCCCCACACACTGAAACCCATCCACACACACTGAAACCCATCCCCATACACTGAAACCTCTTCCCCACAAACTGAAAGCTCTTCCCCACAGACTGAAACCCTTCCCCACACACTGAAACCTCTTCCCCACAGACTGAAACCCCTTCCCCACGCACTGAAACCTCTTCCACACATACTGAAACCTCTTCCTCACACACTGAAACCTCTTCCCCACAAGCTGAAACTCCTTCCACACACACAGAAACCTCTTCCACAAGCACTGAAAACTCTTCCCACACACTGAAACCTCTTCGCCACAGACTGAAACCCTTCCCCACACACTGAAACCTCTTCCCCACACACTGAAACCTCTTCCCCACACATTGAAACGCCTTCCCTGCACACTGAAACCTCTTCCCCACACACTGAATCCCCTTCCCCACACACTGAAACCCATCCCCACACACTGAAACCCATCCCCACACACTGAAACCTCTTCCCACACACTGAAACCTCTTCCCCACACACTGAAACCTCTTCCCCACACACTGAAACCCCTTCCCCGCACACTGAAACCTCTTCCCCACACACAGAAACCCCTTCCCCACACACTGAAAGCTCTTCCCCACACACTGAAACCCCTTCTCCACAGACAGAAACCCCTTAACCTCACACTGAAACCCATCCCTACACACTGAAACCCCTTCCCCACACACTGAAACCTCTTCCCCACACACTGAAACCCCTTCCCCACACACTGAAACCCCTTTCCCACACACTGAAACCCGTTCCCCAAACACTGAAACCCATCCGCACACACTGAAACCTCTTCCCCACACAGTGAAACCCCTTCCCCACACACTGAAACCCATCCCCACACAGTGAAACCCTTCCCCACACACTGAAACCTCTTCCCCACACACCGAAAGCGATTCCCCACAGACTGAAAACCTTCCCCACCCACTGAAACCTCTTCCCCACACACTGAAACCCCTTCCCCACGCACCGTAACCTCTTCCACACATACTGAAACCTCTTCCCCAAACTCTGAAAGCTCTTCCCCACAGACTGATACCTCTTCCTCACACACTGAAACTCCTTCCCCACGCACTGAAACCTCTTCCACACAAACTGAAACCTCTTCCCCACACACTGAAACCTCGTCCCCACACGCTGAAACCCCTTCCACACACACTGAAACCTCTTCCACACTAACTGAAACCCCTTCCGCACGCACTGAAACCCCTTCCGCACACACTCTTACCCCTTCCCCTCACACAGAAACCCCTTCCCCACACACTGAATCCCCTCACACACACGGAAACCCCTTCCCCGCAGACAGAAACCAATTCCCCGCACTCTGAAACCCTTCCCAACACGCTGAAACGCCTTACCCACACGCTGAAACTCCTGCCAGACACACTGAAACCTCTTCCAGATGCACTGAAACCCCTTCCGCACACACTGAAATCCATCCCCAAACACTGAATCCCATCCCCTCACACTGAAACCATTCCCCACACAATGAAACGCATCCCCACACACTGAAACCTCTTCCCCACACACTGAAACCCCTTATCCACACACTGAAACCTTTTCCCCACACACTGAAATCACTGCCCCACGGACTGAAACCCCTTCCCCACACTCTGCAACCTCTTCCCCACACACTGAAACCTCTTCCCCACATACTGAAACCCTTCCCCACACACTGAAACCTCTTCCCCACACACTGAAACCTCTTCCCCACACATTGAAACGCCTTCCCTGCACACTGAAACCTCTTCCCCACACACTGAATCCCCTTCCCCACACACTGAAACCCATCCCCACACACTGGAACCCATCCCCACACACTGAAACCTCTTCCCACACACTGAAACCTCTTCCCCACACACTGAAACCTCTTCCCCACACACTGAAACCCCTTCCCCGCACACTGAAACCTCTTCCCCACACACAGAAACCCCTTCCCCACACACTGAAAGCTCTTCCCCACACACTGAAACCCCTTCCCCACAGACAGAAACCCCTTAACCTCACACTGAAACCCATCCCTACACACTGAAACCCCTTCCCCACACACTGAAACCTCTTCCCCACACACTGAAACCCCTTCCCCACACACTGAAACCCCTTTCCCACACACTGAAACCCGTTCCCCAAACACTGAAACCCATCCGCACACACTGAAACCTCTTCCCCACACAGTGAAACCCCTTCCCCACACACTGAAACCCATCCCCACACAGTGAAACCCTTCCCCACACACTGAAACCTCTTCCCCACACACCGAAAGCGATTCCCCACAGACTGAAAACCTTCCCCACCCACTGAAACCTCTTCCCCACACACTGAAACCCCTTCCCCACGCACCGTAACCTCTTCCACACATACTGAAACCTCTTCCCCAAACTCTGAAAGCTCTTCCCCACAGACTGATACCTCTTCCCCACACACTGAAACTCCTTCCCCACGCACTGAAACCTCTTCCACACAAACTGAAACCTCTTCCCCACACACTGAAACCTCGTCCCCACACGCTGAAACCCCTTCCACACACACTGAAACCTCTTCCACACTAACTGAAACCCCTTCCGCACGCACTGAAACCCCTTCCGCACACACTCTTACCCCTTCCCCTCACACAGAAACCCCTTCCCCACACACTGAATCCCCTCACACACACGGAAACCCCTTCCCCGCAGACAGAAACCAATTCCCCGCACTCTGAAACCCTTCCCAACACGCTGAAACGCCTTACCCACACGCTGAAACTCCTGCCAGACACACTGAAACCTCTTCCAGATGCACTGAAACCCCTTCCGCACACACTGAAATCCATCCCCAAACACTGAATCCCATCCCCTCACACTGAAACCATTCCCCACACAATGAAACGCATCCCCACACACTGAAACCTCTTCCCCACACACTGAAACCCCTTATCCACACACTGAAACCTTTTCCCCACACACTGAAATCACTGCCCCACGGAATGAAACCCCTTCCCCACACTCTGCAACCTCTTCCCCACACACTGAAACCTCTTCCCCACATACTGAAACCCGTTCCCCACACACTGAAACCTCTTCCCCACACACTGAAACCCCTTACCCTCAGACTGAAACCCTTTAATCACGCACTGAAACCCATCCCCACACACGGAAATCTCTTCCCCACACACTGAAACCCCTTCCCCACACACTCAAACCACTTCTCCACACACTCAAACCCATCCCCACACACTGAAACCTCTTTCCCACACACTGAAACCTCTTCCCCACACACTGAAACCACTTCTGCAATCACTGAAACCCATCCCCACACTCTGAACCCCATTCGCACACACTGGAACCTCTTCCCCACACTCTGAAAGCTCTTCCCCACAGACTGAAACCCTTCCCCACACACTGAAACCTCTTCCCCACGCACTGAAACCTCTTCCACACATACTGAAAGCTCGTCCCCACACACTGAAACATCTGACCCACACACTGAAACTCCTTCCCCACGCACTGAAACCTCTTCTACACACACTGAAACCTCTTCCCCACACAATAAAACCTCTTCCCCACACGCTTAAACTTCTTCCACAAGCACTGAAACACCTTCCCCACACACTGAAACCTCTTCCACACACACTGAAACCTCTTCCACACACAATAAAACCCCTTCCCGACGCACTGCAACCACTTCCCCACACACTGAATCCCCTTCCACACACACGGAAACCCCTTCCCCGCACACTGAAACCCCTTCGCCGCACTCTGAAACCCTTCCCCACACGCTGAAACCCTTACCCAAACGCTGAAACTCCTGCCACACACACTGAAACCTCTTCCACATGCACTGAAACCCCTTCCGCACACACTGAAACCCATCCCCAAACACTGAAACCCATCCCCTCACACTGAAACCATTCCCCACACAATGAAACGCATCCCCACACACTGAAACCTCTTCCCGACACACTGAAACCCCTTATCCACACACTGAAACCTTTTCCCCACACACTGAAACCACTTCCCCACAGACTGAAACCCCTTCCCCACACTCTGCAACCTCTTCCCCACACACTGAAACCCCTTATCCACACACTGAAACCTTTTCCCCACACACTGAAACCACTTCCCCACATACTGAAAACCCTTCCCCACACACTGAAACCTCTTCCCCACACACTGAAACCCCTTCCCCTCAGACTGAAAACCCTTAACCACCCACTGAAACCCATCCCCACACACTGAAATCTCTTCCCCACACACTGAATCTCCCTTCCCCACACACTGAAACCCCTTCCCCACACACTCAAACCCATCCCCACACACTGAAACCTCTTCCCCACACTCTGGAACCTCTTCCCCACACACTGAAAGCTCTTCCCCACAGACTGAAACACTTCCACACACAATGAAACCTCTTCCCCACACATTGAAACCCCTTCCCCACGCACTGAAACCTCTTCCACACATACGGAAAGCTCTTCCCCACACACTGAAATCTCTTACCCACACAATGAAATCCTTCCCCACGCACTGAAACCTCTTCTACACACACTGAAACCTCTTCCCCACACAATAAAACCTCTTCCCCACACGCTTAAACTTCTTCCACAAGCACTGAAACACCTTCCCCACACACTGAAACCTCTTCCACACACACTGAAACCTCTTCCACACACAATAAAACCCCTTCCCGACGCACTGAAACCCCTTCCACACACACTGTTACCCCTTCCCCGCACACTGAAACCCCTTCCCCACACACTGAAACCCATGCCCTCACTCTGAAACCATTCCCCACACAATGAAACCAATCCCCACATACTGAAACCTCTTCCCCACACACTGAAACCCCTTATCCACACACTGAAACCCCTTCCCCACAGACTGAAACCTCTTCCCCACACACTGAAACCTCTTCCGCACAGACTGTAACCCCTTCCCCAGACATTGAAAACCATCCCCACACTCTGAAACCTCATGCCCACACACTGAAACCCCTTCCCCACACACTGAAACCCCTTCCCCACACAATGAAACCCATCCCCACACACTGAAACCTCATCCCCACACACTGAAACCCCTTCCCCACACACTGAAACCCATCCCCACACACTGAAACCCATCCCCACACACTGAAATCCTTTCCCACACACTGAAACCTCTTCCCACACACTGAAACCTCTTCGCCACAGACTGAAACCCTTCCCCACACACTGAAACCTCTTCCCCACACACTGAAACATCTTCCCCACACACTGAAACCCCTTCCCCACACACTCAAACCCATCCCCACACATTGAAACCTCTTCCCCACACTCTGGAACCTCTTCCCCACACACTGAAAGCTCTTCCCCACAGACTGAAACACTTCCACACACAATGAAACCTCTTCCCCACACATTGAAACCCCTTCCCCACGCACTGAAACCTCTTCCACACATACGGAAAGCTCTTCCCCACACACTGAAATCTCTTACCCACACAATGAAATCCTTCCCCACGCACTGAAACCTCTTCTACACACACTGAAACCTCTTCCCCACACAATAAAACCTCTTCCCCGCTCGCTTAAACTTCTTCCACAAGCACTGAAACCCCTTCCCCACACACTGAAACATCTTCCACACACACTGAAACCTCTTCCACACACAATAAAACCCCTTCCCGACGCACTGAAACCCCTTCCACACACACTGTTACCCCTTCCCCGCACACTGAAACCCCTTCCCCACACACTGAAACCCATGCCCTCACTCTGAAACCATTCCCCACACAATGAAACCCATCCCCACATACTGAAACCTCTTCCCCACACACTGAAACCCCTTATCCACACACTGAAACCCCTTCCCCACAGACTGAAACCTCTTCCCCACACACTGAAACCTCTTCCGCACAGACTGTAACCCCTTCCCCAGACATTGAAAACCATCCAGACACTCTGAAACCTCATGCCCACACACTGAAACCCCTTCCCCACACACTGAAACCCCTTCCCCACACAATGAAACCCATCCCCACACACTGAAACCTCATCCCCACACACTGAAACCCCTTCCCCACACACTGAAACCCATCCCCACACACTGAAACCCATCCCCACACACTGAAATCCTTCCCCACACACTGAAACCTCTTCCCACACACTGAAACCTCTTCGCCACAGACTGAAACCCTTCCCCACACACTGAAACCTCTTCCCGACACACTGAAACATCTTCCCCACACACTGAAACCCCTTCCCCGCACACTGAAACCTCTTCCCCACACACTGAATCCCCTTCACCACACACTGAAACCCCTTCCCCACAAACTGAAACCTCTTCCCCACAGACTGAAACCACTTCCCCACAGACTGAAAGCCCTTCCCCACACACTGAAACCCATCCCCACACACTGAAACCCATCCCCACACACTGAAACCTCTTCCCCACAAACTGAAAGTTCTTCCCCACAGACTGAAACCCTTCCCCACACACTGAAGCCTCTTCCCCACAGACTGAATCCCCTTCCCCACGCACTGAAACCTCTTCCACACATACTGAAACCTCTTCCTCACACACTGAAACCTCTTCCCCACACACTGAAACCTCTTCCCCACACACTGAAACCTCTTCCCCACACACTGAAACTCCTTCCCCACGCAATGAAACCTCTTCCACACACATTGAAACCTCTTCCCCACACACTGAAACCCCTTACCCACACACTGAAACCTCTTCCACACACACTGAAACCTCTTCCACACTCAATAAAACCCCTTCCCCACGCACTGAAACCCCTTCCACACACACTGTTACCCCTTCCCCGCACACTGCAACCCCTTCCCCACACACTGAATCCCCTTCCACACACACGGAAACCACTTCCCCGCACACTGAAACCCCTTCGCTGCACTCTGAAACCCTTCCCCACACGCTGAAACCCCTTACCCAAACGCTGAAACTCCTGCCACACACACTGAAACCTCTTCCACATGCACTGAAACCCATTCCGCACACACTGAAACCCTTCCCCAAACACTGAAACCCATCCCCTCACACTGAAACCATTCCCCACACAATGAAACGCATCCCCACACACTGAAACCTCTTCCCCACACACTGAAACCCCTTATCCACAGACTGAAACCTTTTCCCCACAAACTGAAACAACTTCCCCACAGACTGAAACCCCTTCCCCACACTCTGCAAACTCTTCCCCACACACTGAAACCCCTTACCCTCAGACTGAAACCCTTTAATCACGCACTGAAACCCATCCCCACACACGGAAATCTCTTCCCCGCACACTGAAACCCCTTCCCAACACACTCAAACCACTTCTCCACACACTCAAACCCATCCCCACACACTGAAACCTCTTCCCCACACACTGAAACCTCTTCCCCACACACTGAAACCACTTCTGCAATCACTGAAACCCATCCCCACACTCTGAACCCCATTCGCACACACTGGATCCTCTTCCCCACACACTGAAAGCTCTTCCCCACACACTGAAACCCTTCCCCACACACTGAAACCTCTTCCCCACGCACTGAAACCTCTTCCACACATACTGAAAGCTCGTCCCCACACACTGAAACCTCTGACCCACACACTGAAACTCCTTCCCCACGCACTGAAACCTCTTCTACACACACGGAAACCTCTTCCCCACACACTAAAACCTCTTCCCCACACGCTTAAACTTCTTCCACAAGCACTGAAACCCCTTACCCACACACTGAAACCTCTTCCACACACACTGAAACCTCTTCCACACTCATTAAAACCCCTTCCCCGCACACTGCAACCCCTTCCCCACACACTGAATCCCCTTCCACACACACGGAAACCCCTTCCCCGCACACTGAAACCCCTTTGCCGCACTCTGAAACCCTTCCCCACACGCTGAAACCCCTTACCCAAACGCTGAAACTCCTGCCACACACACTGAAACCTCTTCCACATGCACTGAAACCCCTTCCGCACACACTGAAACCCATCCCCAAACACTGAAACCCATCCCCTCACACTGAAACCATTCCCCACACAATGAAACGCATCCCCACACACTGAAACCTCTTCCCGACACACTGAAACCTCTTATCCACACACTGAAACCTTTTCCCCACACACTGAAACCACTTCCCCACAGACTGAAACCCCTTCCCCACACTCTGCAACCTCTTCCCCACACACTGAAACCCCTTATCCACACACTGAAACCTTTTCCCCACACACTGAAACCACTTCCCCACATACTGAAAACCCTTCCCCACACACTGAAACCTCTTCCCCACACACTGAAACCCCTTTCCCTCAGACTGAAAACCCTTAACCACCCACTGAAACCCATCCCCACACACTGAAATCTCTTCCCCACACACTGAATCTCCCTTCCCCACACACTGAAACCCCTTACCCACACACTCAAACCCATCCCCACACACTGAAACCTCTTCCCCACACTCTGGAACCTCTTCCCCACACACTGAAAGCTCTTCCCCACAGACTGAAACACTTCCACACACAATGAAACCTCTTCCCCACACATTGAAACCCCTTCCCCACGCACTGAAACCTCTTCCACACATACGGAAAGCTCTTCCCCACACACTGAAATCTCTTACCCACACACTGAAATCCTTCCCCACGCACTGAAACCTCTTCTACACACACTGAAACCTCTTCCCCACACAATAAAACCTCTTCCCCACACGCTTAAACTTCTTCCACAAGCACTGAAACCCCTTCCCCACACACTGAAACCTCTTCCACACACACTGAAACCTCTTCCACACACAATAAAACCCCTTCCCGACGCACTGAAACCCCTTCCACACACACTGTTACCCCTTCCCCGCACACTGAAACCCCTTCCCCACACACTGAAACCCATGCCCTCACTCTGAAACCATTCCCCACACAATGAAACCCATCCCCACATACTGAAGCCTCTTCACCACACACTGAAACCCCTTATCCTCACACTGAAACCCCTTCCCCACAGACTGAAACCTCTTCCCCAGACATTGAAAACCATCCCCACACTCTGAAACCTCATGCCCACACACTGATACCCCTTCCCCACACACTGAAACCCCTTCCCCACACAATGAAACCCATCCCCACACACTGAAACCTCATCCCCACACACTGAAACCCCTTCCCCACACACTGAAACCCATCCCCACACACTGAAACCCATCCCCACACACTGAAATCCTTCCCCACACACTGAAACCTCTTCCCACACACTGAAGCCTCTTCGCCACAGACTGAAACCCTTCCCCACACACTGAAACCTCTTCCCCACACACTGAAACATCTTCCCCACACACTGAAACCCCTTCCCCGCACACTGAAACCTCTTCCCCACACACTGAATCCCCTTCACCACACACTGAAACCCCTTCCCCACAAACTGAAACCTCTTCCCCACAGACTGAAACCACTTCCCCACAGACTGAAAGCCCTTCCCCACACTCTGAAATCTCTTCCCCACACACTGAATCCTCTTCCCCACACACTGAAACCACTTCCCCACAAACTGAAACCCCTTCCCTACACACTGAAACCTCTTCCCCACACACTGAAACCCCTTCCCCACAGACTGAAAACCCTTCCCCACACACTGAAACCCATCCCCACACAGTGAAACCTCTTCCACACACACTGAAACCCCTTCCCCACACACTGAAACCCATCCCCACACACTGAAACCCATCCCCACACACTGAAACCTCTTCCCCACAAACTGAAAGTTCTTCCCCACAGACTGAAACCCTTCCCCACACACTGAAGCCTCTTCCCCACAGACTGAATCCCCTTCCCCACGCACTGAAACCTCTTCCACACATACTGAAACCTCTTCCTCACACACTGAAACCTCTTCCCCACACACTGAAACCTCTTCCCCACACACTGAAACCTCTTCCCCACACACTGAAACTCCTTCCCCACGCACTGAAACCTCTTCCACACACATTGAAACCTCTTCCCCACACACTGAAACCCCTTACCCACACACTGAAACCTCTTCCACACACACTGAAACCTCTTCCACACTCAATAAAACCCCTTCCCCACGCACTGAAACCCCTTCCACACACACTGTTACCCCTTCCCCGCACACTGCAACCCCTTCCCCACACACTGAATCCCCTTCCACACACACGGAAACCACTTCCCCGCACACTGAAACCCCTTCGCTGCACTCTGAAACCCTTCCCCACACGCTGAAACCCCTTACCCAAACGCTGAAACTCCTGCCACACACACTGAAACCTCTTCCACATGCACTGAAACCCATTCCGCACACACTGAAACCCATCCCCAAACACTGAAACCCATCCCCTCACACTGAAACCATTCCCCACACAATGAAACGCATCCCCACACACTGAAACCTCTTCCCCACACACTGAAACCCCTTATCCACAGACTGAAACCTTTTCCCCACAAACTGAAACAACTTCCCCACAGACTGAAACCCCTTCCCCACACTCTGCAAACTCTTCCCCACACACTGAAACCTCTTCCCCACACACTAGAACGCCTTCCCCACATACTGAAAACCCTTCCCCACACACTGAAACCTCTTCCCCACACACTGAAACCCCTTCCCCTCAGACTGAAACCCCTTAACCACCCACTGAAACCCATCCCCACAGACTGAAATCTCTTCCCCATACAGTGAATCTCCCTTCCCCACAAACTGAAACCCCTTCCCCACACACTCAAACCCATCCCCTCAGACTGAAACCTCTTCCCCACACTCTGGAACCTCTTCCCCACACACTGAAAGCTCTTCCCCACACACTGAAACCCCTTCCCCACGCACCGAAACCTCTTCCACACACACTGAAACCTCTTCCACAAACTCTGAAAGCTCTTCCCCACAGACTGATACCTCTTCCCCACACACTGAAACTCCTTCCCCACGCACTGAAACCTCTTCCACACAAACTGAAACCTCTTCCCCACACACTGAAACCTCTTCCCCACACGCTGAAACCCTTTCCACACACACTGAAACCTCTTCCACACTAACTGAAACCCCTTCCGCACGCACTGAAACCCCTTCCGCACACACTGTTACCCCTTCCCCTCACACAGAAACCCCTTCCCCACACAATGAATCCCCTCACACACACGGAAACCCCTTCCCCGCACACAGAAACCAATTCCCCACACTCTGAAACCCTTCCCCACACGCAGAAACGCCTTACCCACACGCTGAAACTCCTGCCAGACACACTGAAACCTCTTCCACATACACTGAAACCACTTCCGCACACACTGAAATCCATCCCCAAACACTGAAACCCATCCCCTCACACTGAAACCATTCCCCACACAATGAAACGCATCCCCACACACTGAAACCTCTTCCCCACACACTGAATCCCCTTCCCCACTCACTGAAACCCATCTCCACACACTGAAAACCCTTCCCCACACAGTGAAACCCCTTCCCCACTCACAGAAACCCATCCCCACACACTGAAACCCCTTCCCCACACACTGAAACCCATCCCCACACACTGAAACACTTCCCCACACACTGAAACCTCTTCCCACACACTGAAACCTCTTCCTCACACACTGAAACCTCTTCCCCACACAGTCAAACCCCTTCCCCGCAAACTGAAACCTCTTCCCCACACACTGAAACCCCTTCCCCACACACTGAAAGCTCTTCCCCACACACTGAAACCCCTTCCCCACAGACTGAAACCCCTTAAGCTCACACTGAAACCCATCACCACACACTGAAACCCCTCCCCCACACACTGAAACCTCTTCCCCACACACTGAAACCCCTTCCCCACACACTGAAACCCCTTTCCCACACACTGAAATCCGTTCCCCAAACACTGAAAACCATCTGCACACACTGAAACCTCTTCCCCACACAGTGAAACCCCTTCCCCACACACTGAAACCCATCCTCACTCACTGAAACCCTTCCCCACACACTGAAACCTCTTCCCCACACACTGAAAGCTCTTCCCCACAGACTGAAAACCTTCCACACCCACTGAAACCTCTTCCCCACACACTGAAACCCCTTCCACACGCACTGAAACCTCTTCCACACATACTGAAACCTCTTCCCCAAACCCTGAAAGCTCTTCCCCACAGACTGATACCTCTTCCCCACACACTGAAACCTCTTCCCCACACACTGAAACATCTTCCCCACACACTGAAACCCCTTCCCCGCACACTGAAACCTCTTCCCCACACACTGAATCCCCTTCACCACACACTGAAACCCCTTCCCCACAAACTGAAACCTCTTCCCCATAGACTGAAACCACTTCCCCACAGACGGAAACAAATTCCCCACACTCTGAAATCTCTTCCCCACTCACTGAAACCTCTTCCCCACACACTGAAACCACTTCCCCACAAACTGAAACCCCTTCCATACACACTGAAACCTCTTCCCCACACACTGAAACACCTTTCCCACAGACTGAAACCCCTTAACCACACACTGAAACCCATCCCCACACTGAAATCCCTTCCACACACACTGAAACCTCTTTCCCACAGACTGAAAACCCTTCCCCACACGCTGAAATCCATCCCCACACAGTGAAACCTCTTCCCCACACACTGAAACCCCTTCCCCACACACTGAAACCCATCCCCACACACTGAAACCCATCCCCATACACTGAAACCTCTTACCCACAAACTGAAAGCTCTTCCCCACAAACTGAAAGCTCTTCCCCACAGACTGAAACCGTTCCCCACACACTGAAACCTCTTCCCCACAGACTGAAACCCCTTCCCCACGCACTGAAACCTCTTCCACACATACTGAAACCTCTTCCTCACACACTGAAACCTCTTCCCCACACGCTGAAACTCCTTCCACACACACAGAAACCTCTTCCACAAGCACTGAAACCCCTTCCCACACACTGAAACCTCTTCGCCACAGACTGAAACCCTTCCCCACACACTGAAACCTCTTCCCCACACACTGAAACCTCTTCCCCACACACTGAAACGCCTTCCCTGCACACTGAAACCTCTTCCCCACACACTGAATCCCGTTCCCCACACACTGAAACTCATCCCCACACACTGAAAACACCTCCCCACACAGTGAAACCCCTTCCCCACTCACAGAAACCAATCCCCACAGACTGAAACCCCTTCCCCACACACTGAAACCCATCCCCACACACTGAAACCCATCCCCACACACTGAAACCTCTTCCCACACACTGAAACCTCTTCCCCACACACTAAAACCTCTTCCCCACACACTGAAACCCCTTCCCCGCACACTGAAACCTCTTCCCCACACACAGAAACCCCTTCCCCACACACTGAAAGCTCTTCCCCACACACTGAAACCCCTTCCCCACAGACTGAAACCCCTTAACCTCACACTGAAACCCATCCCCACACACTGAAACCCCTTCCCCACACACTGAAACCTCTTCCCCACACACTGAAACCCCTTCCCCACACACTGAAACCCCTTTCCCACACACTGAAACCCGTTCGCCAAACACTGAAACCCATCCGCACACACTGAAACCTCTTCCCCACACAGTGAAACCCCTTCCCCACACACTGAAACCCATCCCCACACAGTGAAACCCTTCCCCACACACTGAAACCTCATCCCCACACACTGAAAGCGCTTCCCCACAGACTGAAAACCTTCCCCACCCACTGAAACCTCTTCCACATGCACTGAAACCCCTTCCGCACACACTGAAATCCATCCCCAAACACTGAAACCCATCCCCTCACACTGAAACCATTCCCCACACAATGAAACGCATCCCCACACACTGAAACCTCTTCCCCACACACTGAAACCCCTTATCCACACACTGAAACCTTTTCCCCACACACTGAAATCACTGCCCCACGGACTGAAACCCCTTCCCCACACTCTGCAACCTCTTCCCCACACACTGAAACCTCTTCCCCACATACTGAAACCCGTTCCCCACACACTGAAACCTCTTCCCCACACACTGAATCCCCTTACCCTCAGACTGAAACCCCTTAATCACGCACTGAAACCCATCCCCACACACGGAAATCTCTTCCCCACACACTGAAACCCCTTCCCCACACACTGAAACCACTTCCACACACACTCAAACCCATCCCCACACACTGAAACCTCTTCCCCATACACTGAAACCCATCCCCACACTCTGAGCCCCATTCGCACACACTGGAACCTCTTCCCCACACACTGAAAGCTCTTCCCCACAGACTGAAACCCTTCCCCACACACTGAAACCTCTTCCCCACGCACTGAAACCTCTTCCACACATAATGAAAGCTCTTCCCCACACACTAAAACCTCTGACCCACACACTGAAAATCCTTCCCCACGCACTGAAACCTCTTCTACACACAGGGAAACCTCTTCCCCACACACTAAAACCTCTTCCCCACACGCTTAAACTTCTTCCACAAGCACTGAAACCCCTTACCCACACACTGAAACCTCTTCCACACACACTGAAACCTCTTCCACACTCAATAAAACCCCTTCCCCGCACACTGCAACCCCTTTCCCACACACTGAATCCCCTTCCACACACACGGAAACCCCTTCCCCGCACTCTGAAACCCCTTCGCGCACTCTGAAACCCTTCCCCACACGCTGAAACCCCTTACCCAAACGCTGAAACTCCTGCCACACACACTGAAACCTCTTCCACATGCACTGAAACCCCTTTCGCACACACTGAAACCCATCCCCAAACACTGAAACCCATCCCCTCACACTGAAACCATTCCCCACACAATGAAACGCATCCCCACACACTGAAACCTCTTCCCGACACACTGAAACCCCTTATCCACACACTGAAACCTTTTCCCCACACACTGAAACCACTTCCCCACAGACTGAAACCCCTTCCCCACACTCTGCAACCTCTTCCCCACACACTGAAACCCCTTATCCACACACTGAAACCTTTTCCCCACACACTGAAACCACTTCCCCACATACTGAAAACCCTTCCCCACACACTGAAACCTCTTCCCCACACACTGAAACCCCTTCCCCTCAGACTGAAACACCTTAACCACCCACTGAAACCCATCCCCACACACTGAAATCTCTTCCCCACACACTGAATCTCCCTTCCCCACACACTGAAACCCCTTCCCCACACACTCAAACCCATCCCCACACACTGAAACCTCTTCCCCACACTCTGGAACCTCTTCCCCACACACTGAAAGCTCTTCGCCACAGACTGAAACACTTCCACACACACTGAAACCCGTTCCCCAAACACTGAAACCCATCCGCACACACTGAAACCTCTTCCCCACACAGTGAAACCCCTTCCCCACACACTGAAACCCATCCCCACACAGTGAAACCGTTCCCCACGCACTGAAACCTCTTCCCCACACACTGAAAGCGCTTCCCCACAGACTGAAAACCTTCCCCACCCACTGAAACCTCTTCCCCACACACTGAAACCCCTTCCCCACGCACCGAAACCTCTTCCACACATACTGAAACCTCTTCCCCAAACTCTGAAAGCTCTTCCCCACAGACTGATACCTCTTCCCCACACACTGAAACTCCTTCCCCACGCACTGAAACCTCTTCCACACAAACTGAAACCTCTTCCACACACACTGAAACCTCGTCCCCACACGCTGAAACCCCTTCCACACACACTGAAACCTCTTCCACACTAACTGAAACCCCTTCCGCACGCACTGAAACCCCTTCCGCACACACTCTTACCCCTTCCCCTCACACAGAAACCCCTTCCCCACACACTGAATCCCCTCACACACACGGAATCCCCTTCCCCGCACACAGAAACCAATTCCCCGCACTCTGAAACCCTTCCCCAAACGCTGAAACGCCTTACCCATACGCTGAAACTCCTGCCAGACACACTGAAACCTCTTCCACATGCACTGAAACCCCTTCCGCACACACTGAAATCCATCCCCAAACACTGAAACCAATCCCCTCACACTGAAACCATTCCCCACACAATGAAACGCATCCCCACACACTGAAACCTCTTCCCCACACACTGAAACCCCTTATCCACACACTGAAAACTTTTCCCCACACACTGAAATCACTGCCCCACGGACTGAAACCCCTTCCCCACACTCTGCAACCTCTTCCCCACACACTGAAACCTCTTCCCCACATACTGAAACCCGTTCCCCACACACTGAAACCTCTTCCCCACACACTGAAACCCCTTACCCTCAGACTGAAACCCTTTAATCACGCACTGAAACCCATCCCCACACACGGAAATCTCTTCCCCACAGACTGAAACCCTTCCCCACACACTGAAACCTCTTCCCCACGCACTGAAACCTCTTCCACACATACTGAAAGCTCTTCCCCACACACTGAAACCTCTTCTACACACACGGAAACCTCTTCCCCACACACTAAAACCTCTTACCCACACGCTTAAACTTCTTCCACAAGCAATGAAACCCCTTACCCACACACTGAAACCTCTTCCACACACACTGAAACCTCTTCCACACTCAATAAAACCCCTTCCCCGCACACTGCAACCCCTTCCCCACACACTGAATCCCCTTCCACACACACGGAAACCACTTCCCCGCACACTGAAACCCCTTCGCCGCACTCTGAAACCCTTCCCCACACACTGAAACCCCTTACCCAAACGCTGAAACTCCTGCCACACACACTGAAACCTCTTCCACATGCACTGAAACCCCTTCCGCACACACTGAAACCCATCCCCAAACACTGAAACCCATCCCCTAACACTGAAACCATTCCCCACACAATGAAACCTCTTCCCGACACACTGAAACCCCTTATCCACACACTGAAACCTTTACCCCACACACTGAACCCACTTCCCCACAGACTGAAACACCTTCCCCACACTCTGCAACCTCTTCCCCACACATTGAAACCCTTATCCACACACTGAAACCTTTTCCCCACACACTGAAACCACTTCCCCACATACTGAAAACCCTTCCCCACACACTGAAACCCCTTCCCCTCAGACTGAAACCCCTTAACCACCCACTGAAACCCATCCCCACACACTGAAATCTCTTCCCCACACACTGAATCTCCCTTCCCCACACACTGAAACCCCTTCCCCACACACTCAAACCCATCCCCACACACTGAAACCTCTTCCCCACACTCTGAAACCTCTTCCCCACACACTGAAAGCTCTTCCCCACAGACTGAAACACTTCCACACACAATGGAACCTCTTCCCCACACATTGAAACCCCTTCCCCACGCACTGAAACCTCTTCCACACATACGGAAAGCTCTTCCCCACACACTGAAACCTCTTACCCACACACTGAAATCCTTCCCCACGCACTGAAACCTCTTCTACACACACTGAAACCTCTTCCCCACACAATAAAACCTCTTCCCCACACGTTTAAACTTCTTCCACAAGCACTGAAACCCCTTCCCCACACACTGAAACCTCTTCCACACACACTGAAACCTCTTCCACACACAATAAAACCCCTTCCCGACGCACTGAAACCCCTTCCACACACACTGTTACCCCTTCCCCGCACACTGAAACCCCTTCCCCACACACTGAAACCCATGCCCTCACTATGAAACCATTCCCCACACAATGAAACCCATCCCCACATACTGAAACCTCTTCCCCACACACTGAAACCGCTTATCCACACACTGAAACCCCTTCCCCACAGACTGAAACCTCTTCCCCACACACTGAAACCCCTTATCCACACACTGAAACCCCTTCCCCACAGACTGAAACCTCTTCCCCACACACTGAAACCTCTTCCGCACAGACTGTAACCCCTTCCCCAGACATTGAAAACCATCCCCACACTCTGAAACCTCATGCCCACACACTGAAACCCCTTCCCCACACACTGAAACCCCTTCCCCACACAATGAAACCCATCCCCACACACTGAAACCTCATCCCCACACACTGAAACCCCTTCCCCACACACTGAAACCCATCCCCACACACTGAAACCCATCCCCACACACTGAAATCCTTCCCCACACACTGAAACCTCTTCCCACACACTGAAACCTCTTCGCCACAGACTGAAACCCTTCCCCACACACTGAAACCTCTTCCCCACACACTGAAACATCTTCCCCACAAACTGAAACCCCTTCCCCACACACTGAAACCTCTTCCCCACACACTGAATCCCCTTCACCACACACTGAAACCCCTTCCCCACAAACTGAAACCTCTTCCCCACAGACTGAAACCACTTCCCCACAGACTGAAACCCCTTCCCCACACTCTGAAATCTCTTCCCCACTCACTGAATCCTCTTCCCCACACACTGAAACCACTTCCCCACAAACTGAAACCCCTTCCCTACACACTGAAACCTCTTCCCCACACACTGAAACCCCTTCCCCACAGACTGAAAACCCTTCCCCACACACTGAAACCCATCCCCACACAGTGAAACCTCTTCCCCACACACTGAAACCCCTTCCCCACACACTGAAACCCATCCCCACACACTGAAACCCATCCCCACACACTGAAACCTCTTCCCCACAAACTGAAAGCTCTTCCCCACAGACTGAAACCCTTCCCCACACACTGAAGCCTCTTCCCCACAGACTGAATCCCCTTCCCCACGCACTGAAACCTCTTCCACACATACTGAAACCTCTTCCTCACACACTGAAACCTCTTCCCCACACACTGAAACCTCTTCCCCACACACTGAAACCTCTTCCCCACACACTGAAACTCCTTCCCCACGCACTGAAACCTCTTCCACACACACTGAAACCTCTTCAACACACACTGAAACCCCTTACCCACACACTGAAACCTCTTGCACACACACTGAAACCTCTTCCACACTCAATAAAACCCCTTCCCCACGCACTGAAACCCTTTCCACACACACTGTTACCTCTTCCCCGCACACTGCAACCCCTTCCCCACACACTGAATCCCCTTCCACACACACGGAAACCACTTCCCCGCACACTGAAACCTCTTCGCTGCACTCTGAAACCCTTCCCCACACGCTGAAACCCCTTACCCAAACGCTGAAACTCCTGCCACACACACTGAAACCTCTTCCACATGCACTGAAACCCCTTCCGCACACACTGAAACCCATCCCCAAACACTGAAACCCATCCCCTCACACTGAAACCATTCCCCACACAATGAAACGCATCCCCACACACTGAAACCTCTTCCCCACACACTGAAACCCCTTATCCACAGACTGAAACCTTTTCCCCACAAACTGAAACAACTTCCCCACAGACTGAAACCCCTTCCCCACACTCTGCAAACTCTTCCCCACACACTGAAACCTCTTCCCCACACACTAGAACGCCTTCCCCACATACTGAAAACCCTTCCACACACACTGAAACCTCTTCCCCACACACTGAAACCCCTTCCTCTCAGACTCAAACCCCTTAACCACCCACTGAAACCCATTCCCACAGACTGAAATCTCTTCCCCACACACTGAATCTCCCTTCCCCACAAACTGAAACCCCTTCCCCACACACTCAAACCCATCCCCACAGACTGAAACCGCTTCCCCACACTCTGGAACCTCTTCCCCACACACTGAAAGCTCTTCCCCACAGACTGAAACCCTTCCCCACACACTGAAACCTCTTCCCCACACATTGAAACCCCTTCCCCACGCACTGTAACCTCTTCCACACATACGGAAAGCTCTTCCCCACATACTGAAACCTCTTACCCACACACTAAAATCCTTCCCCACGCACTGAAACCTCTTCTACACACACTGAAACCTCTTCCCTACACACTAAAACCTCTTCCCCACACGCTTAAACTTCTTCCACAAGCACTGAAACCCCTTCCCCACGCACTGAAACCTCTTCCACATACACTGAAACCTCTTCCACACAGAATAAAACCCCTTCCCCACGCACTGAAACCCCTTCCACACACACTGTTACCCCCTTCCCCGCACACTGAAACCCCTTCCCCACACACTGAAATCCATGCCCTCACACTGAAACCATTCCCCACACAATGAAACCAATCCCCACATACTGCAACCTCTTCCCCACACACTGAAACCCCTTATCTACACACTGAAACCCCTTCCCCACAGACTGAAACCTCTTCCCCACACTCTGAAACCTCTTCCGCACAGACTGTAACCCCTTCCCCAGACATTGAAAACCATCCCCACACTCCGAAACCTCTTGCCCACACACTGAAACCCCTTCCCCACACACTGAAACCACTTCCCCACACAATGAAACCCATCCACACACACTGAAACCTCATCCCCACACACTGAAACCCATTCCCCAGACACTGAAACCCATCCCCACACACTGAAACCCATCCCCACACACTGAAATCCTTCCCCACACACTGAAACCTCTTCCCACACACTGAAACCTCTTCGCCACAGACTGAAACCATTCCCCACACACTGAATCCCCTTCACCAAAAACTGAAACCCATTCCCCACAAACTGAAACCTCTTCCCCACAGACTGAAACCACTTCCCCACTCACTGAAACCTCTTCCCCACAGACTGAAAACCCTTCCCCACACACTGAAACCCATCCCCACACAGTGAAACCTCTTCCCCTCACACTGAAACCCCTTCCCCACAAACTGAAACCCATCCCCACACACTGAAACCCATCCCCACACACTGAAACCTCTTCCCCACAAACTGAAAGCTCTTCCCCACAGACTGAAACCCTTCCCCGCACACTGAAACCTCTTCCCCACAGACTGAATCCCCTTCCCCACACACTGAAACCTCTTCCACAACTACTGATTCCTCTTCCTCACACACTGAAACCTCTTCCTCACACACTGAAACCTCTTCCCCACACACTGAAACCTCTTACCCGCACACTGAAACTCCTTCCCCACACACTGAAACCTCTTCCACACACACTGAAACCTCTTCCCCACACACTGAAACCTCTTCCCCACACACTGAAACATCTTCCCCACACACTGAAACTCCTTCCCCACGTACTGAAACCTCTTCCACACACACTGAAACCTCTTCCCCACACACTGAAACCTCTTCCCCACACGCTGAAACTTCTTCCACACGCACTGAAACCCATCCCCACACACTGAAACACCTTCCACACACACTGAAACCTCTTCCACACACACTGAAACCCCTTCCCCACGCACTGAAACCGCTTCCACACACACTGTTACCCCTTCCCCGCACACTGAAACCCCTTTTCCACACATTGAATCCACTCACACACACGCGGACACCACTTCCCCGCAAACTGACACACCTTCCCCGTTCACTGAAACCCTTCCCCACACGCTGAAATCCCTCACATACACGCTGAAACAACTTCCACAAGCACTGAAACCCCTTCCCCACACACTGAAACCTCTTCCACATACACTGAAACCTCTTCCACACACAATAAAACCCCTTCCCCACGCACTGAAACCCCTTCCACACACACTGTTACCCCCTTCCCCGCACACTGAAACCCCTTCCCCACACACTGAAACCCATGCCCTCACACTGAAACCATTCCCCACACAATGAAACCCATCCCAACATACTGCAACCTCTTCCCCACACACTGAAACCCCTTATCCACACACTGAAACCCCTTCCCCACAGACTGAAACCTCTTCCCCACAGACAGAAACCTCTTCCCCACACACTGAATCCCCTTCACCACTCACTGAAACCCCTTCCCCACAAACTGAAACCTCTTCCCCACAGACTGAAACCACTTCCCCACAGACTGAAACCCCTGCCCCACACTCTGAAATCTCTTCCCCACTGACTGAAACCTCTTCCCCACACACTGAAACCACTTCCCCACAAACTGAAACCCCTTCCCTACACACTGAAACCTCTTCCCCACACACTGAAACTCCTAGCCCACAGACTGAAACCCCTTAACCGCACTCTGATACCCATCCCCACACACTGAAACCTCTTCCCCACACACTGAAACTCCTTCCCCACGCACAGAAACCTCTTCCACTCACACTGAAACCTCTTCCCCACACACTGAAACCTCTTCCCCACACACTGAAACATCTTCCCTACACACTCAAACTCCTTCCCCACGCACTGAAACCTCTTCCACACACACTGAAACCTCTTCCCCACACACTGAAACCTCTTCCCCACACGCTGAAACATCTTCCACACACACTGAAACCCCTTCCCCACACACTGAAACCCCTTCCCCACACAATGAAACCCATCCCCACACACTGAAACCTCATTCCCACACACTGAAACCCCTTCCCCACACACTGAAACCCATCCCCACACACTGAAACCCATCCCCACACACTGAAATCCTTCCCCACACACTGAAACCTCTTCCCACACACTGAAACCTCGTCGCCACAGACTGAAACCCTTCCCCACACACTGAAACCTCTTCCCCACACACTGAAACATCTTCCCCACACACTGAAACCCCTTCCCCGCACACTGAAACCTCTTCCCCACACACTGAATCCCCTTCACCACACACTGAAACCCCTTCCCCACAATCTGAAACCTCTTCCCCACAGACTGAAACCACTTCCCCACAGACTGAAACCCCTTCCCCACACTCTGAAATCTCTTCCCCACTCACTGAATCCTCTTCCCCACACACTGAAACCCCTTGCCCACAAACTGAAACCCCTTCCCTACACACTGAAACCTCTTCCCCACACACTGAAACCCCTTCCCCACAGACTGAAAACCCTTCCCCACACACTGAAACCCTTCCCCACACAGTGAAACCTCTTCCCCACACACTGAAACCCCTTCCCCTCACACTGAAACCCATCCCCACACACTGAAACCCATCCCCACACACTGAAACCTCTTCCCCACAAACTGAAAGCTCTTCCCCACAGACTGAAACCCTTCCCCACACACTGAAGCCTCTTCCCCACAGACTGAATCCCCTTCCCCACGCACTGAAACCTCTTCCACACATACTGAAACCTCTTCCTCACACACTGAAACCTCTTCCCCACACACTGAAACCCCTTCCCCACAGACTGAAAACCCTTCCCCACACACTGAAACCCTTCCCCACACAGTGAAACCTCTTCCCCACACACTGAAACCCCTTCCCCACACACTGAAACCCATCCCCACACACTGAAACCCATCCCCACACACTGAAACCTCTTCCCCACAAACTGAAAGCTCTTCCCCACAGACTGAAACCCTTCCCCACACACTGAAGCCTCTTCCCCACAGACTGAATCCCCTTCCCCACGCACTGAAACCTCTTCCACACATACTGAAACCTCTTCCTCACACACTGAAACCTCTTCCTCACACACTGAAACCTCTTCCCCACACACTGAAACCTCTTCCCCACACACTGAAACCTCTTCCCCACACACTGAAACATCTTCCCCACACACTGAAACCCCTTCCCCGCACACTGAAACCTCTTCCCCACACACTGAATCCCCTTCACCACACACTGAAACCCCTTCCCCGCAAACTGAAACCTCTTCCCCACAGACTGAAACCACTTCCCCACAGACTGAAACCCCTTCCCGACACTCTGAAACCTCTTCCCCACACACTGAAACCCCTTTCCCTCAGACTGAAAACCCTTCCCCACACACTGAAACCCATCCCCACACAGTGAAACCTCTTCCCCACACACTGAAACCCCTTCCCCACACACTGAAACCCATCCCCACACACTGAAACCCATCCCCACACACTGAAACCTCTTCCCCACAAACTGAAAGCTCTTCCCCACAGACTGAAACCATTCCCCACACACTGAAGCCTCTTCCCCACAGACTGAATCCCCTTCCCCACGCACTGAAACCTCTTCCACACATACTGAAACCTCTTCCTCACACACTGAAACCTCTTCCTCACACACTGAAACCTCTTCCCCACACACTGAAACCTCTTCCCCACACACTGAAACTCCTTCCCCACGCACTGAAACCTCTTCCACACACACTGAAACCTCTTCCCCACACACTGAAACCTCTTCACCACACACTGAAACATATTCCCCACAGACTGAAACTCCTTCCCCACGCACTGAAACCTCTTCCACACACACTGAAACCTCTTCGCCACACACTGAAACATCTTCCCCACACACTAAAACTCCTTCCCCACGCACTGAAACCTCTTCCCCTCACACTGAAACCTCTTCCCCACACACTGAAACCACTTCTGCAATCACTGAAACCCATCCCCACACTCTGAACCCCATTCGCACACACTGGAACCTCTTCCCCACACACTGAAAGCACTTCCCCACAGACTGAAACCCTTCCGCACACACTGAAACCTCTTCCCCACACACTGAAACATCTTCCCCACACACTAAAACTCCTTCCCCACGCACTGAAACCTCTTCCCCACACACTGAAACCTCTTCCCCACACACTGAAACCACTTCTGCAATCACTGAAACCCATCCCCACACTCTGAACCCCATTCGCACACACTGGAACCTCTTCCCCACACACTGAAAGCACTTCCCCACAGACTGAAACCCTTCCGCACACACTGAAACCTCTTCCCCACGCACTGAAACCTCTTCCACACATACTGAAAGCTCTTCCCCACACACTGAAACCTCTGACCCACCCACTGAAACTCCTTCCCCACGCACTGAAACCTCTTCTACACACACGGAAACCTCTTCCCCACACACTAAAACCTCTTCCCCACACGCTTAAACTTCTTCCACATGCACTGAAACCCCTTACCCACACACTAAAACCTCTTCCACACACACTGAAACCTCTTCCACACTCAATAAAACCCCTTCCCCACGCACTGAAACCCCTTCCACACACACTGTTACCCCTTCCCCGCACACTGCAACCCCTTCCCCACACACTGAATCCCCTTCCACACACACGGAAACCACTTCCCTGCACACTGAAAACCCTTTGCCGCACTCTGAAACCCTTCCCCACACGCTGAAACCCCTTACCCAAACGCTGAAACTCCTGCCACACACACTGAAACCTCTTCCACATGCACTGAAACCCCTTCCACACACACTGAAACCCATCCCCAAACACTGAAACCCATCCCCTCACACTGAAACCATTCCCCACACAATGAAACGCATCCCCACACACTGAAACCTCTTCCCCACACACTGAAACCCCTTATCCACACACTGAAACCTTTTCCCCACACACTGAAACCACTTCCCCACAGACTGAAACCGCTTCCCCACACTCTGCAACCTCTTCCCCACACACTGAAAGCTCTTCCCCAAACACTGAAACCCATCCCCTCACACTGAATCCATTCCCCACACAATGAAACGCATCCCCACACACTGAAACCTCTTCCCCACACACTGAAACCCCTTAACCACCCACTGAAACCCATCCCCACAAACTGAAATCTCTTCCCCACACACTGAATCTCCCTTCCCCACACACTGAAACCCCTTCGCCATACACTCAAACCCATCCCCACACACTGAAACCTCTTCCCCACACTCTGGAACCTCTTCCCCACACACTGAAAGCTCTTCCCCACAGACTGAAACCCTTCCCCACACACTGAAACCTCTTCCCCACACATTGAAACCCCTTCCCCACGCACTGTAACCTCTTCCACACATACGGAAAGCTCTTCCCCACATACTGAAACCTCTTACCCACACACTGAAATCCTTCCCCACGCACTGAAACCGCTTCTACACACACTGAAACCTCTTCCCCACACACTAAAACCTCTTCCCCACACGCTTAAACTTCTTCCACAAGCACTGAAACCCCTTCCCCACACACTGAAACCTCTTCCACACACTGAAAACTCTTCCACACACAATAAAACCCCTTCCCCACGCACTGAAAACCCTTCCACACACACTGTTACCCCCTTCCCCGCACACTGAAACCCCTTCCCCACACACTGAAATCCATGCCCTCACACTGAAACCATTCCCCACACAATGAAACCCATCCCCACATACTGCAACCTCTTCCCCACACACTGAAACCCCTTATCCACACACTGAAACCCCTTCCCCACAGACATAAAACTCTTCCCCACACACTGAAACATCTTCTGCACAGACTGTAACCCTTTCTCCAGACATTGAAAACCATCCCCACACTCTGAAACCTCATGCCCACACACTGAAACCCCTTCCCCACACACTGAAACCACTTCCCCACACAATGAAACCCATCCCCACACACTGAAACGTCATCCCCACACACTGAAACCCCTTCCCCACACACTGAAACCCATCCCCACACACTGAAACCCATCCCCACACACTGAAATCCTTCCCCACACACTGAAACCTCTTCCCACACACTGAAACCTCTTCGCCACAGACTGAAATCCTTCCCCACACACGGAAACCTCTTCCCCACACACTGAAACCCCTTTCCTGCACATTGAAACCTCTTCCCCACACACTGAATCCCCTTCACCACACACTGAAACCCCTTCCCCACAAACTGAAACCTCTTCCCCACAGACTGAAACCACTTCCCCACAGACTGAAACCCCTTCCCCACACTCTGAAATCTCTTCCCCACTGACTGAAACCTCTTCCCCACACACTGAAACCACTTCCCCACAAACTGAAACCCCTTCCCTACACACTGAAACCTCTTCCCCACACACTGAAACCCCTTGCCCACACACTGAAACCCATCCCCACTCACTGAAACCCCTTCCCCACTGACTGAAAACCCTTCCCCACACACTGAAACCCATCCCCACACAGTGAAACCTCTTCCCCACACACTGAAACCCCTTCCCCACACACTGAAACCCATCCCCACACACTGAAACCCATCCCCACACAATGAAACCTCTTCCCCACAAACTGAAAGCTCTTCCCCACAGACTGAAACCCTTCCCCACACACTGAAACCTCTTCCCCACAGACTGAATCCCCCTCCCCACGCACTGAAACCTCTTCCACAACTACTGATACCTCTTCCTCACACACTGAAACCTCTTCCCCACGGACTGAAACCTCTTCCCCACACACTGAAACCTCTTCCCCACACACTGAAACCCCTTTTCCACACACTGAATCCCCTCACACACACGGAAACCACTTCCCCGCAAACTGAAACCCCTTCCCCGTTCACTGAAACCCTTCCCCACACGCTGAAATCCCTCACATACACGCTGAAACACCTTCCACAAGCACTGAAACCCCTTCCCCACACACTGAAACCTCTTCCACACACACTGAAACCTCTTCCACACACAATAAAACCCCTTCCCCACGCACTGAAACCCTTCCACACACACTGTTACCCCCTTCCCCGCACACTGAAACCACTTCCCCACACACTGAAACCCATGCCCTCACACTGAAACCAGTCCCCACACAATGAAACCCATCCCCACATACTGCAACCTCTTCCCCACACACTGAAACCCCTTATCCACACACTGAAACCCCTTCCCCACAGACTGAAACCTCTTCCCCACACACTGAAACCTCTTCCGCACAGACTGTAACCCCTTCCCCAGACATTGAAAACCATCCCCACACACTGAAACCTCATGCCCACACACTGAAACCCCTTCCCCACACACTGAAACCACTTACCCACAGAATGAAACCCATCCCCACACATTGAAACCTCATCCCCACACACTGAAACCCCTTCCCCACACACTGAAACCCATCCCCACACACTGAAACCCATCCCCACACACTGAAATCCTTCCCCACACACTGAAACCTCTTCCCACACACTGAAACCTCTTCGCCACAGACTGAAACCCTTCCCCACACACTAAAACCTCTTCCCCACACACTGAAACCCCTTCCCCGCACACTGAAACCTCTTCCCCACACACTGAATCCCCTTCACCACTCACTGAAACCCCTTCCCCACAAACTGAAACCTCTTCCCCACAGACTGAAACCACTTCCCCACAGACTGAAACCCCTTCCCCACACTCTGAAATCTCTTCCCCACTGACTGAAACCTCTTCCCCACACACTGAAACCACTTCCCCACAAACTGAAACCCCTTCCCTACACACTGAAACCTCTTCCCCACACACTGAAACCCCTTGCCCACAGACTGAAACCCCTTAACCGCACACTGATACCCATCCCCACTCACTGAAACCACTTCCCCACAGACTGAAAACCCTTCCCCACACACTGAAACCCATCCCCACACAGTGAAACCTCTTCCCCACACACTGAAACCCATCCCCACACACTGAAACCCATCCCCACACACTGAAACCTCTTCCCCACAAACTGAAAGCTCTTCCCCACAGACTGAAACCCTTCCCCACACACTGAAACCTCTTCCCCACAGACTGAATCCCCTTCCCCACGCACTGAAACCTCTTCCACAACTACTGAAACCTCTTCCTCACACACTGAAAGCTCTTCCTCACACACTGAAACCTCTTCCCCACACACTGAAACCTCTTCCCCACACACTGAAACTCCTTCCCCACGCACTGAAACCTCTTCCACACACACTGAAACCTCTTCCCCACACACTGAAACCTCTTCCCCACTCACTGAAACAACTTCCCCACATACTCAAACTCCTTCCCCACGCACTGAAACCTCTTCCACACACACTGAAACCTCATCCCCACACACTGAAACCTCTTCCCCACACGCTGAAACATCTTCCACACACACTGAAACCCCTTCCCCACACACTGAAACCCCTTCCCCACACAATGAAACCCATCCCCACACACTGAAACCTCATCCCCACACACTGAAACCCCTTCCCCACACACTGAAACCCATCTCCACACACTGAAACCCATCCCCACACACTGAAATCCTTCCCCACACACTGAAACCTCTTCCCACACACTGAAACCTCTTCGCCACAGACTGAAACCCTTCCCCACACACTGAAACCTCTTCCCCACACACTGAAACATCTTCCCCACACACGGAAACCACTTCCCCGCACACTGAAACCTCTTCCCCACACACTGAATCCCCTTCACCACACACTGAAACCCCATCCCCACAAACTGAAACCTCTTCCCCACAGACTGAAACCACTTCCCCACAGACTGAAACCCCTTCCCCACACTCTGAAATCTCTTCCCCACTCACTGAATCCTCTTCCCCACGCACTGAAACCTCTTCCACACACACTGAAACCTCTTCCCCACACACTGAAACCTCTTCCCCACACGCTGAAACATCTTCCACACACACTGAAACCCCTTCCCCACACACTGAAACCCCTTCCCCACACAATGAAACCCATCCCCACACACTGAAACCTCATCCCCACACACTGAAACCCCTTCCCCACACACTGAAACCCATCCCCACACACTGAAACCCATCCCCACACACTGAAATCCTTCCCCACACACTGAAACCTCTTCCCACACACTGAACCCTCTTCGCCACAGACTGAAACCCTTCCCCACACACTGAAACCTCTTCCACACACACTGAAACCTCTTCCACACACAATAAAACCCCTTCCCCACGCACTGAAACCCTTCCACACACACTGTTACCCCCTTCCCCGCACACTGAAACCACTTCCCCACACACTGAAACCCATGCCCTCACACTGAAACCATTCCCCACACAATGAAACCCATCCCCACATACTGCAACCTCTTCCCCACACACTGAAACCCCTTATCCACACACTGAAACCCCTTCCCCACAGACTGAAACCTCTTCCCCACACACTGAAACCTCTTCCGCACAGACTGTAACCCCTTCCCCAGACATTGAAAACCATCCCCACACACTGAAACCCATCCCCACACAGTGAAACCTCTTCCCCACACACTGAAACCCCTTCCCCACACACTGAAACCCATCCCCACACACTGAAACCCATCCCCACACACTGAAACCTCTTCCCCACAAACTGAAAGCTCTTCCCCACAGACTGAAACCCTTCCCCACACACTGAAGCCACTTCCCCACAGACTGAATCCCCTTCCCCGCGCACTGAAACCTCTTCCACACATACTGAAACCTCTTCCTCACACACTGAAACCTCTTCCTCACACACTGAAACCTCTTCCCCACACACTGAAACCTCTTCCCCACACACTGAAACTCCTTCCCCACGCACTGAAACCTCTTCCACACACACTGAAACCTCTTCCCCACACACTGAAACCTCTTCTCCACACACTGAAACATCTTCCCCACAGACTGAAACTCCTTCCCCACGCACTGAAACCTCTTCCACACACACTGAAACCTCTTCCCCACACACTGAAACATCTTCCCCACACACTGAAACTCCTTCCCCACGCACTGAAACCTCTTCCCCACACACTGAAACCTCTTCCCCACACACTGAAACCATTTCTGCAATCACTGAAACCCATCCCCACACTCTGAACCCCATTCGCACACACTGGAACCTCTTCCCCACACACTGAAAGCTCTTCCCCACAGACTGAAACCATTCCCCACACACTGAAACCTCTTCCCCACGCACTGAAACCTCTTCCACACATACTGAAAGCTCTTCCCCACACACTGAAACCTCTGACCCACCCACTGAAACTCCTTCCCCACGCACGGAAACCTCTTCTACACACACGGAAACCTCTTCCCCACACACTAAAACCTCGTCCCCACACGCTTAAACTTCTTCCACATGCACTGAAACCCCTTACCCACACACTGAAACCTCTTCCACACACACTGAAACCTCTTCCACACTCAATAAAACCCCTCCCCCGCACACTGAAACCCCTTCCACACAGACTGTTACCCCTTCCAAACACACAAAAACCCCTTCCCCACACACTGAATCCCCTTCCACACACACGCAAACCACTTCCCCGCACACTGAAACCCCTTTGCCGCACTCTGAAACCCTTCCCCACACGCTGAAACCCCTTACCCAAACACTGAAACTCCTGTCACACACACTGAAACCTCTTCCACATGCACTGAAACCCCTTCCGCACACACTGAAACCCATCCCCAAACACTGAAACCCATCCCCTCACACTGAAACCATTCCCCACACAATGAAACGCATCCCCACACACTGAAACCTCTTCCCCAAACACTGAAACCCCTTATCCACACACTGAAACCTTTTCCCCACACACTGAAACCACTTCCCCACACACTGAAACCCCTTCCCCACACTCTGCAACCTCTTCCCCACACACTGAAACCTCTTCCCCACACACTAGAACGCCTTCCCCACATACTGAAATCCCTTCCCCACACACTGAAACCTCTTCCCCACACACTGAAACCCCTTCCCCTCAGACTGAAACCCCTTAACCACCCACTGAAACCCATCCCCACACACTGAAATCTCTTCCCCACACACTGAATCTCCCTTCCCCACACACTGAAACCCCTTCCCCACACACTCAAACCCATCCCCACACACTGAAACATCTTCCACACACTCTGGAACCTCTTCCCCACACACTGAAAGCTCTTCCCCACAGACTGAAACCCTTCCCCACACACTGAAACCTCTTCCCCACACATTGAAACCCCTTCCTCACACACTGAAATCCTTCCCCACGCACTGAAACCTCTTCTACACACACTGAAACCTCTTCCCCACACACTAAAACCTCTTCCCACACGCTTAAACTTCTTCCACAAGCACTGAAACCCCTTCCCCACACACTGAAACCTCTTCCACACACACTGAAACCTCTTCCACACACAATAAAACCCCTTCCCCACGCACTGAAACCCCTTCCCGACACACTGTTACCCCCTTCCCCGCACACTGAGACCCCTTCCCCACACACTGAAATCCATGCCCTCACACTGAAACCATTCCCCACACAATGAAACCCATCCCCACATACTGCAACCTCTTCCCCACACACTGAAACCCCTTATCCACAAACTGAAACCCCTTCCCCACAGACTGAAACCTCTTCCCCACATACTGAAAACTCTTCCGCACAGACTGTAACCCCTTCCCCAGACATTGAAAACCATCCCCACACTCTGAAACCTCATGCCCACACACTGAAACCCCTTCCCCACACACTGAAACCACTTCCCCACACAATGAAACCCATCCCCACACTCTGTAATCTCATCCCCACACACTGAAACCCCTTCCCCACACACTGAAACCCATCCCCACACACTGAACCCCATCCCCACACTGAAATCCTTCCCCACACAATGAAACCTCTTCCCACACACTGAAACCTCTTCGCCACAGACTGAAACCCTTCCCCACACACTGAAACCTCTTCCCCACACACTGAAACCCCTTCCCCGCACACTGAAACCTCTTCCCCACACACTGAATCCCCTTCACCACACACTGAAACCTCTTCCCCACAAACTGAAACCCCTTGCCCACAGACTGAAACCCCTTAACCACACACTGAAACCCATCCCCACACTCTGAAACCTCTTCACCACACACTGAAACCCCTTCCCCACACACTGAAACCCATCCCCACACACTGAAACCCATCCCCACACACTGAAAACTCTTCCCCACAAATTGAAAGCTCTTCCCCACAGACTGAAACCCTTCCCCACACACTGAAACCTCTTCCCCACAGACTGAATCCCGTTCCCCAAGCACTGAAACCTCTTCCACAACTACTGAAACCTCTTCCTCACACACTGAAAGCTCTTCCTCACACACTGAAACCTCTTCCCCACACACTGAAACCTCTTCCCCACACACTGAAACTCCTTCCCCACGCACTGAAACCTCTTCCACACACACTGAAACCTCTTCCCCACACACTGAAACCTCTTCCCCACACACTGAAACATCTTCCCCACACACTGAAACCTCTTCCACACACACTGAAACCTCTTCCCCACACACTGAAACCTCTTCCCCACACGCTGAAACTTCTTCCACCCGCACTGAAACCCATCCCCACACACTGAAACCCCTTCCACACACACTAAACCTCTTCCACACACACTGAAACCCCTTCCCCACGCACTGAAACCGCTTCCACACACACTGTTACCCCTTCCCCGCACACTGAAACCCCTTTTCCACACATTGAATCCCCTCACACACACGGAAACCACTTCCCCGCAAACTGAAACACCTTCCCCGTTCACTGAAACCCTTCCCCACACGCTGAAATCCCTCACATACACGCTGAAACACCTTCCACAAGAACTGAAACCCCTTCCCCACACACTGAAACCTCTTCCACACACACTGAAACCTCTTCCACACACAATAAAACCCCTTCCCCACGCACTGAAACCCCTTCCACACACACTGTTACCCCCTTCCCCGCACACTGAAACCCCTTCCCCACACACTGAAACCCCTTCCCCACACACTGAAACCCATGCCCTCACACTGAAACCATTCCCCACACAATGAAACCCATCCCCACATACTGCAACCTCATCCCCACACACTGAAACCCCTTATCCACACACTGAAACCCCTTCCCCACAGACTGAAACCTCTTCCCCACACACTGAAACCTCTTCCGCACAGACTGTAACCCCTTCCCCAGAGATTGAAAACCATCCCCACACTCTGAAACCTCATGCCCACACACTGAAACCATTCCCCACACAATGAAACCCATCCCCACATACTGCAACCTCATCCCCACACACTGAAACACCTTATCCACACACTGAAACCTCTTCCCCACACACTGAAACCTCTTCCCCACAGACTGAAACCCTTCCCCACACACTGAAACCTCTTCCCCACACACTGAAACCCCTTCCCCGCACACTGAAACCTCTTCCCCACACACTGAATCCCCTTCACCACTCACTGAAAACCCTTCCCCACAAACTGAAACCTCTTCCCCAAAGACTGAAACCACTTCCCCACAGACTGAAACCCCTTCCCCACACTCTGAAATCTCTTCCCCACTGACTGAAACCTCTTCCCCACACACTGAAACCACTTCGCCACAAACTGAAACCCCTTCCCTACACACTGAAACCTCTTCCCCACACA
Organism: Heterodontus francisci; assembly: GCF_036365525.1. Lineage (NCBI taxonomy): Eukaryota > Metazoa > Chordata > Chondrichthyes > Heterodontiformes > Heterodontidae > Heterodontus > Heterodontus francisci. The sequence goes on along the minus strand of NW_027142229.1, from coordinate 1,927,500 downwards.
CTGAAACCCCTTGCCGACAGACTGAAACACCTTAACCGCACACTGAAACCCATCCCCACTCACTGAAACCTCTTCCCCACAGACTGAAAACCCTTCCCCACACACTGAAACCCATCCCCACACATTGAAACCTCTTCCCCACACACTGAAACCCCTTCCCCACACACTGAAACCCATCCCCACACACTGAAACCCATCCCCACACACTGAAACCTCTTCCCCACAAACTGAAAGCTCTTCCCCACAGACTGAAACCCTTCCCCACACACTGAAACCTCTTCCCCACTGACTGAATCCCCTTCCCCACGCACTGAAACCTCTTCCACAACTTCTGAAACCTCTTCCTCACACACTTAAAGCTCTTCCTCACACACTGAAACCTCTTCCCCACACACTGAAACCTCTTCCCCACACACTGAAACTCCTTCCCCACGCACTGAAACCTCTTCCACACACACTGAAACTTCTTCCCCACACGCTGAAACATCTTCCACACGCACTGAAACCCATCCCCACACACTGAAACCCCTTCCACACACACTGAAACCTCTTCCCCACGCACTGAAACCGCTTCCACACACACTGTTACCCCTTCCCCGCACACTGAAACCCCTTTTCCACACATTGAATCCCCTCACACACACGGAAACCACTTCCCCGCAAACTGAAACCACTTCCCCGTTCACTGAAACCCTTCCCCACACGCTGAAATCCCTCACATACACGCTGAAACACCTTCCACACACACTGAAACCTCTTCCACATGCACTGAAACCCCTTCCGCACACACTGAAACCCATCCCCAAACACTGAAACCCATCCCCTCACACTGAAACCTCTTCCCCGCACACTGAAACCCCTTCCCCGCACACTGAAACCTATTACCCACACGCTGAAACTCCTTCCACACATACTGAAACCTCTTCCACATGCACTGAAACCTCTTCCCACACACTGAAACCCCTTCCCCACACACTGAAACCCCTTCCCCATACACTGAAACCCATGCCCTCACACTGAAACCATTCCCCACACAATGAAACCCATCCCCACATACTGCAACCTCATCCCCACACACTGAAACCCCTTATCCACACACTGAAACCCCTTCCCCACAGACTGAAACCTCTTCCCCACACACTGAAACCTCTTCCGCACAGACTGTAACCCCTTCCCCAGAGATTGAAAACCATCCCCACACTCTGAAACCTCATGCCCACACACTGAAACCATTCCCCACACAATGAAACCCATCCCCACATACTGCAACCTCATCCCCACACACTGAAACACCTTATCCACACACTGAAACCTCTTCCCCACACACTGAAACCTCTTCCCCACAGACTGAAACCCTTCCCCACACACTGAAACCTCTTCCCCACACACTGAAACCCCTTCCCCGCACACTGAAACCTCTTCCCCACACACTGAATCCCCTTCACCACTCACTGAAAACCCTTCCCCACAAACTGAAACCTCTTCCCCAAAGACTGAAACCACTTCCCCACAGACTGAAACCCCTTCCCCACACTCTGAAATCTCTTCCCCACTGACTGAAACCTCTTCCCCACACACTGAAACCACTTCGCCACAAACTGAAACCCCTTCCCTACACACTGAAACCTCTTCCCCACACACTGAAACCCCTTGCCCACAGACTGAAACACCTTAACCGCACACTGAAACCCATCCCCACTCACTGAAACCCCTTCCCCACAGACTGAAAACCCTTCCCCACACACTGAAACCCATCCCCACACATTGAAACCTCTTCCCCACACACTGAAACCCCTTCCCCACACACTGAAACCCATCCCCACACACTGAAACCCATCCCCACACACTGAAACCTCTTCCCCACAAACTGAAAGCTCTTCCCCACAGACTGAAACCCTTCCCCACACACTGAAACCTCTTCCCCACTGACTGAATCCCCTTCCCCACGCACTGAAACCTCTTCCACAACTTCTGAAACCTCTTCCTCACACACTTAAAGCTCTTCCTCACACACTGAAACCTCTTCCCCACACACTGAAACCTCTTCCCCACACACTGAAACTCCTTCCCCACGCACTGAAACCTCTTCCACACACACTGAAACGTCTTCCCCACACGCTGAAACATCTTCCACACGCACTGAAACCCATCCCCACACACTGAAACCCCTTCCACACACACTGAAACCTCTTCCCCACGCACTGAAACCGCTTCCACACACACTGTTACCCCTTCCCCGCACACTGAAACCCCTTTTCCACACATTGAATCCCCTTACACACACGGAAACCACTTCCCCGCAAACTGAAACCCCTTCCCCGTTCACTGAAACCCTTCCCCACACGCTGAAATCCCTCACATACACGCTGAAACACCTTCCACACACACTGAAACCTCTTCCACATGCAATGAAACCCCTTCCGCACACACTGAAACCCATCCCCAAACACTGAAACCCATCCCCTCACACTGAAACCTCTTCCCCGCACACTGAAACCCCTTCCCCGCACACTGAAACCTATTACCCACACGCTGAAACTCCTTCCACACATACTGAAACCTCTTCCACATGCACTGAAACCTCTTCCCACACACTGAAACCTCTTCGCCACAGACTGAAACCCTTCCCCACACACTGAAACCTCTTCCCGACACACTGAAACCTCTTCCCCACACACTGAAACCCCTTCCCTGCACACTGAAACCTCTTCCCCACACACTGAATCCCCTTCCCCACACACTGAAACCCATCCACACACACTGAAAACCCTTCCCCACACTGTGACACCCCTTCCCCACTCATAGAAACCCATCCCCACACACTGAAACCCCTTCCCCATTCACTGAAACCCATCCCCACACACTGAAACCCTTCCCCACACACTGAAACCTCTTCCCCACACACTGAAACCCCTTCCCCGCACACTGAAACCTCTTCCCCACACTCTGAAACCACTTCCCCACACACTGAAACCTCGTCCCCACACACTGAAACCCCTTCCCCACTGACTGAAACCCCTTAACCTCACACTGAAACCCATCCCCACACACTGAAACCCCTTCCCCACACACTGAAACCTCTTTCCCACACACTGAAACCCATCCCCACACACTGGAACCCCATTCTCACACACTGAAACCCGTTCCCCAAACACTGAAACACATCCCCACACACTGATACCTCTTCCCCACACAGTGAAACCCCTTCCCCACTCACTGAAACCTATCCCCACACACTGAAACCCTTCCCCACACACTGAAACCCCTTCCCCACACACTGAAAGCTCTTCCCCACAGACTGAAAACCTTCCCCACCCACTGAAACCTCTTCCCCACACACTGAAACCCCTTCCCCACGCACTGAAACCTCTTCCACACATACTGAAACCTCTTCCCCAAACTCTGAAAGCTCTTCCCCACAGACTGAAACCTCTTCCCCACACACTGAAACTCCTTCCCCACGCAATGCAACCTCTCCCACACACACTGAAACCTCTTCCCCACACACTGAAACCTCTTCCCCACACGCTGAAACTTCTTCCACACGCACTGAAACACATCCCCACACACTGAAACCCCTTCCACACACACTGAAACCTCTTCCACACAAACTGAACCCCCTTCCGCACGCACTGAAACGCCTTCCACACACACTGTTACCCCTTCCCCGCACACAGAAACCCCATCGCCACACACTGAATCCCCTCACACACACGGAAACCCATTCCCCGCACACTGAAACCACTTCCCCGCACTCGGAAACCCTTCCCCACTCGCTAAAACCCCTTACCCACACGCTGAAACTCCTGCCAAACACACTGAAACCTCTTCCACATGCACAGAAACCCCTTCCGCACACACAGAAACCCATCCCCAAACACTGAAACCCATCCCCTCACACTGAAACCATTCCCCACACAATGAAACGCATCCCCACAAACTGAAACCTCTTCCCCACACACTGAAACCCCTTATCCACACACTGCAACCTTTTCCCCACACACTGAAACCACTTCCGCACAGACTGAAACCCCTTCCCCACACTCTGCAACCTCTTACCCACACACTGAAACCTCTTCCCCACACACTGAAACCACTTCCCCACACACTGAAACCCCTTCCCCACACACTGCAACCTTTTCCCCACACACTGAAACCACTTCCGCACAGACTGAAACCCCTTCCCCACACTCTGCAACCTCTTACCCACACACTGAAACCTCTTCCCCACACACTGAAACCACTTCCCCACACACTGAAACCCCTTCCCCACACACTGAAACCTCTTCCCCACACACTGAAACCACTTCCCCTCAGACTGAAACACCTTAACCACACACTGAAACCCATCCGCACACAATGAAATCTCTTCCCCACACACTGAAACCCCTTCCCCACACACTGAAACCCCTTCCCCACACACTCAAACCCATCCCCACACACTGAAACCTCTTCCCCACACACTGAAACCTCTTCCCCACACACTGAAACCACTTCTGCAATCACTGAGACCCATCCCCACACTCTGAAACCCATCCCCACACACTGCAACCTCTTCCCCACACACTGAAAGCTCTTCCCCACAGACTCAATCCCTTCCCCATACACTGAAACTTCTTCCCCACACACTGAAACCCCTTCCCCACGCACTGAAACCCCTTCCACACAGACTGAAAGCTCTTCCCCACACACTGAAACCACTTACCCACACACTGAAACTCCTTCCCCACGCACTGAAACCTCTTCTACACACACTGAAACCACTTCCCCACACACTAAAACCTCTTCCCCACACGCTTAAACTTCTTCCACAAGCACTGAAACCCCTTCCCCACTCACTGAAACCTCTTCCACACACACTGAAACCTCTTCCACACATAATAAAACCCCTTCCCCACGCACTGAAACCCCTTCCACACACACTGTAACCCCTTCCCCGCACACTGAAACCCCTTCCCCACACACTGAATCCCCTTCCACACACACGGAAACCCCTTCCCCGCACACTGAAACCCCTTCCCCGCACACTGAAACCCTTCCCCAAACGCTGAAACCCCTTACCCACTCGCTGAAGCTCCTTCCACACACACTGAAACACATCCCCACATACTGAAACCCGTCCCCTCACTCTGAAAGCATTCCCCACACAATGAAACCCATCCCCACATACTGAAACCTCTTCCCCACACACTGAAACCCCTTATCCACACACTGAAACCCCTTCCCCACAGTCTCAAACCTCTTCCCCACACACTGAAACCACTTCCGCACAGACTGTAACCCCTTCCCCAGACATTGAAAACAATCCCCACACTCTGAAACCTCATGCCCACACACTGAAACCCCTTCCCCACACACTGAAACCCCTTCCCCACACAATGAAAGACATCCCCACACACTGAAACCTCATCCCCACACACTGAAACCCCTTCCCCACACACTGAAAACGATCCCAACACACTGAAACCCATCCCCACACACTGAAATCCTTCCCCACACACTGAAACCTCTTCCCACACACTGAAAGCTCTTCGCCACAGACTGAAACCCTTCCCCACACACTGAAACCTCTTCCCCACACACTGAAACATCTTCCCCACACACTGAAACCCCTTCCCCGCACACTGAAACCTCTTCCCCACACACTGAATCTCCTTCACCACACACTGAAACCCCTTCCCCACAAACTGAAACCTCTTCCCCACAGACTGAAACCACTTCCCCACAGACTGAAACCCCTTCCCCACAACCTGAAATCTCTTCCCCACTCACTGAAGCCTCTTCCCCACACACTGAAACCACTTCCCCACAAACTGAAACCCCTTCCCCACACAGTGAAACCTCTTCCCCACGCACTGAAACCCCTTCCCCACACACTGAAACCCATCCCCACACAATGAAACCCATCCCCACACACTGAAACCTCTTCCCCACAAACTGAAAGCTCTTCCCCACAGACTCAAACCCTTCCCCACACACTGAAACCTCTTCCCCACAGACTGAAACCCCTTCCCCACGCACTGAAACCTCTTCCACACATACTGAAACCTCTTCCACACACACTGAAACCTCTTCCCCACACACTGAAACCTCTTCCCCACACACTGAAACTCCTTCCCCACGCACTGAAACCTCTTCCAAACATACTGAAACCTCTTCCCCACACGCTGAAACTTCTTCCACACACACTGAAACCTCTTCCACAAACACTGAAACCCCTTCACCACGCACAGAATCCTCTTCCACACACCCTGTAACCCCTTCCCCGCACACTGAAACCCATGCCCTCACACTGAAACCATTCCACACACAATGAAACCCATCCCCACACACTAAAACATCTTCCCCACACACTGAAACCTCTTCCCCACACGCTGAAACCCCTACCCCACACGCTGAAACCCCTCCCACACACACTGAATCCCATTCCCCACACACTGAAACCCATTCCCGCAGACTGAAACCTCTTCCCCACACACTGAAACCCATCTCCACACACAGAAACATCTTCCCCGCAGACTGAAACCTCTTCCCCACACACTGAAACCTCTTCCCCCACACACAAACCCTTCCACACACGCTGAAACCCCTTCTCCACACGCTGAAACCACTTCCACACACACTGAAACCCCTTCCACACACACTGAAACCCCTTCCACACATAATGAAACCTCTTCCCCACACACTGAAACATCTTTCACACACACTGAATCCCATCCCAACACACTGAAACCTGTTCCCCACACACTGAATCCCCTTCCACACACACTGAAACGCCTTCCACACACACTTAAACCTCTTCCACACACACTGAAACCCCTTCCGCACACACTGAAAGCTCTTCCCCACACACTGAATCCGGTTCACGACACACTGAAACCCCTTCCCCACAAACTGAAACCTCTTCCCCACAGACTGAAACCGCTTCCCCACAGATTGAAACCCCTTCCCCACACACTGAAACACCTTCCCCACACACTGAAACCTCTTCCACACACACTGAAACCTCTTCCACACACAATAAAACCCCTTCCCCACGCACTCAAACCCCTTCTACACACACTGGAACCCATTCCCCGCACACTGAAACCCCTTCCCCACACACTGAATCCCCTTCCACACACACGGAAACCCCTTCCCCGCACACTGAATCCCCTACCCCGCACACTGAAACCCTTCCCCAAATGCTGAAACCCCTTACACACTCGCTGAAACTCCTTCCACACACACTGAAACCTCTTCCACATGCATCTGAAACCCATTCCGCACACACTGAAACACATCCCCACACACTGAAACCCATCCCCTCACACTGAAACCATTCCCCACACAATGAAACTCATCCGCACATACTGAAACCTCTTCCCCACACGCTGAAACTTCTTCCACACGTACTGAAACTCCTCCCCGCACACTGAAACCCCTTCCACACACACTGAAACCTCTTCCACAAACACTGACACCCCTTCACTACGCACTGAATCCACTTCCACACACCCTGTAACCCCTTCCCCGCACACCGAAACCCATGCCCTCACACTGAAACCATTCCTCACACAATGGAACCCATCCCTACACACCAAAACCTCTTCCACACACACTGTAACCTCTTCCCCACTCGCTGAAACCCCTACCCCACACGCTGAAAACCCTCCCACACACACTGAATCCCATTCCCCACACACTGAAACCCATCCCCACTGACTGAAACCTCTTCCCCACACACTGAAACCCATCCCCACACACAGAACCCTCTTCCCCGCAGACTGAAACCTCTTCCCCACACACTGAAACCTCTTCCCCCCACACAGAAACCCATCCGCACACGCTGAAACCCCTTCTCCACACGCTGAAAACCCTTCCACACACACTGAAACCCCTTCCACACACACTGAAACCTCTTCCCCACACACTGAAACATCTTTCACACACACTGAAACGCCTTCCACACACACCTAAACCTCTTCCACACACACTGTAACCCCTTCCCCACACACTGAAAGCTCTTCCCCTCACACTGAATCCCCTTCACCACACAGTGAAACCCCTTCCCCACAAACTGAAACCTCTTCCCCACAGACTGAAACCGCTTCCCCACAGACTATAACTCCTTCCCCACACTCTGAAATCTCTTCCCCACACACTGAAACCTCTTCCCCACACACTGAAACCACTTCCCAACAAACTGAAACCACTTCCACACACACTGTAACCTCTTCCCCACACACGGAAACCCCTTGCCCACAGACTGAAACCCCTTAACCACACACTGAAACCCATCCCCACACACTGAAATCCATCCACACACACTGAAACCTCTTCCCCGCACACTGAAACCCCTTCCCCGCACACTGAAACCCTTCCCCACACGCTGAAACCCATTACTCACACGCTGAAACTCCTTCCCCACACATTGAAACCTCTTCCACATGCACTGAAACCTCTTCCCACACACTGAAACCTCTTCGCCACAGACTGAAACCCTTCCCCACACACTGAAACCTCTTCCCCACACACTGAAACCTCTTCCCCACACACTGAATCCCCTTCCCCACACACTGAAACCCATCCCCACACACTGAAAACCCCTTCCCCACACAGTGAAACCCCTTCCCCACTCACAGAATCCCATCCCCACACACTGAAACCCCTTCCCCACAAACTGAAACCCATCCCCACACACTGAAACCCTTCCCCACACACTGATACCTCTTCCCCACACACTGAAACCCCTTCCCCGCACACTGAAACCTCTTCCCCACACACTGAAACCACTTCCCCACAAACTGTAACCTCTTCCCCGCAGACTGAAACCTCTTCCCCACAGACTGAAACCTCTTCCCCCCACACAGAAACACTTCCACAGACGCTGAAACCCCTTCTCCACACGCTGAAACCCTTTCCACACACACTGAATCCCCTTCCACACACACTGAAACCTCTTCCCCACACACTGAAACATCTTTCACACACACTGAATCACATCCCCACACACTAAAACCTGTTCCCCACACTCTGAATCCCCTTCCACACACACTGAAACGCCTTCCACACACACTTAAACCTCTTCCACACACACTGAAACCCCTTCCGCACACACTGAAAGCTCTTCCCCACACACTGAATCCCCTTCACCACACACTGAAACCCCTTCCCCACAAACTGAAACCTCTTCCCCACAGACTGAAACCGCTTCCCCACAGACTGAAACCCATTCCCCGCACTCTGAAATCTCTTCCCCACACACTGAAAACTCTTCCCCACACCCTGAAACCACTTCCCCACAAACTGGAACCCCTTGCCCACACACTGAAACATCTTCCCCACACACGGAAACCCCTTGCCCACAGACTGAAACCCCTTAACCACACACTGAAACCCATCCCCACACACTGAAATCCATCCACACACACTTAAACCTCTTCCCCACACACTGAAACCTCTTCCCCACACACACTGAAACTCCTTCCACACGCACTGAAACCTCTTCCACACACACTGAAACCTCTTCCCCACTCACTGAAACCTCTTCCCCACACGCTGAAACTTCTTCCACACGCACTGAAACCCATCCCCACACACTGAAACCCCTTCCACACACATTGAAACCTCTTCCACACACACTGAAACCCCTTCCCCACGCACTGAAACCCCTTCCCCACGCACTGAAACCGCTTCCACACACACTGTTACCCTTTCCCCGCACACTGAAACTCCTTTTCCACACACTGAACCCCCTCACACACACGGAAACCACTTCCCCGCAAACTGAAACCCCTTCCCCGCACACTGAAACCCTTCCCCACACGCTGAAATCCCTCACCCACACGCTGAAACAACATCCACACACACTGAAACCTCTTCCACATGCACTGAAACCCCTTCCGCACACACTGAAACCCATCCCCAAACACTGAAACCCATCCCCTCACACTGAAGCCTCTTCCCCGCACACTGAAACCCCTTCCCCGCACACTGAAACCCTTCCCCACACGCTGAAACCCATTACCCACACGCTGAAACTCCTTCCACACACACTGAAACCTCTTCCACAGGCACTGAAACCTCTTCCCACACACTGAAACCTCTTCGCCACAGACTGAAACCCCTTAACCACACACTGAAACCCATCCCCACACACTGAATCCACTTCCCCTCAAACTGAAACCCCTTCCCCACACTCTGAAATCTCTTCCCCACACTCTGAAATCTCTTCCCCACACACTGAAACCTCTTCCCCACACACTGAAACCACTTCCCCACAAACTGAAACCCCTTCCAAACACACTGAAACCCCTTCCACACACACTGAAACCTCTTCCCCACACACTGAAACATCTTTCATACACACTGAATCCCATCCCCACACACTGAAACCTGTTCCCCACACAAAGAATCCCCTTCCACACACACTGAAACGCCTTCCCCACACACTGAAACCACTTCTGCAATCACTGAAACCCATCCCCACACTCTGAAACCCATCCCCACACACTGGAACCTCTTCCCCACACACTGAAAGCTCTTCCCCACAGACTGAAACCCTTCCCCACACACTGAAATCCTTCCCCACACACTGAAACCCCTTCCCCACGCACGGAAACCTCTTCTACACACACTGAAACCACTTCCCCACACACTAACACCTCTTCCCCTCACGCTTAAACTTCTTCCACAAGCACTGAAAACCCTTCCCCACACACTGAAACCTCGTCCACACACACTGAAAACTCTTCCGCACACAATAAAACCCCTTCCCCACGCACTGAAACCCCTTCCACACACACTGTAACCCCATCCACGCACACTGAAACCCCTTCCCCACACACTGAATCCCCTTCCACACACACTGAAACCCTTCCCCAAACGCTGAAAACCCTTACCCACTCGCTGAAACTCCTTCCACACACACTGAAACCTCTTCCACATGCACTGAAACCCATTCCGCACACACTGAAACACATCCCCACACACTGAAAACCATCCCCTCACACTGAAATCATTCCCCACACAGTGAAACCCATCCCCACATACTGAAACCTCTTCCCCACACACTGAAACCCCTTATCCACACACTGAAACCCCTTCCCCACAGACTGAAACCTCTTCCCCACACACTGAAACCTCTTCCGCACAGACTGTAACCCCTTCCCCAGACATTGAAAACCATCCCCACGCTCTGAAACCTCATGCCCACACACTGAAACCCCTTCCCCACACACTGAAATCCCTTCCCCACACAATGAAAGCCATCCCCACACACTGAAACCTCATCCCCACACACTGAAACCTCTTCCCACACACTGAAACCTGTTCGCCACAGACTGAAACTCTTCCCCACACACTGAAACCTCTTCCCAACTCACTGAAACATCTTCCCCACACACTGAAACCTCTTCCCCACAGACTGAAACCACTTCCCCACAGACTGAAACCCCTTCCCCACATTCTGAAATCTCTTCCCCACTCACTGAAACCACTTCCCCACACACTGAAACCACTTCCCCACAAACTGAAACCTCTTCCCCACACAGTGAAACCCCTTCCCCACGCACTGAAACCCCTTCATCACACACTCAAACCCATCCCCACACACTGAAACCCATCCCCACACACTGAAACCACTTCCCCACAAACTGAAAGCTCTTCCCCACAGACTGAAACCCTTCCCCACACACTGAAACCTCTTCCCCACAGCCTGAAACCCCTTCCCCACGCACTGAAACCTCTTCCCCACACACTGAAACCTCTTCCCCACACACTGAAACTCCTTCCCCACACACTGAAACTCCTTCCCCACGCACTGAAACCTCTTCCACACACACTGAAACCTCTTCCCCATACACTGAAACATCTTCCCCACACGCTGAAACTTCTTCCACACGCACTGAAACTCATCCCCGCACACTGAAACCCCTTCCACACACACTGAAACCTCTTCCACAAACACTGACACCCATTCACCACGCACTGAATCCTCTTCCACACACCCTGTAACCCCTTCCCCGCACACTGAAACCCATGCCCTCACACTGAAACCATTCCCCACACAATGAAACCCATCCCCACACACTAAAACCTCTTCCCCACACACTGAAACCCATCCCCACACACAGAAACCTCTTCCCCGCAGACTGAAACCTCTTCCCCGCACACTGAAACCTCTTCCCCCCACACAGAAACCCTTCCACACACACTGAAACCCCTTCCACACACACTGAAACATCTTTCACACACTCTGAATCCCTTTCCCACACACTGAAACCTGTTCCCCACACACTAAATCCCCTTCCACACACACTGAAACGCCTTCCACACACACTTAAACATCTTCCACACACACTGAAACACCTTCCGCACACACTGAAAGCTCTTCCCCACAAACTGAAACCTCTTCCCCACAGACTGAAACCGCTTCCCCACAGACTGAAACCCCTTCCCCACACTCTGAAATCTCTTCCCCACACACTGAAACCTCTTCCCCAGACACTGAAACCACTTCCCCACAAACTGAAACCCCTTCCCCACACAATGAAACCTCTTCCCCACACACGGAAACCCCTTGCCCACAGACTGAAACCCCTTAACCACACACTGAAACCCATCCCCACACACTGAAATCCATCCACACACACTGAAACCTCTTCCCCACACACTGAAACCTCTTCCCCACACACTGAAACTCCTTCCTCACGAACTGAAACCTCTTCCACACACACTGAAACCTCTTCCCCACACACTGAAACCTCTTCCACACACGCTGAAACTTCTTCCACACGCACTGAATCCCATCCCCACACACTGAAACCCCTTCCACTCACACTGAAACCCATCTGCACACACTGAAAACCCTTCCCTACACAGTGAAACCCCTTCCCCACTCACAGAACCCCATCCCCACACACTGAAATCCATCCACACACACTGAAACCTCTTCCCCACACACTGAAACCTCTTCCCCACACACTGAAACCCCTTTTCCACACACTGAATCCCCTCACACACACGGAAACCACTTCCCCGCAAACTGAAACCCCTTCCCCGCACACTGAAACCCTTCCCCAAACGCTGAAATCCATCACCCACACGCTGAAACTCCATACACACAAACTGAAACCTCTTCCACATGCACTGAAACCCCTTCCGCACACACTGAACCCCATCCCCTCACACTGAAACCTCTTCCCCGCACACTGAAACCCCTTCCCCGCACACTGAAACCCTTCCCCACACGCTGAAACCCATTACCCACACGCTGAAACTCCTTCCACACACACTGAAACCTCTTCCACATGCACTGAAACCTCTTCCCACACACTGAAACCTCTTCGCCACAGTCTGAAACACTTCCCCACACACTGAAACCTCTTCCCCACACACTGAAACCTCTTCCCCACACACTGAAACCCCTTCCCTGCACACTGAAACCTCTTCCCTACACACTGAATCCCCTTCCCCACACACTGAAACCCATCCGCACACACTGAAAACCATTCCCCACACAGTGAAACCCCTTCCCCACTCACAGAAACCCATCCCCACACACTGAAGTCCATCCACACACACTGAAACCTCATCCCCACACACTGAAACCTCTTCCCCACACACTGAAACTCCTTCCTCACGCACTGAAACCTCTTCCACACACACTGAAACCTCTTCCCCACACACTGAAACCTCTTCCCCACACGCTGAAACTTCTTCCACACGCACTGAAACCCATCCCCACACACTGAAGTCCATCCACACACACTGAAACCTCTTCCCCACACACTGAAACCTCTTCCCCACACACTGAAACTCCTTCCTCGCGCACTGAAACCTCTTCCACACACACTGAAACCTCTTCCCCACACACTGAAACCTCTTCCCCACACGCTGAAACTTCTTCCACACGCACTGAAACCCATCCCCACACACTGAAACCCCTTCCGCACACACTGAAACCTCTTCCACACACACTAAAACCCCTTTTCCACACACTGAATCCCCTCACACACACGGAAACCACTTCCCCGCAAACTGAAACCCCTTCCCCGCACACTGAAACCCTTCCCCAAACGCTGAAATCCATCACCCACACGCTGAAACTCCATCCACACACACTGAAACCTCTTCCACATGCACTGAAAGCCCTTCCGCACACACTGAAACCCATCCCCAAACACTGAAACCCATCCCCTCACACTGAAACCTCTTCCCCGCACACTGAAACCCCTTCCCCGCACACTGAAACCCTTCCCCACACGCTGAAACCCATTACCCACACGCTGAAACTCCTTCCACACACACTGAAACCTCTTCCACATGCACTGAAACCTCTTCCCACACACTGAAACCTCTTCGCCACAGACTGAAACCCTTCCCCACACACTGAAACCTCTTCCCCACACACTGAAACCTCTTCCCCACACACTGAAACCCCTTCCCTGCACACTGAAACCTCTTCCCAACACACTGAATCCCCTTCCACACACACTGAAACCCATCCCCACACACTGAAAACCCTTCCCCACACAGTGAAACCCCTTCCCCACTCACAGAAACCCATCCCCACACACTGAGACCCCTTCCCCACACACTGAAACACAACCCCACATACACTGAAACCCTTCCCCACACACTGAAACCTCTTCCCCACACACTGAAACCCCTTCCCCGCACACTGAAACCTCTTCCCCACACACTGAAACCACTTCCCCACACACTGAAACCTCTTCCCCACACACTGAAACCCCTTCCCCACTGACTGAAACCCCTTAACCTCACACTGAAACCCATCCCCACACACTGAAACCCCTTCCCCACACACTGAAACCTCTTTCCCACACACTGAAACCCCTTATCCACACACTGAAACCTTTTCCCCACACTCTGAAACCACTTCCCCACAAACTGAAACCCCTTCCCCACACTCTGCAACCTCTTCCCCACACACTGAAACCTCTTCCCCACACGCTGAAACCACTTCCCCACACACTGAAACCCCTTCCCCACACACTGAAACCTCTTCCCCACACAGTGAAACCCCTTCCCCTCAGACTGAAACACCTGAACCACACACTGAAACCTCTTCCCCACACACTGAAACTCCTTCCACACGCACTGAAACCTCTTCCACACACACTGAAACCTCTTCCCCACTCACTGAAACCTCTTCCCCACACGCTGAAACTTCTTCCACACGCACTGAAACCCATCCCCACACACTGAAACCCCTTCCACACACACTGAAACCTCTTCCACACACACTGAAACCCCTTCCCCACGCACTGAAACCCCTTCCCCACGCACTGAAACCGCTTCCACACACACTGTTACCCTTTCCCCGCACACTGAAACTCCTTTTCCACACACTGAACCCCCTCACACACACGGAAACCACTTCCCCGCAAACTGAAACCCCTTCCCCGCACACTGAAACCCTTCCCCACACGCTGAAATCCCTCACCCACACGCTGAAACTCCATCCACACACACTGAAACCTCTTCCACATGCACTGAAACCCCTTCCGCACACACTGAAACCCATCCCCAAACACTGAAACCCATCCCCTCACACTGAAGCCTCTTCCCCACACACTGAAACCCCTTCCCCGCACACTGAAACCCTTCCCCATACGCTGAAACCCATTACCCACACGACCAAAACTCCTTCCACACACACTGAAACCTCTTCCACATGCACTGAAACCTCTTCCCACACACTGAAACCTCTTCGCCACAGACTGAAACCCCTTAACCACACATTGAAACCCATCCCCACACTCTGAATCCACTTCCCCTCAAACTGAAACCCCTTCCCCACACTCTGAAATCTCTTCCCCACACTCTGAAATATCTTCCCCACACACTGAAACCTCTTCCCCACACACTGAAACCACTTCCCCACAAACTGAAACCCCTTCCAAACACACGGAAACCCCTTCCACACACACTGAAACCTCTTCCCCACACACTGAAACATCTTTCACACACACTGAATCCCATCCCCACACACTGAAACCTGTTCCCCACACAAAGAATCCCCTTCCACACACACTGAAACGCCTTCCCCACACACTGAAACCACTTCTGCAATCACTGAAACCCATCCCCACACTCTGAAACCCATCCCCACACACTGGAACCTCTTCCCCACACACTGAAAGCTCTTCCCCACAGACTGAAACCCTTCCCCACACACTGAAATCCTTCCCCACACACTGAAACCCCTTCCCCACGCACTGAAACCTCTTCCACACATACTGAAAGCTCTTCCCCACACACTGAAACCACTTACCCGCACACTGAAACTCCTTCCCCACGCACGGAAACCTCTTCTACACACACTGAAACCACTTCCCCACACACTAACACCTCTTCCCCTCACGCTTAAACTTCTTCCACAAGCACTGAAACCCCTTCCCCACACACTGAAACCTCGTCCACACACACTGAAACCTCTTCCGCACACAATAAAACCCCTTCCCCACGCACTGAAACCCCTTCCACACACACTGTAACCCCATCCAAGCACACTGAAATCCCTTCCCCACACACTGAATCCCCTTCCACACACACTGAAACCTTCCCCAAACGCTGAAACCCCTTACCCACTCGCTGAAACTCCTTCCACACACACTGAAACCTCTTCCACATGCACTGAAACCCATTCCGCACACACTGAAACACATCCCCACACACTGAAAACCATCCCCTCACACTGAAACCATTCCCCACACAGTGAAACCCATTTCCACATACTGAAACCTCTTCCCCACACACTGAAACCCCTTATCCACACACTGAAACCCCTTCCCCACAGACTGAAACCTCTTCCCCACACACTGAAACCTCTTCCGCACAGACTGTAACCCCTTCCCCAGACATTGAAAACCATCCCCACGCTCTGAAACCTCATGCCCACACACTGAAATCCCTTCCCCACACACTGAAATCCCTTCCCCACACAATGAAAGCCATCCCCACACACTGAAACCTCATCCCCACACACTGAAACCCCTTCCCCACACACTGAAACCCATCCCCACACACTGAAACCCATCCCCACACACTGAAATCCTTCCCCACACACTGAAACCTCTTCCCACACACTGAAACCTCTTCGCCACAGACTGAAACTCTTCCCCACACACCGAAACCTCTTCCCAACTCACTGAAACATCTTCCCCACACACTGAAACCTCTTCCCCACAGACTGAAACCACTTCCCCACAGACTGAAACCCCTTCCCCACATTCTGAAATCTCTTCCCCACTCACTGAAACCACTTCCCCACAAACTGAAACCACTTCCCCACAAACTGAAACCCCTTCCCCACACAGTGAAACCTCTTCCCCACGCACTGAAACCCCCTCACCACACACTCAAACCCATCCCCACACACTGAAACCCATCCCCACACACTGAAACCACTTTCCCACAAACTGAAAGCTCTTCCCCACAGACTGAAACCCTTCCCCAAAACTGAAGCCTCTTCCCCACAGCCTGAAACCCCTTCCCCACGCACTGAAACCTCTTCCACACATACTGAAACCTCTTCCTCACACACTGAAACCTCTTCCCCACACACTGAAACCTCTTCCCCACACACTGAAACTCCTTCCCCACGCACTGAAACCTCTTCCACACACACTGAAACCTCTTCCCCATACACTGAAACCTCTTCCCCACACGCTGAAACTTCTTCCACACGCACTGAAACTCATCCCCGCACACTGAAACCCCTTCCACACATACTGAAACCTCTTCCACAAACACTGACACCCCTTCACCACGCACTGAATCCTCTTCCACACACCCTGTAACCCCTTCCCCGCACACTGAAACCCATGCCCTCACACTGAAACCATTCCCCACACAATGAAACCCATCCCCACACACTAAAACCTCTTCCCCACACACTGAAACCCATCCCCACACACAGAAACCTCTTCCCCGCAGACTGAAACCTCTTCCCCGCACACTGAAACCTCTTCCCCCCACACAGAAACCCTTCCACACACGCTGAAACCCCTTCTCCACACGCTGAAACCCCTTCCACACACACTGAAACCCCTTCCACACACACTGAAACATCTTTCACACACTCTGAATCCCATTCCCACACACTGAAACCTGTTCCCCACACACTGAATCCCCTTCCACACACACTGAAACGCCTTCCACACACACTTAAACCTCTTCCACACACACTGAAACCCCTTCCGCACACACTGAAAGCTCTTCCCCACAAACTGAAACCTCTTCCCCACAGACTGAAACCGCTTCCCCACAGACTGAAACCCCTTCCCCACACTCTGAAATCTCTTCCCCACACACTGAAACCTCTTCCCCAGAAACTGAAACCACTTCCCCACAAACTGAAACCCCTTCCCCACACACTGAAACCTCTTCCCCACACACGGAAACCCCTTGCCCACAGACTGAAACCCCTTAACCACACACTGAAACCCATCCCCACACACTGAAATCCATCCACACGCACTGAAACCTCTTCCACACACACTGAAACCTCTTCCCCACACACTGAAACCTCTTCCACACACGCTGAAACTTCTTCTACACGCACTGAATCCCATCCCCACACGCTGAAACCCCTTCCACTCACACTGAAACCCATCCGCACACACTGAAAACCCTTCCCCACACAGTGAAACCCCTTCCCCACTCACAGAAACACATCCCCACACACTGAAATCCATCCACACACACTGAAACCTCTTCCCCACACACTGAAACCTCTTCCCCACACACTGAAACCCCTTTTGCACACACTGAATCCCCTCACACACACGGAAACCACTTCCCCGCAAACTGAAACCCCATCCCCGCACACTGAAACCCTTCCCCAAACGCTGAAATCCATCACCCACACGCTGAAACTCCATACACACACACTGAAACCTCTTCCACATGCACTGAAACCCCTTCCGCACACACTGAACCCCATCCCCTCACACTGAAACCTCTTCCCCGCACACTGAAACCCCTTCCCCGCACACTGAAACCCTTCCCCACACGCTGAAACCCATTACCCACACGCTGAAACTCCTTCCACACACACTGAAACCTCTTCCACATGCACTGAAACCTCTTCCCACACACTGAAACCTCTTCGCCACAGTCTGAAACACTTCCCCACACACTGAAACCTCTTCCCCACACACTGAAACCTCTTCCCCACACACTGAAACCCCTTCCCTGCACACTGAAACCTCTTCCCTACACACTGAATCCCCTTCCCCACACACTGAAACCCATCCGCACACACTGAAAACCCTTCCCCACACAGTGAAACCCCTTCCCCACTCACAGAAACCCATCCCCACACACTGAAGTCCATCCACACACACTGAAACCTCTTCCCCACACACTGAAACCTCTTCCCCACACACTGAAACTCCTTCCTCACGCACTGAAACCTCTTCCACACACACTGAAACCTCTTCCCCACACACTGAAACCTCTTCCCCACACGCTGAAACTTCTTCCACACGCACTGAAACCCATCCCCACACACTGAAACCCCTTCCGCACACACTGAAACCTCTTCCACACACACTAAAACCCCTTTTCCACACACTGAATCCCCTCACACACACGGAAACCACTTCCCCGCAAACTGAAACCCCTTCCCCGCACACTGAAATCCATCCACACACACTGAAACCTCTTCCCCACACACTGAAACCTCTTCCCCACACACTGAAACCCCTTTTCCACACACTGAATCCCCTCACACACACGGAAACCACTTCCCCGCAAACTGAAACCACTTCCCCGCACACTGAAACCCTTCCCCAAACGCTGAAATCCATCACCCACACGCTGAAACTCCATACACACACACTGAAACCTCTTCCACATGCACTGAAACCCCTTCCGCACACACTGAACCCCATCCCCTCACACTGAAACCTCTTCCCCGCACACTGAAACCCCTTCCCCGCACACTGAAACCCTTCCCCACACGCTGAAACCCATTACCCACACGCTGAAACTCCTTCCACACACACTGAAACCTCTTCCACATGCACTGAAACCTCTTCCCACACACTGAAACCTCTTCGCCACAGTCTGAAACCCTTCCCCACACACTGAAACCTCTTCCCCACACACTGAAACCTCTTCCCCACACACTGAAACCCCTTCCCTGCACACTGAAACCTCTTCCCTACACACTGAATCCCCTTCCCCACACACTGAAACCCATCCGCACACACTGAAAACCCTTCCCCACACAGTAAAACCCCTTCCCCACTCACAGAAACACATCCCCACACACTGAAGTCCATCCACACACACTGAAACCTCTTCCCCACACACTGAAACCTCTTCCCCACACACTGAAACTCCTTCCTCGCGCACTGAAACCTCTTCCACACACACTGAAACCTCTTCCCCACACACTGAATCCCCTTCCACACACACTGAAACGCCTTCCACACACACTTAAACCTCTTCCACACACACTGAAACCCCTTCCACACACACTGAAACCTCTTCGCCACACATTGAAACCCCTTCCCCAAACACTGAAACCCATCCCCACACACAGAAACCTCTTCCCCAGAAACTGAAACCACTTCCCCACAAACTGAAACCCCTTCCCCACACACTGAAACCTCTTCCCCACACACGGAAACCCCTTGCCCACAGACTGAAACCCCTTAACCACACACTGAAACCCATCCCCACACACTGAAATCCATCCACACACACTGAAACCTCTTCCCCACACACTGAAACCTCTTCCCCACACACTGAAACTCCTTCTTCACGCACTGAAACCTCTTCCACACACACTGAAACCTCTTCCCCACACACTGAAACCTCTTCCACACACGCTGAAACTTCTTCTACACGCACTGAATCCCATCCCCACACGCTGAAACCCCTTCCACTCACACTGAAACCCATCCGCACACACTGAAAACCCTTCCCCACACAGTGAAACCCCTTCCCCACTCACAGAAACCCATCCCCACACACTGAAATCCATCCACACACACTGAAACCTCTTCCCCACACACTGAAACCTCTTCCCCACACACTGAAACCCCTTTTGCACACACTGAATCCCCTCACACACACGGAAACCACTTCCCCGCAAACTGAAACCCCATCCCCGCACACTGAAACCCTTCCCCAAACGCTGAAATCCATCACCCACACGCTGAAACTCCATACACACACACTGAAACCTCTTCCACATGCACTGAAACCCCTTCCGCACACACTGAACCCCATCCCCTCACACTGAAACCTCTTCCCCGCACACTGAAACCCCTTCCCCGCACACTGAAACCCTTCCCCACACGCTGAAACCCATTACCCACACGCTGAAACTCCTTCCACACACACTGAAACCTCTTCCACATGCACTGAAACCTCTTCCCACACACTGAAACCTCTTCGCCACAGTCTGAAACACTTCCCCACACACTGAAACCTCTTCCCCACACACTGAAACCTCTTCCCCACACACTGAAACCCCTTCCCTGCACACTGAAACCTCTTCCCTACACACTGAATCCCCTTCCCCACACACTGAAACCCATCCGCACACACTGAAAACCCTTCCCCACACAGTGAAACCCCTTCCCCACTCACAGAAACCCATCCCCACACACTGAAGTCCATCCACACACACTGAAACCTCTTCCCCACACACTGAAACCTCTTCCCCACACACTGAAACTCCTTCCTCACGCACTGAAACCTCTTCCACACACACTGAAACCTCTTCCCCACACACTGAAATCTCTTCCCCACACGCTGAAACTTCTTCCACACGCACTGAAACCCATCCCCACACACTGAAACCCCTTCCGCACACACTGAAACCTCTTCCACACACACTAAAACCCCTTTTCCACACACTGAATCCCCTCACACACACGGAAACCACTTCCCCGCAAACTGAAACCCCTTCCCCGCACACTGAAATCCATCCACACACACTGAAACCTCTTCCCCACACACTGAAACCTCTTCCCCACACACTGAAACCCCTTTTCCACACACTGAATCCCCTCACACACACGGAAACCACTTCCCCGCAAACTGAAACCCCTTCCCCGCACACTGAAACCCTTCCCCAAACGCTGAAATCCATCACCCACACGCTGAAACTCCATACACACACACTGAAACCTCTTCCACATGCACTGAAACCCCTTCCGCACACACTGAACCCCATCCCCTCACACTGAAACCTCTTCCCCGCACACTGAAACCCCTTCCCCGCACACTGAAACCCTTCCCCACACGCTGAAACCCATTACCCACACGCTGAAACTCCTTCCACACACACTGAAACCTCTTCCACATGCACTGAAACCTCTTCCCACACACTGAAACCTCTTCGCCACAGTCTGAAACCCTTCCCCACACACTGAAACCTCTTCCCCACACACTGAAACCTCTTCCCCACACACTGAAACCCCTTCCCTGCACACTGAAACCTCTTCCCTACACACTGAATCCCCTTCCCCACACACTGAAACCCATCCGCACACACTGAAAACCCTTCCCCACACAGTGAAACCCCTTCCCCACTCACAGAAACACATCCCCACACACTGAAGTCCATCCACACACACTGAAACCTCTTCCCCACACACTGAAACCTCTTCCCCACACACTGAAACTCCTTCCTCGCGCACTGAAACCTCTTCCACACACACTGAAACCTGTTCCCCACACACTGAATCCCCTTCCACACACACTGAAACGCCTTCCACACACACTTAAACCTCTTCCACACACACTGAAACCCCTTCCGCACACACTGAAAGCTCTTCCCCACAAACTGAAACCTCTTCCCCACAGACTGAAACCGCTTCCCCACAGACTGAAACCCCTTCCCCACACTCTGAAATCTCTTCCCCACACACTGAAACCTCTTCCCCAGAAACTGAAACCACTTCCCCACAAACTGAAACCCCTTCCCCACACACTGAAACCTCTTCCCCACACACGGAAACCCCTTGCCCACAGACTGAAACCCCTTAACCACACACTGAAACCCATCCCCACACACTGAAATCCATCCACACACACTGAAACCTCTTCCCCACACACTGAAACCTCTTCCCCACACACTGAAACTCCTTCTTCACGCACTGAAACCTCTTCCACACACAGTGAAACCTCTTCCCCACACACTGAAACCTCTTCCACACACGCTGAAACTTCTTCTACACGCACTGAATCCCATCCCCACACGCTGAAACCCCTTCCACTCACACTGAAACCCATCCGCACACACTGAAAACCCTTCCCCACACAGTGAAACCCCTTCCCCACTCACAGAAACCCATCCCCACACACTGAAATCCATCCACACACACTGAAACCTCTTCCCCACACACTGAAACCTCTTCCCCACACACTGAAACCCCTTTTGCACACACTGAATCCCCTCACACACACGGAAACCACTTCCCCGCAAACTGAAACCCCATCCCCGCACACTGAAACCCTTCCCCAAACGCTGAAATCCATCACCCACACGCTGAAACTCCATACACACACACTGAAACCTCTTCCACATGCACTGAAACCCCTTCCGCACACACTGAACCCCATCCCCTCACACTGAAACCTCTTCCCCGCACACTGAAACCCCTTCCCCGCACACTGAAACCCTTCCCCACACGCTGAAACCCATTACCCACACGCTGAAACTCCTTCCACACACACTGAAACCTCTTCCACATGCACTGAAACCTCTTCCCACACACTGAAACCTCTTCGCCACAGTCTGAAACACTTCCCCACACACTGAAACCTCTTCCCCACACACTGAAACCTCTTCCCCACACACTGAAACCCCTTCCCTGCACACTGAAACCTCTTCCCTACACACTGAATCCCCTTCCCCACACACTGAAACCCATCCGCACACACTGAAAACCCTTCCCCACACAGTGAAACCCCTTCCCCACTCACAGAAACCCATCCCCACACACTGAAGTCCATCCACACACACTGAAACCTCTTCCCCACACACTGAAACCTCTTCCCCACAAACTGAAACTCCTTCCTCACGCACTGAAACCTCTTCCACACACACTGAAACCTCTTCCCCACACACTGAAACCTCTTCCCCACACGCTGAAACTTCTTCCACACGCACTGAAACCCATCCCCACACACTGAAACCCCTTCCGCACACACTGAAACCTCTTCCACACACACTAAAACCCCTTTTCCACACACTGAATCCCCTCACACACACGGAAACCACTTCCCCGCAAACTGAAACCCCTTCCCCGCACACTGAAATCCATCCACACACACTGAAACCTCTTCCCCACACACTGAAACCTCTTCCCCACACACTGAAACCCCTTTTCCACACACTGAATCCCCTCACACACACGGAAACCACTTCCCCGCAAACTGAAACCCCTTCCCCGCACACTGAAACCCTTCCCCAAACGCTGAAATCCATCACCCACACGCTGAAACTCCATACACACACACTGAAACCTCTTCCACATGCACTGAAACCCCTTCCGCACACACTGAACCCCATCCCCTCACACTGAAACCTCTTCCCCGCACACTGAAACCCCTTCCCCGCACACTGAAACCCTTCCCCACACGCTGAAACCCATTACCCACAAGCTGAAACTCCTTCCACACACACTGAAACCTCTTCCACATGCACTGAAACCTCTTCCCACACACTGAAACCTCTTCGCCACAGTCTGAAACCCTTCCCCACACACTGAAACCTCTTCCCCACACACTGAAACCTCTTCCCCACACACTGAAACCCCTTCCCTGCACACTGAAACCTCTTCCCTACACACTGAATCCCCTTCCCCACACACTGAAACCCATCCGCACACACTGAAAACCCTTCCCCACACAGTGAAACCCCTTCCCCACTCACAGAAACACATCCCCACACACTGAAGTCCATCCACACACACTGAAACCTCTTCCCCACACACTGAAACCTCTTCCCCACACACTGAAACTCCTTCCTCGCGCACTGAAACCTCTTCCACACACACTGAAACCTCTTCCCCACACACTGAATCCCCTTCCACACACACTGAAACGCCTTCCACACACACTTAAACCTCTTCCACACACACTGAAACCCCTTCCGCACACACTGAAAGCTCTTCCCCACAAACTGAAACCTCTTCCCCACAGACTGAAACCGCTTCCCCACAGACTGAAACCCCTTCCCCACACTCTGAAATCTCTTCCCCACACACTGAAACCTCTTCCCCAGAAACTGAAACCACTTCCCCACAAACTGAAACCCCTTCCCCACACACTGAAACCTCTTCCCCACACACGGAAACCCCTTGCCCACAGACTGAAACCCCTTAACCACACACTGAAACCCATCCCCACACACTGAAATCCATCCACACACACTGAAACCTCTTCCCCACACACTGAAACCTCTTCCCCACACACTGAAACTCCTTCTTCACGCACTGAAACCTCTTCCACACACACTGAAACCTCTTCCCCACACACTGAAACCTCTTCCACACACGCTGAAACTTCTTCTACACGCACTGAATCCCATCCCCACACGCTGAAACCCCTTCCACTCACACTGAAACCCATCCGCACACACTGAAAACCCTTCCCCACACAGTGAAACCCCTTCCCCACTCACAGAAACCCATCCCCACACACTGAAATCCATCCACACACACTGAAACCTCTTCCCCACACACTGAAACCTCTTCCCCACACACTGAAACCCCTTTTGCACACACTGAATCCCCTCACACACACGGAAACCACTTCCCCGCAAACTGAAACCCCATCCCCGCACACTGAAACCCTTCCCCAAACGCTGAAATCCATCACCCACACGCTGAAACTCCATACACACACACTGAAACCTCTTCCACATGCACTGAAACCCCTTCCGCACACACTGAACCCCATCCCCTCACACTGAAACCTCTTCCCCGCACACTGAAACCCCTTCCCCGCACACTGAAACCCTTCCCCACACGCTGAAACCCATTACCCACACGCTGAAACTCCTTCCACACACACTGAAACCTCTTCCACATGCACTGAAACCTCTTCCCACACACTGAAACCTCTTCGCCACAGTCTGAAACACTTCCCCACACACTGAAACCTCTTCCCCACACACTGAAACCTCTTCCCCACACACTGAAACCCCTTCCCTGCACACTGAAACCTCTTCCCTACACACTGAATCCCCTTCCCCACACACTGAAACCCATCCGCACACACTGAAAACCCTTCCCCACACAGTGAAACCCCTTCCCCACTCACAGAAACCCATCCCCACACACTGAAGTCCATCCACACACACTGAAACCTCTTCCCCACACACTGAAACCTCTTCCCCACACACTGAAACTCCTTCCTCACGCACTGAAACCTCTTCCACACACACTGAAACCTCTTCCCCACACACTGAAACCTCTTCCCCACACGCTGAAACTTCTTCCACACGGACTGAAACCCATCCCCACACACTGAAACCCCTTCCGCACACACTGAAACCTCTTCCACACACACTAAAACCCCTTTTCCACACACTGAATCCCCTCACACACACGGAAACCACTTCCCCGCAAACTGAAACCCCTTCCCCGCACACTGAAATCCATCCACACACACTGAAACCTCTTCCCCACACACTGAAACCTCTTCCCCACACACTGAAACCCCTTTTCCACACACTGAATCCCCTCACACACACGGAAACCACTTCCCCGCAAACTGAAACCCCTTCCCCGCACACTGAAACCCTTCCCCAAACGCTGAAATCCATCACCCACACGCTGAAACTCCATACACACTCACTGAAACCTCTTCCACATGCACTGAAACCCCTTCCGCACACACTGAACCCCATCCCCTCACACTGAAACCTCTTCCCCGCACACTGAAACCCCTTCCCCGCACACTGAAACCCTTCCCCACACGCTGAAACCCATTACCCACACGCTGAAACTCCTTCCACACACACTGAAACCTCTTCCACATGCACTGAAACCTCTTCCCACACACTGAAACCTCTTCGCCACAGTCTGAAACCCTTCCCCACACACTGAAACCTCTTCCCCACACACTGAAACCTCTTCCCCACACACTGAAACCCCTTCCCTGCACACTGAAACCTCTTCCCTACACACTGAATCCCCTTCCCCACACACTGAAACCCATCCGCACACACTGAAAACCCTTCCCCACACAGTGAAACCCCTTCCCCACTCACAGAAACACATCCCCACACACTGAAGTCCATCCACACACACTGAAACCTCTTCCCCACACACTGAAACCTCTTCCCCACACACTGAAACTCCTTCCTCGCGCACTGAAACCTCTTCCACACACACTGAAACCTCTTCCCCACACACTGAAACCTCTTCCCCACACGCTGAAACTTCTTCCACACGCACTGAAACCCATCCCCACACACTGAAACACCTTCCGCACACACTGAGACCTCTTCCACACACACTAAAACCCCTTTTCCACACACTGAATCCCCTCACACACACGGAAACCACTTCCCCGCAAACTGAAACCCCTTCCCCGCACACTGAAACCCTTCCCCAAACGCTGAAATCCATCACCCACACGCTGAAACTCCATCCACACACACTGAAACCTCTTCCACATGCACTGAAAGCCCTTCCGCACACACTGAAACCCATCCCCAAACACTGAAACCCATCCCCTCACACTGAAACCTCTTTCCCGCACACTGAAACCCCTTCCCCGCACTCTGAAACCCTTCCCCACACGCTGAAACCCATTACCCACACGCTGAAACTCCTTCCACACACACTGAAACCTCTTCCACATGCACTGAAACCTCTTCCCACACACTGAAACCTCTTCGCCACAGACTGAAACCCTTCCCCACACACTGAAACCTCTTCCCCACACACTGAAACCTCTTCCCCACACACTGAAACCCCTTCCCTGCACACTGAAACCTCTTCCCAACACACTGAATCCCCTTCCCCACACACTGAAACCCATCCCCACACACTGAAAACCCTTCCCCACACAGTGAAACCCCTTCCCCACTCACAGAAACCATCCCCACACACTGAAACCCCTTCCCCACACACTGAAACACAACCCCACATACACTGAAACCCTTCCCCACACACTGAAACCTCTTCCCCACACACTGAAACCCCTTCCCCGCTCACTGAAACCTCTTCCCCACACACTGAAACCACTTCCCCACACACTGAAACCTCTTCCCCACACACTGAAACCCCTTCCCCACTGACTGAAACCCCTTAACCTCACACTGAAACCCATCCCCACACACTGAAACCCCTTCCCCACACACTGAAACCTCTTTCCCACACACTGAAACCCCTTATCCACACACTGAAACCTTTTCCCCACACACTGAAACCACTTCCCCACAAACTGAAACCCCTTCCCCACACTCTGCAACCTCTTCCCCACACACTGAAACCTCTTCCCCACACACTGAAACCACTTCCCCACACACTGAAACCCCTTCCCCACACACTGAAACCTCTTCCCCACACAGTGAAACCCCTTCCCTCAGACTGAAACACCTTAACCACACACTGAAACCTCTTCCCCACACACTGAAACCCCTTCCCCACACACTGAAACCTCTTCCCCACACACTGAAACATCTTCCCCACACACTGAAACCCCTTCCCCACACACTGAAACCTCTTCCCCACACACTGAAACCACTTCTGCAATCACTGAAATCCATCCCCACACTCTGAAACCCATCCCCACACACTGGAACCTCTTCCCCACACACTGAAAGCTCTTCCCCACAGACTGAAACCCTTCCCCACACACTGAAACCTCTTCCCCACACACTGAAACCCCTTCCCCACGCACTGAAACCTCTTCCACACATACTGAAAGTTCTTCCCCACACACTGAAACCACTTACCCACACACTGAAACTCTTTCCCCACGCACTGAAACCTCTTCTACACACTCTTAAACTTCTTCCACAAGCACTGAAACCTCTTCCACACACAATAAAACCCCTTCCCCACGCACTGAAACCCCTTCCACACACACTGTAACCCCTTCCCCGCACACTGAAACCCCTTCCCCACACACTGAATCCCCTTCCACACACACGGAAACCCCTTCGCCGCACACTGAGACCCCTTCCCCGCACACTGAAACCCTTCCCCAAAAGCTGAAACCCCTTACCCACTCGCTGAAACTCCTTCCACACACACTGAAACCTCTTCCACAAGCACTGAAACCCATTCCGCACACACTGAAACACATCCCCACACACTGAAACCCATCCACCCACACTGAAACCATTCCCCACACAATGAAACCCATCCCCACATACTGAAACCTCTTCCCCACACACTGAAACCCCTTATCCACACACTGAAACCCCTTCCCCACACACTGAAACCCCTTCCCCACACAATGAAAGCCATCCCCACACACTGAAACACCTTCCCCACACACTGAAACCCATCCCCACACACTGAAACTCATCCGCACACACTGAAATCCTTCCCCACTCCCTGAAATCTCTTCCCACACACTGAAACATCTTCCCCACACACTGAAACCCCTTCCCCGCACACTGAAAACTCTTCCCCATACACTGAATCCCCTTCACCACACATTGAAACCCCTTCCCCACTAACTGAAACCTCTTCCCCACAGACTGAAACCACTTCCCCACAGACTGAAACCCCTTCCCCACTTTCTGAAATCTCTTCCCCACTCACTGAAACCTCTTCCCCACACACTGAAACCACTTGCCAAAAACTGAAACCCCTTCCCCACACACTGAAAACTCTTCCCACACACTGAAACCCCTTGCCTACAGACTGAAACCCATTAACCACACACTGAAACCCATCCCCACACAGTGAAACCTCTTCCCCACACACTGAAACCCCTTCCCCACACACTGAAACCCATCCCCACACACTGAAAGCCATCCCCACACACTGAAACCTCTTCCCCACAAACTGAAAGCTCTTCCCCACAGACTGAAACCCTTCCCCACACACTGAAACCTCTTCCCCACAGACTGAAACCCCTTCCCCACGCACTGAAACCTCTTCCACACATACTGAAACCTCTTTCTCACACACTGAAACCTCTTCCCCACACACTGAAACCTCTTCAACACGCTGAAACTTCTTCCACACGCACTGAAACTCATCCCCACACACTGAAACCCCTTCCACACACACTGATTCCGATCCCCACACACTGAAACCTGTTCCCCACACACCCAATCCCCTTCCACATACACTGAAACGCCTTCCACACACACTTAAACCTCTTCCACACACACTGAAACCCCTTCCGCACACACTGAAAGCTCTTCCCCACACACTGAATCCCCTTCACCACACACTGAAGCCCCTTCCCCACAAACTGAAACCTCTTCCCCACAGACTGAAACCGCTTCCCCACAGACTGAAACCCCTTCCCCACACTCTGAAATCTCTTCCCCACACACTGACACCTCTCCCCACACACTGAAACCACTTCCCCACAAACTGAAACCAGTTCCCCACACACTGAAACCTCTTCCCCACACACGGAAACCCCTTGCCCACAGACTGAAACCCCTTAACCACACACTGAAACCCATCCCCACACACTGAAATCCATCCCCACACACTGAAACCCCTTCCACACACACTGAAACCTCTTCCACAAACACTGAAACACCTTCCCCACGTAGTGAATCCTCTTCCACACACACTGTAACCCCTTCCCCGCACAATGAAACCCATCCCCTCACACTGAAACCATTCCCCACACAATGAAACCAATCCCCACACACTGAAACCTCTTCCCCACACACTGAAACATCATCCCCACACACTGAAACCCCTTCCCCGCACACTGAAACCTCTTCCCCACACTGAATCCCCTTCACCACACACTGAAAACTCTTCCCCACAAACTGAAACCTCTTCCCCAATGACTGAAACCACTTCCCCACAGACTGAAACCACTTCCCCACACTCTGAAATCTCTTCCCCATACACTGAAACCTCTTCCCCACACACTGAAACTTCTACCACACGCACTGAAACCCATTCCGCACACACTGAAACACATCCCCACACACTGAAACCCATCCACCCACACTGAAACCATTCCCCATACAATGAAACCCATCCCCACATACTGAAACCTCTTCCCCACACACTGAAACCCCTCATCCACACACTGAAACCCCTTCCCCTTACACTGAAACCCCTTCCCCACACAATGAAAGCCATCCCCAAGCACTGAAACCTCTTCCCACACACTGAAACATCTTCCCCACACACTGAAACCCCTTCCCCACACACTGAAACCCATCCCCACACACTGAAAGCCATCCCCACACACTGAAACCTCTTCCCCACAAACTGAAAGCTCTTCCCCACAGACTGAAACCCTTCCCCACACACTGAAACCTCTTCCCCACAGACTGAAACCCCTTCCCCACGCACTGAAACCTCTTCACACATACTGAAACCTCTTCCTCACACACTGAAACCTCTTCCCCACAGACTGAAACCTCTTCCCCACACGCTGAAACTTCTTCCACACGCACTGAAACTCATCCGCACACACTGAAACCCCTTCCACACACACTGAATCCCATCCCCACACACTGAAACCTGTTCCCCACACACCCAATCCCCTTCCACACACACTGAAACGCCTTCCACACACACTTAAACCTCTTCCACACACACTGAAACTCCTTCCGCACACACTGAAAGCTCTTCCCCACACACTGAATCCCCTTCACCACACACTGAAGCCCCTTCCCCACAAACTGAAACCTCTTCCCCACAGACTGAAACCGCTTCCCCACAGACTGAAACCACTTCCCCACACTCTGAAATCTCTTCCCCACACACTGAAACCTCTCCCCACACACTGAAACCACTTCCCCACAAACTGAAACCCCTTCCCCACACACTGAAACCTCTTCCCCACACACGGAAACCCCTTGCCCACAGACTGAAACCCCTTAACCACACACTGAAACCCATCCCCACACACTGAAATCCATCCCCACACACTGAAACCCCTTCCACACACACTGAAACCTCTTCCACAAACACTGAAACACGTTCCCCACGCAGTGAATCCTCTTCCACACACACTGTAACCCCTTCCCCGCACAGTGAAACCAATCCCCTGACACTGAAACCATTCCCCACACAATGAAACCCATCCCCACACACTGAAACCTCTTCCCCACACACTCGAACATCTTCCCCACACACTGAAACCCCTTCCCCGCACACTGAAACCTCTTCCCCACACTGAATCCTCTTCAACGCACCCTTTAACCCCTTCCCCACACTGAAACCATTCCCCACACAATGAAACCCATCCCCACACACTGAAACCTCTTCCCCACACACTGAAACCTCTTCCCCACACGCTGAAACCCCTACCCCACAAGCTGAAACCTCTCCCACACACACTGAATCCCCTTCCCCACGCACGGAAACCTCTTCCCCACACACAGAAACCCCTTCCACACACACTGAAACCTCTTCCACAAACACTGAAACCTCTTCCCCACACACTGAAAACCCTTTCCCACACACTGAAACCTCTTCCCCACACACTGAAACATCTTAACCACAAACTGAAACCTCTTCCCACACACTGAAACCTCTTCCCCACACACTGAAAATCCTTCCCCACACACTGAAACCTCTTCCCCACACACTGAAACATCTTCCCCACACACTGAAACCCCTTCCCCACACACTGAAACCTCTTCCCCACACACTGAAACCACTTCTGCAATCACTGAAACCCATCCCCACACTCTGAAACCCATCCCCACACACTGGAACCTCTTCCCCACACACTGAAAGCTCTTCCCCACAGACTGAAACCCTTCCCCACACACTGAAACCTCTTCCCCACACACTGAAACCCCTTCCCCACGCACTGAAACCGCTTCCACACATACTGAAAGCTCTTCCCCACACACTGAAACCACTTACCCACACACTGAAACTCCTTCCCCACGCACTGAAACCTCTTCTACACACACTGAATCCACTTCCCCACACACTAAAACCTCTTCCCCACACGCTTAAACTTCTTCCACAAGCACTGAAACTCCTTCCCCACACACTGAAACCTCTTCAACACACACTGAAACCTCTTCCACACACAATAAAACCCCTTCCCCACGCACTGAAACCCCTTCCACACACACTGTAACCCCTTCCCCGCACACTGAAACCCCTTCCCCACACACTGAATCCCCTTCCACACACACGGAAACCCCTTCGCCGCACACTGAAATCCCTTCCCCGCACACTGAAACCCTTCCCCAAACGCTGAAACCCCTTACCCACTCGCTGAAACTCCTTCCACACACACTGAAACCTCTTCCACAAGCACTGAAACCCATTCCGCACACACTGAAACACATCCCCAAACACTGAAACCCATCCACCCACACTGAAACCATTCCCCACACAATGAAACCCATCCCCACATACTGAAACCTCTTCCCCACACTGAAACCCCTTATCCACACACTGAAACCTCTTCTCCACACAATGAAAGCCATCCCCACACACTGAAACCTCATCCCCACACACTGAAACCTGTTCCCCACACACTGAAACCCATCCCCACACACTGAAACCCATCCCCACACACTGAAATCCTTCCCCACACACTGAAACCTCTTCCCACACACTGAAACATCTTCCCCACACACTGAAACCCCTTCCCCGCACACTGAAACCTCTTCCCCACACACTGAATCCCCTTCACCACACATTGAAACCCCTTTCCCACAAACTGAAGCCTCTTCCCCACAGACTGAAACCACTTCCCCACAGACTGAAACCCCTTCCCCACATTCTGAAATCTCTTCCCCACTCACTGAAACCTCTTCCCCACACACTGAAACCACTTCCCAAAAACTGAAACCTCTTCCCCACACACTGAAACCCCTTGCCCACAGACTGAAACCCCTTAACCACACACTGTAACCCCTTCCCCGCACAGTGAAACCCATCCCCTCACACTGAAACCATTCCCCACACAATGAAACCCATCCCCACACACTGAAACCTCTTCCCCACACACTGAAACATCTTCCCCACACACTGAAACCTTTCCTCGCACACTGAAACCTCTTCCCCACACTGAATCCCCTTCTCCACACACTGGAACCTCTTCCCCACAAACTGAAACCTCTTCCCCACTGACTGAAACCACTTCCCTACAGACTGAAACCCCTTCCCCACACTCTAAAATCTCTTCCCCACACACTGAAACCTCTTCCCCACACACTGAAACCACTTCCCCACAAACTGAAACCCCTTCCCCACAAACTGAAACCTCTTCCCCACTGACTGAAACCCCTTGCCCACAGACTGAAAACCCTTAACCACACACTGAACCCCATCCCCACAAAATGAAATCTCTTCCCCACACACTGAAACCTCTTCCGCACACACTGAAACTTCTTCCCCACACGCTGAAACTTCTTCCACACGCACTGAAACCCATCCCCACACACTGAAACCCCTTCCACACACACTGAAACCTCTTCCACACAAACTGAACCCCCTTCCGCACGCACTGAAACCCCTTCCACACAAACTGAAACCTCTTCCACATGCACTGAAACCCCTTCCCACACACTGAAACACATCCCCAAACACTGAAACCCATCCCCTCACACTGAAACCATTCCCCACAAAATGAAACGCATCCCCACACACTGAAACCTCTTCCCCACACACTGAAACCCCTTGTCCACACACTGAAACCTTTTCCCCACACACTGAAACCACTTCCCCACAGACTGAAACCCCTTCCCCTCACTCTGCAACCTCTTCCCCACACATTGAAACGTCTTCCCCACACACTGAAACCACTTCCCCACACACTGAAACCCCTTCCCCACACACTGAAACCCCTTCCCCACACACTGAAACCCCTTCCCCACAGACTGAAATCCCTTAACCACACACTGAAACCCATCCACACACACTGAAATCTCTTCCCCACACACTGAAACCCCTTCCCCACACACTGAAACCCCTTCCCCACACACTCAAACCCATCCCCACACACTGAAACCTCTTCCCCACACACTGAAACCTCTTCCCCACACACTGAAACCACTTCTGCAATCACTGAATCCCATTCCCACACTCTGAAACCCATCCCCACACACTGGAACCTCTTCCCCACACACTGAAAGCTCTTCCCCAAAGACTGAAACCCTTCCCCACACACTGAAACCTCTTCCCCACAAACTGAAACCGCTTCCCCACACACTGAACCCTCTTCAACGCAGACTGAAAACTCATCCCCACACACTGAAACCTCTTACCCACAGACTGAAACTCCTTCCCCACGCACTGAATCCTCTTCTACAAACACTGAAACCTCATCCACACACACTGAAACCTCTTCCGCACACAATAAAACCCCTTCCCCACGCACTGAAACCCCTTCCACATACACTGTAACCCCTTCCCCGCACACTGAAACCGCTTCCCCACACACTGAATCCCCTTCCACACACACGGAAACCCCTTCCCCGCACACTGAAACCAATTCCCCGCACACTGAAACCCTTCCCCAAACGCTGAAACCCCTTACACACTCGATGAAACTCCTTCCACACACACTGAAACCTCTTCCGCACACACTGAAACACATCCCCACACACTGAAACCCATCCCCTCACACTGAAAACATTCCCCACACAATGAAACCCATCCCCACAAACAGAAACCTCTTCCCCACACACTGAAACCCCTTATCCACACACTGAAACCCCTTCCCCACAGACTGAAACCTCTTCCCCACACACTGAAACATCTTCTGCACAGACTGTAACCCCTTCCCCAGACATTGAAAACCATCCCCACACTCTGAAACCTCATGCCCACACACTGAAACCCCTTCCCCACACACTGAAACCCCTTCCCCACACAATGAACCCCTTCCCCACACACTGAAACCTCATCCCCACACACTGAAACCCCTTCCCCACACACTGAAACCCACCCCCACACACTGAAACCCCTTCCGCAGTCACTGAAATCCTTCCCCACACACTGAAACCTCTTCCCACACACTGAAACCTCTTCGCCACAGACTGAAACCCTTCCCCACACACTGAAACCCCGTCCCCACACACTGAAACATCCTCCCCACACACTGAAACCCCTTCCCCGCACACTGAAACCTCTTCCCCACACACTGAATCCCCTTCACCACACACTGAAACCCCTTCCCCACAAACTGAAACCTCTTCCCCACAGACTGAATCCACTTCCCCACAGACTGAAACCCCTTCCCCACACTGTGAAAACTCTTCCCCACTCACTGAAACCTCTTGCCCACACACGGAAACCACTTCCCCACAAACTGAAACCTCTGCCCCACACACTGAAACCTCTTCCCCACACACTGCAACCCCTTGCCGACAGACTGAAACCACTTAACCACACATTGAAACCCATCCCCACACACTGAAACCTCTTCCACACACACTGAAACACCTTCCCCACAGACTGAAAAACCTTCCCCACACACTGAAACCCATCCCCACACAGTGAAACCTCTTCCCCACACAATGAAACCCCTTCCCCACACACTGAAACCCATCCCCACACACTGAAACCCATCCCCACAAACTGAAACCTCTTCCCCACAAACTGAAAGCTCTTCCCCACAGACTGAAATCCTTCCCCACACACTGAAACCCATCCCCACACACTGAAACCCCTGCCACACACACTTAAACCTCTTCCATACACACCGAAACCCCTTCCACACAAACTATAAGCTCTTCCCCACAGACTGAAACCCTTCCCCACACACTGAAACCTCTTCCCCACAGACTGAAACCCCTTCCCCACGCACTGAAACCTCTTCCACACATACTGAAACTTCTTCCTCACACACTGAAACCTCTTCACCACACACAGAAACCTCTTCCCCACACACTGAAACTCCTTCCCCACGCACTGAAACCTCTTCCACACACACTGAAACCTCTTCCCCACAAAATGAAACCTCTTACCCACACGCTGAAACTTCTTCCACACGCACTGAAACTCATCCCCACACACTGAAACACCTTCCACACACACTGAAACCTCTTCCACAAACACTGAAACCCCTTCCCCACGCACTGAATCCTCTTCAACACACCCTGTAACCCCTTCCCCGCACACTGAAACCCATGCCCTCACACTGAAACCATTCCCCACACAATGAAACCCATCCCCACACACTGAAACCTCTTCCCCACACACTGAAACATCTTCCCCACACGCTGAAACCCCTACCCCACACGCTGAAACCCCTCCCACACACACTGAATCCCCTTCCCCACACACTGAAACCCATCCACACACACTGAAACCCATCCCCACACGCCGAAACTTCTTCCACACGCACTGAAACTCATCCCCACACACTGAAACCCCTGCCACACACACTTAAACCTCTTCCATACACACCGAAACCCCTTCCCCACAAACTATAAGCTCTTCCCCACAGACTGAAACCCTTCCCCACACACTGAAACCTCTTCCCCACAGACTGAAACCCCTTCCCCACGCACTGAAACCTCTTCCACACATACTGAAACTTCTTCCTCACACACTGAAACCTCTTCACCACACACAGAAACCTCTTCCCCACACACTGAAACTCCTTCCCCACGCACTGAAACCTCTTCCACACACACTGAAACCTCTTCCCCACAAAATGAAACCTCTTACCCACACGCTGAAACTTCTTCCACACGCACTGAAACTCATCCCCACACACTGAAACCCCTTCCACACACACTGAAACCTCTTCCACAAACACTGAAACCCCTTCCCCACGCACTGAATCCTCTTCAACACACCCTGTAACCCCTTCCCCGCACACTGAAACCCATGCCCTCACACTGAAACCATTCCCCACACAATGAAACCCATCCCCACACACTGAAACCTCTTCCCCACACACTGAAACATCTTCCCCACACGCTGAAACCCCTACCCCACACGCTGAAACCCCTCCCACACACACTGAATCCCCTTCCCCACACACTGAAACCCATCCACACACACTGAAACCCATCCCCACACGCCGAAACTTCTTCCACACGCACTGAAACTCATCCCCACACACTGAAACCCCTTCCACACACACTGAAACCTCTTCCACAAACACTGAAACCCCTTCCCCACGCACTGAATCCTCTTCAACACACCCTGTAACCCCTTCCCCGCACACTGAAACCCCTTCCACAAACACGGAAACCTCTTCCACACACACTGAAACATCTTTCACACACACTGAATCCCTCCCCACACACTGAAACCTGTTCCCCACACACTGAATCCCCTTCCACACAAACTGAAACCCCTTCCACACACACTTGAACCTCTTCCACACACACTGAAACCCCTTCTGCACACACTGAAAGCTCTTCCCCACACACTGAATACCCTTCACCACACACTGAAACCCCTTCCCCACAAACGGAAACCTCTTCCCCACAGACTGAAACCGCTTCCCCACAGACTGAAACTCCTTCCCCACACTCTGAAATCTCTTCCCCACACACTGAAACCTCTTCCCCACACACTGAAACTACTTCCCCACAAACTGAAACCCCTTCCCCACACACTAAAACCTCTTCCCCACACACGGAAACACCTTGCCCACAGACTGAAACCCCTTAACCACACACTGAAACCCATCCCCACACACTGAAACCCATCCCCACACACTGAAACCCCTTCCACACAGACTTAAACCTCTTCCACATACACTGAAACCCCTTCGCCACAAACTGAAAGCTCTTCCCCACAGACTGAAACCCTTCCCCACACACTGAAACCTCTTCCCCACACACTGAAACCCCTTCCCCACGCACTGAAACCTCTTCCACACATACTGAAACTTCTTCCTCACACACTGAAACCTCTTCCCCACACACAGAAACCTCTTCCCCAAACACTGAAACTCCTTCCCCACGCACTGAAACCTCTTCCACGCACTGAAACCTCTTCCCCACAAACTGAAACCTCTTCCCCACACGCTGAAACTTCCTCCACACGCACTGAAACTCATCCCCACACACTGAAACCCCTTCCACACACACTGAAACCTCTTCCACAAACACTGAAACCCCTTCCCCACGCACTGAATCCTCTTCAACACACCCTGTAACCCCTTCCCCGCACACTTAAACCCATGCCCTCACACTGAAACCATTCCCCACACAATGAAACCC
The DNA here is from genome assembly GCF_036365525.1 of Heterodontus francisci. Lineage (NCBI taxonomy): Eukaryota > Metazoa > Chordata > Chondrichthyes > Heterodontiformes > Heterodontidae > Heterodontus > Heterodontus francisci. The sequence continues at coordinate 1,888,184 of NW_027142229.1, read as the reverse complement.
ATCCCCACACTTTGAAACCTCTTCCCCACACACTGAAACCTCTTCCCCACACGCTGAAACCCCGACCCCACACGCTGAAACCCCTCCCACACACACTGAATCCCATTCCCCACACACTGAAACCCATCCCCACAGACTGAAACCTATTCCCCACACACTGAAACCCATCCCCACACACAGAACCCTCTTCCCCGCAGACTGAAACCTCTTCCCCACACACTGAAACCTCTTCCCCACACACAGAAACCCTTCCACACACACTGAAACCCCTTCCACAAACACTGAAACCTCTTCCCCACACACTGAAACATCTTTCACACACACTGAATCCCATCCCCACACACTGAAACCTGTTCCCCATACACTGAATCCCCTTCCACACAAACTGAAACCCCTTCCACACACACTTAAACCTCTTCCACACACACTGAAACCCCTTCCGCACACACTGAAAGCTCTTCCTCACACACTGAATCCCCTTCACCACACACTGAAACCCCTTCCCCGCCAACTGAAACCTCTTCCAAACAGACTGAAACCGCTTCCCCACAGACTGAAACCCCTTCCCCACACTCTGAAATCTCTTCCCCACACACTGAAACCTCTTCCACACACACTGAAACCACTTCCCCACAAACTGAAACCCCTTCCCCACACACTAAAACCTCTTCCCCACACAGGGAAACACCTTGCCCACAGACTGAAACCCCTTAACCACACACTGAAACCCATCCCCACACAATGAAATCTGTTCCACACACACTGAAACCCCTTCCCCACAGACTGAAAACCCTTCCCCACACACTGAAGACCATCGCCACACACTGAAACCTCTTCCCCACACACTGAAACCTCTTCCGCACACACTGAAACTTCTTCCCCACACGCTGAAACTTCTTCCACACGCACTGAAACCTCTTCCCCACACACTGAAACCCCTTCCACATACACTGAAACCTCTTCCACACAAACTGAAACTCCTTCCGCACGCACTGAAACCCCTTCCCCACACACTGAAACCTCTTCCCCACACACTGAAACCCCTTCCTCACAGACTGAAACCCATTAACCACACACTGAAACCCATCCCCACACCCTGACATCTCTTCCCCACACACTGAAACCCCTCTCACACACACTGAAACTCCTTCACAAGGTGATACAGTGTGTGGGAGAGAGGTATCAGTGTGCGGGGAAGGGGTTTCAGTGTGTGGGGAAGAGGTTTCAGTGTGTGTGGAAGAGGTTTCAGTCTGTGGGGGAGGGTTTCAGTCTGTGGCGAAGAGGTTTCAGTGTGTGGGAACAGGTTTCAGTGTGTGGGGAAGGGTTTCAGTGTGTGGGGTTGGGTTTCATTGTGTGGGGAAGGGGTTTCAGTGTGTGGGGATGGGTTTCAGTGTGTGGGGAACGTGTTTCAGTGTGTGGGGAAGAGGTTTCAGTGTGTGGGGATGGGTTTCAGTGTGTGGCGAAGGGGTTTCAGTGTGTGGAGAAGGGGTTTCAGTGTGTTGGGAAGAGGTTTCAGTGCGTGGGGATGGTTTTCAGTGTGAGGGGAAGGGGTCTCTGTCTCTGTGGAAGAGGTTTCAGTGTTTGGGGAAGAGGTTTCAGTGTGTGGGGAAGGTGCTTCAGTGTGTGGATAAAGGGTTTCTGTGTGTGGGGAAGAGGTTTCAGTGTTTGGGGAAGAGGTTTCAGTTTGTGGGGAAGTGGTTTCAGTCTGTGGGGAAGGGGTTTCAGTGTGTGGGGAAGAGGTTTCAGTTGTGGGGAAAGGGTTTCAATGTGTGGGGAAGGGGTTTCAGTGTGTGTGGAAGAGGTTGCAGTGTGTGGGGAAGAGGTTTCAGTGTGTGGGGAAGGGGTTTCAGTGTCTGGGGAAGAGGTTTCAGTGTGTCAGGAGGGTTTCAGTCTGTAGGGAAGAGGTTTCAGTGTTTGGGGATGGCTTTCAGTGTGTGGGGAAGGGGTGTCAGTCTGTAGGGAAAGGTTTCAGTGTGTGTGGAAGAGTTTTCAGTGTTTGGGGATGGCTTTCAGTGTGTGTGTAAGGGGTTTCAGTCTGTGGGGATGTGTTTCAGTCTGTGGGGATTGGTTTCAGTGTGTGGGGAAGGGGTTTCAGTGTGTGGGGAAGGGGTTTCAGTGTGTGGGGAAAGGGTTTCAGTGTGTGAGGAAGGGGTTTCAGTGTGCGGGGAAGGGGTTACAGTGTGGTTGGAAGGGGTTTCAGTGTGTGGGAAGGGGTTTCAGTGTGTGTGGAAAAGGTTTCAGTGTGTGTGTAAGGGGTTTCAGTGTGTGGGGATGGGTTTCAGTGTGTGTGGAAGATGTTTCAGCGTGTGGCGAAGAGGTTTCAGTGTGTGGGGAAGATGTTTCAGTGTGTGCGGAAGAGGATTCAGTGCCTGGGGAAGGAGTTTCAGTGTGTGGGGAAGAGGTTTCAGTGTGTGGAGAAGAGGGTTCAGTGTGTGGGTAAGGGTTTCAGTCTGTGGGGAAGAGCGTTCAGTGTGTGGGGAAGAGGTTTCAGTGTGTGGGGATGGGTTTCAGTGTGTGGGGATGGGTTTCAGTGTGTGGGGAAGTTGTGTTAGTGTGTGGGGAAGAGGTTTCAGTGTGTGGCGATGGGTTTCAGTGTGTGGGGAAGGTGTTTCAGTGTGTGGGGAAGGGTTTTCAGTGTGTGGGAAGAGATTTCAGTACGTGGGGATGGGTTTCAGTGTGTAGTTAAGGGGATTCAGTCTGTGGGGAAGGGGTTTCAGTGTGTGGGGAAGAGGTTTCAGTGAGTGGGGAAGGGGCTTCGGTGTGTGGGGAAGTGGTTTCAGTGTGTGGGGAAGAGGTTTCAGAGTGTGTGGAAGAGGTTTCAGTGTGTGGGGAAGGGGTTTCAGTGTGTGGGGAAGTGGTTTCAGTGTGTGGGGAAGGGGTTTCAGTGTGTGGTGAAGGGGATTCAGTGTGTGGGGAAGAGGTTTCAGTGTGCGGGGAAGGGGTTACATTTTGTGGGGAAGAGGTTTCAGTGTGTGGGGAAGAGGTTTCAGTGTCTGGGGAACAGGTTTCAGCGTGTGGCGAAGAGGTTCCAGTGTGTGTGAAAGGGGTTTCAGTGTGTGGATAAAGGGTTTCAGTGTGTGTGGAAGGGGTTTCAGTGTGTGGATACAGGGTTTCAGTGTGTGGGGAAGAGGTTTCAGTGTTTGGAGAAGAGGTTTCAGTTTGTGGGGAAGTGGTTTCAGTCTGTGGGGAAGGGGTTTCAGTGTGTGGGGAAGAGGTTTCAGTTGTGGGGAACGGGTTTCAATGTGTGGGGAAGGGGTTTCAGTGTGTGTGGAAGAGGTTGCAGTGTGTGGGGAAGAGGTTTCAGTGTGTGGGGATGGGTTTCAGTGTGTGTGGAAGGGGTTTCAGTGTGTGGGGAAGAGGTTTCAGTGTGTGAGGATGGCTTTCTGTGTGTGGGGAAGGGGTTTGTGTGTGTGGGGAAGAGGTTTCAGTGTGTGGGGAAGAGGTTTCAGTGTGTGCGGAAGGGTTTCAGGCTGTGGCGAAGAGGTTTCAGTTTCTGGGAAGAGGTTTCAGTGCGTGGGTAAGGGTTTCAGTGTGTGGGGATGGGGTTCAGTGTGTGGGGAAGGGGTTTCAGTGCGTGGCCACGAGGTTTTAGTGTGTGGGGAAGGGGGTTCAGCGTGTGGGGAAGGGTTTCAGTGTGCGGGGAAGGGTTTTCAGTGTGCGGGGAAGGTGTTTCAGAGTGTGTTGATGGGGTTTCAGTGCGTGGGGAAGGGGTTTCAGTGTGCGGGAAAAGGGTTACAGTGCATGTGGAAGGGGTTTCAGTGTGTGGGGAAGGGGTCTCAGTGTGTGTGGAAGAGGTTTCAGTGTGTGTGGAAGGGGTTTCATTGTGTGGGGATGGGTTTCAGTAGGTGTTGAAGATGTTTCCGCGTGTGGGGAAGAGGTTTCAGTGTGTGGGGAAGATGTTTCATTGTGAGTGGAAGAGGTTTCAGTGCGTGGGGAAGGAGTTTCAAGGTGTGGGGAAGAGGTTTCAGTGTGTGGGGAAGAGGTTTCAGTGTGTGGGGAAGAGGTTTCAGTGTGTGTGGAAGGGGTTTCAGTGCATGGGGAAGGGGTTTCAGTGTGTGGGGAAGAGGTTTCAGTTTGTGGGGAAGGGTTTCAGTCTGTGGGGAAGAGCTTTCAGTGTGTGGGAAAGATGTTTCAGTGTGTGGGGAAGGGGTTTCAGTGTGTGGGGAAGTGGTTTCAGTGTGTGGGGAAGAGGTTTCAGAGTGTGGGGAAATGGTTTCAGTGTGTGGTGAAGGGGATACAGTGTGTGGGAAAGAGGTATCAGTGTGCGGGGAAGGGGTTTCAGTGTGTGGGGAAGAGGTTTCAGAGTGTGCGGAAGAGGTTTCAGTGTGTGGGGAAGGGTTTCAGTCTGTGGCGACGAGGTTTCAGTGTGTGAGAAGAGGTTTCATTGTGTGGGAAGAGGTTTCAGTGTGTGGGGAAGTGGTTCAGTGTGTGGGGATGGGATTCAGTGTGTGGGGAAGGGGTTTCAGTGTGTGGGGATGGGTTTCAATATGTGGGGAAGGGGTTTCAGTGTGTGGGGAACAGTTTTCAGCGTGTGGGGATGGGTTTCAATGTGTGGGGAAGGGGTTTCAGTGTGTGGGAAAGGGGTTTCAGTGTGTTGGGAGGAGGTTTCAGTGTGTGGGGATGGTTTTCAGTGTGTGGGGAAGGGGTTTCTGTCTTTGTGGAAGAGGTTTCACTGTTTGGGGAAGAGGTTTCAGTGTGTGTGGAAGGGGTTTCAGTGTGTGGATAAAGGGATTCAGTGTGTGGGGAAGAGGTTTCAGTGTTTGGGGAAGAGGTTTCAGTTTGTGGGGAAGTGGTTTCAGTCTGTGGGGAAGGGGTTTCAGTGTGTGGGGAAGAGGTTTCAGTTGTGGGGAACGGGTTTCAATGTGTGGGGAAGGGGTTTCAGTGTGTGTGGAAGAGGTTGCAGTGTGTGGGGAAGAGGTTTCAGTGTGTGGGGATGGGTTTCAGTGTGTGGGGAAGGGGTTTCAGTGTGTGGGGAAGAGGTTTCAGTGTGTGAGGATGGCTTTCTGTGTGTGGGGAAGGGGTTTAAGTGTGTGGGGAAGAGGTATCAGTGTGTGGGGAAGGGGTTTCAGTGTGTGGGGAAGAGGTTTCAGTGTGTGGGGAAGGGGCTTCGGTGTGTGGGGAAGTGGTTTCAGTGTGTGGGGAAGAGGTTTCAGAGTGTGGGGAAGAGGTTTCAGTGTGTGGGGAAGGGGTTTCAGTGTGTGGGGAAGTGGTTTCAGTGTGTGGGGAAGGGGTTTCAGTGTGTGGTGAAGGGGATTCAGTGTGTGCGGAAGAGGTTTCAGTGTGCGGGGAAGGGGTTACATTTTGTGGGGAAGAGGTTTCAGTGTGTGGGGAAGAGGTTTCAGTGTCTGGGGAACAGGTTTCAGTGTGTGGCGAAGAGGTTCCAGTGTGTGTGGAAGGGGTTTCAGTGTGTGGATAAAGGGTTTCAGTGTGTGTGGAAGGGGTTTCAGTGTGTGGATACAGGGTTTCAGTGTGTGGGGAAGAGGTTTCAGAGTTTGGGGAAGAGGTTTCAGTTTGTGGGGAAGTGGTTTCAGTCTGTGGGGAAGGGGTTTCAGTGTGTGGGGAAGAGGTTTCAGTTGTGGGGAACGGGTTTCAATGTGTGGGGAAGGGGTTTCAGTGTGTGTGGAAGAGGTTGCAGTGTGTGGGGAAGAGGTTTCAGTGTGTGGGGATGGGTTTCAGTGTGTGTGGAAGGGGTTTCAGTGTGTGGGGAAGAGGTTTCAGTGTGTGAGGATGGCTTTCTGTGTGTGGGGAAGGGGTTTGTGTGTGTGGGGAAGAGGTTTCAGTGTGTGGGGAAGAGGTTTCAGTGTGTGCGGAAGGGTTTCAGGCTGTGGCGAAGAGGTTTCAGTTTCTGGGAAGAGGTTTCAGTGCGTGGGTAAGGGTTTCAGTGTGTGGGGATGGGGTTCAGTGTGTGGGGAAGGGGTTTCAGTGCGTGGCCACGAGGTTTCAGTGTGTGGGGAAGGGGGTTCAGCGTGTGGGGAAGGGTTTCAGTGTGCGGGGAAGGGTTTTCAGTGTGCGGGGAAGGTGTTTCAGAGTGTGTTGATGGGGTTTCAGTGCGTGGGGAAGGGGTTTCAGTGTGCGGGAAAAGGGTTACAGTGCATGTGGAAGGGGTTTCAGTGTGTGGGGAAGGGGTTTCAGTGTATGTGGAAGAGGTTTCAGTGTGTGGGAAAGATGTTTCAGTGTGTGGGGAAGGGGTTTCAGTGTGTGGGGAAGGGGTTTCAGTGTATGTGGAAGAGGTTTCAGTGTGTGGGAAAGATGTTTCAGTGTGTGGGGAAGGGGTTTCAGTGTGTGGGGAAGTGGTTTCAGTGTGTGGGGAAGAGGTTTCAGAGTGTGGGGAAATGGTTTCAGTGTGTGGTGAAGGGGATACAGTGTGTGGGAAAGAGGTATCAGTGTGCGGGGAAGGGGTTTCAGTGTGTGGGGAAGAGGTTTCAGAGTGTGCGGAAGAGGTTTCAGTGTGTGGGGAAGGGTTTCAGTCTGTGGCGACGAGGTTTCAGTGTGTGAGAAGAGGTTTCATTGTGTGGGAAGAGGTTTCAGTGTGTGGGGAAGTGTTTCAGTGTGTGGGGATGGGATTCAGTGTGTGGGGAAGGGGTTTCAGTGTGTGGGGATGGGTTTCAATATGTGGGGAAGGGGTTTCAGTGTGTGGGGAACAGTTTTCAGCGTGTGGGGATGGGTTTCAATGTGTGGGGAAGGGGTTTCAGTGTGTGGGAAAGGGGTTTCAGTGTGTTGGGAGGAGGTTTCAGTGTGTGGGGATGGTTTTCAGTGTGTGGGGAAGGGGTTTCTGTCTTTGTGGAAGAGGTTTCACTGTTTGGGGAAGAGGTTTCAGTGTGTGTGGAAGGGGTTTCAGTGTGTGGATAAAGGGATTCAGTGTGTGGGGAAGAGGTTTCAGTGTTTGGGGAAGAGGTTTCAGTTTGTGGGGAAGTGGTTTCAGTCTGTGGGGAAGGGGTTTCAGTGTGTGGGGAAGAGGTTTCAGTTGTGGGCAACGGGTTTCAATGTGTGGGGAAGGGGTTTCAGTGTGTGTGGAAGAGGTTGCAGTGTGTGGGGAAGAGGTTTCAGTGTGTGGGGATGGGTTTCAGTGTGTGGGGAAGGGGTTTCAGTGTGTGGGGAAGAGGTTTCAGTGTGTGAGGATGGCTTTCTGTGTGTGGGGAAGGGGTTTAAGTGTGTGGGGAAGAGGTATCAGTGTGTGGGGAAGGGGTTTCAGTGTGTGGGGAAGAGGTTTCAGTGTGTGGGGAAGGGGCTTCGGTGTGTGGGGAAGTGGTTTCAGTGTGTGGGGAAGAGGTTTCAGAGTGTGGGGAAGAGGTTTCAGTGTGTGGGGAAGGGGTTTCAGTGTGTGGGGAAGTGGTTTCAGTGTGTGGGGAAGGGGTTTCAGTGTGTGGTGAAGGGGATTCAGTGTGTGCGGAAGAGGTTTCAGTGTGCGGGGAAGGGGTTACATTTTGTGGGGAAGAGGTTTCAGTGTGTGGGGAAGAGGTTTCAGTGTCTGGGGAACAGGTTTCAGTGTGTGGCGAAGAGGTTCCAGTGTGTGTGGAAGGGGTTTCAGTGTGTGGATAAAGGGTTTCAGTGTGTGTGGAAGGGGTTTCAGTGTGTGGATACAGGGTTTCAGTGTGTGGGGAAGAGGTTTCAGAGTTTGGGGAAGAGGTTTCAGTTTGTGGGGAAGTGGTTTCAGTCTGTGGGGAAGGGGTTTCAGTGTGTGGGGAAGAGGTTTCAGTTGTGGGGAACGGGTTTCAATGTGTGGGGAAGGGGTTTCAGTGTGTGTGGAAGAGGTTACAGTGTGTGGGGAAGAGGTTTCAGTGTGTGGGGATGGGTTTCAGTGTGTGTGGAAGGGGTTTCAGTGTGTGGGGAAGAGGTTTCAGTGTGTGAGGATGGCTTTCTGTGTGTGGGGAAGGGGTTTGTGTGTGTGGGGAAGAGGTTTCAGTGTGTGGGGAAGAGGTTTCAGTGTGTGCGGAAGGGTTTCAGGCTGTGGCGAAGAGGTTTCAGTTTCTGGGAAGAGGTTTCAGTGCGTGGGTAAGGGTTTCAGTGTGTGGGGATGGGGTTCAGTGTGTGGGGAAGGGGTTTCAGTGCGTGGCCACGAGGTTTCAGTGTGTGGGGAAGGGGGTTCAGCGTGTGGGGAAGGGTTTCAGTGTGCGGGGAAGGGTTTTCAGTGTGCGGGGAAGGTGTTTCAGAGTGTGTTGATGGGGTTTCAGTGCGTGGGGAAGGGGTTTCAGTGTGCGGGAAAAGGGTTACAGTGCATGTGGAAGGGGTTTCAGTGTGTGGGGAAGGGGTTTCAGTGTATGTGGAAGAGGTTTCAGTGTGTGTGGAAGGGGTTTTATTGTGTGGGGATGGGTTTCAGTAGGTGTTGAAGATGTTTCCGCGTGTGGGGAAGAGGTTTCAGTGTGTGGGGAAGATGTTTCATTGTGAGTGGAAGAGGTTTCAGTGCGTGGGGAAGGAGTTTCAAGGTGTGGGGAAGAGGTTTCAGTGTGTGGGGAAGAGGTTTCAGTGTGTGGGCAAGAGGTTTCAGTGTGTGTGGAAGGGGTTTCAGTGCATGGGGAAGGGGTTTCAGTGTGTGGGGAAGAGGTTTCAGTTTGTGGGGAAGGGTTTCAGTCTGTGGGGAAGAGCTTTCAGTGTGTGGGAAAGATGTTTCAGTGTGTGGGGAAGGGGTTTCAGTGTGTGGGGAAGTGGTTTCAGTGTGTGGGGAAGAGGTTTCAGAGTGTGGGGAAATGGTTTCAGTGTGTGGTGATGGGGATACAGTGTGTGGGAAAGAGGTATCAGTGTGCGGGGAATGGGTTTCAGTGTGTGGGGAAGAGGTTTCAGAGTGTGCGGAAGAGGTTTCAGTGTGTGGGGAAGGGTTTCAGTCTGTGGCGACGAGGTTTCAGTGTGTGAGAAGAGGTTTCATTGTGTGGGAAGAGGTTTCAGTGTGTGGGGAAGTGTTTCAGTGTGTGGGGATGGGATTCAGTGTGTGGGGAAGGGGTTTCAGTGTGTGGGGATGGGTTTCAATGTGTGGGGAAGGGGTTTCAGTGTGTGGGGAACAGGTTTCAGCGTGTGGGGATGGGTTTCAATGTGTGGGGAAGGGGTTTCAGTGTGTGGGAAAGGGGTTTCAGTGTGTTGGGAGGAGGTTTCACTGTGTGGGGATGGTTTTCAGTGTGTGGGGAAGGGGTTTCTGTCTTTGTGGAAGAGGTTTCACTGTTTGGGGAAGAGGTTTCAGTGTGTGTGGAAGGGGTTTCAGTGTGTGGATAAAGGGATTCAGTGTGTGGGGAAGAGGTTTCAGTGTTTGGGGAAGAGGTTTCAGTTTGTGGGGAAGAGGTTTCAGTCTGTGGGGAAGGGGTTTCAGTGTGTGGGGAAGAGGTTTCAGTTGTGGGGAACGGGTTTCAATGTGTGGGGAAGGGGTTTCAGTGTGTGTGGAAGAGGTTGCAGTGTGTGGGGAAGAGGTTTCAGTGTGTGGGGATGGGTTTCAGTGTGTGGGGAAGGGGTTTCAGTGTGTGGGGAAGAGGTTTCAGTGTGTGAGGATGGCTTTCTGCGTGTGGGGAAGGGGTTTAAGTGTGTGGGGAAGAGGTATCAGTGTGTGGGGAAGGGTTTCTCTCTGCAGTGAAAGGTTTCAGTGTGTGTCGAAGAGGTTTCTGTGTTTGGGGATGGGTTTCAGTGTGTGGGGAAGGGGTTTCAGTCTGTGGGGATGTGTTTCAGTCTGTGGGGATGGGTCTCAGTGTGCTGAGAAGGGGATTCAGTGTGTGTGGAAGGGGTTTCAGTGTGTGGGGAAGGGGTTTCAGTGTGTGGAGAAGGGGTTACAGTGTGTGTGGAACGGGTTTCAGTGTGTGGGGAAGGGGTTTCAGTGTGTGTGGAAGAGGTTTCAGTGTGTGTGTAAGTGGTATCAGTGTGTGGGGATGGGTCTCAGTGTGTGTGGAAGGTGTTTAAGCATGTGGCGAAGAGGTTTCAGTGTGTGGGGAAGATGTTTCAGTGTGTGTGGAAGAGGATTCAGTGCCTGGGGAAGGAGTTTCAGAGTGTGGGGAAGAGGTTTCAGTGTGTGGGGAAGAGGTTTCAGTGTGTGGTGAAGGGGATTCAGTGTGCGGGGAAGTGGTTACATTGTGTGGTGAAGAGGTTTCAGTGTGTGGGGAAGAGGTTTCAGTGTGTGGCGAAGAGGTTTCGGTATGTGTGGAAGATGTTTCAGTGTGTGGGGAAGGGTGTCAGTCTGTGGCGAAGAGGTTTCAGTGTGTGGGAAGACGTTTCAGTGTGTGGGGAAGGGTTTCAGTGTGTGGGGTTGGGTTTGAGTGTGTGGGGAAGGGGTTACATTGTGTGGGGAAGAGGTTTCAGTGTGTGGGGAAGAGGTTTCAGTGTGTGGCGAAGAGGTTTCGGTATGTGTGGAAGAGGTTTCAGAGTGTGGGGAAGGGTGTCAGTCTGTGGCGAAGAGGTTTCAGTGTGTGGAAGACGTTTCAGTGTGTGGGGAAGGGTTTCAGTGTGTGGGGTTGGGTTTGAGTGTGTGGGGAAGGGGTTTCAGTGTGTGGGGATGGGTTTCAGTGTGTGGGGAAGGGGTTTCAGTGTGTGGGGAAGAGGTTTCAGTGTGTGGGGATGGGTTTCAGTGTGTGCGGAAGGGGTTTCAGTGTGTGGGGAAGGGGTTTCAGTGTGTTGGCAAGAGGTTTCAGTGTGTGGGGATGGGTTTCAGTGTGTGGGGAAGGGGTTTCTGTCAGTGTGGTAGAGGTTTCAGTGTTTGGGGAAGAGGTTTCAGTGTGTGGGCAAGGGGATTCAGTGTGTGGGGAAGTGTTTCAGTGTGTGGGGATGGGATTCATTGTGTGGGGAAGGGGTTTCAGTGTGTGGGGATGGGTTTCAATGTGTGGGGAAGGGGTTTCAGTGTGTGGGGAACAGGTTTCAGCGTGTGGGGATGGGTTTCAATGTGTGGGGAAGGGGTTTCAGTGTGTGGGAAAGGGGTTTCAGTGTGTTGGGAGGAGGTTTCGGTGTGTGGGGATGGTTTTCAGAGTGTGGGGAAGGGGTTTCTGTCTTTGTGGTAGAGGTTTCAGTGTTTGGGGAAGAGGTTTCAGTGTGTGGGCAAGGGGATTCAGTGTGTGGGGAAGTGTTTCAGTGTGTGGGGATGGGATTCAGTGTGTGGGGAAGGGGTTTCAGTGTGTGGGGATGGGTTTCAATGTGTGGGGAAGAGGTTTCAGTGTGTGTGGAAGGGGTTTCAGTGTGTGGATAAAGGGATTGAGTGTGTGGGGAAGAGGTTTCAGTGTTTGGGGAAGAGGTTTCAGTTTGTGGGGAAGTGGTTTCAGTCTGTGGGGAAGGGGTTTCAGTGTGTGGGGAAGAGGTTTCAGTTGTGGGGAACGAGTTTCAATGTGTGGGGAAGGGGTTTCAGTGTGTGTGGAAGAGGTTGCAGTGTGTGGGGAAGAGGTTTCAGTGTGTGGGGATGGGTTTCAGTGTGTGGGGAAGGGGTTTCAGTGTGTGGGGAAGAGGTTTCAGTGTGTGAGGATGGCTTTCTGTGTGTGGGGAAGGGGTTTAAGTGTGTGGGGAAGAGGTATCAGTGTGTGGGGAAGGGTTTCTCTCTGCAGGGAAACGTTTCAGTGTGTGTCGAAGAGGTTTCTGTGTTTGGGGATGGGTTTCAGTGTGTGGGGAAGGGGTTTCAGTCTGTGGGGATGTGTTTCAGTCTGTGGGGATTGGTTTCAGTGTGCTGAGAAGGGGATTCAGTGTGTGTGGAAGGGGTTTCAGTGTGTGGGGAAAGGGTTTCAGTGTGCGGGGAAGGGGTTACAGTGTTTGTGGAACGGGTTTCAGTGTGTGCGGAAGGGGTTTCAGTGTGTGTGGAAGAGGTTTCAGTGTGTGTGTAAGTGGCATCAGTGTGTGGGGATGTGTCTCAGTGTGTGTGGAAGGTGTTTAAGCATGTGGCGAAGAGGTTTCAGTGTGTGGGGAAGAGGTTTCAGTGTGTGGGGAAGAGGTTTCAGTGTGTGGTGAAGGGGATTCAGTGTGTGGGGAAGAGGTTTCAGTGTGCGGGGAAGTGGTTACATTGTGTGGGGAAGTGGTTTCAGTGTGTGGGGAAGAGGTTTCAGTGTGTGGGGAAGAGGTTTCAGTGTGTGGCGAAGAGGTTTCGGTGTGTGTGGAAGATGTTTCAGTGTGTGGGGAAGAGGTTTCAGAGTGTGGGGAAGGGTGTCAGTCTGTGGCGAAGAGGTTTCAGTGTGTGGGAAGAGGTTTCAGTGTGTGGGGAAGGGTTTCAGTGTGTGGGGTTGGGTTTGAGTGTGTGGGGAAGGGGTTTCAGTGTGTGGGGATGGGTTTCAGTGTGTGGAGAAGGGGTTTCAGTGTGTGGGGAAGAGGTTTCAGTGTGTGGGGATGGGTTTCAGTGTGTGCGGAAGGGGTTTCAGTGTGTGGGGAAGGGGTTTCAGTGTGTTGGCAAGAGGTTTCAGTGTGTGGGGATGGGTTTCAGTGTGTGGGGAAGGGGTTTCTGTCAGTGTGGTAGAGGTTTCAGTGTTTGGGGAAGAGGTTTCACTGTGTGGGCAAGGGGATTCAGTGTGTGGATAAAGGCTTTCAGTGTCTGGGGAAGAGGTTTCAGTATTTGGGGAAGATGTTTCAGTTTGTGGGGAAGTGGTTTCAGTGTGTGGGGAAGGGGTTTCAGTGTGTGGGGAAGAGGTTTCAGTTGTGGGGAACGGGTTTCATGTGTGGGGAAGGGGTTTCAGTGTGTGGGGATGGGTTTCAGAGTGTGGGGAAGGGGTTTCAGTATGTGGGGAAGGGGTTTCAGTGTGTGGGGAAGTGGTTTCAGTGTGTGGGGAAGAGGTTTCAGTGTATGGGGAAGAGGTTTCAGAGTGTGGGGAAGGGGTTTCAGTATGTGGGGAAGTGGGTTCAGTGTGTGGGGAAGAGGTTTAAGTGTGTGGGGAAGGGGTTTCAGTGTGTGGTGAAGGGGATTCAGTGTGTGGGGAAGAGGTTTCAGTGTGCGGGGAAGTGGTTACATTGTGTGGGGAAGAGGTTTCAGTGTGTGGGGAAGAGGTTTCAGCGTGAGGGGAAGAGGTATCAGTGTGTGGCGAAGAGGTTTCAGTGTGTGTGGAAGATGTTTCAGTGTGTGGGGAAGAGGTTTCAGAGTGTGGGGAAGGGTGTCAGTCTGTGGCGAAGAGGTTTCAGTGTGTGGGAAGAGGTTTCAGTGTGTGGGGAAGGGTTTCAGTGTGTGTGGTTGGGTTTGAGTGTGTGGGGAAGGGGTTTCAGTGTGTGGGGATGGGTTTCAGTGTGTGGGGAAGGGGTTTCAGTGTGTGGGGAAGAGGTTTCAGTGTTTGGGGATGGGTTTCAGTGTGTGCGGAAGGGGTTTCAGTGTGTGGGGAAGGGGTTTCAGTGTGTTGGCAAGAGGTTTCAGTGTGTGGGGATGGGTTTCAGTGTGTGGGGAAGGGGTTTCTGTCAGTGTGGTAGAGGTTTCAGTGTTTGGGGAAGAGGTTTCAGTGTGTGGGCAAGGGGATTCAGTGTGTGGATAAAGGCTTTCAGTGTCTGGGGAAGAGGTTTCAGTATTTGGGGAAGATGTTTCAGTTTGTGGGGAAGTGGTTTCAGTGTGTGGGGAAGGGGTTTCAGTGTGTGGGGAAGAGGTTTCAGTTGTGGGGAACGGGTTTCATGTGTGGGGAAGGGGTTTCAGTGTGTGTGGAAGAGGTTGCAGTGTGTGGGGAAGAGTTTTCAGTGTGTGGGGATGGGTTTCAGTTTGTGGGGAAGGGGTTTCAGTGTGTGGGGAAGAGGTTTCAGTGTCTGAGGATGGCTTTCTGTGTGTGGGGAAGGGGTTTAAGTGTGTGGGGAAGAGGGGTCAGTGTGTGGGGAAGGGTTTCAGTCTGTAGGGAAAGGTTTCAGTGTGTGGGGAAGAGGTTTCGGTGTTTGGGAATGGGTTTCAGTGTGTGGGGAAGGGGTTTCAGTCTGTGGGGAAGTGTTTCAGTCTGTGGGGATGGGTTTCCGTGTGTGGGGAAGGGGTTTCAGGGTGTGGGGAAGAGGTTTCAGAGCGTGGGGAAGGGGTTTCAGTGTGCGGAGAAGGGTATTCAGTGTGTGTGGAATGGGTTTCAGTGTGTGGGGAAGGGGTTTCAGTGTGCGGGGAAGGGGATACAGTGTGTGTGGAAGGGGTTTCAGTGTGTGGGGAAGGGGTTTCAGTGCGTGTGTAAGAGATTTCAGTGTGTGTGTAAGGGGTTTCAGCGTGTGGGGATGGGTTTCAGTGTGTGTGGAAGATGTTTCAGCGAGTGGCGAAGAGGTTTCAGTGTGTGGTGAAGATGTTTCAGTGTGTGCGGAAGAGGATTCAGTGCTTGGGGAAGGAGTTTCAGTGTGTGGGGCAGAGGTTTCAGTGTGTGGGGAAGAGGTTTCAGTGTGTGGGTAAGGGTTTCAGTCTGTGGGGAAGAGCGTTCAGTGTGTGGGGAAGAGGTTTCAGTGTGTGGGGATGGGTTTCAGTGTTTGGGGATGGGTTTCAGTGTGTGGGGAAGTGGTTTTAGTGTGTGGGGAAGAGGTTTCAGTGTGCGGCGATGGGTTTCAGTGTGCGGGGAAGGGGTTTCAGTGTGTGGGGAATGGTTTTCAGTGTGTGGGAAGAGATTTCAGTGTGTGGGGATGGGTTTCAGTGTGTGGTTAAGGGGATTCAGTCTGTGGGGAAGGGGTTTCAGTGTGTGGGGAAGAGGTTTCAGTGTGTGGGGAAGGGGTTTCAGTATGTGGGGAAGTGGTTTCAGTGTGTGGGGAAGAGGTTTCAGTGTGTGGGGAAGGGGTTTCAGTGTGTGGTGAGGGGGATTCAGTGTGTGGGGAAGAGGTTTCAGTGTGCGGGGAAGGGGTTACATTGTGTGGGGAAGAGGTTTCAGTGTGTGGGGAAGAGCTTTCAGTGTCTGGGGAAGAGGTTTCAGTGTGTGGCGAAGAGGTTTCAGTGTGTGTGAAAGAGGTTTCTGTGTGTGGGGAAGATGTTTCAGTGTGTGGTGAAGGGTTTCAGTCTGTGGCGAAGAGGTTTCATTTTCGGGAAAGAGGTTTCAGTGCGTGGGGAAGGGTTTCAGTGTGTGGGGATGGGGTTCAGTGTGTGGGGAAGGGGTTTCAGTGTTTGGCTAAGAGGTTTCAGTGTGTGGGGAAGGGGGTTCAGCGTGTGGGGAATGGTTTCAGTTTGCGGGGAAGGGTTTGCAGTGTGCGGGGAAGGGGTTTCAGTGTGTGTTGAAGTGGTTTCAGTGTGTGAGGAAGGGGTTTCGGTGTGTGTGGAAGAGGTTTCAGTGTGTGTGGAAGGGGTTTCTGTGTGTGGAGGTGGGTTTCAGTGGGCGTTGAAGAAGTTTCAGCGTGTGGGGAAGAGGTTTCAGTGTGTGGGGAAGATGTTTCAGTGTGAGTGGAAGAGGTTTCAGTGCGTGGGGAAGGAGTTTCAAGGTGTGGGGAAGAGGTTTCAGTGTGTGGGGAAGACGTTTCAGTTTGTGGGGAAGGGTTTCAGTCTGTGGCGAAGAGCTTTCAGGGTGTGGGAAAGATGTTTCAGTGTGTGGGGAAGGGGTTTCAGTGTGTGGGGAAGTGGTTTTAGTGTGTGGGGGAGAGGTTTCAGAGTGTGGGGAAATGGTTTCAGTCTGTGGGAAAGTGGTTTCAGTGTGTGGGGAAGAGGTTTCAGTGTGTGGGGAAGTGGTTTCAGTGTGTGGTGAAGGGGATACAGTGTGTGGGGAAGAGGTATCAGTGTGCGGGGAAGGGGTTTTTGTGTGTGGGCAAGAGGTTTCAGTGTGTGGGGAAGAGGTTTCAGTGTGTGGGGAAGGGTTTCAGTCTGTGGCGAAGAGGTTTCTGTGTGTGGGAAGAGGTTTCAGTGTGTGGGGAAGGGTTTCAGTGTGTGGGGATGGGTTTCAGTGTGTGGGGACGGGGTTTCAGTGTGTGGGGATGGGTTTCGGTGTGTGGGGAAGGGGTTTCAGTGTGTGGGGAACAGGTTGCAGTGTGTGGGGTTGGGTTTCACTGTGTGGGGAAGGTGTTTCAGGGTGTGTGGAAGGGGTTTCAGTGTGTTGGGAAGAGGTTTCAGTGTGTGGGGATGGGTTTCAGTGTGTGCGGAAGGGGTTTCAGTGTGTGGGGAAGGGGTTTCAGTGTGTTGGCAAGAGGTTTCAGTGTGTGGGGATGGGTTTCAGTGTGTGGGGAAGGGGTTTCTGTCAGTGTGGTAGAGGTTTCAGTGTTTGGGGAAGAGGTTTCAGTGTGTGGGCAAGGGGATTCAGTGTGTGGATAAAGGCTTTCAGTGTCTTGGGAAGAGGTTTCAGTATTTGGGGAAGATGTTTCAGTTTGTGGGGAAGTGGTTTCAGTGTGTGGGGAAGGGGTTTCAGTGTGTGGGGAAGAGGTTTCAGTTGTGGGGAACGGGTTTCATGTGTGGGGAAGGGGTTTCAGTGTGTGTGGAAGAGGTTGCAGTGTGTGGGGAAGAGTTTTCAGTGTGTGGGGATGGGTTTCAGTTTGTGGGGAAGGGGTTTCAGTGTGTGGGGAAGAGGTTTCAGTGTCTGAGGATGGCTTTCTGTGTGTGGGGAAGGGGTTTAAGTGTGTGGGGAAGAGGGGTCAGTGTGTGGGGAAGGGTTTCAGTCTGTAGGGAAAGGTTTCAGTGTGTGGGGAAGAGGTTTCAGTGTTTGGGAATGGGTTTCAGTCTGTGGGGAAGTGTTTCAGTCTGTGGGGATGGGTTTCCGTGTGTGGGGAAAGGGGTTTCAGGGTGTGGGGAAGAGGTTTCAGAGCGTGGGGAAGGGGTTTCAGTGTGCGGAGAAGGGTATTCAGTGTGTGTGGAATGGGTTTCAGTGTGTGGGGAAGGGGTTTCAGTGTGCGGGGAAGGGGATACAGTGTGTGTGGAAGGGGTTTCAGTGTGTGGGGAAGGGGTTTCAGTGCGTGTGTAAGAGATTTCAGTGTGTGTGTAAGGGGTTTCAGCGTGTGGGGATGGGTTTCAGTGTGTGTGGAAGATGTTTCAGCGAGTGGCGAAGAGGTTTCAGTGTGTGGTGAAGATGTTTCAGTGTGTGCGGAAGAGGATTCAGTGCTTGGGGAAGGAGTTTCAGTGTGTGGGGCAGAGGTTTCAGTGTGTGGGGAAGAGGTTTCAGTGTGTGGGTAAGGGTTTCAGTCTGTGGGGAAGAGCGTTCAGTGTGTGGAGAAGAGGTTTCAGTGTGTGGGGATGGGTTTCAGTGTTTGGGGATGGGTTTCAGTGTGTGGGGAAGTGGTTTTAGTGTGTGGGGAAGAGGTTTCAGTGTGCGGCGATGGGTTTCAGTGTGCGGGGAAGGGGTTTCAGTGTGTGGGGAATGGTTTTCAGTGTGTGGGAAGAGATTTCAGTGTGTGGGGATGGGTTTCAGTGTGTTTTTAAGGGGATTCAGTCTGTGGGGAAGGGGTTTCAGTGTGTGGGGAAGAGGTTTCAGTGTGTGGGGAAGGGGTTTCAGTATGTGGGGAAGTGGTTTCAGTGTGTGGGGAAGAGGTTTCAGTGTGTGGGGAAGGGGTTTCAGTGTGTGGTGAGGGGGATTCAGTGTGTGGGGAAGAGGTTTCAGTGTGCGGGGAAGGGGTTACATTGTGTGGGGAAGAGGTTTCAGTGTGTGGGGAAGAGCTTTCAGTGTCTGGGGAAGAGGTTTCAGTGTGTGGCGAAGAGGTTTCAGTGTGTGTGAAAGAGGTTTCTGTGTGTGGGGAAGATGTTTCAGTGTGTGGTGAAGGGTTTCAGTCTGTGGCGAAGAGGTTTCATTTTCGGGAAAGAGGTTTCAGTGCGTGGGGAAGGGTTTCAGTGTGTGGGGATGGGGTTCAGTGTGTGGGGAAGGGGTTTCAGTGCGTGGCTAAGAGGTTTCAGTGTGTGGGGAAGGGGGTTCAGCGTGTGGGGAATGGTTTCAGTTTGCGGGGAAGGGTTTGCAGTGTGCGGGGAAGGGGTTTCAGTGTGTGTTGAAGTGGTTTCAGTGTGTGAGGAAGGGGTTTCGGTGTGTGTGGAAGAGGTTTCAGTGTGTGTGGAAGGGGTTTCTGTGTGTGGAGGTGGGTTTCAGTGGGCGTTGAAGAAGTTTCAGCGTGTGGGGAAGAGGTTTCAGTGTGTGGGGAAGATGTTTCAGTGTGAGTGGAAGAGGTTTCAGTGCGTGGGGAAGGAGTTTCAAGGTGTGGGGAAGAGGTTTCAGTGTGTGGGGAAGACGTTTCAGTTTGTGGGGAAGGGTTTCAGTCTGTGGCGAAGAGCTTTCAGGGTGTGGGAAAGATGTTTCAGTGTGTGGGGAAGGGGTTTCAGTGTGTGGGGAAGTGGTTTTAGTGTGTGGGGGAGAGGTTTCAGAGTGTGGGGAAATGGTTTCAGTCTGTGGGGAAGTGGTTTCAGTGTGTGGGGAAGAGGTTTCAGTGTGTGGGGAAGTGGTTTCAGTGTGTGGTGAAGGGGATACAGTGTGTGGGGAAGAGGTATCAGTGTGCGGGGAAGGGGTTTTTGTGTGTGGGGAAGAGGTTTCAGTGTGTGGGGAAGAGGTTTCAGTGTGTGGGGAAGGGTTTCAGTCTGTGGCGAAGAGGTTTCTGTGTGTGGGAAGAGGTTTCAGTGTGTGGGGAAGGGTTTCAGTGTGTGGGGATGGGTTTCAGTGTGTGGGGACGGGGTTTCAGTGTGTGGGGATGGGTTTCGGTGTGTGGGGAAGGTGTTTCAGTGTGTGGGGAACAGGTTGCAGTGTGTGGGGTTGGGTTTCAGTGTGTGGGGAAGGTGTTTCAGGGTGTGTGGAAGGGGTTTCAGTGTGTTGGGAAGAGGTTTCAGTGTGAGGGGATTGGTTTCAGTGTGTGGGGAAGGGGTTTCTGTCTGTGTGGAAGAGGTTTCAGTGTGTGGGGAAGGGATTTCAGTTTGTGGGGAAGTGGTTTCAGTCTGTGGGGAAGGGGTTTCAGTGTGCGTGGAAGAGGTTGCAGTGTGTGGGGAAGAGGTTTCAGTGTGTGGGGATGGGTTTCAGTGTGTGGGAAAGGGGTTTCAGTGTGTGGGGAAGAGGTTTCAGAGTGTGAGGATGGCTTTCTGTGTGTGGGGAAGGGTTTAAGTGTGTGGGGAAGAGGTTTCAGTGTGTGGGGAAGGGTTTCAGTCTGTTGGGAAAGGTTTCAGTGTGTGTGGAAGTGGTTTCAGTGTTTGGGGATGGGTTTCAGTGTGTGGGGAAGGGGTTTCAGTCTGTGGGGATGTGTTTCAGTCTGTGGGGATGGGTTTCAGTGTGTGGGGAAGGGGTTACATTGTGTGGGCAATATGTTTCAGTGCGTGGGGAAGGGGTTTCAGTGTGCGGAGAAGGGGATTCAGTGTGTGTGGAAGGTGTTTCAGTGTGTGGGGAAGGGGTTTCAGTGTGCGGGGAAGGGGTTACAGTGTGTGTGGAAGGGGCTTCAGTGTGTGGGGAAGGGGTTTCAGTGGGTGGATGAGGATTCAGTGTGTGTGTAAGGGGTTTCAGTGTGTGGGGATGGGTTTCAGTGTGTGTGGAAGATGTTTCAGCGTGTGGCAAAGCGGTTTCAGTGTGTGGGGAAGATGTTTCAGTGTGTGTGGAAGAGGATTCAGTGCCTGGGGAAGGAGTTTCAGTGTGTGGGGAAGAGTTTTCAGTGTGTAGGGAAGAGGTTTCTGTGTGTGGGTAATGGTTTCAGTCTGTGCGGAAGAGCGTTCAGTGTGTGGGGAAGAGGTTTCAGTGTGTGGGAATGGGTTTCAGTGTGTGGGGATTTGTTTCAGTGTGTGGGGAAGTGGTTTTAGTGTGTGGGGAAGAGGTTTCAGTGTCTGGCGATGAGTTTCAGTGTGTGGGGAAGGGGTTTCAGTGTGTGGGGAAGGGTTTTCAGTGTGTGGGAAGAGATTTCAGTGTGTGGGGATGGGTTTCAGTGTGTGGTTAAGGGGATTCAGTCTGTGGGGAAGGGGTTTCAGTGTGTGGGGAAGAGGTTTCAGTGTGTGGGGAAGGGGTTTCAGTGTGTGGGGCAGTGGTTTCAGTGTGTGGGGAAGAGGTTTCAGTGTGTGGGGAAGAGGTATCAGAGTGTGGGGAAGGGGTTTCAGTATGTGGGGAAGTGGTTTCAGTGTGTGGGGAAGGGGTTTCAGTGTGTGGGGAAGGGGTTTCAGTGTGTGGTGAAAGGGATTCAGTGTGTGGGGAAGAGGTTTCAGTGTGCGGGGAAGTGGGTACATTGTGTGGGGAAGAGGTTTCAGTGTGTGGGGAAGTGGTTTCACTGTGTGGGGAAGAGGTTTCAGTGTGTGACGAAGAGGATTCAGTGTGTGTTTAAGACGTTTCAGTTTGTGGGGAAGAGGTTTCAGTGTGTGGGGAAGGGTTTCAGTCTGTGGCGAAGAGGTTTCAGTTTCTGGGAAGAGGTTTCAGTGCGTGGGCAAGGGTTTCAGTGTGTGGGGATGGGTTTCAGTGGGTGTTGAAGATGTTTCAGCGTGTGGGGAATAGGTTTCAGTGTGTGGGGAAGATGTTTCAATGTGAGTGGAAGAGGTTTCAGTGCGTGGGGAAGGAGTTTCAAGGTGTGGGGAAGAGGTTTCAGTGTGTGGGGAAGAGGTTTCAGTGTGTGGGGAAGAGGTTTCAGTGTGTGTGGAAGGGGTTTCAGTGCATGGGGAAGGTGTTTCAGTGTGTGGGGAAGAGGTTTCAGTTTGTGGGGAAGGGTTTCAGTCTGTGGGGAAGAGCTTTCAGTGTGTGGGAAAGATGTTTCAGTGTGTGGGGAAGAGGTTTCATTGTGTTTGGAAGGGGTTACAGTGTGTGGGAAAGAGGTATCAATGTGCGGGGAAGGGGTTTCAGTGTGTGGGGAAGAGGTTTCAGTTTGTGAGGAAGAGGTTTTAGTGTGTGGGGAAGGGTTTCAGTCTGTGGCGAAGAGGTTTCAGTGTGTGGGAAGAGGTTTCAGTATGTGGGGAAGGGTTTCAGTCTGTGGGGATGGGTTTCAGTGTGTGGGGAAGGGGTTTCAGTGTGAGTGGAAGAGGTTTCAGTGCGTGGGGAAGGAGTTTCAAGGTGTGGGGAAGAGGTTTCAGTGTGTGGGGAAGACGTTTCAGTTTGTGGGGAAGGGTTTCAGTCTGTGGCGAAGAGCTTTCAGGGTGTGGGAAAGATGTTTCAGTGTGTGGGGAAGGGGTTTCAGTGTGTGGGGAAGTGGTTTTAGTGTGTGGGGGAGAGGTTTCAGAGTGTGGGGAAATGGTTTCAGTCTGTGGGGAAGTGGTTTCAGTGTGTGGGGAAGAGGTTTCAGTGTGTGGGGAAGTGGTTTCAGTGTGTGGTGAAGGGGATACAGTGTGTGGGGAAGAGGTATCAGTGTGCGGGGAAGGGGTTTTTGTGTGTGGGGAAGAGGTTTCAGTGTGTGGGGAAGAGGTTTCAGTGTGTGGGGAAGGGTTTCAGTCTGTGGCGAAGAGGTTTCTGTGTGTGGGAAGAGGTTTCAGTGTGTGGGGAAGGGTTTCAGTGTGTGGGGATGGGTTTCAGTGTGTGGGGACGGGGTTTCAGTGTGTGGGGATGGGTTTCGGTGTGTGGGGAAGGTGTTTCAGTGTGTGGGGAACAGGTTGCAGTGTGTGGGGTTGGGTTTCAGTGTGTGGGGAAGGTGTTTCAGGGTGTGTGGAAGGGGTTTCAGTGTGTTGGGAAGAGGTTTCAGTGTGAGGGGATTGGTTTCAGTGTGTGGGGAAGGGGTTTCTGTCTGTGTGGAAGAGGTTTCAGTGTGTGGGGAAGGGATTTCAGTTTGTGGGGAAGTGGTTTCAGTCTGTGGGGAAGGGGTTTCAGTGTGCGTGGAAGAGGTTGCAGTGTGTGGGGAAGAGGTTTCAGTGTGTGGGGATGGGTTTCAGTGTGTGGGAAAGGGGTTTCAGTGTGTGGGGAAGAGGTTTCAGAGTGTGAGGATGGCTTTCTGTGTGTGGGGAAGGGTTTAAGTGTGTGGGGAAGAGGTTTCAGTGTGTGGGGAAGGGTTTCAGTCTGTTGGGAAAGGTTTCAGTGTGTGTGGAAGTGGTTTCAGTGTTTGGGGATGGGTTTCAGTGTGTGGGGAAGGGGTTTCAGTCTGTGGGGATGTGTTTCAGTCTGTGGGGATGGGTTTCAGTGTGTGGGGAAGGGGTTACATTGTGTGGGCAATATGTTTCAGTGCGTGGGGAAGGGGTTTCAGTGTGCGGAGAAGGGGATTCAGTGTGTGTGGAAGGTGTTTCAGTGTGTGGGGAAGGGGTTTCAGTGTGCGGGGAAGGGGTTACAGTGTGTGTGGAAGGGGCTTCAGTGTGTGGGGAAGGGGTTTCAGTGGGTGGATGAGGATTCAGTGTGTGTGTAAGGGGTTTCAGTGTGTGGGGATGGGTTTCAGTGTGTGTGGAAGATGTTTCAGCGTGTGGCAAAGCGGTTTCAGTGTGTGGGGAAGATGTTTCAGTGTGTGTGGAAGAGGATTCAGTGCCTGGGGAAGGAGTTTCAGTGTGTGGGGAAGAGTTTTCAGTGTGTAGGGAAGAGGTTTCTGTGTGTGGGTAATGGTTTCAGTCTGTGCGGAAGAGCGTTCAGTGTGTGGGGAAGAGGTTTCAGTGTGTGGGAATGGGTTTCAGTGTGTGGGGATTTGTTTCAGTGTGTGGGGAAGTGGTTTTAGTGTGTGGGGAAGAGGTTTCAGTGTCTGGCGATGAGTTTCAGTGTGTGGGGAAGGGGTTTCAGTGTGTGGGGAAGGGTTTTCAGTGTGTGGGAAGAGATTTCAGTGTGTGGGGATGGGTTTCAGTGTGTGGTTAAGGGGATTCAGTCTGTGGGGAAGGGGTTTCAGTGTGTGGGGAAGAGGTTTCAGTGTGTGGGGAAGGGGTTTCAGTGTGTGGGGCAGTGGTTTCAGTGTGTGGGGAAGAGGTTTCAGTGTGTGGGGAAGAGGTATCAGAGTGTGGGGAAGGGGTTTCAGTATGTGGGGAAGTGGTTTCAGTGTGTGGGGAAGGGGTTTCAGTGTGTGGGGAAGGGGTTTCAGTGTGTGGTGAAAGGGATTCAGTGTGTGGGGAAGAGGTTTCAGTGTGCGGGGAAGTGGGTACATTGTGTGGGGAAGAGGTTTCAGTGTGTGGGGAAGTGGTTTCACTGTGTGGGGAAGAGGTTTCAGTGTGTGACGAAGAGGATTCAGTGTGTGTTTAAGACGTTTCAGTTTGTGGGGAAGAGGTTTCAGTGTGTGGGGAAGGGTTTCAGTCTGTGGCGAAGAGGTTTCAGTTTCTGGGAAGAGGTTTCAGTGCGTGGGCAAGGGTTTCAGTGTGTGGGGATGGGTTTCAGTGGGTGTTGAAGATGTTTCAGCGTGTGGGGAATAGGTTTCAGTGTGTGGGGAAGATGTTTCAATGTGAGTGGAAGAGGTTTCAGTGCGTGGGGAAGGAGTTTCAAGGTGTGGGGAAGAGGTTTCAGTGTGTGGGGAAGAGGTTTCAGTGTGTGGGGAAGAGGTTTCAGTGTGTGTGGAAGGGGTTTCAGTGCATGGGGAAGGTGTTTCAGTGTGTGGGGAAGAGGTTTCAGTTTGTGGGGAAGGGTTTCAGTCTGTGGGGAAGAGCTTTCAGTGTGTGGGAAAGATGTTTCAGTGTGTGGGGAAGAGGTTTCATTGTGTTTGGAAGGGGTTACAGTGTGTGGGAAAGAGGTATCAATGTGCGGGGAAGGGGTTTCAGTGTGTGGGGAAGAGGTTTCAGTTTGTGAGGAAGAGGTTTTAGTGTGTGGGGAAGGGTTTCAGTCTGTGGCGAAGAGGTTTCAGTGTGTGGGAAGAGGTTTCAGTATGTGGGGAAGGGTTTCAGTCTGTGGGGATGGGTTTCAGTGTGTGGGGAAGGGGTTTCAGTGTGTGGGGGAGAGGTTTCAGAGTGTGGGGAAATGGTTTCAGTCTGTGGGGAAGTGGTTTCAGTGTGTGGGGAAGAGGTTTCAGTGTGTGGGGAAGTGGTTTCAGTGTGTGGTGAAGGGGATACAGTGTGTGGGGAAGAGGTATCAGTGTGCGGGGAAGGGGTTTTTGTGTGTGGGGAAGAGGTTTCAGTGTGTGGGGAAGAGGTTTCAGTGTGTGGGGAAGGGTTTCAGTCTGTGGCGAAGAGGTTTCTGTGTGTGGGAAGAGGTTTCAGTGTGTGGGGAAGGGTTTCAGTGTGTGGGGATGGGTTTCAGTGTGTGGGGACGGGGTTTCAGTGTGTGGGGATGGGTTTCGGTGTGTGGGGAAGGGGTTTCAGTGTGTGGGGAACAGGTTGCAGTGTGTGGGGTTGGGTTTCAGTGTGTGGGGAAGGTGTTTCAGGGTGTGTGGAAGGGGTTTCAGTGTGTTGGGAAGAGGTTTCAGTGTGAGGGGATTGGTTTAAGTGTGTGGGGAAGGGGTTTCTGTCTGTGTGGAAGAGGTTTCAGTGTGTGGGGAAGGGGTTTCAGTTTGTGGGGAAGTGGTTTCAGTCTGTGGGGAAGGGGTTTCAGAGTGTGTGGAAGAGGTTGCAGTGTGCGGGGAAGAGGTTTCAGTGTGTGGGGATGGGTTTCAGTGTGTGGGGAAGGGGTTTCAGTGTGTGGGGAAGAGGTTTCAGAGTGTGAGGATGGCTTTCTGTGTGTGGGGAAGGGTTTAAGTGTGTGGGGAAGAGGTTTCAGTGTGTGGGGAAGGGTTTCAGTCTGTTGGGAAAGGTTTCAGTGTGTGTGGAAGAGGTTTCAGTGTTTGGGGATGGGTTACAGTGTGTGGGGAAGGGGTTTCAGTCTGTGGGGAAGGGTTTCAGTCTGTGGGGAAGAGCTTTCAGTGTGTGGGAAAGATGTTTCAGTGTGTGGGGAAGAGGTTTCATTGTGTTTGGAAGGGGTTACAGTGTGTGGGAAAGAGGTATCAATGTGCGGGGAAGGGGTTTCAGTGTGTGGGGAAGAGGTTTCAGTTTGTGAGGAAGAGGTTTTAGTGTGTGGGGAAGGGTTTCAGTCTGTGGCGAAGAGGTTTCAGTGTGTGGGAAGAGGTTTCAGTATGTGGGGAAGGGTTTCAGTCTGTGGGGATGGGTTTCAGTGTGTGGGGAAGGGGTTTCAGTGTGTGGGGGAGAGGTTTCAGAGTGTGGGGAAATGGTTTCAGTCTGTGGGGAAGTGGTTTCAGTGTGTGGGGAAGAGGTTTCAGTGTGTGGGGAAGTGGTTTCAGTGTGTGGTGAAGGGGATACAGTGTGTGGGGAAGAGGTATCAGTGTGCGGGGAAGGGGTTTTTGTGTGTGGGGATGAGGTTTCAGTGTGTGGGGAAGAGGTTTCAGTGTGTGGGGAAGGGTTTCAGTCTGTGGCGAAGAGGTTTCTGTGTGTGGGAAGAGGTTTCAGTGTGTGGGGAAGGGTTTCAGTGTGTGGGGATGGGTTTCAGTGTGTGGGGACGGGGTTTCAGTGTGTGGGGATGGGTTTCGGTGTGTGGGGAAGGGGTTTCAGTGTGTGGGGAACAGGTTGCAGTGTGTGGGGTTGGGTTTCAGTGTGTGGGGAAGGTGTTTCAGGGTGTGTGGAAGGGGTTTCAGTGTGTTGGGAAGAGGTTTCAGTGTGAGGGGATTGGTTTAAGTGTGTGGGGAAGGGGTTTCTGTCTGTGTGGAAGAGGTTTCAGTGTGTGGGGAAGGGGTTTCAGTTTGTGGGGAAGTGGTTTCAGTCTGTGGGGAAGGGGTTTCAGAGTGTGTGGAAGAGGTTGCAGTGTGCGGGGAAGAGGTTTCAGTGTGTGGGGATGGGTTTCAGTGTGTGGGGAAGGGGTTTCAGTGTGTGGGGAAGAGGTTTCAGAGTGTGATGATGGCTTTCTGTGTGTGGGGAAGGGTTTAAGTGTGTGGGGAAGAGGTTTCAGTGTGTGGGGAAGGGTTTCAGTCTGTTGGGAAAGGTTTCAGTGTGTGTGGAAGAGGTTTCAGTGTTTGGGGATGGGTTTCAGTGTGTGGGGAAGGGGTTTCAGTCTGTGGGGATGTGTTTCAGTCTGTGGGGATGGGTTTCAGTGTGTGGGGAAGGGGTTACATTGTGTGGGCAATAGGTTTCAGTGCGTGGGGAAGGGGTTTCAGTGTGCGGAGAAGGGGATTCAGTGTGTGTGGAAGGGGTTTCAGTGTGTGGGGAAGGGGTTTCAGTGTGCGGGGAAGGGGTTACAGTGTGTGTGGAAGGGGTTTCAGTGTGTGCGGATGGGGTTTCAGTGTGTGGATGAGGATTCAGTGTGTGTGTAAGGGGTTTCAGTGTGTGGGGATGGGTTTCAGTGTGTGTGGAAGATGTTTCAGCGTGTGGCAAAGCGTTTTCAGTGTGTGGGGAAGATGTTTCAGTGTGTGTGGAAGAGGATTCAGTGCCTGGGGAAGGAGTTTCAGTGTGTGGGGAAGAGGTTTCAGTGTGTAGGGAAGAGTTTTCAGTGTGTGGGTAATGGTTTCAGTCTGTGCGGAAGAGCGTTCAGTGTGTGGGGAAGTGTTTCAGTGTGTGGGAAGTGGTTTTAGTGTGTGGGGAAGAGGTTTCAGTGTCTGGCGATGAGTTTCAGTGTGTGGGGAAGGGGTTTCAGTGTGTGGGGAAGGGTTTTCAGTGTGTGGGAAGAGATTTCAGTGTGTGGGGATGGGTTTCAGTGAGTGGTTAAGGGGATTCAGTCTGTGGGGAAGGGGTTTCAGTGTGTGGGGAAGAGGTTTCAGTGTGTGGGGAAGGGGTTTCAGTGTGTGGGGCAGTGGTTTCAGTGTGTGGGGAAGAGGTTTCAGTGTGTGGGGAAGAGGTTTCAGAGTGTGGGGAAGGGGTTTCAGTATGTAGGGAAGTGGTTTCAGTGTGTGGGGAAGGGGTTTCAGTGTGTGGGGAAGGGGTTTCAGTGTGTGGTGAAAGGGATTCAGTGTGTGGGGAAGAGGTTTCAGTGTGCGGGGAAGTGGGTACATTGTGTGGGGAAGAGGTTTCAGTGTGTGGGGAAGAGGTTTCACTGTGTGGGGAAGAGGTTTCAGTGTGTGACGAAGAGGATTCAGTGTGTGTTTAAGACGTTTCAGTTTGTGGGGAAGAGGTTTCAGTGTGTGGGGAAGGGTTTCAGTCTGTGGCGAAGAGGTTTCAGTTTCTGGGAAGAGGTTTCAGTGCGTGGGCAAGGGTTTCAGTGTGTGGGGATGGGTTTCAGTGGGTGTTGAAGATGTTTCAGCGTGTGGGGAAAAGGTTTCAGTGTGTGGGGAAGATGTTTCAATGTGAGTGGAAGAGGTTTCAGTGCGTGGGGAAGGAGTTTCAAGGTGTGGGGAAGAGGTTTCAGTGTGTGGGGAAGAGGTTTCAGTGTGTGGGGAAGAGGTTTCAGTGTGTGTGGAAGGGGTTTCAGTGCATGGGGAAGGTGTTTCAGTGTGTGGGGAAGAGGTTTCAGTTTGTGGGGAAGGGTTTCAGTCTGTGGGGAAGATCTTTCAGTGTGTGGGAAAGATGTTTCAGTGTGTGGGGAAGAGGTTTCATTGTGTTTGGAAGGGGTTACAGTGTGTGGGAAAGAGGTATCAATGTGCGGGGAAGGGGTTTCAGTGTGTGGGGAAGAGGTTTCAGTTTGTGGGGAAGAGGTTTCAGTGTGTGGGGAAGGGTTTCAGTCTGTGGCGAAGAGGTTTCAGTGTGTGGGAAGAGGTTTCAGTATGTGGGGAAGGGTTTCAGTGTGTGGGGAAGGGGTTTCTGTCTGTGGGGATGTGTTTCAGTCTGTGGGGATGGGTTTCAGTGTGTGGGGAAGGGGTTACATTGTGTGGGCAATAGGTTTCAGTGCGTGGGGAAGGGGTTTCAGTGTGCGGAGAAGGGGATTCAGTGTGTGTGGAAGGGGTTTCAGTGTGTGGGGAAGGGGTTTCAGTGTGCGGGTAAGGGGTTACAGTGTGTGTGGAAGGGGTTTCAGTGTGTGGGGATGGGGTTTCAGTGTGTGGATGAGGATTCAGTGTGTGTGTAAGGGGTTTCAGTGTGTGGGGATGGGTTTCAGTGTGTGTGGAAGATGTTTCAGCGTGTGGCAAAGCGGTTTCAGTGTGTGGGGAAGATGTTTCAGTGTGTGTGGAAGAGGATTCAGTGCCTGGGGAAGGAGTTTCAGTGTGTGGGGAAGAGGTTTCAGTGTGTAGGGAAGAGGTTTCAGTGTGTGGGTAATGGTTTCAGTCTGTGCGGAAGAGCGTTCAGTGTGTGGGGAAGAGGTTTCAGTGTGTGGGAATGGGTTTCAGTGTGTGGGGATTTGTTTCAGTGTGTGGGGAAGTGGTTTTAGTGTGTGGGGAAGAGGTTTCAGTGTCTGGCGATGAGTTTCAGTGTGTGGGGAAGGGGTTTCAGTGTGTGGGGAAGGGTTTTCAGTGTGTGGGAAGAGATTTCAATGTGTGGTGATGGGTTTCAGTGTGTAGTTAAGGGGATTCAGTCTGTGGGGAAGGGGTTTCACTGTGTGGGGAAGAGGTTTCAGTGTGTGGGGAAGGGGTTTCAGTTTGCGGGGCAGTGGTTTCAGTGTGTGGGGAAGAGGTTTCAGTGTGTGGGGAAGAGGTTTCGGAGTGTGGGGAAGAGGTTTCAGTGTGTGGGGAAGGGGTTTCAGTGTGTGGTAAAGGGGATTCAGTCTGTGGGGAAGAGGTTTCAGTGTGCGCGGCAGTGGTTACATTGTGTGGGGAAGAGGTTTCAGTGTGTGGCGAAGAGGTTTCAGTGTGTGTGGTAGAGGTTTTAGTGTGTGGGGAAGAGGTTTCAGTGTGTGGGGAAGGGGTTTCAGTGTGTGGGGAAGGGGATTCAGTCTGTGGGGAAGGGGTTTCAGTGCGTGGGGAAGATGTTTCAGTGTGTGGGGAAGGGGTTTCATTGTGTGGGGCAGTGGTTTCAGTGTGTGGGGAATAGGTTTCAGTGTGTGGGGAAGAGGGTTCAGAGTGTGGGGAAGGGGTTTCTGTGTGTGGGGAAGGAGTTTCAGTGTGTGGGGAAGGGGTTTCAGTGTGTGGCGAAAAGGATTCAGTGTGTGGGGAAGAGTTT
The DNA here is from genome assembly GCF_036365525.1 of Heterodontus francisci. NCBI lineage: Eukaryota > Metazoa > Chordata > Chondrichthyes > Heterodontiformes > Heterodontidae > Heterodontus > Heterodontus francisci. Next base: position 1,859,662 of record NW_027142229.1, on the reverse strand, counting down.
TCAGTGTGCGGGGAAGTGGTTACATTGTGTGGGGAAGAGGTTTCAGTGTGTGGGGAAGAGGTTTCACTGTGTGGGGAAGAGGTTTCAGTGTGTGGCGAAGAGGATTCAGTGTGTGTTTAAGACGTTTCAGTGTGTGGGGAAGAGGTTTCGGTGTGTGGGGAAGGGTTTCAGTCTGTGGCGAAGAGGTTTCAGTTTCTGGGAAGAGGTTTCAGTGCGTGGGGAAGGGTTTCAGTGTGTGGGGATGGGTTTCAGTGGGTGTTGAAGATGTTTCAGCGTGTGGCGAATAGGTTTCAGTGTGTGGGGAAGATGTTTCAATGTGAGTGGAAGAGGTTTCAGTGCGTGGGGAAGGAGTTTCAAGGTGTGGGGAAGAGGTTTCAGTGTGTGGGGAAGAGGTTTCAGTGTGTGTGGAAGGGGTTTCAGTGCATGGGGAAGGTGTTTCAGTGTGTGGGGAAGAGGTTTCAGTTTGTGGGGAAGGGTTTCAGTCTGTGGGGAAGAGCTATCAGTGTTTGGGAAACATGTTTCAGGGTGTGGGGAAGAGGTTTCAGTGTGTGGGGAAGGGGTTACAGTGTGTGGGAAAGAGGTATCAATGTGCGGGGAAGGGGTTTCAGTGTGCGGGAAAGAGGTTTCAGTGTGTGGGGAAGAGGTTTCAGTGTGTGGGGAAGGGTTTCAGTCTGTGGCGATGAGGTTTCAGTGTGTGGGAAGAGGTTTCAGTGTGTGGGGAAGGTTTTCAGTCTGTGGGGATGGGTTTCAGTGTGTGGGGAAGGGGTTTCAGTGTGTGGGGATGGGTTTCAGTGTGTGGTGAAAGGGATTCAGTGTGTGGGGAAGAGTTTTCAGTGTGCGGGGAAGTGGTTACATTGTGTGGGGAAGAGGTTTCAGTGTGTGGGGAAGAGGTTTCACTGTGTGGGGAAGAGGTTTCAGTGTGTGGCACAGAGGATTCAGTGTGTGTTTAAGACGTTTCAGTGTGTGGTGAAGAGGTTTCAGTGTGTGGGGAAGGGTTTCAGTCTGTGGCGAAGAGGTTTCAGTTTCTGGGAAGAGGTTTCAGTGCGTGGGGAAGGGTTTCAGTGTTTGGGGATGGGTTTCAGTGGGTGTTGAAGATGTTTCAGCGTGTGGCGAATAGGTTTCAGTGTGTGGGGAAGATGTTTCAATGTGAGTGGAAGAGGATTCAGTGCGTGGGGAAGGAGTTTCAAGGTGTGGGGAAGAGGTTTCAGTGTGTGGGGAAGAGGTTTCAGTGTGTGGGGAAGAGGTTTCAGTGTGTGTGGAAGGGGTTTCAGTGCATGGGGAAGGTGTTTCAGTGTGTGGGGAAGAGGTTTCAGTTTGTGGGGAAGGGTTTCAGTCTGTGGGGAAGAGCTATCAGTGTGTGGGAAAGATGTTTCAGGGTGTGGGGAAGAGGTTTCAGTGTGTGGGGAAGGGGTTACAGTGTGTGGGAAAGAGGTATCAATGTGCGGGGAAGGGGTTTCAGTGTGTGGGAAAGAGGTTTCAGTGTGTGGGGAAGAGGTTTCAGTGTGTGGGGAAGGGTTTCAGTCTGTGGCGAAGAGGTTTCAGTGTGTGGGAAGAGGTTTCAGTGTGTGGGGAAGGTTTTCAGTCTGTGGGGATGGGTTTCAGTGTGTGGGGAAGGGGTTTCAGTGTGTGGGGATGGGTTTCAGTGTGTGGGGAAGGGGTTTCAGTGTGTGGGGAACAGGTTTTAGTGTGTGGGGTTGGGTTTCAGTGAGTGGGGAAGTTGTTTCAGTGAGTAGGGAAGCGGTTTCATTGTGTTGGGAAGAGGTTTCAGTGTGTGGTGATGGGTTTCAGTGTGTGGGGAAGTAGTTTCAGTCTGTGGATAAAGGGTTTCAGTGTGTGGGGAAGAGGTTTCAGTGTTTGGGGAAGAGGTTTCAGTTTGTGGGGAAGTGGTTTCAGTCTGTGGGGAAGGGGTTTCAGTGTGTGGGTGAGAGGTTTCAGTAATGGGGAACGGGTCTCAATGTGTGGGGAAGGGGTTTCAGTGTGTGTGGAAGAGGTTGCAGTGTGTGGGGAAGAGGTTTCAGTGTGTGGGGATGGGTTTCACTGTGTGGGGAAGGGGTTTCAGTGTGTGGGGAAGAGGTTTCAGTGTGTGAGGATGGCTTTCTGCGTGTGGAGAAGGGGTTTAAGTGTGTGGGGAAGAGGTTTCAGTATGTGGGGAAGGGTTTCAGTCTGTAGGGAAAGGTTTCAGTGTGTGTGGAAGAGGTTTCAGTGTTTGGGGATGGGTTTCAGTGTGTGGGGATGGCTTTCAGTGAGTGGGGAAGGGGTTTCAGTGTGTGGGGAAGAGGTTTCAGTGCGTGGGGAAGGGGTTTCAGTGTGCGGAGAAGGGGATTCAATGTGTGTGGAAGGGGTATCAGTGTGTGGGGAAGGGGTTTCAGTGTGCGGGGAAGGGGTTACAGTGTGTGTGGAAGGGGTTTCAGTGTGTGTGGAAGCGGATTCAGTGTGTGTGGAAGAGGTTTCAGTGTGTGTGTAAGGTGTTTCAGTGTGTGGGGATGGGTTTCAGAGAGTGTGGAAGATGTTTCAGCGTGTGGCGAAGAGGTTTCAGTGTGTGGCGAAGATGTTTCAGTGTGTGGGGAAGAGGTTTCAGTGTGTGGGGTTGTGTTTCAGTGTGTGGGGATGGGTTTCAGTGTGTGGGGAAGTGGTTTTAGTGTGTGGGGAAGAGGTTTCAGTGTGTGGCGATGGGTTTCAGTGTGTGGGGAAGGGGTTTCAGTGTGTGGGGAAGGTTTTTCAGTGTGTGGGAAGAGATTTCAGTGTGTGGGGATGGGTTTCAGTGTGTGGTGAAAGGGATTCAGTGTGTGGGGAAGAGGTTTCAGTGTGCGGGGAAGTGGTTACATTGTGTGGGGAAGAGGTTTCAGTGTGTGGGGAAGAGGTTTCACTGTGTGGGGAAGAGGTTTCAGTGTGTGGCGAAGAGGATTCAGTGTGTTTTTAAGACGTTTCAGTGTGTGGGGAAGAGGTTTCAGTGTGTGGGGAAGGGTTTCAGTCTGTGGCGAAGAGGTTTCAGTTTCTGGGAAAAGGTTTCAGTGCGTGGGGAAGGGTTTCAGTGTGTGGGGATGGGTTTCAGTGGGTGTTGAAGATGTTTCAGCGTGTGGGGAATAGGTTTCAGTGTGTGGGGAAGATGTTTCAATGTGAGTGGAAGAGGTTTCAGTGCGTGGGGAAGGAGTTTCAAGGTGTGGGGAAGAGGTTTCAGTGTGTGGGGAAGAGGTTTCAGTGTGTGGGGAAGAGGTTTCAGTGTGTGTGGAAGGGGTTTCAGTGCATGGGGAAGGTGTTTCAGTGTGTGGGGAAGAGGTTTCAGTTTGTGGGGAAGGGTTTCAGTCTGTGGGGAAGAGCTATCAGTGTGTGGGAAAGATGTTTCAGGGTGTGGGGAAGAGGTTTCAGTGTGTGGGGAAGGGGTTACAGTGTGTGGGAAAGAGGTATCAATGTGCGGGGAAGGGGTTTCAGTGTGTGGGAAAGAGGTTTCAGTGTGTGGGGAAGAGGTTTCAGTGTGTGGGGAAGGGTTTCAATCTGTGGCGAAGAGGTTTCAGTGTGTGGGAAGAGGTTTCAGTGTGTGGGGAAGGTTTTCAGTCTGTGGGGATGGGTTTCAGTGTGTGGGGAAGGGGTTTCAGTGTGTGGGGATGGGTTTCAGTGTGTGGGGAAGGGGTTTCAGTGTGTGGGGAACAGGTTTTAGTGTGTGGGGTTGGGTTGCAGTGTGTGGGGAAGTTGTTTCAGTGAGTAGGGAAGCGGTTTCATTGTGTTGGGAAGAGGTTTCAGTGTGTGGTGATGGGTTTCAGTGTGTGGGGAAGGGGTTTCTGTCTGTGTGGAAGAGTTTTCAGTGTTTGGGGAAGAGGTTTCAGTGTGTGGGGAAGTAGTTTCAGTCTGTGGATAAAGGGTTTCAGTGTGTGGGGAAGAGGTTTCAGTGTTTGGGGAAGAGGTTTCAGTTTGTGGGGAAGTGGTTTCAGTCTGTGGGGAAGGGGTTTCAGTGTGTGGGGGAGAGGTTTCAGTAATGGGGAACGGGTCTCAATGTGTGGGGAAGGGGTTTCAGTGTGTGTGGAAGAGGTTGCAGTGTGTGGGGAAGAGGTTTCAGTGTGTGGGGATGGGTTTCACTGTGTGGGGAAGGGGTTTCAGTGTGTGGGGAAGAGGTTTAAGTGTGTGAGGATGGCTTTCTGCGTGTGGAGAAGGGGTTTAAGTGTGTGGGGAAGAGGTTTCAGTGTGTGGGGAAGGGTTTCAGTCTGTAGGGAAAGGTTTCAGTGTGTGTGGAAGAGGTTTCAGTGTTTGGGGATGTGTTTCAGTCTGTGGGGATGGCTTTCAGTGTGTGGGGAAGGGGTTTCAGTGTGTGGGGAAGAGGTTTCAGTGCGTGGGGAAGGGGTTTCAGTGTGCGGAGAAGGGGATTCAATGTGTGTGGAAGGGGTATCAGTGTGTGCGGAAGGGGTTTCAGTGTGCGGGGAAGGGGTTACAGTGTGTGTGGAAGGGGTTTCAGTGTGTGGGGAAGCGGATTCAGTGTGTGTGGAAGAGGTTTCAGTGTGTGTGTAAGGTGTTTCAGTGTGTGGGGATGGGTTTCAGAGAGTCTGGAAGATGTTTCAGCGTGTGGCGAAGAGGTTTCAGTGTGTGGCGAAGATGTTTCAGTGTGTGGGGAAGAGGTTTCAGTGTGTGGGGTTGTGTTTCAGTGTGTGGGGATGGGTTTCAGTGTGTGGGGAAGTGGTTTTAGTGTGTGGGGAAGAGGTTTCAGTGTGTGGCGATGGGTTTCAGTGTGTGGGGAATGGGTTTCAGTGTGTGGGGAAGGGTTTTCAGTGTGTGGGAAGAGATTTCAGTGTGTGGGGATGGGTTTCAGTGTGTGGTTAAGGGGATTCAGTCTGTGAGGAAGGGGTTTCACTGTGTGGGGAATAGGTTTCAGTGTGTGGGGAAGGGGTTTCAGTGTGCGGGGCAGTGGTTTCAGTGTGTGGGGAAGAGGTTTCAGTGTGTGGGGAAGAGGTTTCGGAGTGTGGGGAAGAGGTTTCAGTGTGTGGGGAAGGAGTTTCAGTGTGTGGTGAAGGGGATTCAGTGTGTGGGGAAGAGGTTTCAGTGTGCGCGGCAGTGGTTACATTGTGTGGGGAAGATGTTTCAGTGTGTAGGGAAGAGGTTTCAGTGTGTGGGGAAGAGGTTTCAGTGTGTGGCGAAGAGGTTTCAGTGTGTGTGGTAGAGGTTTCAGTGTGTGGGGAAGAGGTTTCAGTGTGTGGGGAAGGGGTTTCAGTCTGTGGCGAAGAGGTTTCAGTTTCTGGGAAGAGGAATCATTGCGTGGGGAAGGGTTTCCGTGTGTGGGGATGGCTTTCTGTGTCTGGGGAAGGGGTTTAAGTGTGTGGGGAAGAGGTATCAGTGTTTGGGGAAGGGTTTCAGTCTGTAGGGAAAGGTTTCAGTGTGTGTGGAAGAGGTTTCAGTGTTTGGGGATGGGTTTCATTGTGTGGGGAAGGGGTTTCAGTCTGTGGGGATGTGTTTCAGTCTGTGGGGATGGGTTTCAGTGTGTGGGGAAGGGGTTTCAATGTGTGGGGAAGAGGTTTCCGTGCGTGGGGAAGGGGTTTCAGTGGGCGGAGAAGGGGATTCAGTGTGTGAGGAAGGGGTTTCACTGTTTGGGGAAGGAGTTTCAGTGTGCGGGGAAGGGGTTGCAGTGTGTGTGGAAGTGGTTTCAGTGTGTGGGGAAGGGATTTCAGTGTGTTTGGAAGAGGTTTCAGAGTGTGTGGAAGATGTTTCAGCGTGTGGCGAAGAGGTTTCAGTGTGTGGGGAAGATGTTTGAGTGTGTGTGGAGGAGGATTCAGTGCCTGGGGAAGGAGTTATCGTGTGTGGGGAAGAGGTTTCAGTGTGTGGGGAAAAGGTTTCAGTGTGTGAGTGAGGGTTTCAGTCTGTGGGGAAGAGCTTTCAGTGTGTGGGGAAGAGGTTTCAGTGTGTGGGGAAGGGTTTCAGTGTGTGGGGATGAGTTTCAGTGTGTGGGGAAGTGGTTTCAGTCTGTGGGGAGGAGGTTTCAGTGTGTGGCGATGAGTTTCAGTGTGTGGGGAAGCAGTTTCAGTGTGTGAGGAAGGGTTTTCAGTGTGTGGGAAGAGATTTCAGTGTGTGGGGATGGGTTTCAGTGTGTGGTTAAGGGGATTCAGTCTGTGGGGAAGGGGTTTCAGTGTGTGGGGAAGAGGTTTCAGTGTGTGGGGAAGGGGTTTCAGTGTGTGGGGCAGTGGTTTCAGTGTGTGGGGAAGAGGTTTCAGTGTGTGGGGAAGAGGTTTCAGAGTGTGGGGAAGGGGTTTCAGTATGTGGGGAAGTGGTTTCAGTGTGTGGGGAAGAGGTTTCAGTGAGTGGGGAAGGGGTTTCAGTGTGTGGTGAAAGGGATTCGGTGTTTGGGGAAGAGGTTTCAGTGTGCGGGGAAGTGGTGACATTGTGTGGGGAAGAGGTGTCAGTGTGTGGGGAAGATGTTTCAGTGTGTGGCGAAGAGGTTTCAGTGTGTGTGTAAGAGGTTTCAGTGTGTGGGGAAGAGGTTTCAGTGTGTGGGGAAGGGTTTCAGTCTGTGGCGAAGAGGTTTCAGTTTCTGGGAAGACGTTTCAGTGCGTGGGGAAATGTTTCAGCGTGTGGGGAATAGGTTTCAGTGTGTGGGGAAGATGTTTCAATGTGAGTGGAAGAGGTTTCAGTGCGTGGGGAAGGAGTTTCAAGGTGTGGGGAAGAGGTTTCAGTTTGTGGGGAAGAGGTTTCAGTGTGTGGGGAAGAGGTTTCAGTGTGTGTGGAAGGGGTTTCAGTGCATGGGGAAGGTGTTTCAGTGTGTGGGGAAGAGGTTTCAGTTTGTGGGGAAGGGTTTCAGTCTGTGGGGAAGAGCGTTCAGTGTGTGGGAAAGATGTTTCAGGGTGTGGGGAAGAGGTTTCAGTGTGTGGGGAAGGGGTTACAGTGTGTGGGAAAGAGGTATCAATGTGCGGGGAAGGGGTTTCAGTGTGTGGGGAAGAGGTTTCAGTGTGTGGGGAAGAGGTTTCAGTGTGTGGGGAAGTGGTTTTAGTGTGTGGGGAAGAGGTTTCAGTGTGTGGCGATGGGTTTCAGTGTGTGGGGAAGGGGTTTCAGTGTGTGGGGAAGGGTTTTCAATGTGTGGGGAAGAGGTTTCCGTGCGTGGGGAAGGGGTTTCAGTGGGCGGAGAAGGGGATTCAGTGTGTGAGGAAGGGGTTTCACTGTTTGGGGAAGGAGTTTCAGTGTGCGGGGAAGGGGTTGCAGTGTGTGTGGAAGTGGTTTCAGTGTGTGGGGAAGGGATTTCAGTGTGTTTGGAAGAGGTTTCAGTGTGTGTGGAAGATGTTTCAGCGTGTGGCGAAGAGGTTTCAGTGTGTGGGGAAGATGTTTGAGTGTGTGTGGAGGAGGATTCAGTGCCTGGGGAAGGAGTTATCGTGTGTGGGGAAGAGGTTTCAGTGTGTGGGGAAAAGGTTTCAGTGTGTGAGTGAGGGTTTCAGTCTGTGGGGAAGAGCTTTCAGTGTGTGGGGAAGAGGTTTCAGTGTGTGGGGAAGGGTTTCAGTGTGTGGGGATGAGTTTCAGTGTGTGGGGAAGTGGTTTCAGTCTGTGGGGAGGAGGTTTCAGTGTGTGGCGATGAGTTTCAGTGTGTGGGGAAGCAGTTTCAGTGTGTGAGGAAGGGTTTTCAGTGTGTGGGAAGAGATTTCAGTGTGTGGGGATGGGTTTCAGTGTGTGGTTAAGGGGATTCAGTCTGTGGGGAAGGGGTTTCAGTGTGTGGGGAAGAGGTTTCAGTGTGTGGGGAAGGGGTTTCAGTGTGTGGGGCAGTGGTTTCAGTGTGTGGGGAAGAGGTTTCAGTGTGTGGGGAAGAGGTTTCAGAGTGTGGGGAAGGGGTTTCAGTATGTGGGGAAGTGGTTTCAGTGTGTGGGGAAGAGGTTTCAGTGAGTGGGGAAGGGGTTTCAGTGTGTGGTGAAAGGGATTCGGTGTTTGGGGAAGAGGTTTCAGTGTGCGGGGAAGTGGTGACATTGTGTGGGGAAGAGGTGTCAGTGTGTGGGGAAGATGTTTCAGTGTGTGGCGAAGAGGTTTCAGTGTGTGTGTAAGAGGTTTCAGTGTGTGGGGAAGAGGTTTCAGTGTGTGGGGAAGGGTTTCAGTCTGTGGCGAAGAGGTTTCAGTTTCTGGGAAGACGTTTCAGTGCGTGGGGAAATGTTTCAGCGTGTGGGGAATAGGTTTCAGTGTGTGGGGAAGATGTTTCAATGTGAGTGGAAGAGGTTTCAGTGCGTGGGGAAGGAGTTTCAAGGTGTGGGGAAGAGGTTTCAGTTTGTGGGGAAGAGGTTTCAGTGTGTGGGGAAGAGGTTTCAGTGTGTGTGGAAGGGGTTTCAGTGCATGGGGAAGGTGTTTCAGTGTGTGGGGAAGAGGTTTCAGTTTGTGGGGAAGGGTTTCAGTCTGTGGGGAAGAGCGTTCAGTGTGTGGGAAAGATGTTTCAGGGTGTGGGGAAGAGGTTTCAGTGTGTGGGGAAGGGGTTACAGTGTGTGGGAAAGAGGTATCAATGTGCGGGGAAGGGGTTTCAGTGTGTGGGGAAGAGGTTTCAGTGTGTGGGGAAGAGGTTTCAGTGTGTGGGGAAGTGGTTTTAGTGTGTGGGGAAGAGGTTTCAGTGTGTGGCGATGGGTTTCAGTGTGTGGGGAAGGGGTTTCAGTGTGTGGGGAAGGGTTTTCAGTGTGTGGGAAGAGATTTCAGTGTGTGGGGATGGGTTTCAGTGTGTGGTTAAGGGGATTCAGTCTGTGGGGAAGGGGTTTCACTGTGTGGGGAATAGGTTTCAGTGTGTGGGGGAGGGGTTTCAGTGTGCGGGGCAGTGGTTTCAGTGTGTGGGGAAGAGGTTTCAGTGTGTGGGGAAGAGGTTTCGGAGTGTGGGGAAGAGGTTTCAGTGTGTGGGGAAGGAGTTTCAGTGTGTGGTGAAGGGGATTCAGTGTGTGGGGAAGAGGTTTCAGTGTGCGCGGCAGTGGTTACATTGTGTGGGGAAGATGTTTCAGTGTGTAGGGAAGAGGTTTCAGTGTGTGGGGAAGAGGTTTCAGTGTGTGGCGAAGAGGTTTCAGTGTGTGTGGTAGAGGTTTCAGTGTGTGGGGAAGAGGTTTCAGTGTGTGGGGAAGGGGTTTCAGTCTGTGGCGAAGAGGTTTCAGTTTCTGGGAAGAGGAATCAGTGCGTGGGGATGGGTTTCAGTGTGTGGGGATGGCTTTCTGTGTCTGGGGAAGGGGTTTAAGTGTGTGGGGAAGAGGTATCAGTGTGTGGGGAAGGGTTTCAGTCTGTAGGGAAAGGTTTCAGTGTGTGTGGAAGAGGTTTCAGTGTGTGGGGATGGCTTTCTGTGTCTGGGGAAGGGGTTTAAGAGTGTGGGGAAGAGGTATCAGTGTGTGGGGAAGGGTTTCAGTCTGTAGGGAAAGGTTTCAGTGTGTGTGGAAGAGGTTTCAGTGTTTGGGGATGGGTTTCAGTGTGTGGGGAAGGGGTTTCAGTCTGTGGGGATGTGTTTCAGTCTGTGGGGATGGGTTTCAGTGTGTGGGGAAGGGGTTTCAATGTGTGGGGAAGAGGTTTCCGTGCGTGGGGAAGGGGTTTCAGTGGGCGGAGAAGGGGATTCAGTGTGTGAGGAAGGGGTTTCACTGTGTGGGGAAGGAGTTTCAGTGTGCGGGGAAGGGGTTGCAGTGTGTGTGGAAGTGATTTCAGTGTGTGGGGAAGGGGTTTCAGTGTGTGTGGAAGAGGTTTCAGTGTGTGTGTAAGGTGTTTCAGTGTGTGGGGATGGGTTTCAGTGTGTGTGGAAGATGTTTCAGCGTGTGGCGAAGAGGTTTCAGTGTGTGGGGAAGATGTTTGAGTGTGTGTGGAAGAGGATTCAGTGCCTGGGGAAGGAGTTATCGTGTGTGGGGAAGAGGTTTCAGTGTGTGGGGAAAAGGTTTCAGTGTGTGAGTGAGGGTTTCAGTCTGTGGGGAAGAGCTTTCAGTGTGTGGGGAAGAGGTTTCAGTGTGTGGGGAAGGGTTTCAGTGTGTGGGGATGAGTTTCAGTGTGTGGGGAAGTGGTTTCAGTCTGTGGGGAGGAGGTTTCAGTGTGTGGCGATGAGTTTCAGTGTGTGGGGAAGCAGTTTCAGTGTGTGAGGAAGGGTTTTCAGTGTGTGGGAAGAGATTTCAGTGTGTGGGGATGGGTTGCAGTGTGTGGTAAGGGGATTCAGTCTGTGGGGAAGGGGTTTCAGTGTGTGGGGAAGAGGTTTCAGTGTGTGGGGAAGGGGTTTCAGTGTGTGGGGCAGTGGTTTCAGTGTGTGGGGAAGAGGTTTCAGTGTGTGGGGAAGAGGTTTCAGAGTGTGGGGAAGGGGTTTCAGTATGTGGGGAAGTGGTTTCAGTGTGTGGGGAAGAGGTTTCAGTGAGTGGGGAAGGGGTTTCAGTGTGCGGTGAAAGGGATTCGGTGTGTGGGGAAGAGGTTTCAGTGTGTGGGGAAGAGGTTTCAGTGTGTGTGGAAGGGGTTTCAGTGCATGGGGAAGGTGTTTCAGTGTGTGGGGAAGAGGTTTCAGTTTGTGGGGAAGGGTTTCAGTCTGTGGGGAAGAGCGTTCAGTGTGTGGGAAAGATGTTTCAGGGTGTGGGGAAGAGGTTTCAGTGTGTGGGGAAGGGGTTACAGTGTGTGGGAAAGAGGTATCAATGTGCGGGGAAGGGGTTTCAGTGTGTGGGGAAGAGGTTTCAGTGTGTGGGGAAGAGGTTTCAGTGTGTGGGGAAGTGGTTTTAGTGTGTGGGGAAGAGGTTTCAGTGTGTGGCGATGGGTTTCAGTGTGTGGGGAAGGGGTTTCAGTGTGTGGGGAAGGGTTTTCAGTGTGTGGGAAGAGATTTCAGTGTGTGGGGATGGGTTTCAGTGTGTGGTTAAGGGGATTCAGTCTGTGGGGAAGGGGTTTCACTGTGTGGGGAATAGGTTTCAGTGTGTGGGGAAGGGGTTTCAGTGTGCGGGGCAGTGGTTTCAGTGTGTGGGGAAGAGGTTTCAGTGTGTGGGGAAGAGGTTTCGGAGTGTGGGGAAGAGGTTTCAGTGTGTGGGGAAGGAGTTTCAGTGTGTGGTGAAGGGGATTCAGTGTGTGGGGAAGAGGTTTCAGTGTGCGCGGCAGTGGTTACATTGTGTGGGGAAGATGTTTCAGTGTGTAGGGAAGAGGTTTCAGTGTGTGGGGAAGAGGTTTCAGTGTGTGGCGAAGAGGTTTCAGTGTGTGTGGTAGAGGTTTCAGTGTGTGGGGAAGAGGTTTCAGTGTGTGGGGAAGGGGTTTCAGTCTGTGGCGAAGAGGTTTCAGTTTCTGGGAAGAGGAATCAGTGCGTGGGGATGGGTTTCAGTGTGTGGGGATGGCTTTCTGTGTCTGGGGAAGGGGTTTAAGTGTGTGGGGAAGAGGTATCAGTGTGTGGGGAAGGGTTTCAGTCTGTAGGGAAAGGTTTCAGTGTGTGTGGAAGAGGTTTCAGTGTGTGGGGATGGCTTTCTGTGTCTGGGGAAGGGGTTTAAGAGTGTGGGGAAGAGGTATCAGTGTGTGGGGAAGGGTTTCAGTCTGTAGGGAAAGGTTTCAGTGTGTGTGGAAGAGGTTTCAGTGTTTGGGGATGGGTTTCAGTGTGTGGGGAAGGGGTTTCAGTCTGTGGGGATGTGTTTCAGTCTGTGGGGATGGGTTTCAGTGTGTGGGGAAGGGGTTTCAATGTGTGGGGAAGAGGTTTCCGTGCGTGGGGAAGGGGTTTCAGTGGGCGGAGAAGGGGATTCAGTGTGTGAGGAAGGGGTTTCACTGTGTGGGGAAGGAGTTTCAGTGTGCGGGGAAGGGGTTGCAGTGTGTGTGGAAGTGATTTCAGTGTGTGGGGAAGGGGTTTCAGTGTGTGTGGAAGAGGTTTCAGTGTGTGTGTAAGGTGTTTCAGTGTGTGGGGATGGGTTTCAGTGTGTGTGGAAGATGTTTCAGCGTGTGGCGAAGAGGTTTCAGTGTGTGGGGAAGATGTTTGAGTGTGTGTGGAAGAGGATTCAGTGCCTGGGGAAGGAGTTATCGTGTGTGGGGAAGAGGTTTCAGTGTGTGGGGAAAAGGTTTCAGTGTGTGAGTGAGGGTTTCAGTCTGTGGGGAAGAGCTTTCAGTGTGTGGGGAAGAGGTTTCAGTGTGTGGGGAAGGGTTTCAGTGTGTGGGGATGAGTTTCAGTGTGTGGGGAAGTGGTTTCAGTCTGTGGGGAGGAGGTTTCAGTGTGTGGCGATGAGTTTCAGTGTGTGGGGAAGCAGTTTCAGTGTGTGAGGAAGGGTTTTCAGTGTGTGGGAAGAGATTTCAGTGTGTGGGGATGGGTTGCAGTGTGTGGTAAGGGGATTCAGTCTGTGGGGAAGGGGTTTCAGTGTGTGGGGAAGAGGTTTCAGTGTGTGGGGAAGGGGTTTCAGTGTGTGGGGCAGTGGTTTCAGTGTGTGGGGAAGAGGTTTCAGTGTGTGGGGAAGAGGTTTCAGAGTGTGGGGAAGGGGTTTCAGTATGTGGGGAAGTGGTTTCAGTGTGTGGGGAAGAGGTTTCAGTGAGTGGGGAAGGGGTTTCAGTGTGCGGTGAAAGGGATTCGGTGTGTGGGGAAGAGGTTTCAGTGTGCGGGGAAGTGGTGACATTGTGTGGGGAAGAGGAGTCAGTGTGTGGGGAAGATGTTTCAGTGTGTGGCGAAGAGGTTTCAGTGTGTGTGTAAGAGGTTTCAGTGTGTGGGGAAGAGGTTTCAGTGTGTGGGGAAGGGTTTCAGTCTGTGGCGAAGAGGTTTCAGTTTCTGGGAAGACGTTTCAGTGCGTGGGGAAATGTTTCAGCGTGTGGGGAATAGGTTTCAGTGTGTGGGGAAGATGTTTCAATGTGAGTGGAAGAGGTTTCAGTGCGTGGGGAAGGAGTTTCAAGGTGTGGGGAAGAGGTTTCAGTGTGTGGGGAAGAGGTTTCAGTGTGTGGGGAAGTGGTTTCAGTGCGTGTGGAAGGGGTTTCAGTGCATGGGGAAGGTGTTTCAGTGTGTGGGGAAGAGGTTTCAGTTTGTGGGGAAGGGTTTCAGTCTGTGGGGAAGAGCTTTCAGTGTGTGGGAAAGATGTTTCAGGGTGTGGGGAAGAGGTTTCAGTGTGTGGGGAAGGGGTTACAGTGTGTGGGAAAGAGGTATCAATGTGCGGGGAAGGGGTTTCAGTGTGTGGGGAAGAGGTTTCAGTGTGTGGGGAAGAGGTTTCAGTGTGTGGGGAAGGGTTTCAGTCTGTGGCGAAGAGGTTTCAGTGTGTGGGAAGAGGTTTCAGTGTGTGGGGAAGGTTTTCAGTCTGTGGGGATGGGTTTCAGTGTGTGGGGAAGGGGTTTCAGTGTGTGGGGATGGGTTTCAGTGTGTGGGGAAGGGGTTTCAGTGTGTGGGGAACAGGTTTTAGTGTGTGGGGTTGGGTTTCAGTGTGTGGGGAAGTTGTTTCAGTGAGTGGGGAAGGGGTTTCATTGTGTTGGGAAGAGGTTTCAGTGTGTGGTGATGGGTTTCAGTGTGTGGGGAAGGGGTTTCTGTCTGTGTGGAAGAGTTTTCAGTGTTTGGGGAAGAGGTTTCAGTGTGTGGGGAAGTAGTTCCAGTCTGTGGATAAAGGGTTTCAGTGTGTGGGGAAGAGGTTTCAGTGTTTGGGGAAGAGGTTTCAGTTTGTGGGGAAGTGGTTTCAGTCTGTGGGGAAGGGGTTTCAGTGTGTGGGGGAGAGGTTTCAGTAATGGGGAACGGGTCTCAATGTGTGGGGAAGGGGTTTCAGTGTGTGTGGAAGAGGTTGCAGTGTGTGGTGAAGAGGTTTCAGTGTGTGGGGATGGGTTTCACTGTGTGGGGAAGGGGTTTCAGTGTGTGGGGAAGAGGTTTCAGTGTGTGAGGATGGCTTTCTGCGTGTGGGGAAGGGGTTTAAGTGTGTGGGGAAGAGGTTTCAGTGTGTGGGGAAGGGTTTCAGTCTGTAGGGAAAGGTTTCAGTGTGTGTGGAAGAGGTTTCAGTGTTTGGGGATGGGTTTCAGTCTGTAGGGAAGGGGTTTCAGTCTGTGGGGATGTGTTTCAGTCTGTGGGGATGGCTTTCAGTGTGTGGGGAAGGGGTTTCAGTGTGTGGGGAAGAGGTTTCAGTGCGTGGGGAAGGGGTTTCAGTGTGCGGAGAAGTGGATTCAATGTGTGTGGAAGGGGTATCAGTGTGTGGGGAAGGGTTTTCAGTGTGCGGGGAAGGGGTTACAGTGTGTGTGGAAGGGGTTTCAGTGTGTGGGGAAGCGGATTCAGTGTGTGTGGAAGAGGTTTCAGTGTGTGTGTAAGGTGTTTCAGAGAGTGTGGAAGATGTTTCAGCGTGTGGCGAAGAGGTTTCAGTGTGTGGCGAAGATGTTTCAGTGTGTGTGGAAGAGGATTCAGTGTGTGGGGAAGGAGTTTCAGTGTGTGGGGAAGAGGTTACAGTGTGTGGGAAAGAGGTATCAATGTGCGGGGAAGGGGTTTCAGTGTGTGGGAAAGAGGTTTCAGTGTGTGGGGAAGAGGTTTCAGTGTGTGGGGAAGGGTTTCAGTCTGTGGCGAAGAGGTTTCAGTGTGTGGGAAGAGGTTTCAGTGTGTGGGGAAGGTTTTCAGTCTGTGGGGATGGGTTTCAGTGTGTGGGGAAGGGGTTTCAGTCTGTGGGGATGGGTTTCAGTGTGTGGGGAAGGGGTTTCAGTGTGTGGGGAACAGGTTTTAGTGTGTGGGGTTGGGTTTCAGTGAGTGGGGAAGTTGTTTCAGTGAGTAGGGAAGCGGTTTCATTGTGTTGGGAAGAGGTTTCAGTGTGTGGTGATGGGTTTCAGTGTGTGGGGAAGGGGTTTCTGTCTGTGTGGAAGAGTTTTCAGTATTTGGGGAAGAGGTTTCAGTGTGTGGGGAAGTAGTTTCAGTCTGTGGATAAAGGGTTTCAGTGTGTGGGGAAGAGGTTTCAGTGTTTGGGGAAGAGGTTTCAGTTTGTGGGGAAGTGTTTTCAGTCTGTGGGGAAGGGGTTTCAGTGTGTGGGTGAGAGGTTTCAGTAATGGGGAACGGGTCTCAATGTGTGGGGAAGGGGTTTCAGTGTGTGTGGAAGAGGTTGCAGTGTGTGGGGAAGAGGTTTCAGTGTGTGGGGATGGGTTTCACTGTGTGGGGAAGGGGTTTCAGTGTATGGGGAAGAGGTTTCAGTGTGTGAGGATGGCTTTCTGCGTGTGGAGAAGGGGTTTAAGTGTGTGGGGAAGAGGTTTCAGTATGTGGGGAAGGGTTTCAGTCTGTAGGGAAAGGTTTCAGTGTGTGTGGAAGAGGTTTCAGTGTTTGGGGATGGGTTTCAGTGTGTGGGGATGGCTTTCAGTGAGTGGGGAAGGGGTTTCAGTGTGTGGGGAAGAGGTTTCAGTGCGTGGGGAAGGGGTTTCAGTGTGCGGAGAAGGGGATTCAATGTGTGTGGAAGGGGTATCAGTGTGTGGGGAAGGGGTTTCAGTGTGCGGGGAAGGGGTTACAGTGTGTGTGGAAGGGGTTTCAGTGTGTGGGGAAGCGGATTCAGTGTGTGTGGAAGAGGTTTCAGTGTGTGTGTAAGGTGTTTCAGTGTGTGGGGATGGGTTTCAGAGAGTGTGGAAGATGTTTCAGCGTGTGGCGAAGAGGTTTCAGTGTGTGGCGAAGATGTTTCAGTGTGTGGGGAAGAGGTTTCAGTGTGTGGGGTTGTGTTTCAGTGTGTGGGGACGGGTTTCAGTGTGTGGGGAAGTGGTTTTAGTGTGTGGGGAAGAGGTTTCAGTGTGTGGCGATGGGTTTCAGTGTGTGGGGAAGGGGTTTCAGTGTGTGGGGAAGGTTTTTCAGTGTGTGGGAAGAGATTTCAGTGTGTGGGGATGGGTTTCAGTGTGTGGTGAAAGGGATTCAGTGTGTGGGGAAGAGGTTTCAGTGTGCGGGGAAGTGGTTACATTGTGTGGGGAAGAGGTTTCAGTGTGTGGGGAAGAGGTTTCACTGTGTGGGGAAGAGGTTTCAGTGTGTGGCGAAGAGGATTCAGTGTGTGTTTAAGACGTTTCAGTGTGTGGGGAAGAGGTTTCAGTGTGTGGGGAAGGGTTTCAGTCTGTGGCGAAGAGGTTTCAGTTTCTGGGAAAAGGTTTCAGTGCGTGGGGAAGGGTTTCAGTGTGTGGGGATGGGTTTCAGTGGGTGTTGAAGATGTTTCAGCGTGTGGGGAATAGGTTTCAGTGTGTGGGGAAGATGTTTCAATGTGAGCGGAAGAGGTTTCAGTGCGTGGGGAAGGAGTTTCAAGGTGTGGGGAAGAGGTTTCAGTGTGTGGGGAAGAGGTTTCAGTGTGTGGGGAAGAGGTTTCAGTGTGTGTGGAAGGGGTTTCAGTGCATGGGGAAGGTGTTTCAGTGTGTGGGGAAGAGGTTTCAGTTTGTGGGGAAGGGTTTCAGTCTGTGGGGAAGAGCTATCAGTGTGTGGGAAAGATGTTTCAGGGTGTGGGGAAGAGGTTTCAGTGTGTGGGGAAGGGGTTACAGTGTGTGGGAAAGAGGTATCAATGTGCGGGGAAGGGGTTTCAGTGTGTGGGAAAGAGGTTTCAGTGTGTGGGGAAGAGGTTTCAGTGTGTGGGGAAGGGTTTCAATCTGTGGCGAAGAGGTTTCAGTGTGTGGGAAGAGGTTTCAGTGTGTGGGGAAGGTTTTCAGTCTGTGGGGATGGGTTTCAGTGTGTGGGGAAGGGGTTTCAGTGTGTGGGGATGGGTTTCAGTGTGTGGGGAAGGGGTTTCAGTGTGTGGGGAACAGGTTTTAGTGTGTGGGGTTGGGTTGCAGTGTGTGGGGAAGTTGTTTCAGTGAGTAGGGAAGCGGTTTCATTGTGTTGGGAAGAGGTTTCAGTGTGTGGTGATGGGTTTCAGTGTGTGGGGAAGGGGTTTCTGTCTGTGTGGAAGAGTTTTCAGTGTTTGGGGAAGAGGTTTCAGTGTGTGGGGAAGTAGTTTCAGTCTGTGGATAAAGGGTTTCAGTGTGTGGGGAAGAGGTTTCAGTGTTTGGGGAAGAGGTTTCAGTTTGTGGGGAAGTGGTTTCAGTCTGTGGGGAAGGGGTTTCAGTGTGTGGGGGAGAGGTTTCAGTAATGGGGAACGGGTCTCAATGTGTGGGGAAGGGGTTTCAGTGTGTGTGGAAGAGGTTGCAGTGTGTGGGGAAGAGGTTTCAGTGTGTGGGGATGGGTTTCACTGTGTGGGGAAGGGGTTTCAGTGTGTGGGGAAGAGGTTTAAGTGTGTGAGGATGGCTTTCTGCGTGTGGAGAAGGGGTTTAAGTGTGTGGGGAAGAGGTTTCAGTGTGTGGGGAAGGGTTTCAGTCTGTAGGGAAAGGTTTCAGTGTGTGTGGAAGAGGTTTCAGTGTTTGGGGATGTGTTTCAGTCTGTGGGGATGGCTTTCAGTGTGTGGGGAAGGGGTTTCAGTGTGTGGGGAAGAGGTTTCAGTGCGTGGGGAAGGGGTTTCAGTGTGCGGAGAAGGGGATTCAATGTGTGTGGAAGGGGTATCAGTGTGTGCGGAAGGGGTTTCAGTGTGCGGGGAAGGGGTTACAGTGTGTGTGGAAGGGGTTTCAGTGTGTGGGGAAGCGGATTCAGTGTGTGTGGAAGAGGTTTCAGTGTGTGTGTAAGGTGTTTCAGTGTGTGGGGATGGGTTTCAGAGAGTGTGGAAGATGTTTCAGCGTGTGGCGAAGAGGTTTCAGTGTGTGGCGAAGATGTTTCAGTGTGTGGGGAAGAGGTTTCAGTGTGTGGGGTTGTGTTTCAGTGTGTGGGGATGGGTTTCAGTGTGTGGGGAAGTGGTTTTAGTGTGTGGGGAAGAGGTTTCAGTGTGTGGCGATGGGTTTCAGTGTGTGGGGAATGGGTTTCAGTGTGTGGGGAAGGGTTTTCAGTGTGTGGGAAGAGATTTCAGTGTGTGGGGATGGGTTTCAGTGTGTGGTTAAGGGGATTCAGTCTGTGAGGAAGGGGTTTCACTGTGTGGGGAATAGGTTTCAGTGTGTGGGGAAGGGGTTTCAGTGTGCGGGGCAGTGGTTTCAGTGTGTGGGGAAGAGGTTTCAGTGTGTGGGGAAGAGGTTTCGGAGTGTGGGGAAGAGGTTTCAGTGTGTGGGGAAGGAGTTTCAGTGTGTGGTGAAGGGGATTCAGTGTGTGGGGAAGAGGTTTCAGTGTGCGCGGCAGTGGTTACATTGTGTGGGGAAGATGTTTCAGTGTGTAGGGAAGAGGTTTCAGTGTGTGGGGAAGAGGTTTCAGTGTGTGCCGAAGAGGTTTCAGTGTGTGTGGTAGAGGTTTCAGTGTGTGGGGAAGAGGTTTCAGTGTGTGGGGAAGGGGTTTCAGTCTGTGGCGAAGAGGTTTCAGTTTCTGGGAAGAGGAATCAGTGCGTGGGGAAGGGTTTCAGTGTGTGGGGATGGCTTTCTGTGTCTGGGGAAGGGGTTTAAGTGTGTGGGGAAGAGGTATCAGTGTTTGGGGAAGGGTTTCAGTCTGTAGGGAAAGGTTTCAGTGTGTGTGGAAGAGGTTTCAGTGTTTGGGGATGGGTTTCATTGTGTGGGGAAGGGGTTTCAGTCTGTGGGGATGTGTTTCAGTCTGTGGGGATGGGTTTCAGTGTGTGGGGAAGGGGTTTCAATGTGTGGGGAAGAGGTTTCCGTGCGTGGGGAAGGGGTTTCAGTGGGCGGAGAAGGGGATTCAGTGTGTGAGGAAGGGGTTTCACTGTTTGGGGAAGGAGTTTCAGTGTGCGGGGAAGGGGTTGCAGTGTGTGTGGAAGTGGTTTCAGTGTGTGGGGAAGGGATTTCAGTGTGTTTGGAAGTGGTTTCAGTGTGTGTGGAAGATGTTTCAGCGTGTGGCGAAGAGGTTTCAGTGTGTGGGGAAGATGTTTGAGTGTGTGTGGAGGAGGATTCAGTGCCTGGGGAAGGAGTTATCGTGTGTGGGGAAGAGGTTTCAGTGTGTGGGGAAAAGGTTTCAGTGTGTGAGTGAGGGTTTCAGTCTGTGGGGAAGAGCTTTCAGTGTGTGGGGAAGAGGTTTCAGTGTGTGGGGAAGGGTTTCAGTGTGTGGGGATGAGTTTCAGTGTGTGGGGAAGTGGTTTCAGTCTGTGGGGAGGAGGTTTCAGTGTGTGGCGATGAGTTTCAGTGTGTGGGGAAGCAGTTTCAGTGTGTGAGGAAGGGTTTTCAGTGTGTGGGAAGAGATTTCAGTGTGTGGGGATGGGTTTCAGTGTGTGGTTAAGGGGATTCAGTCTGTGGGGAAGGGGTTTCAGTGTGTGGGGAAGAGGTTTCAGTGTGTGGGGAAGGGGTTTCAGTGTGTGGGGCAGTGGTTTCAGTGTGTGGGGAAGAGGTTTCAGTGTGTGGGGAAGAGGTTTCAGAGTGTGGGGAAGGGGTTTCAGTATGTGGGGAAGTGGTTTCAGTGTGTGGGGAAGAGGTTTCAGTGAGTGGGGAAGGGGTTTCAGTGTGTGGTGAAAGGGATTCGGTGTTTGGGGAAGAGGTTTCAGTGTGCGGGGAAGTGGTGACATTGTGTGGGGAAGAGGTGTCAGTGTGTGGGGAAGATGTTTCAGTGTGTGGCGAAGAGGTTTCAGTGTGTGTGTAAGAGGTTTCAGTGTGTGGGGAAGAGGTTTCAGTGTGTGGGGAAGGGTTTCAGTCTGTGGCGAAGAGGTTTCAGTTTCTGGGAAGACGTTTCAGTGCGTGGGGAAATGTTTCAGCGTGTGGGGAATAGGTTTCAGTGTGTGGGGAAGATGTTTCAATGTGAGTGGAAGAGGTTTCAGTGCGTGGGGAAGGAGTTTCAAGGTGTGGGGAAGAGGTTTCAGTGTGTGGGGAAGAGGTTTCAGTGTGTGGGGAAGAGGTTTCAGTGTGTGTGGAAGGGGTTTCAGTGCATGGGGAAGCTGTTTCAGTGTGTGGGGAAGAGGTTTCAGTTTGTGGGGAAGGGTTTCAGTCTGTGGGGAAGAGCGTTCAGTGTGTGGGAAAGATGTTTCAGGGTGTGGGGAAGAGGTTTCAGTGTGTGGGGAAGGGGTTACAGTGTGTGGGAAAGAGGTATCAATGTGCGGGGAAGGGGTTTCAGTGTGTGGGGAAGAGGTTTCAGTGTGTGGGGAAGAGGTTTCAGTGTGTGGGGAAGTGGTTTTAGTGTGTGGGGAAGAGGTTTCAGTGTGTGGCGATGGGTTTCAGTGTGTGGGGAAGGGGTTTCAGTGTGTGGGGAAGGGTTTTCAGTGTGTGGGAAGAGATTTCAGTGTGTGGGGATGGGTTTCAGTGTGTGGTTAAGGGGATTCAGTCTGTGGGGAAGGGGTTTCACTGTGTGGGGAATAGGTTTCAGTGTGTGGGGAAGGGGTTTCAGTGTGCGGGGCAGTGGTTTCAGTGTGTGGGGAAGAGGTTTCAGTGTGTGGGGAAGAGGTTTCGGAGTGTGGGGAAGAGGTTTCAGTGTGTGGGGAAGGAGTTTCAGTGTGTGGTGAAGGGGATTCAGTGTGTGGGGAAGAGGTTTCAGTGTGCGCGGCAGTGGTTACATTGTGTGGGGAAGATGTTTCAGTGTGTAGGGAAGAGGTTTCAGTGTGTGGGGAAGAGGTTTCAGTGTGTGGCGAAGAGGTTTCAGTGTGTGTGGTAGAGGTTTCAGTGTGTGGGGAAGAGGTTTCAGTGTGTGGGGAAGGGGTTTCAGTCTGTGGCGAAGAGGTTTCAGTTTCTGGGAAGAGGAATCAGTGCGTGAGGAAGGGTTTCAGTGTGTGGGGATGGCTTTCTGTGTCTGGGGAAGGGGTTTAAGTGTGTGGGGAAGAGGTATCAGTGTGTGGGGAAGGGTTTCAGTCTGTAGGGAAAGGTTTCAGTGTGTGTGGAAGAGGTTTCAGTGTGTGGGGATGGCTTTCTGTGTCTGGGGAAGGGGTTTAAGTGTGTGGGGAAGAGGTATCAGTGTGTGGGGAAGGGTTTCAGTCTGTAGGGAAAGGTTTCAGTGTGTGTGGAAGAGGTTTCAGTGTTTGGGGATGGGTTTCAGTGTGTGGGGAAGGGGTTTCAGTCTGTGGGGATGTGTTTCAGTCTGTGGGGATGGGTTTCAGTGTGTGGGGAAGGGGTTTCAATGTGTGGGGAAGAGGTTTCCGTGCGTGGGGAAGGGGTTTCAGTGGGCGGAGAAGGGGATTCAGTGTGTGAGGAAGGGGTTTCACTGTGTGGGGAAGGAGTTTCAGTGTGCGGGGAAGGGGTTGCAGTGTGTGTGGAAGTGATTTCAGTGTGTGGGGAAGGGGTTTCAGTGTGTGTGGAAGAGGTTTCAGTGTGTGTGTAAGGTGTTTCAGTGTGTGGGGATGGGTTTCAGTGTGTGTGGAAGATGTTTCAGCGTGTGGCGAAGAGGTTTCAGTGTGTGGGGAAGATGTTTGAGTGTGTGTGGAAGAGGATTCAGTGCCTGGGGAAGGAGTTATCGTGTGTGGGGAAGAGGTTTCAGTGTGTGGGGAAAAGGTTTCAGTGTGTGAGTGAGGGTTTCAGTCTGTGGGGAAGAGCTTTCAGTGTGTGGGGAAGAGGTTTCAGTGTGTGGGGAAGGGTTTCAGTGTGTGGGGATGAGTTTCAGTGTGTGGGGAAGTGGTTTCAGTCTGTGGGGAGGAGGTTTCAGTGTGTGGCGATGAGTTTCAGTGTGTGGGGAAGCAGTTTCAGTGTGTGAGGAAGGGTTTTCAGTGTGTGGGAAGAGATTTCAGTGTGTGGGGATGGGTTTCAGTGTGTGGTAAGGGGATTCAGTCTGTGGGGAAGGGGTTTCAGTGTGTGGGGAAGAGGTTTCAGTGTGTGGGGAAGGGGTTTCAGTGTGTGGGGCAGTGGTTTCAGTGTGTGGGGAAGAGGTTTCAGTGTGTGGGGAAGAGGTTTCAGAGTGTGGGGAAGAGGTTTCAGTATGTGGGGAAGTGGTTTCAGTGTGTGGGGAAGAGGTTTCAGTGAGTGGGGAAGGGGTTTCAGTGTGTGGTGAAAGGGATTCGGTGTGTGGGGAAGAGGTTTCAGTGTGCGGGGAAGTGGTGACATTGTGTGGGGAAGAGGAGTCAGTGTGTGGGGAAGATGTTTCAGTGTGTGGCGAAGAGGTTTCAGTGTGTGTGTAAGAGGTTTCAGTGTGTGGGGAAGAGGTTTCAGTGTGTGGGGAAGGGTTTCAGTCTGTGGCGAAGAGGTTTCAGATTCTGGGAAGACGTTTCAGTGCGTGGGGAAATGTTTCAGCGTGTGGGGAATAGGTTTCAGTGTGTGGGGAAGATGTTTCAATGTGAGTGGAAGAGGTTTCAGTGCGTGGGGAAGGAGTTTCAAGGTGTGGGGAAGAGGTTTCAGTGTGTGGGGAAGAGGTTTCAGTGTGTGGGGAAGTGGTTTCAGTGCGTGTGGAAGGGGTTTCAGTGCATGGGGAAGGTGTTTCAGTGTGTGGGGAAGAGGTTTCAGTTTGTGGGGAAGGGTTTCAGTCTGTGGGGAAGAGCTTTCAGTGTGTGGGAAAGATGTTTCAGGGTGTGGGGAAGAGGTTTCAGTGTGTGGGGAAGGGGTTACAGTGTGTGGGAAAGAGGTATCAATGTGCGGGGAAGGGGTTTCAGTGTGTGGGGAAGAGGTTTCAGTGTGTGGGGAAGAGGTTTCAGTGTGTGGGGAAGGGTTTCAGTCTGTGGCGAAGAGGTTTCAGTGTGTGGGAAGAGGTTTCAGTGTGTGGGGAAGGTTTTCAGTCTGTGGGGATGGGTTTCAGTGTGTGGGGAAGGGGTTTCAGTGTGTGGGGATGGGTTTCAGTGTGTGGGGAAGGGGTTTCAGTGTGTGGGGAACAGGTTTTAGTGTGTGGGGTTGGGTTTCAGTGTGTGGGGAAGTTGTTTCAGTGAGTGGGGAAGGGGTTTCATTGTGTTGGGAAGAGGTTTCAGTGTGTGGTGATGGGTTTCAGTGTGTGGGGAAGGGGTTTCTGTCTGTGTGGAAGAGTTTTCAGTGTTTGGGGAAGAGGTTTCAGTGTGTGGGGAAGTAGTTCCAGTCTGTGGATAAAGGGTTTCAGTGTGTGGGGAAGAGGTTTCAGTGTTTGGGGAAGAGGTTTCAGTTTGTGGGGAAGTGGTTTCAGTCTGTGGGGAAGGAGTTTCAGTGTGTGGGGGAGAGGTTTCAGTAATGGGGAACGGGTCTCAATGTGTGGGGAAGGGGTTTCAGTGTGTGTGGAAGAGGTTGCAGTGTGTGGGGAAGAGGTTTCAGTGTGTGGGGATGGGTTTCACTGTGTGGGGAAGGGGTTTCAGTGTGTGGGGAAGAGGTTTCAGTGTGTGAGGATGGCTTTCTGCGTGTGGGGAAGGGGTTTAAGTGTGTGGGGAAGAGGTTTCAGTGTGTGGGGAAGGGTTTCAGTCTGTAGGGAAAGGTTTCAGTGTGTGTGGAAGAGGTTTCAGTGTTTGGGGATGTGTTTCAGTCTGTAGGGAAGGGGTTTCAGTCTGTGGGGATGTGTTTCTGTCTGTGGGGATGGCTTTCAGTGTGTGGGGAAGGGGTTTCAGTGTGTGGGGAAGAGGTTTCAGTGCGTGGGGAAGGGGTTTCAGTGTGCGGAGAAGTGGATTCAATGTGTGTGGAAGGGGTATCAGTGTGTGGGGAAGGGTTTTCAGTGTGCGGGGAAGGGGTTACAATGTGTGTGGAAGGGGTTTCAGTGTGTGGGGAAGCGGATTC
Source organism: Heterodontus francisci (assembly GCF_036365525.1). Classification (NCBI taxonomy): domain Eukaryota; kingdom Metazoa; phylum Chordata; class Chondrichthyes; order Heterodontiformes; family Heterodontidae; genus Heterodontus; species Heterodontus francisci. The sequence continues at coordinate 1,836,313 of NW_027142229.1, read as the reverse complement.
AGTGTGTGTGGAAGAGGTTTCAGTGTGTGTGTAAGGTGTTTCAGTGTGTGGGGATGGGTTTCAGAGAGTGTGGAAGATGTTTCAGCGTGTGGCGAAGAGGTTTCAGTGTGTGGCGAAGATGTTTCAGTGTGTGTGGAAGAGGATTCAGTGTGTGGGGAAGGAGTTTCAGTGTGTGGGGAAGAGGTGTCAGTGTGTTGGGAAGAGGTTTCAGTGTGAGGGTAAGGGTTTCAGTCTGTGGGGAAGAGCGTTCAGTGTGTGGTGAAGAGGTTTCAGTGTGTGGGGTTGTGTTTCAGTGTGTGGGGATGGGTTTCAGTGTGTGGGGAAGTGGTTTTAGTGTGTGGGGAAGAGGTTTCAGTGTGTGGCGATGGGTTTCAGTGTGTGGGGAAGGGGTTTCAGTGTGTGGGGAAGGGTTTTCAGTGTGTGGGAAGAGATTTCAATGTGTGGGGATGGGATTCAGTGTGTGGTTAAGGGGATTCAGTCTGTGGGGAAGGGGTTTCACTGTGTGGGGAATAGGTTTCAGTGTGTGGGGAAGGGGTTTCAGTGTGCGGGGCAGTGGTTTCAGTGTGTGGGGAAGAGGTTTCAGTGTGTGGGGAAGAGGTTTCGGAGTGTGGGGAAGAGGTTTCAGTGTGTGGGGAAGGAGTTTCAGTGTGTGGTAAAGGGGATTCAGTGTGTGGTGAAGAGGTTTCAGTGTGCGCGGCAGTGGTTACATTGTGTGGGGAAGATGTTTCAGTGTGTAGGGAAGAGGTTTCAGTGTGTGGGGAAGAGGTTTCAGTGTGTGGCGAAGAGGTTTCAGTGTGTGTGGTAGAGGTTTCAGTGTGTGGGGAAGAGGTTTCAGTGTGTGGGGAAGGGGTTTCAGTCTGTGGCGAAGAGGTTTCAGTTTCTGGGAAGAGGAATCAGTGCGTGGGGAAGGGTTTCAGTGTGTGGGGATGGCTTTCTGTGTCTGGGGAAGGGGTTTAAGTGTGTGGGGAAGAGGTATCAGTGTGTGGGGAAGGGTTTCAGTCTGTAGGGAAAGGTTTCAGTGTGTGTGGAAGAGGTTTCAGTGTTTGGGGATGGGTTTCAGTGTGTGGGGAAGGGGTTTCAGTCTGTGGGGATGTGGTTTAGTCTGTGGGGATGGGTTGCAGTGTGTGGGGAAGGGGTTTCAATGTGTGGGGAAGAGGTTTCAGTGCGTGGGGAAGGGGTTTCAGTGGGCGGAGAAGGGAATTCAGTGTGTGAGGAAAGGGTTTCAGTGTGTGGCGAAGAGGTTTCAGTGTGTGTGGTAGAGGTTTCAGTGTGTGGGGAAGAGGTTTCAGTGTGTGGGGAAGGGGTTTCAGTCTGTGGCGAAGAGGTTTCAGTTTCTGGGAAGAGGAATCAGTGCGTGGGGAAGGGTTTCAGTGTGTGGGGATGGCTTTCTGTGTCTGGGGAAGGGGTTTAAGTGTGTGGGGAAGAGGTATCAGTGTGTGGGGAAGGGTTTCAGTCTGTAGGGAAAGGTTTCAGTGTGTGTGGAAGAGGTTTCAGTGTTTGGGGATGGGTTTCAGTGTGTGGGGAAGGGGTTTCAGTCTGTGGGGATGTGGTTTAGTCTGTGGGGATGGGTTGCAGTGTGTGGGGAAGGGGTTTCAATGTGTGGGGAAGAGGTTTCAGTGCGTGGGGAAGGGGTTTCAGTGGGCGGAGAAGGGAATTCAGTGTGTGAGGAAGGGGTTTCACTGTGTGGGGAAGGGGTTTCAGTGTGCGGGGAAGGGGTTGCAGTGTGTGTGGAAGTGGTTTCAGTGTGTGGGGAAGGGGTTTCAGTGTGTGTGGAAGAGTTTTCAGTGTGTGTGTAAGGTGTTTCAGTGTGTGGGGATGGGTTTCAGTGTGTGTGGAAGATGTTTCAGCGTGTGGCGAAGAGGTTTCAGTGTGTGGGGAAGATGTTTGAGTGTGTGTGGAAGAGGATTCAGTGCCTGGGGAAGGAGTTATCGTGTGTGGGGAATTGGTTTCAGTGTGTGGGGAAAAGGTTTCAGTGTGTGAGTGAGGGTTTCAGTCTGTGGGGAAGAGCTTTCAGTGTGTGGGGAAGAGGTTTCAGTGTGTGGGGAAGGGTTTCAGTGTGTGGGGATGAGTTTCAGTGTGTGGGGAAGTGGTTTCAGTCTGTGGGGAGGAGGTTTCAGTGTGTGGCGATGAGTTTCAGTGTGTGGGGAAGCAGTTTCTGTGTGTGAGGAAGGGTTTTCAGTGTGTGGGAAGAGATTTCAGTGTGTGGGGATGGGTTTCAGTGTGTGGTTAAGGGGATTCAGTCTGTGGGGAAGGGGTTTCAGTGTGTGGGGAAGAGTTTTCAGTGTGTGGGGAAGGGGTTTCAGTGTGTGGGGCAGTGGTTTCAGTGTGTGGGGAAGAGGTTTCAGTGTGTGGGGAAGAGGTTTCAGAGTGTGGGGAAGGGGTTTCAGTATGTGGGGAAGTGGTTTCAGTGTGTGGGGAAGAGGTTTCAGTGAGTGGGGAAGGGATTTCAGTGTGTGGTGAATGGGATTCGGTGTGTGGGGAAGAGGTTTCAGTGTGCGGGGAAGTGGTGACATTGTGTGGGGAAGAGGTGTCAGTGTGTGGGGAAGATGTTTCAGTGTGTGGCGAAGAGGTTTCAGTGTGTGTGTAAGAGGTTTCAGTGTGTGGGGAAGAGGTTTCAGTGTGTGGGTAAGGGTTTCAGTCTGTGGCGAAGAGGTTTCAGTTTCTGGGAAGACGTTTCAGTGCGTGGGGAAGGGTTTCAGTTTGTGGGGATGGGTTTCAGTGGGAGTTGAAGATGTTTCAGCGTGTGGGGAAGAGGTTTCAGTGTGTGGGGAAGATGTTTCAGTGTGAGTGGAAGAGGTTTCAGTGCGTGGGGAAGGAGTTTCAAGGTGTGGGGAAGAGGTTTCAGTGTGTGGGGTTGGGTTTCACTGTGTGGGGAATGGGTTTCAGTGAGTGGGGAAGGGGTTTCATTGTGTTGGGAAGAGGTTTCAGTGTGTGGGGATGGGTTTCAGTGTGTGGGGAAGGGGTTTCTGTCTGTGTGGAAGAGGTTTCAGTGTTTGGGGAAGAGGTTTCAGTGTGTGGGGAAGTAGTTTCAGTCAGTGGATAAAGGGTTTCAGTGTGTGGGGAAAAGGTTTCAGTGTTTGGGGAAGAGATTTCAGTTTGTGGGGAAGTGGTTTCAGTCTGTGGGGAAGGGGTTTCAGTGTGTGGGGAAGGGGTTTCAGTTATGGGGAACGGGTTTCAATGTGTGGGGAAGGGGTTTCAGTGTGTGTGGAAGAGGTTGCAGGGTGTGGGGAAGAGATTTCAGTGTGTGGGGATGGATTTCAGTGTGTGGGGAAGGGGTTTCAGTGTGTGGGGAAGAGGTTTCAGTGTGTGAGGATGGCTTTCTGCGTGTTGGGAAGGGGTTTAAGTGTGTGGGGAAGAGGTTTCAGTGTGTGGGGAAGGGTTTCATTCTGTGGCGAAGAGGTTTCAGTTTCTGGGAAGACGTTTCAGTGCGTGGGGAAGGGTTTCAGTGTGTGGGGATGGGTTTCAGTGGGAGTTGAAGATGTTTCAGCGTGTGGGGAAGAGGTTTCAGTGTGTGGGGAAGATGTTTCAGTGTAAGTGGAAGAGGTTTCAGTGCGTGGGGAAGGAGTTTCAAGGTGTGGGGAAGAGGTTTCAGTGTGTGGGGTTGGGTTTCACTGTGTGTGGAATGGGTTTCAGTGAGTGGGGAAGGGGTTTCATTGTGTTGGGAAGAGGTTTCAGTGTGTGGGGATGGGTTTCAGTGTGTGGGGAAGGGGTTTCTGTCTGTGTGGAACAGGTTTCAGTGTTTGGGGAAGAGGTTTCAGTGTGTGGGGAAGTAGTTTCAGTCTGTGGATAAAGGGTTTCAGTGTGTGGGGAAAAGATTTCAGTGTTTGGGGAAGAGGTTTCAGTTTGTGGGGAAGTGGTTTCAGTCTGTGGGGAAGGGGTTTCAGTGTGTGGGGAAGGGGTTTCAGTTATGGGGAACGGGTTTCAATGTGTGGGGAAGGGGTTTCAGTGTGTGTGGAAGAGGTTGCAGTGTGTGGGGAAGAGATTTCAGTGTGTGGGGATGGATTTCAGTGTGTGGGGAAGGGGTTTCAGTGTGTGGGGAAGAGGTTTCAGTGTGTGAGGATGGCTTTCTGCGTGTTGGGAAGGGGTTTAAGTGTGTGGGAAAGAGGTTTCAGTGTGTGGGGAAGGGTTTCGGTCTGTAGGGAAAGGTTTCAGTGTGTGTGGAAGAGGTTTCAGTGTTTGGGGATGGGTTTCAGTGTTTGGGGAAGGGGTTTCAGTCTGTGGGGATGTGTTTCAGTCTGTGGGGATGGGATTCAGTGTGTGGGGAAGGGGTGTCAGTGTGTGGGGAAGAGGTTTCAGTGCGTGTGGAAGGAGTTTCAGTGTGCGGAGAAGGGGATTCAGTGTGTGTGGAAGGGGTTTCAGTGTGTGGGGAAGGGGTTTCAGTGTGCGGGGAAGGGGTTACAGTGTGTGTGGAAGGGGTTTCAGTGTGTGGGGAAGGGGATTCAGTGTGTATGGAAGAGGTTTCAGTGTGTGTGTAAGGTGTTTGAGTGTGTGGGGTTGGGTTTCAGAGAGTGTGGAAGATGTTTCAACGTGTGGCGAAGAGGTTTCAGTGTGTGGGGATGATGTTTCAGTGTGTGTGGAAGAGGATTCAGTGAGTGGGGAAGGATTGTCAGTGTGTGGGGAAGAGCTTTCAGTGTGTTGGGAAGAGGTTTCAGTGTGTGGGTAAGGGTTTCAGTCTGTCGGGAAGAGCGTTCAGTGTGTGGGGAAGAGGTTTCAGTGTGTGGGGTTGGGTTTCAGTGTGTGGGGATGGGTTTCAGTGTGTGGGGAAGTGGTTTTAGTGTGTGGGGAAGAGGTTTCAGTGTGTGGCGATGGGTTTCAGTGTGTGGGGAAGGGGTTTCAGTGTGTGGGGAAGGGTTTTCAGTGTGTGGGAAGAGATTTCAGTGTATGGGGATGGGTTTCAGTGTGTGAGGAAGAGGTTTCAGTGTCAGGGGAAGGGGTTTCAGTGTACGGGGCAGTAGTTCCAGTGTGTGGGGAAGAGGTTTCAGTGTGTGGGGAAGAGGTTTCGGAGTGTGGGGAAGAGGTTTCAGTGTGTAGGGAAGGGGTTTCAGTGCGTGGTGAAGGGGATTCAGTGTGTGGGGAAGAGGTTTCAGTTTGCGTGGCAGTGGTTACATTGTGTGGGGAAGAGGTTTCAGTGTGTGGGGAAGAGGTTTCAGTGTGTGGGGAAGAGGTTTCAGTGTGTGGGGAAGAGGTTTCAGTGTGTGGCGAAGAGGTTTCAGTGTGTGTGGAAGAGGTTTCAGTGTGTGGGGAAGAGGTTTCAGTGTGTGGGGAAGGGTTTCAGTCTGTGGCGAAGAGGTTTCAGTTTCTGGGAAGAGGATTCAGTGCGTGGGGAAGGGTTTCAGTGTGTGGGGATGGCTTTATGTGTGTGGGGAAGGGGTTTAAGTGTGTGGGGAAGAGGTATCAGTGTGCGGGGAAGGGTTTCCGTCTGTAGGGAAAGGTTTCAGTGTGTGTGGAAGAGGTTTCAGTGTTTGGGGATGGGTTCAGTGTTTGGGGAAGGGGTTTCAGTCTGTGGGGATGTGTTTCAGTCTGTGGGGATGGGTTTCAGTGTGTGTGGAAGGGGATTCAGTGTGTGTGGAAGGGGTTTCACTGTGTGGGGAACGGGTTTCAGAGTGTGGGGAAGGGGTGACAGTGTGTGTGGAAGGGGTTTCTGTGTTTGGGGAAGGGGTCTCAGTGTGTGTGGAAGAGGTTTCAGTGTGTGTGTAAGGGGTTTCAGTGTGTGGGGATGGGTTTCAGTCAGAGTGGAAGATGTTTAAGCGTGTGGCGAAGAGGTTTCAGTGTGTGGGGAAAATGTTTCAGTGTGTGGAGAAGAGGATTCAGTGCCTGGGGAAGGAGTTATCGTGTGTGGGGAAGAGGTTTCAGTGTGTGGGGAAGAGGTTTCAGTGTGTGGGTGAGGGTTTCAGTCTGTGGGGAAGAGCTTTCAGTGTGTCCGGAAGAGGTTTCACTGTGTGGGGAAGTGGTTTTAGTGTGTGGGGAAGAGGTTTCAGTGTGTGGCGATGGGTTTCAGTGTGTGGGGAAGGGGTTTCAGTGTGTGGGGAAGGGTTTTCAGTGTGTGGGAAGAGATTTCAGTGTGTGGGGATGGGTTTCAGTGTGTGGTTAAGGGGATTCAGTCTGTGGGGAAGGGGTTTCACTGTGTGGGGAATAGGTTTCAGTGTGTGGGGAAGGGGTTTCAGTGTGCGGGGCAGTGGTTTCAGTGTGTGGGGAAGAGGTTTCAGTGTGTGGGGAAGAGGTTTCGGAGTGTGGGGAAGAGGTTTCAGTGTGTGGGGAAGGAGTTTCAGTGTGTGGTGAAGGGGATTCAGTGTGTGGGGAAGAGGTTTCAGTGTGCGCGGCAGTGGTTACATTGTGTGGGGAAGATGTTTCAGTGTGTAGGGAAGAGGTTTCAGTGTGTGGGGAAGAGGTTTCAGTGTGTGGCGAAGAGGTTTCAGTGTGTGTGGTAGAGGTTTCAGTGTGTGGGGAAGAGGTTTCAGTGTGTGGGGAAGGGGTTTCAGTCTGTGGCGAAGAGGTTTCAGTTTCTGGGAAGAGGAATCAGTGCGTGGGGAAGGGTTTCAGTGTGTGGGGATGGCTTTCTGTGTCTGGGGAAGGGGTTTAAGTGTGTGGGGAAGAGGTATCAGTGTGTGGGGAAGGGTTTCAGTCTGTAGGGAAAGGTTTCAGTGTGTGTGGAAGAGGTTTCAGTGTGTGGGGATGGCTTTCTGTGTCTGGGGAAGGGGTTTAAGTGTGTGGGGAAGAGGTATCAGTGTGTGGGGAAGGGTTTCAGTCTGTAGGGAAAGGTTTCAGTGTGTGTGGAAGAGGTTTCAGTGTTTGGGGATGGGTTTCAGTGTGTGGGGAAGGGGTTTCAATCTGTGGGGATGTGTTTCAGTCTGTGGGGATGGGTTTCAGTGTGTGGGGAAGGGGTTTCAATGTGTGGGGAAGAGGTTTCCGTGCGTGGGGAAGGGGTTTCAGTGGGCGGAGAAGGGGATTCAGTGTGTGAGGAAGGGGTTTCACTGTGTGGGGAAGGAGTTTCAGTGTGCGGGGAAGGGGTTGCAGTGTGTGTGGAAGTGATTTCAGTGTGTGGGGAAGGGGTTTCAGTGTGTGTGGAAGAGGTTTCAGTGTGTGTGTAAGGTGTTTCAGTGTGTGGGGATGGGTTTCAGTGTGTGTGGAAGATGTTTGAGCGTGTGGCGAAGAGGTTTCAGTGTGTGGGGAAGATGTTTGAGTGTGTGTGGAAGAGGATTCAGTGCCTGGGGAAGGAGTTATCGTGTGTGGGGAAGAGGTTTCAGTGTGTGGGGAAAAGGTTTCAGTGTGTGAGTGAGGGTTTCAGTCTGTGGGGAAGAGCTTTCAGTGTGTGGGGAAGAGGTTTCAGTGTGTGGGGAAGGGTTTCAGTGTGTGGGGATGAGTTTCAGTGTGTGGGGAAGTGGTTTCAGTCTGTGGGGAGGAGGTTTCAGTGTGTGGCGATGAGTTTCAGTGTGTGGGGAAGCAGTTTCTGTGTGTGAGGAAGGGTTTTCAGTGTGTGGGAAGAGATTTCAGTGTGTGGGGATGGGTTTCAGTGTGTGGTTAAGGGGATTCAGTCTGTGGGGAAGGGGTTTCAGTGTGTGGGGAAGAGTTTTCAGTGTGTGGGGAAGGGGTTTCAGTGTGTGGGGCAGTGGTTTCAGTGTGTGGGGAAGAGGTTTCAGTGTGTGGGGAAGAGGTTTCAGAGTGTGGGGAAGGGGATTCAGTATGTGGGGAAGTGGTTTCAGTGTGTGGGGAAGAGGTTTCAGTGTGTGGTGAAAGGGATTCGGTGTGTGGGGAAGAGGTTTCAGTGTGCGGGGAAGTGGTGACATTGTGTGGGGAAGAGGAGTCAGTGTGTGGGGAAGATGTTTCAGTGTGTGGCGAAGAGGTTTCAGTGTGTGTGTAAGAGGTTTCAGTGTGTGGGGAAGAGGTTTCAGTGTGTGGGGAAGGGTTTCAGTCTGTGGCGAAGAGGTTTCAGTTTCTGGGAAGACGTTTCAGTGCGTGGGGAAATGTTTCAGCGTGTGGGGAATAGGTTTCAGTGTGTGGGGAAGATGTTTCAATGTGAGTGGAAGAGGTTTCAGTGCGTGGGGAAGGAGTTTCAAGGTGTGGGGAAGAGGTTTCAGTGTGTGGGGAAGAGGTTTCAGTGTGTGGGGAAGTGGTTTCAGTGCGTGTGGAAGGGGTTTCAGTGCATGGGGAAGGTGTTTCAGTGTGTGGGGAAGAGGTTTCAGTTTGTGGGGAAGGGTTTCAGTCTGTGGGGAAGAGCTTTCAGTGTGTGGGAAAGATGTTTCAGGGTGTGGGGAAGAGGTTTCAGTGTGTGGGGAAGGGGTTACAGTGTGTGGGAAAGAGGTATCAATGTGCGGGGAAGGGGTTTCAGTGTGTGGGGAAGAGGTTTCAGTGTGTGGGGAAGAGGTTTCAATGTGTGGGGAAGGGTTTCAGTCTGTGGCGAAGAGGTTTCAGTGTGTGGGAAGAGGTTTCAGTGTGTGGGGAAGGTTTTCAGTCTGTGGGGATGGGTTTCAGTGTGTGGGGAAGGGGTTTCAGTGTGTGGGGATGGGTTTCAGTGTGTGGGGAAGGGGTTTCAGTGTGTGGGGAACAGGTTTTAGTGTGTGGGGTTGGGTTTCAGTGTGTGGGGAAGTTGTTTCAGTGAGTGGGGAAGGGGTTTCATTGTGTTGGGAAGAGGTTTCAGTGTGTGGTGATGGGTTTCAGTGTGTGGGGAAGGGGTTTCTGTCTGTGTGGAAGAGTTTTCAGTGTTTGGGGAAGAGGTTTCAGTGTGTGGGGAAGTAGTTCCAGTCTGTGGATAAAGGGTTTCAGTGTGTGGGGAAGAGGTTTCAGTGTTTGGGGAAGAGGTTTCAGTTTGTGGGGAAGTGGTTTCAGTCTGTGGGGAAGGGGTTTCAGTGTGTGGGGGAGAGGTTTCAGTAATGGGGAACGGGTCTCAATGTGTGGGGAAGGGGTTTCAGTGTGTGTGGAAGAGGTTGCAGTGTGTGGGGAAGAGGTTTCAGTGTGTGGGGATGGGTTTCACTGTGTGGGGAAGGGGTTTCAGTGTGTGGGGAAGAGGTTTCAGTGTGTGAGGATGGCTTTCTGCGTGTGGGGAAGGGGTTTAAGTGTGTGGGGAAGAGGTTTCAGTGTGTGGGGAAGGGTTTCAGTCTGTAGGGAAAGGTTTCAGTGTGTGTGGAAGAGGTTTCAGTGTTTGGGGATGGGTTTCAGTCTGTAGGGAAGGGGTTTCAGTCTGTGGGGATGTGTTTCAGTCTGTGGGGATGGCTTTCAGTGTGTGGGGAAGGGGTTTCAGTGTGTGGGGAAGAGGTTTCAGTGCGTGGGGAAGGGGTTTCAGTGTGCGGAGAAGTGGATTCAATGTGTGTGGAAGGGGTATCAGTGTGTGGGGAAGGGTTTTCAGTGTGCGGGGAAGGGGTTACAGTGTGTGTGGAAGGGGTTTCAGGGTGTGGGGAAGCGGATTCAGTGTGTGTGGAAGAGGTTTCAGTGTGTGTGTAAGGTGTTTCAGTGTGTGGGGATGGGTTTCAGAGAGTGTGGAAGATGTTTCAGCGTGTGGCGAAGAGGTTTCAGTGTGTGGCGAAGATGTTTCAGTGTGTGTGGAAGAGGATTCAGTGTGTGGGGAAGGAGTTTCAGTGTGTGGGGAAGAGGTGTCAGTGTGTTGGGAAGAGGTTTCAGTGTGAGGGTAAGGGTTTCAGTCTGTGGGGAAGAGCGTTCAGTGTGTGGTGAAGAGGTTTCAGTGTGTGGGGTTGTGTTTCAGTGTGTGGGGATGGGTTTCAGTGTGTGGGGAAGTGGTTTTAGTGTGTGGGGAAGAGGTTTCAGTGTGTGGCGATGGGTTTCAGTGTGTGGGAAGAGGTTTCAGTGTGTGGGGAAGGTTTTCAGTCTGTGGGGATGGGTTTCAGTGTGTGGGGAAGGGGTTTCAGTGTGTGGGGATGGGTTTCAGTGTGTGGGGAAGGGGTTTCAGTGTGTGGGGAACAGGTTTTAGTGTGTGGGGTTGGGTTTCAGTGTGTGGGGAAGTTGTTTCAGTGAGTGGGGAAGGGGTTTCATTGTGTTGGGAAGAGGTTTCAGTGTGTGGTGATGGGTTTCAGTGTGTGGGGAAGGGGTTTCTGTCTGTGTGGAAGAGTTTTCAGTGTTTGGGGAAGAGGTTTCAGTGTGTGGGGAAGTAGTTCCAGTCTGTGGATAAAGGGTTTCAGTGTGTGGGGAAGAGGTTTCAGTGTTTGGGGAAGAGGTTTCAGTTTGTGGGGAAGTGGTTTCAGTCTGTGGGGAAGGGGTTTCAGTGTGTGGGGGAGAGGTTTCAGTAATGGGGAACGGGTCTCAATGTGTGGGGAAGGGGTTTCAGTGTGTGTGGAAGAGGTTGCAGTGTGTGGGGAAGAGGTTTCAGTGTGTGGGGATGGGTTTCACTGTGTGGGGAAGGGGTTTCAGTGTGTGGGGAAGAGGTTTCAGTGTGTGAGGATGGCTTTCTGCGTGTGGGGAAGGGGTTTAAGTGTGTGGGGAAGAGGTTTCAGTGTGTGGGGAAGGGTTTCAGTCTGTAGGGAAAGGTTTCAGTGTGTGTGGAAGAGGTTTCAGTGTTTGGGGATGGGTTTCAGTCTGTAGGGAAGGGGTTTCAGTCTGTGGGGATGTGTTTCAGTCTGTGGGGATGGCTTTCAGTGTGTGGGGAAGGGGTTTCAGTGTGTGGGGAAGAGGTTTCAGTGCGTGGGGAAGGGGTTTCAGTGTGCGGAGAAGTGGATTCAATGTGTGTGGAAGGGGTATCAGTGTGTGGGGAAGGGTTTTCAGTGTGCGGGGAAGGGGTTACAGTGTGTGTGGAAGGGGTTTCAGTGTGTGGGGAAGCGGATTCAGTGTGTGTGGAAGAGGTTTCAGTGTGTGTGTAAGGTGTTTCAGTGTGTGGGGATGGGTTTCAGAGAGTGTGGAAGATGTTTCAGCGTGTGGCGAAGAGGTTTCAGTGTGTGGCGAAGATGTTTCAGTGTGTGTGGAAGAGGATTCAGTGTGTGGGGAAGGAGTTTCAGTGTGTGGGGAAGAGGTGTCAGTGTGTTGGGAAGAGGTTTCAGTGTGAGGGTAAGGGTTTCAGTCTGTGGGGAAGAGCGTTCAGTGTGTGGTGAAGAGGTTTCAGTGTGTGGGGTTGTGTTTCAGTGTGTGGGGATGGGTTTCAGTGTGTGGGGAAGTGGTTTTAGTGTGTGGGGAAGAGGTTTCAGTGTGTGGCGATGGGTTTCAGTGTGTGGGGAAGGGGTTTCAGTGTGTGGGGAAGGGTTTTCAGTGTGTGGGAAGAGATTTCAATGTGTGGGGATGGGATTCAGTGTGTGGTTAAGGGGATTCAGTCTGTGGGGAAGGGGTTTCACTGTGTGGGGAATAGGTTTCAGTGTGTGGGGAAGGGGTTTCAGTGTGCGGGGCAGTGGTTTCAGTGTGTGGGGAAGAGGTTTCAGTGTGTGGGGAAGAGGTTTCGGAGTGTGGGGAAGAGGTTTCAGTGTGTGGGGAAGGAGTTTCAGTGTGTGGTAAAGGGGATTCAGTGTGTGGTGAAGAGGTTTCAGTGTGCGCGGCAGTGGTTACATTGTGTGGGGAAGATGTTTCAGTGTGTAGGGAAGAGGTTTCAGTGTGTGGGGAAGAGGTTTCAGTGTGTGGCGAAGAGGTTTCAGTGTGTGTGGTAGAGGTTTCAGTGTGTGGGGAAGAGGTTTCAGTGTGTGGGGAAGGGGTTTCAGTCTGTGGCGAAGAGGTTTCAGTTTCTGGGAAGAGGAATCAGTGCGTGGGGAAGGGTTTCAGTGTGTGGGGATGGCTTTCTGTGTCTGGGGAAGGGGTTTAAGTGTGTGGGGAAGAGGTATCAGTGTGTGGGGAAGGGTTTCAGTCTGTAGGGAAAGGTTTCAGTGTGTGTGGAAGAGGTTTCAGTGTTTGGGGATGGGTTTCAGTGTGTGGGGAAGGGGTTTCAGTCTGTGGGGATGTGTTTTAGTCTGTGGGGATGGGTTGCAGTGTGTGGGGAAGGGGTTTCAATGTGTGGGGAAGAGGTTTCAGTGCGTGGGGAAGGGGTTTCAGTGGGCGGAGAAGGGGATTCAGTGTGTGAGGAAGGGGTTTCACTGTGTGGGGAAGGGGTTTCAGTGTGCGGGGAAGGGGTTGCAGTGTGTGTGGAAGTGGTTTCAGTGTGTGGGGAAGGGGTTTCAGTGTGTGTGGAAGAGGTTTCAGTGTGTGTGTAAGGTGTTTCAGTGTGTGGGGATGGGTTTCAGTGTGTGTGGAAGATGTTTCAGCGTGTGGCGAAGAGGTTTCAGTGTGTGGGGAAGATGTTTGAGTGTGTGTGGAAGAGGATTCAGTGCCTGGGGAAGGAGTTATCGTGTGTGGGGAAGAGGTTTCAGTGTGTGGGGAAAAGGTTTCAGTGTGTGAGTGAGGGTTTCAGTCTGTGGGGAAGAGCTTTCAGTGTGTGGGGAAGAGGTTTCAGTGTGTGGGGAAGGGTTTCAGTGTGTGGGGATGAGTTTCAGTGTGTGGGGAAGTGGTTTCAGTCTGTGGGGAGGAGGTTTCAGTGTGTGGCGATGAGTTTCAGTGTGTGGGGAAGCAGTTTCTGTGTGTGAGGAAGGGTTTTCAGTGTGTGGGAAGAGATTTCAGTGTGTGGGGATGGGTTTCAGTGTGTGGTTAAGGGGATTCAGTCTGTGGGGAAGGGGTTTCAGTGTGTGGGGAAGAGTTTTCAGTGTGTGGGGAAGGGGTTTCAGTGTGTGGGGCAGTGGTTTCAGTGTGTGGGGAAGAGGTTTCAGTGTGTGGGGAAGAGGTTTCAGAGTGTGGGGAAGGGGTTTCAGTATGTGGGGAAGTGGTTTCAGTGTGTGGGGAAGAGGTTTCAGTGAGTGGGGAAGGGATTTCAGTGTGTGGTGAATGGGATTCGGTGTGTGGGGAAGAGGTTTCAGTGTGCGGGGAAGTGGTGACATTGTGTGGGGAAGAGGTGTCAGTGTGTGGGGAAGATGTTTCAGTGTGTGGCGAAGAGGTTTCAGTGTGTGTGTAAGAGGTTTCAGTGTGTGGGGAAGAGGTTTCAGTGTGTGGGTAAGGGTTTCAGTCTGTGGCGAAGAGGTTTCAGTTTCTGGGAAGACGTTTCAGTGCGTGGGGAAGGGTTTCAGTTTGTGGGGATGGGTTTCAGTGGGAGTTGAAGATGTTTCAGCGTGTGGGGAAGAGGTTTCAGTGTGTGGGGAAGATGTTTCAGTGTGAGTGGAAGAGGTTTCAGTGCGTGGGGAAGGAGTTTCAAGGTGTGGGGAAGAGGTTTCAGTGTGTGGGGTTGGGTTTCACTGTGTGGGGAATGGGTTTCAGTGAGTGGGGAAGGGGTTTCATTGTGTTGGGAAGAGGTTTCAGTGTGTGGGGATGGGTTTCAGTGTGTGGGGAAGGGGTTTCTGTCTGTGTGGAAGAGGTTTCAGTGTTTGGGGAAGAGGTTTCAGTGTGTGGGGAAGAGGTTTCAGAGTGTGGGGAAGGGGTTTCAGTATGTGGGGAAGTGGTTTCAGTGTGTGGGGAAGAGGTTTCAGTGAGTGGGGAAGGGATTTCAGTGTGTGGTGAATGGGATTCGGTGTGTGGGGAAGAGGTTTCAGTGTGTGGGGAAGAGGTTTCAGTGTGTGGCGAAGAGGTTTCAGTGTGTGTGGTAGAGGTTTCAGTGTGTGGGGAAGAGGTTTCAGTGTGTGGGGAAGGGGTTTCAGTCTGTGGCGAAGAGGTTTCAGTTTCTGGGAAGAGGAATCAGTGCGTGGGGAAGGGTTTCAGTGTGTGGGGATGGCTTTCTGTGTCTGGGGAAGGGGTTTAAGTGTGTGGGGAAGAGGTATCAGTGTGTGGGGAAGGGTTTCAGTCTGTAGGGAAAGGTTTCAGTGTGTGTGGAAGAGGTTTCAGTGTTTGGGGATGGGTTTCAGTGTGTGGGGAAGGGGTTTCAGTCTGTGGGGATGTGTTTTAGTCTGTGGGGATGGGTTGCAGTGTGTGGGGAAGGGGTTTCAATGTGTGGGGAAGAGGTTTCAGTGCGTGGGGAAGGGGTTTCAGTGGGCGGAGAAGGGGATTCAGTGTGTGAGGAAGGGGTTTCACTGTGTGGGGAAGGGGTTTCAGTGTGCGGGGAAGGGGTTGCAGTGTTTGTGGAAGTGGTTTCAGTGTGTGGGGAAGGGGTTTCAGTGTGTGTGGAAGAGGTTTCAGTGTGTGTGTAAGGTGTTTCAGTGTGTGGGGATGGGTTTCAGTGTGTGTGGAAGATGTTTCAGCGTGTGGCGAAGAGGTTTCAGTGTGTGGGGAAGATGTTTGAGTGTGTGTGGAAGAGGATTCAGTGCCTGGGGAAGGAGTTATCGTGTGTGGGGAAGAGGTTTCAGTGTGTGGGGAAAAGGTTTCAGTGTGTGAGTGAGGGTTTCAGTCTGTGGGGAAGAGCTTTCAGTGTGTGGGGAAGAGGTTTCAGTGTGTGGGGAAGGGTTTCAGTGTGTGGGGATGAGTTTCAGTGTGTGGGGAAGTGGTTTCAGTCTGTGGGGAGGAGGTTTCAGTGTGTGGCGATGAGTTTCAGTGTGTGGGGAAGCAGTTTCTGTGTGTGAGGAAGGGTTTTCAGTGTGTGGGAAGAGATTTCAGTGTGTGGGGATGGGTTTCAGTGTGTGGTTAAGGGGATTCAGTCTGTGGGGAAGGGGTTTCAGTGTGTGGGGAAGAGTTTTCAGTGTGTGGGGAAGGGGTTTCAGTGTGTGGGGCAGTGGTTTCAGTGTGTGGGGAAGAGGTTTCAGTGTGTGGGGAAGAGGTTTCAGAGTGTGGGGAAGGGGTTTCAGTATGTGGGGAAGTGGTTTCAGTGTGTGGGGAAGAGGTTTCAGTGAGTGGGGAAGGGATTTCAGTGTGTGGTGAATGGGATTCGGTGTGTGGGGAAGAGGTTTCAGTGTGCGGGGAAGTGGTGACATTGTGTGGGGAAGAGGTGTCAGTGTGTGGGGAAGATGTTTCAGTGTGTGGCGAAGAGGTTTCAGTGTGTGTGTAAGAGGTTTCAGTGTGTGGGGAAGAGGTTTCAGTGTGTGGGTAAGGGTTTCAGTCTGTGGCGAAGAGGTTTCAGTTTCTGGGAAGACGTTTCAGTGCGTGGGGAAGGGTTTCAGTTTGTGGGGATGGGTTTCAGTGGGAGTTGAAGATGTTTCAGCGTGAGGGGAAGAGGTTTCAGTGTGTGGGGAAGATGTTTCAGTGTGAGTGGAAGAGGTTTCAGTGCGTGGGGAAGGAGTTTCAAGGTGTGGGGAAGAGGTTTCAGTGTGTGGGGTTGGGTTTCACTGTGTGGGGAATGGGTTTCAGTGAGTGGGGAAGGGGTTTCATTGTGTTGGGAAGAGGTTTCAGTGTGTGGGGATGGGTTTCAGTGTGTGGGGAAGGGGTTTCTGTCTGTGTGGAAGAGGTTTCAGTGTTTGGGGAAGAGGTTTCAGTGTGTGGGGAAGTAGTTTCAGTCAGTGGATAAAGGGTTTCAGTGTGTGGGGAAAAGGTTTCAGTGTTTGGGGAAGAGATTTCAATTTGTGGGGAAGTGGTTTCAGTCTGTGGGGAAGGGGTTTCAGTGTGTGGGGAAGGGGTTTCAGTTATGGGGAACGGGTTTCAATGTGTGGGGAAGGGGTTTCAGTGTGTGTGGAAGAGGTTGCAGGGTGTGGGGAAGAGATTTCAGTGTGTGGGGATGGATTTCAGTGTGTGGGGAAGGGGTTTCAGTGTGTGGGGAAGAGGTTTCAGTGTGTGAGGATGGCTTTCTGCGTGTTGGGAAGGGGTTTAAGTGTGTGGGGAAGAGGTTTCAGTGTGTGGGGAAGGGTTTCATTCTGTGGCGAAGAGGTTTCAGTTTCTGGGAAGACGTTTCAGTGCGTGGGGAAGGGTTTCAGTGTGTGGGGATGGGTTTCAGTGGGAGTTGAAGATGTTTCAGCGTGTGGGGAAGAGGTTTCAGTGTGTGGGGAAGATGTTTCAGTGTAAGTGGAAGAGGTTTCAGTGCGTGGGGAAGGAGTTTCAAGGTGTGGGGAAGAGGTTTCAGTGTGTGGGGTTGGGTTTCACTGTGTGGGGAATGGGTTTCAGTGAGTGGGGAAGGGGTTTCATTGTGTTGGGAAGAGGTTTCAGTGTGTGGGGATGGGTTTCAGTGTGTGGGGAAGGGGTTTCTGTCTGTGTGGAAGAGGTTTCAGTGTTTGGGGAAGAGGTTTCAGTGTGTGGGGAAGTAGTTTCAGTCTGTGGATAAAGGGTTTCAGTGTGTGGGGAAAAGGTTTCAGTGTTTGGGGAAGAGGTTTCAGTTTGTGGGGAAGTGGTTTCAGTCTGTGGGGAAGGGGTTTCAGTGTGTGGGGAAGGGGTTTCAGTTATGGGGAACGGGTTTCAATGTGTGGGGAAGGGGTTTCAGTGTGTGTGGAAGAGGTTGCAGTGTGTGGGGAAGAGATTTCAGTGTGTGGGGATGGATTTCAGTGTGTGGGGAAGGGGTTTCAGTGTGTGGGGAAGAGGTTTCAGTGTGTGAGGATGGCTTTCTGCGTGTTGGGAAGGGGTTTAAGTGTGTGGGGAAGAGGTTTCAGTGTGTGGGGAAGGGTTTCGGTCTGTAGGGAAAGGTTTCAGTGTGTGTGGAAGAGGTTTCAGTGATTGGGGATGGGTTTCAGTGTTTGGGGAAGGGGTTTCAGTCTGTGGGGATGTGTTTCAGTCTGTGGGGATGGGATTCAGTGTGTGGGGAAGGGGTGTCAGTGTGTGGGGAAGAGGTTTCAGTGCGTGTGGAAGGAGTTTCAGTGTGCGGAGAAGGGGATTCAGTGTGTGTGGAAGGGGTTTCAGTGTGTGGGGAAGGGGTTTCAGTGTGCGGGGAAGGGGTTACAGTGTGTGTGGAAGGGGTTTCAGTGTGTGGGGAAGGGGATTCAGTGTGTATGGAAGAGGTTTCAGTGTGTGTGTAAGGTGATTGAGTGTGTGGGGTTGGGTTTCAGAGAGTGTGGAAGATGTTTCAACGTGTGGCGAAGAGGTTTCAGTGTGTGGGGATGATGTTTCAGTGTGTGTGGAAGAGGATTCAGTGAGTGGGGAAGGATTGTCAGTGTGTGGGGAAGAGCTTTCAGTGTGTTGGGAAGAGGTTTCAGTGTGTGGGTAAGGGTTTCAGTCTGTCGGGAAGAGCGTTCAGTGTGTGGGGAAGAGGTTTCAGTGTGTGGGGTTGGGTTTCAGTGTGTGGGGATGGGTTTCAGTGTGTGGGGAAGTGGTTTTAGTGTGTGGGGAAGAGGTTTCAGTGTGTGGCGATGGGTTTCAGTGTGTGGGGAAGGGGTTTCAGTGTGTGGGGAAGGGTTTTCAGTGTGTGGGAAGAGATTTCAGTGTATGGGGATGGGTTTCAGTGTGTGAGGAAGAGGTTTCAGTGTCAGGGGAAGGGGTTTCAGTGTACGGGGCAGTAGTTCCAGTGTGTGGGGAAGAGGTTTCAGTGTGTGGGGAAGAGGTTTCGGAGTGTGGGGAAGAGGTTTCAGTGTGTGGGGAAGGGGTTTCAGTGCGTGGTGAAGGGGATTCAGTGTGTGGGGAAGAGGTTTCAGTTTGCGTGGCAGTGGTTACATTGTGTGGGGAAGAGGTTTCAGTGTGTGGGGAAGAGGTTTCAGTGTGTGGGGAAGAGGTTTCAGTGTGTGGCGAAGAGGTTTCAGTGTGTGTGGAAGAGGTTTCAGTGTGTGGGGAAGAGGTTTCAGTGTGTGGGGAAGGGTTTCAGTCTGTGGCGAAGAGGTTTCAGTTTCTGGGAAGAGGATTCAGTGCGTGGGGAAGGGTTTCAGTGTGTGGGGATGGCTTTATGTGTGTGGGGAAGGGGTTTAAGTGTGTGGGGAAGAGGTATCAGTGTGCGGGGAAGGGTTTCCGTCTGTAGGGAAAGGTTTCAGTGTGTGTGGAAGAGGTTTCAGTTTTTGGGGATGGGTTCAGTGTTTGGGGAAGGGGTTTCAGTCTGTGGGGATGTGTTTCAGTCTGTGGGGATGGGTTTCAGTGTGTGTGGAAGGGGATTCAGTGTGTGTGGAAGGGGTTTCACTGTGTGGGGAACGGGTTTCAGAGTGTGGGGAAGGGGTGACAGTGTGTGTGGAAGGGGTTTCTGTGTGTGGGGAAGGGGTCTCAGTGTGTGTGGAAGAGGTTTCAGTGTGTGTGTAAGGGGTTTCAGTGTGTGGGGATGGGTTTCAGTCAGAGTGGAAGATGTTTAAGCGTGTGGCGAAGAGGTTTCAGTGTGTGGGGAAAATGTTTCAGTGTGTGGAGAAGAGGATTCAGTGCCTGGGGAAGGAGTTATCGTGTGTGGGGAAGAGGTTTCAGTGTGTGGGGAAGAGGTTTCAGTGTGTGGGTGAGGGTTTCAGTCTGTGGGGAAGAGCTTTCAGTGTGTCCGGAAGAGGTTTCAGTGTGTGGGGATGGGTTTCAGTGTGTGGGGATGAGTTTCAGTGTGTGGGGAAGTGGTTTCAGTGTGTGGGGAAGAGGTTTCAGTGTGTGGGCATGGGTTTCAGTGTGTGGGGAAGGGGTTTCAGGGTGTGGGGATGGGTTTTCAGTGTGTGGGAAGAGATTTCAGTCTTTGGGGATGGGTTTCAGTGTGTGGGAAAGGGGATTCAGTCTTTGGGGAAGTGGTTTCAGTGTGTGGGGAAGTGGTTTCAGTGTGTGGGGAAGAGGTTTCAGAGTGTGGGGAAGGGGTTTCTGTCTGTGGGGAAGTGGTTTCAGTGTGTGGGGAAGAGATTTCAGTGTGTGGGGAAGGGGTTTCAGTGCGTGGTGAAGGGGATTCAGTGTGTGGGGAAGAGGTTTCAGTGTGCGCGGAAGGGGTTACATTGTGCGGGTAAGAGGTTTCAGTGTTGGGGTAGAGGTTTCCGTGTGTGGGGAAGAGGTTTCAGTGTGTGGCGAAGAGGTTTCAGTGTGTGTGGAAGAGGTTTCAGTGTGTGGGGAAGAGGTATCAGTGTGTGGGGAAGGGGTTTCAGTGTGTGGGGCAGTGGTTTCAGTGTGTGGGGAAGAGGTTTCAGTGTGTGGGGAAGAGGTTTCAGAGTGTGGGGATGGGGTTTCAGTATGTGGGGAAGTGGTTTCAGTGTGTGGGGAAGGGGTTTCAGTGTGTGGGGAAGAGGTTTCAGTGTGCGGGGAAGGGGTTACATTGTGTGGGGAAGAGGTTTCAGTGTGTGGGGAAGAGGTTTCACTGTGTGGGGAAGAGGTTTCAGTGTGTGGCGAAGAGGATTCACTGTGTGTGTAAGACGTTTCAGTGTGTGGGGAAGAGGTTTCAGTGTGTGGGGAAGCGGTTTCAGTCTGTGGCGAAGAGGTTTCAGTTTCTGGGAAGAGGTTTCAGTGCGTGGGGAAGGGTTTCAGTGTGTGGGGATGGGTTTCAGTGTGTGGGGAAGATGTTTCAATGTGAGTGGAAGAGGTTTCAGTGCGTGGGAAAGGAGTTTCAGTGTGTGGGGAAGACATTTCAGTGTGTGGGGAAGAGGTTTCAGTGTGTGGGGAAGAGGTTTCAGTGTGTGTGGAAGGGTTTTCAGTGCATGGGGAAGGTGTTTCAGTGTGTGGGGAAGAGGTTTCAGTTTGTGGGGAAGGGTTTCAGTCTGTGGGGAAGAGCTTTCAGTGTGTGGGAAAGATGTTTCAGTGTGTGGGGAAGAGATTTTAGTGTATGGGGAAGGGGATACAGTGTGTGGGAAAGAGGTATCAGTGTGCGGGGAAGGGGTTTCAGTGTGTGGGGAAGAGGTTTCAGTGTGTGGGGAAGAGGTTTCAGTGTGTGGGGAAGGGTTTCAGTCTGTGGCGAAGAGGTTTCAGTGTGTGGGAAGAGGTTTCAGTGTGTGGGGAAGGGTTTCAGTCTGTGGGGATGGGTTTCAGTGTGTGGGGAAGGGGTTTCAGTGTGTGGGGATGGGTTTCAGTTTGTGGGGAAGGGGTTTCAGTGTGTGGGGAACAGGTTTCAGTGTGTGGGGTTGGGTTTCAGTGTGTGGGGAAGGTGTTTCAGTGAGTGGGGAAGGGGTTTCATTGTGTTGGGAAGAGGTTTCAGTGTGTGGTGATGGGTTTCAGTGTGTGGGGAAGGGGTTTCTGTCTGTGTGGAAGAGGTTTCAGTGTTTGGGGAAGAGGTTTCAGTGTGTGGGGAAATAGTTTCAGTCTGTGGATAAAGGATTTCAGTGTGTGGGGAAGAGGTTTCAGTGTTTGGGGAAGAGGTTTCAGTTTGTGGGGAAGTGGTTTCAGTCTGTGGGGAAGGGGTTTCAGTGTGTGGGGGAGAGGTTTCAGTAATGGGGAACGGGTGTCAATGTGTGGGGAAGGGGTTTCTGTCTGTGTGGAAGAGGTTGCAGTGTGTGGGGAAGAGGTTTCAGTGTGTGGGGATGGGTTTCACTGTGTGGGGAAGGGGTTTCAGTGTGTGGGGAAGAGGTTTCAGTGTGTGAGGATGGCTTTCTGCGTGTGGGGAAGGGGTTTAAGTGTGTGGGGAAGAGGTTTCAGTGAGTGGGGAAGGGTTTCAGTCTGTAGGGAAAGGTTCCAGTGTGTGTGGAAGAGGTTTCAGTGTTTGGGGATGGGTTGCAGTGTGTGGGGAAGGGGTTTCAGTCTGTGGGGATGTGTTTCAGTCTGTGGGGATGGGTTTCAGTGTGTGGGGAAGGGGTTTCAGTGAGTGGGGAAGAGGTTTTAGTGCGTGGGGAAGGGGTGTCAGTGTGCGGAGAAGGGGTTACAGTGTGTGTGGAAGGTCTTTCAGTGTGTGGGGAAGGGGAGTCAGTGTGTGTGGAAGAGGTTTCAGTGTGTGTGTAAGGTGTTTCAGTGTGTGGGGATGGGTTTCAGAGAGTGTGGAAGATGTTTCAGCGTGTGGCGAAGAGGTTTCAGTGTGTGGCGAAGATGTTTCAGTGTGTGTGGAAGAGGATTCAGTGTGTGGGGAAGGAGTTTCAGTGTGTGGGGAAGAGGTTTCAGTGTGTTGGGAAGAGGTTTCAGTGTGTGGGTAAGGGTTTCAGTCTGTGGGGAAGAGCGTTCAGTGTGTGGGGAAGAGGTTTCAGTGTGTGGGGTTGGGTTTCAGTGTGTGGGGATGGGTTTCAGTGTGTGGGGAAGTGGTTTTAGTGTGTGGGGAAGAGGTTTCAGTGTGTGGCGATGGGTTTCAGTGTGTGGGGAAGGGGTTTCAGTGTGTGGGGAAGGGTTTTCAGTGTGTGGGAAGAGATTTCAGTGTGTGGGGATGGTTTACAGTGTGTGGTTAAGGGGATTCAGTCTGTGGGGAAGGGGTTTCACTGTGTGGGGAAGAGGTTTCAGTGTGTGGGGAAGGGGTTTCAGTGTGCGGGGCAGTGGTTTCAGTGTGTGGGGAAGATGTTTCAGTGTGTGGGGAAGAGGTTTCAGAGTGTGGGGAAGAGGTTTCAGTGTGTGGGGAAGGGGTTTCAGTGTGTGGTGAAGGGGATTCAGTGTGTGGGGAAGAGGTTTCAGTGTGCGCGGCAGTGGTTACATTGTGTGGGGAAGAGGTTTCAGTGCGTGGGGAAGGGGTGTCAGAGTGCGGAGAAGGGGTTACAGTGTGTGTGGAAGGTGTTTCAGTGTGTGGGGAAGGGGAGCCAGTGTGTGTGGAAGAGGTTTCAGTGTGTGTGTAAGGTGTTTCAGTGTGTGGGGATGGGTTTCAGAGAGTGTGGAAGATGTTTCAGCGTGTGGCGAAGAGGTTTCAGTGTGTGGCGAAGATGTTTCAGTGTGTGTGGAAGAGGTTTCAGTATGTTGGGAAGAGGTTTCAGTGTGTGGGTAAGGGTTTCAGTCTGTGGGGAAGAGCGTTCAGTGTGTGGGGAAGAGGTTTCAGTGTGTGGGGATGTGTTTCAGTGTGTGGGGATGTGTTTCAGTGTGTGGGGAAGTGGTTTTAGAGTGTGGGGAAGAGGTTTCAGTGTGTGGCGATGTGTTTCAGTGTGTCGGGAAGGGGTTTCAGTGTGTGGGGAAGGGTTTTCAGTGTGTGGGAAGAGATTTCAGTGTGTGGGGATGGTTTACAGTGTGTGGTTAAGGGGATTCAGTCTGTGGGGAAGGGGTTTCAGTGTGTGGGGAAGAGGTTTCAGTGTGTGGGGAAGGGGTTTCAGTGTGCGGGGCAGTGGTTTCAGTGTGTGGGGAAGAGGTTTCAGTGTGTGGGGAAGAGGTTTCAGAGTGTGGGGAAGAGGTTTCAGTGTGTGGGGAAGGGGTTTCAGTGTGTGGTGAAGGGGATTCAGTGTGTGGGGAAGAGGTTTCAGTGTGCGCGGCAGTGGTTACATTGTGTGGGGACGAGGTTTCAGTGTGTGGGGAAGAGGTTTCAGTGTGTGGGGAAGAGGTTTCAGTGTGTGGGGATGGTTTACAGTGTGTGGTTAAGGGGATTCAGTCTGTGGGGAAGGGGTTTCACTGTGTGGGGAAGAGGTTTCAGTGTGTGGGGAAGGGGTTTCAGTGTGCGGGGCAGTGGTTTCAGTGTGTGGGGAAGATGTTTCAGTGTGTGGGGAAGAGGTTTCAGAGTGTGGGGAAGAGGTTTCAGTGTGTGGGGAAGGGGTTTCAGTGTGTGGTGAAGGGGATTCAGTGTGTGGGGAAGAGGTTTCAGTGTGCGCGGCAGTGGTTACATTGTGTGGGGAAGAGGTTTCAGTGCGTGGGGAAGGGGTGTCAGAGTGCGGAGAAGGGGTTACAGTGTGTGTGGAAGGTGTTTCAGTGTGTGGGGAAGGGGAGTCAGTGTGTGTGGAAGAGGTTTCAGTGTGTGTGTAAGGTGTTTCAGTGTGTGGGGATGGGTTTCAGAGAGTGTGGAAGATGTTTCAGCGTGTGGCGAAGAGGTTTCAGTGTGTGGCGAAGATGTTTCAGTGTGTGTGGAAGAGGATTCAGTGTGTGGGGAAGGAGTTTCAGTGTGTGGGGAAGAGGTTTCAGTGTGTTGGGAAGAGGTTTCAGTGTGTGGGTAAGGGTTTCAGTCTGTGGGGAAGAGCGTTCAGTGTGTGGGGAAGAGGTTTCAGTGTGTGGGGATGTGTTTCAGTGTGTGGGGATGGGTTTCAGTGTGTGGGGAAGTGGTTTTAGAGTGTGGGGAAGAGGTTTCAGTGTGTGGCGATGGGTTTCAGTGTGTGGGGAAGGGGTTTCAGTGTGTGGGGAAGGGTTTTCAGTGTGTGGGAAGAGATTTCAGTGTGTGGGGATGGTTTACAGTGTGTGGTTAAGGGGATTCAGTCTGTGGGGAAGGGGTTTCAGTGTGTGGGGAAGAGGTTTCAGTGTGTGGGGAAGAGGTTTCAGTGTGTGGGGAAGAGGTTTCAGAGTGTGGGGAAGAGGTTTCAGTGTGTGGGGAAGGGGTTTCAGTGTGTGGTGAAGGGGATTCAGTGTGTGGGGAAGAGGTTTCAGTGTGCGCGGCAGTGGTTACATTGTGTGGGGACGAGGTTTCAGTGTGTGGGGAAGAGGTTTCAGTGTGTGGGGAAGAGGTTTCAGTGTGTGGCGAAGAGGTTTCAGTGTGTGTGGTAGAGGTTTCAGTGTGTGGGGAAGAGGTTTCAGTGTGTGGGGAAGGGGTTTCAGTCTGTGGCGAAGAGGTTTCAGTTTCTGGGAAGAGGATTCAGTGCGTGGGGAAGGGTTTCAGTGTGTTGGGATGGCTTTCTGTGTCTGGGGAAGGGGGTTAAGTGTGTGGGGAAGAGGTATCAGTGTGTGGGGAAGGGTTTCAGTCTGTAGGGAAAGGTTTCAGTGTGTGTGGAAGAGGTTTCTGTGTTTGGGGATGGGTTTCAGTGTGTGGGGAAGGGGTTTCAGTCTGTGGGGATGTGTTTCAGTCTGTGGGGATGGGTTTCAGTGTGTGGGGAAGGGGTTTCAATGTGTGGGGAAGAGGTTTCAGTGCGTGGGGAAGGGGTTTCAGTGGGCGGAGAAGGGGATTCAGTGTGTGAGGAAGGGGTTTCACTGTGTGTGGAAGATGTTTCAGCGTGTGGCGAAGATGTTTCAGTGTGTGGGGAAGATGTTTCAGTGTGTGTGGAAGAGGATGCAGTGCCTGGGGAAGGAGTTATCGTGTGTGGGGAAGAGGTTTCCGTGTGTGGGGAAGAGGTTTCAGTGTGTGGGTGAGGGTTTCAGTCTGTGGGGAAGAGCTTTCAGTGTGTGGGGAAGAGGTTTCAGTGTGTGGGGATGGGTTTCAGTTTGTGGGGATGAGTCTCAGTGTGTGGGGAAGTGGTTTCAGTGTGTGGCGATGTGTTTCAGTGTGTGGGGAAGCAGTTTCAGTGTGTGAGGAAGGGTTTTCAGTGTGTGGGAAGAGATTTCAGTGTCTGGGGATGGGTTTTAGTGTGTGGTTAAGGGGATTCAGTCTGTGGGGAAGGGTTTTCAGTTTGTGGGGCAGTGGTTTCAGTGTGTGGGGGAGAGGTTTCAGTGTGTGGGGAAGAGGTTTCAGATTGTGGGGAAGGGGTTTCAGTATGTGGGGAAGTGGTTTCAGTGTGTGGGGAAGAGGTTTCAGTGAGTGGGGAAGGGGTTTCAGTGTGTGGTGAAAGGGATTCGGGGTGTGGGGAAGAGGTTTCAGTATGCGGGGAAGTGGTTACATTGTGTGGGGAAGAGATTTCAGTGTGTGGGGAAGAGGTTTCAGTGCGTGGCGAAGAAGTTTCAGTGTGTGTGTAAGAGGTTTCAGTGTGTGTGGAAGAGGTTTCAGTGTGTGGGGAAGGGTTTCAGTCTGTGGCGAAGAGGTTTCAGTTTCTGGGAAGAGGTTTCAGTGCGTGGGGAAGGGTTTCAGTGTGTGGGGATGGGGTTCAGTGGGAGTTGAAGATGTTTCAGCGTGTGGGGAAGGGGTTTCAGTGTGTGGGGAAGATGTTTCAGTGAGAGTGGAAGAGGTTCCAGTGCGTGGGGAAGGAGTTTCAAGGTGTGGGGAAGAGGTTTCAGTGTGTGGGGAATAGGTTTCAGTGTGTGGGGAAGAGGTTTCAGTGTGTGTGGAAGGGGTTTCAGTGCATGGGGAAGGAGTTTCAAGGTGTGGGGAAGAGGTTTCAGTGTGTGGGGAATAGGTTTCAGTGTGTGGGAAAGATGTTTCAGTGTGTGGGGAAGGGGTTTCAGTGTGTGGGGAAATGGTTTCAGTCTGTGGGGAAGAGGTTTCTGTGTGTGGGGAAGAGGTTTCAGTGTGTGGGGAAGGGTTTCAGTCTGTGGGGAAGAGCTTTCAGTGTGTGGGAAAGATGTTTCAGTGTGTGGGGAAGGGGTTTCAGTGTGTGGGGAAATGGTTTCAGTCTGTGGGGAAGAGGTTTCTGTGTGTGGGGAAGAGGTTTCAGTGTGTGGGGAAGAGGTTTCAGTGTGTGGTGAAAGGGATACAGTGTGTGGGAAAGAGGTATCAGTGTGCGGGGAAAGGGTTTCAGTGTGTGGGGAAGAGGTTTCTGTGTGTGGGGAAGAGGTTTCAGTGTGTGGGGAAGGGTTTCAGTCTGTGGCGAAGAGGTTTCAGTGTGTGGGAAGAGGTTTCAGTGTGTGGGGAAGTGGTTCAGTGTGTGGGGATGGGTTTAAGTGTGTGGGGAAGGGGTTTCAGTGTGTGGGGATGGGTTTCAGTGTGTGGGGAAGGGGTTTCAGTGTGTGGGGAATAGGTTTCAGTGTGTGGGGTTGGGTTTCACTGTGTGGGGAATGGGTTTCAGTGAGTGGGGAAGGGGTTTCATTGTGTTGGGAAGAGGTTTCAGTGTGTGGGGATGGGTTTCAGTGTGTGAGGAAGGGGTTTCTGTCTGTGTGGAAGAGGTTTCAGTGTTTGGGGAAGAGGTTTCAGTGTGTGGGGAAGTAGTTTCAGTCTGTGGATAAAGGGTTTCAGTGTGTGGGGAAAAGGTTTCAGTGTTTGGGGAAGAGGTTTCAGTTTGTGGGGAAGTGGTTTCAGTCTGTGGGGAAGGGGTTTCAGTGTGTGGGGAAGGGGTTTCAGTTATGGGGAACGGGTTTCAATGTGTGGGGAAGGGGTTTCAGTGTGTGTGGAAGAGGTTGCAGTGTGTGGGGAAGAGATTTCCGCGTGTCGGGATGGGTTTCAGTGTGTGGGGAAGGGGTTTCAGTGTGTGGGGAATAGGTTTAAGTGTGTGAGGATGGCTTTCTGCGTGTGGGGAAGGGGTTTAAGTGTGTGGGGAAGAGGTTTCAGTGTGTCGGGAAGGGTTTCAGTCTGTAGGGAAAGGTTTCAGTGTGTGTGGAAGAGGTTTCAGTGTTTGGGGATAGGTTTCAGTGTGTGGGGAAGGGGTTTCAGTCTGTGGGGATGTGTTTCAGTCTGTGGGGATGGGATTCAGTGTGTGGGGAAGGGGTTTCAGTGTGTGGCGAAGAGGTTTCAGTGCGTGTGGAAGGGGTTTCAGTGTGCGGAGAATGGGATTCAGTGTGTGTGGAAGGGGTTTCTGTGTGTGGGGAAGGGGTTTCAGTGTGCGGGGAAGGGGTTACAGTGTGTGTGGAAGGGGTTTCAGTGTGTGGGGAAGGGGATTCAGTGTTTGTGGAAGAGGTTTCAGTGTGTGTGTAAGGTGTTTCAGCGTGTGGGGTTGGGTTTCAGAGAGTGTGGAAGATGTTTCAACGTGTGGCGAAGAGGTTTCAGTGTGTGGGGAAGATGTTTCAGTGTGTGTGGAAGAGGATTCAGTGTGTGGGGAAGGAGTGTCAGTGTGTGGGGAAGAGGTTTCAGTGTGTTGGGAAGAGGTTTCAGTGTGTGGGTAAGGGTTTCAGTCTGTGGGGAAGAGCGTTCAGTATGTGGGGAAGAGGTTTCAGTGTGTGGGGTTGGGTTTCAGTGTGTGGGGATGGGTTTCAGTGTGTGGGGAAGTGGTTTTAGTGTGTGGGGAATAGGTTTCAGTGTGTGGCGATGGGTTTCAGTGTGTGGGGATGGGGTTTCAGAGTGTGTGGAAGGGTTTTCAGTGTGTGGGAAGAGATTTCAGTGTATGGGGATGGGTTTCAGTGTATGGTTAAGGGGATTCAGTCTGTGGGGAAGGTGTTTCAGTGTGTGGGGAAGAGGTTTCAGTGTGTGGGGAAGGGGTTTCAGTGTGCGGGGCAGTGGTTTCAGTGTGTGGGGAAGAGGTTTCAGTGTGTGGGGAAGAGGTTTCGGAGTGTGGGGAAGAGGTTTCAGTGTGTGGGGAAGGGGTTTCAGTGCGTGGTGAAGTCATTCAGTGTGTGGGGAAGAGGTTTCAGTTTGTGTGGCAGTGGTTACATTGTGTGGGGAAGAGGTTTCAGTGTGTGGGGAATAGGTTTCAGTGTGTGGGGCAGAGGTTTCAGTGTGTGGCGAAGAGGTTTCAGTGTGTGTGGAAGAGGTTTCAGTGTGTGGGGAAGAGGTTTCAGTGTGTGGGGAAGGGTTTCAGTCTGTGGTGAAGAGGTTTCAGTTTCTGGGAAGAGGATTCAGTGCGTGGGGAAGGGTTTCAGTGTGTGGGGATGGGTTTTTGTGTTTGTTGGGAAAGGGTTTAAGTGTGTGGGGAAGAGGTATCAGTGTGTGGGGAAGGGTTTCAGTCTGTAGGGAAAGGTTTCAGTGTGTGTGGAAGAGGTTTCAGTGTTTGGGGATGGGTTTCAGTGTTTGGGGAAGGGGTTTCAGTCTGTGGGGATTTGTTTCAGTCTGTGGGGATGGGTTTCAGTGTGTGGGGAAGGGGTTTCAGTGTGCGGAGAAGGGGATTCAGTGTGTGTGGAAGGGGTTTCACTGTGTGGGGAAGGGGTTTCAGTGTGCGGGGAAGGGGTTACAGTGTGTGTGGAAGGGGTTTCTGTGTGTGGGGAAGGGGTTTCAGTGTGTGGAGATGGGTTTCAGTGAATGTGGAAGATGTTTAAGCGTGTGGCGAAGAGGTTTCAGTGTGTGGGGAAAATGTTTCAGTGTGTGGGGAAGAGGTTTCAGTGTGTGGGTGAGGGTTTCAGTCTGTGGGGAAGAGCTTTCAGTGTGTCCGGAAGAGGTTTCAGTGTGTGGGGATGGGTTTCAGTGTGTGGGGATGAGTTTCAGTGTGTGGGGAAGTGGTTTCAGTATGTGGGGAAGAGGTTCCAGTGTGTGGGGATGGGTTTCAGTGTGTGGGGAAGGGGTTTCAGGGTGTGGGGAAGGGTTTTCAGTGTGTGGGAAGAGATTTCATTCTTTGGAGATGGGTTTCAGTGTTTGGGAAAGGGGATTCAGTCTTTGGGGAAGTGGTTTCAGTGTGTGGGGAAGAGGTTTCAGAGGGTGGGGAAGGGGTTTTAGTCTGTGGGGAAGTGGTTTCAGTGTGTGGGGAAGAGGTTTCAGTGTGTGGGGAAGGGGTTTCAGTGCGTGGTGAAGGGGATTCAGTGTGTGGGGAAGAAGTTTCAGTGTGCGGGGAAGGGATTACATAGTGCGGGGAAGAGGTTTCAGTGTGTGGGGTAGAGGTTTCAGTGTGTGGGGAAGAGGTTTCAGTGTGTGGCGAAGAGGTTTCAGTGTGTGTGGAAGAGGTTTCAGTGTGTGGGGAAGAGGTTTCCGTGTGTCGGGATGGGTTTCAGTGTGTGGGGAAGGGGTTTCATTGTGTGGGGAAGAGGTTTAAGTGTGTGAGGATGGCTTTCTGCGTGTGGGGAAGGGGTTTAAGTGTGTGGAGAAGAGGTTTCAGTGTGTCGGGAAGGGTTTCAGTCTGTAGGGAAAGGTTTCAGTGTGTGTGGAAGAGGTTTCAGTGTTTGGGGATAGGTTTCAGTGTGTGGGGAAGGGGTTTCAGTCTGTGAGGATGTGTTTCAGTCTGTGGGGATGGGTTTCAGTGTGTGGGGAAGGGGTTTCAGTGTGTGGCGAAGAGGTTTCAGTGCGTGTGGAAGGGGTTTCAGTGTGCGGAGAAGGGGATTCAGTGTGTGTGGAAGGGGTTTCTGTGCGTGGGGAAGGGGTTTCAGTGTGCGGGGAAGGGGTTACAGTGTGTGTGGAAGGGGTTTCAGTGTGTGGGGAAGGGGATTCAGTGTGTGTGGAAGAGGTTTCAGTGTGTGTGTAATGTGTTTCAGTGTGTGGGGTTGGGTATCAGAGAGTGTGGAAGATGTTTCAACGTGTGCCGAAGAGGTTTCAGTGTGTGGGGAAGATGTTTCAGTGTGTGTGGAAGAGGATTCAGTGTGTGGGGAAGGAGTGTCAGTGTGTGGGGAAGAGGTTTCAGTGTGTTGGGAAGAGGTTTCAGTGTGTGGGTAAGGGTTTCAGTCTGTGGGGAAGAGCGTTCAGTGTGTGGGGAAGAGGTTTCAGTGTGTGGGGTTGGGTTTCAGTGTGTGGGGATGGGTTTCAGTGTGTGGGGAAGTGGTTTTAGTGTGTGGGGAAGAGGTTTCAGTGTGTGGCGATGGGTTTCAGTGTGTGTGGAAGGGGTTTCAGTGTGTGGGGAAGGGTTTTCAGTGTGTGGGAAGAGATTTCAGTGTATGGGGATGGGTTTCAGTGTGTGATTAAGGGGATTCAGTCTGTGGGGAAGGTGTTTCAGTGTGTGGGGAAGAGGTTTCAGTGTGTGGGGAAGGGGTTTCAGTGTGCGGGGCAGTGGTTTCAGTGTGTGGGGAAGAGGTTTCAGTGTGTGGGGAAGAGGTTTCGCAGTGTGGGAAAGAGGTTTCAGTGTGTGGGGAAGGGGTTTCAGTGCGTGGTGAAGGGGATTCAGTGTGTGGGGAAGAGGTATCAGTTTGCGTGGCAGTGATTACATTGTGTGGGGAAGAGGTTTCAGTGTGTGGGGAAGAGGTTTCAGTGTGTGGGACAGAGGTTTCAGTGTGTGGCGAAGAGGTTTCAGTTTGTGTGGAAGAGGTTTCAGTGTGTGGGGAAGAGGTTTCAGTGTGTGGGGAAGGGTTTCAGTCTGTGGCGAAGAGGTTTCAGTTTCTGGGAAGAGGATTCAGTGCGTGGGGAAGGGTTTCAGTGTGTGGGGATGGCTTTTTGTGTTTGTTGGGAAAGGGTTTAAGTGTGTGGGGAAGAGGTATCAGTGTGTGGGGAAGGGTTTCAGTCTGTAGGGAAAAGTTTCAGTGTGTGTGGAAGAGGTTTCAGTGTTTGGGGATGGGTTTCAGTGTTTGGGGAAGGTGTTTCAGTCTGTGGGGATGTGTTTCAGTCTGTGGGGATGGGTTTCAGTGTGTGGGGAAGGGGTTTCAGTGTGCGGAGAAGGGGATTCAGTGTGTGTGGAAGGGGTTTCACTGTGTGGGGAAGGGGTTTCAGTGTGCGGGGAAGGGGTTACAGTGTGTGGGGAAGGGGTTTCTGTGTGTGGGGAAGGGGTTTCAGTGTGTGTGGAAGAGGTTTCAGTGTGTGTGTAAGGGGTTTCAGTGTGTGGAGATGGGTTTCAGTGAGTGTGGAAGATGTTTAAGCGTGTGGCGAAGAGGTTTCAGTGTGTGGGGAAAATGTTTCAGTGTGTGGGGAAGAGGTTTCAGTGTGTGGGTGAGGGTTTCAGTCTGTGGGGAAGAGCTTTCAGTGTGTCCGGAAGAGGTTTCAGTGTGTGGGGATGGGTTTCAGTGTGTGGGGATGAGTTTCAGTGTGTGGGGAAGTGGTTTCAGTGTGTGGGGAAGAGGTTTCAGTGTGTGGGGATGGGTTTCAGTGTGTGGGGAAGGGGTTTCAGGGTGTGGGGAAGGGTTTTCAGTGTGTGGGAAGAGATTTCAGTCTTTGGGGATGGGTTTCAGTGTGTGGGAAAGGGGATTCAGTCTTTGGGGAAGTGGTTCAGTGTGTGGGGAAGTGGTTTCAGTGTGTGGGGAAGAGGTTTCAGAGTGTGGGGAAGGGGTTTCAGTCTGTGGGGAAGTGGTTTCAGTGTGTGGGGAAGAGGTTTCAGTGTGTGGGGAAGGGGTTTCAGTGCGTGGTGAAGGGGATTCTGTGTGTGGGGAAGAGGTTTCAGTGTGCGGGGAAGGGGTTACATTGTGCGGGGAAGAGGTTTCAGTGTGTGGGGTAGAGGTTTCAGTGTGTGGGGAAGAGGTTTCAGTGTGTGGCGAAGAGGTTTCAGTGTGTGTGGAAGAGGTTTCAGTGTGTGGGGAAGAGGTTTCAGTGTGTGTGGAAGGGTTTCAGTCTGTGGCGAAGATGTTTCAGTTTCTGGGAAGAGGTTTCAGTGCGTGGGGAAGGGTTTCAGTGTGTGGGGAAGGGGTTTCAGTGAGTGGGGATGGGGTTTCAGTGTGTGGGGAAGAGGTTTCAGTGTGTGGGGAAGAGGTTTCAGAGAGTGGGGAAGGGGTTTCAGTCTGTGGGGAAGTGGTTTCTGTGTGTGGGGAAGAGGTTTCAGTGTGTGGGGAAGAGGTTTCAGAGTGTGGTGTAAGGGAATCAGTGTGTGGGGAGGAGGTTTCAGTGTGCGGGGAAGGGGTTTCAGTGTGTGGGGGTGAGGTCTCAGTGTGTGGGGAAGAGGTTTCAGTGTTTGGGGAAGAGGTTTCAGTGTTTTTGGAAGAGGTTTCAGTGCGTGGGGAAGGGTTTCAGTCTGTGGCGAAGAGGTTTCAGTGTGTGGGTAACAGCTTTCAGTGTGTGGGGAAGTGTTTCAGTGTGTGGGGATGGGTTTCAGTGTGTGGGGAATGGGTTACAGTCTGTGGGGAATAGGTTTCAGTGTGTGGGGAAGGGGTTTCAGTGTGTAGGGAAGGGGTTTCAGTGTGTGGGGATGAGGTTTCAGTGTGTGGGGAAGGTTTCAGTGTGTGGGGATGGGTTTCAGTGTGTGGGGAATGGGTTTCAGTGTGTGGGGAAGAGGTTTCCGTGTGTGGGGAAGGGGTTTTAGTGTGTGGGGAAGGTGTTTCAGTGTGTGGGGAAGAGGCTACAGTGTGTGGGGAAGAGGTTTCAATGAGTGGGGAAGGGGTTTCAGTCTGTGGGGAAGAGATTTCAGTGTGTGGGGATTTGGTTTCAGTGTGTGGGGAAGGCGTTTCAGTCTGTGGAGAAGTGGTTTCAGTGTGTGTGGAAGAGGTTTCAGTGTGTGGGGAAGAGGTTTCAGTGTATGGGGAAGGGGTTTCAGTGTGTGGGGAAGAGGTTTCTGCGTGTGGGTAAGAGGTTTCAGTGTGTGGGAATGGATTTCAGCGTGTGGGGAAGGGGTTTCAGTATGTGGGGAAGAGGTTTCAGTGTGTGGGGATGGGTTTCAGTGTGTGGGGAAGGGTTTCAGTGTATGGGGAAGAGTTTTCATGTGTGTGGGGATTGATTTCAATGTGTGGGGAAGGGGTTTCAGTCTGTGGGGAAGTGGTTTCAGTGTGTGGGGAAGGGGTTTCAGTGAGTGGTGAAGGGGATTCAGTGTGTGGGGAAGAGGTATCGTTTGCGTGGCAGTGATTACATTGTGTGGGGAAGAGGTTTCAGTGTGTGGGGAAGAGGTTTCAGTGTGTGGGACAGAGGTTTCAGTGTGTGGCGAAGAGGTTTCAGTGTGTGTGGAAGAGGTTTCAGTGTGTGGGGAAGAGGTTTCAGTGTGTGGGGAAGGGTTTCAGTCTGTGGCGAAGAGGTTTCAGTTTCTGGGAAGAGGATTCATTGCGTGGGGAAGGGTTTCAGTGTGTGGGGATGGCTTTTTGTGTTTGTTGGGAAAGGGTTTAAGTGTGTGGGGAAGAGGTATCAGTGTGTGGGGAAGGGTTTCAGTCTGCAGGGAAAGGTTTCAGTGTGTGTGGAAGAGGTTTCAGTGTTTGGGGATGGGTTTCCGTGTTTGGGGAAGGTGTTTCAGTCTGTGGGGATGTGTTTCAGTCTGTGGGGATGGGTTTCAGTGTGTGGGGAAGGGGTTTCAGTGTGCGGAGAAGGGGATTCAGTGTGTGTGGAAGGGGTTTCACTGTGTGGGGAAGGGGTTTCAGTGTGCGGGGAAGGGGTTACAGTGTGTGTGGAAGGGGTTTCTGTGTGTGGGGAAGGGGTTTCAGTGTGTGTGGAAGAGGTTTCAGTGTGTGTGTAAGGGGTTTCAGTGTGTGGAGATGGGTTTCAGTGAGTGTGGAAGATGTTTAAGAGTGTGGCGAAGAGGTTTCAGTGTGTGGGGAAAATGTTTCAGTGTGTGGGGAAGAGGTTTCAGTGTGTGGGTGAGGGTTTCAGTCTGTGGGGAAGAGCTTTCAGTGTGTCCGGAAGAGGTTTCAGTGTGTGGGGATGGGTTTCAGTGTGTGGGGATGAGTTTCAGTGTGTGGGGAAGTGGTTTCAGTGTGTGGGGAAGAGGTTTCAGTGTGTGGGGATGGGTTTCAGTGTGTGGGGAAGGGGTTTCAGGGTGTGGGGAAGGGTTTTCAGTGTGTGGGAAGAGATTTCAGTCTTTGGGGATGGGTTTCAGTGTGTGGGAAAGGGGATTCAGTCTTTGGGGAAGTGGTTCAGTGTGTGGGGAAGTGGTTTCAGTGTGTGGGGAAGAGGTTTCAGAGTGTGGGGAAGGGGTTTCAGTCTGTGGGGAAGTGGTTTCAGTGTGTGGGGAAGAGGTTTCAGTGTGTGGGGAAGGGGTTTCAGTGCGTGGTGAAGGGGATTCTGTGTGTGGGGAAGAGGTTTCAGTTTGCGGGGAAGGGGTTACATTGTGCGGGGAAGAGGTTTCAGTGTGTGGGGTAGAGGTTTCAGTGTGTGGGGAAGAGGTTTCAGTGTGTGGCGAAGAGGTTTCAGTGTGTGTGGAAGAGGTTTCAGTGTGTGGGGAAGAGGTTTCAGTGTGTGGGGAAGGGTTTCAGTCTGTGGCGAAGATGTTTCAGTTTCTGGGAAGAGGTTTCAGTGCGTGGGGAAGGGTTTCAGTGTGTGGGGAAGGGGTTTCAGTGTGTGGGGATGGGGTTTCAGTGTGTGGGGAAGAGGTTTCAGTGTGTGGGGAAGAGGTTTCAGAGTGTGGTGTAAGGCAATCAGTGTGTGGGGAGGAGGTTTCAGTGTGCGGGGAAGAGGTTTCAGTGTTTGGGGAAGAGGTTTCAGTGTTTTTGGAAGAGGTTTCAGTGCGTGGGGAAGGGTTTCAGTCTGTGGCGAGGAGGTTTCAGTGTGTGGGTAACAGCTTTCAGTGTGTGGGGAAGTGTTTCAGTGTGTGGGGATGGGTTTCAGTGTGTGGGGAATGGGTTACAGTCTGTGGGGAATAGGTTTCAGTGTGTGGGGAAGGGGTTTCAGTGTGTAGGGAAGGGGTTTCAGTGTGTGGGGATGAGGTTTCAGTGTGTGGGGAAGGTTTCAGTGTGTGGGGATGGGTTTCAGTGTGTGGGGAATGGGTTTCAGTGTGTGGGTAAGAGGTTTCCGTGTGTGGGGAAGGGGTTTTAGTGTGTGGGGAAGGTGTTTCAGTGTGTGGGGAAGAGGCTACAGTGTGTGGGGAAGAGGTTTCAATGAGTGGGGAAGGGGTTTCAGTCTGTGGGGAAGAGATTTCAGTGTGTGGGGATTTGGTTTCAGTGTGTGGGGAAGGCGTTTCAGTCTGTGGAGAAGTGGTTTCAGTGAGTGTGGAAGAGGTTTCAGTGTGTGGGGAAGAGGTTTCAGTGTATGGGGAAGGGGTTTCAGTGTGTGGGGAAGAGGTTTCTGCGTGTGGGTAAGAGGTTTCAGTGTGTGGGAATGGGTTTCAGCGTGTGGGGAAGGGGTTTCAGTATGTGGGGAAGAGGTTTCAGTGTGTGGGGATGGGTTTCAGTGTGTGGGGAAGGGTTTCAGTGTATGGGGAAGAGTTTTCAGTGTGTGGGGATTGATTTCAATGTGTGGGGAAGGGGTTTCAGTCTGTGGGGAAGTGGTTTCAGTGTGTGGGGAAGAGGTTTCAGTGTGTGGGGAAGGGGTTTCAGTGTGTGGTGATGGGAAATCAGTGTGTGTGGAAGAGGTTTCAGTGTGCCGGGAAGGGGTTACATTGTGCGGGGAAGAGGTTTCAGTGTGTGGGGAAGAGGTTTCAGTGTGTGGGGAAGAGGTTTCAGTGTGTGGGGAAGAGGTTTCAGAGTGTGGGGAAGGGGTTTCAGTCTGTGGGGAAGTGGTTTCAGTGTGTGGGGAAGAGGTTTCAGTGTGTGGGGAAGGGGTTTCAGTGCGTGGTGAAGGGGATTCTGTGTGTGGGGAAGAGGTTTCAGTTTGCGGGGAAGGGGTTACATTGTGCGGGGAAGAGGTTTCAGTGTGTGGGGTAGAGGTTTCAGTGTGTGGGGAAGAGGTTTCAGTGTGTGGCGAAGAGGTTTCAGTGTGTGTGGAAGAGGTTTCAGTGTGTGGGGAAGAGGTTTCAGTGTGTGGGGAAGGGTTTCAGTCTCTGGCGAAGATGTTTCAGTTTCTGGGAAGAGGTTTCAGTGCGTGGGGAAGGGTTTCAGTGTGTGGGGAAGGGGTTTCAGTGTGTGGGGATGGGGTTTCAGTGTGTGGGGAAGAGGTTTCAGTGTGTGGGGAAGAGGTTTCAGAGAGTGGGGAAGGGGTTTCAGTCTGTGGGGAAGTGGTTTCTGTGTGTGGGGAAGAGGTTTCAGTGTGTGGGGAAGAGGTTTCAGAGTGTGGTGTAAGGCAATCAGTGTGTGGGGAGGAGGTTTCAGTGTGCGGGGAAGAGGTTTCAGTGTTTGGGGAAGAGGTTTCAGTGTTTTTGGAAGAGGTTTCAGTGCGTGGGGAAGGGTTTCAGTCTGTGGCGAGGAGGTTTCAGTGTGTGGGTAACAGCTTTCAGTGTGTGGGGAAGTGTTTCAGTGTGTGGGGATGGGTTTCAGTGTGTGGGGAATGGGTTACAGTCTGTGGGGAATAGGTTTCAGTGTGTGGGGAAGGGGTTTCAGTGTGTAGGGAAGGGGTTTCAGTGTGTGGGGATGAGGTTTCAGTGTGTGGGGAAGGTTTCAGTGTGTGGGGATGGGTTTCAGTGTGTGGGGAATGGGTTTCAGTGTGTGGGGAAGAGGTTTCCGTGTGTGGGGAAGGGGTTTTAGTGTGTGGGGAAGGTTTTTCAGTGTGTGGGGAAGAGGCTACAGTGTGTGGGGAAGAGGTTTCAATGAGTGGGGAAGGGGTTTCAGTCTGTGGGGAAGAGATTTCAGTGTGTGGGGATTTGGTTTCAGTGTGTGGGGAAGGCGTTTCAGTCTGTGGAGAAGTGGTTTCAGTGAGCGTGGAAGAGGTTTCAGTGTGTGGGGAAGAGGTTTCAGTGTATGGGGA
The DNA here is from genome assembly GCF_036365525.1 of Heterodontus francisci. Lineage (NCBI taxonomy): Eukaryota > Metazoa > Chordata > Chondrichthyes > Heterodontiformes > Heterodontidae > Heterodontus > Heterodontus francisci. Next base: position 1,800,873 of record NW_027142229.1, on the reverse strand, counting down.
AGGGGTTTCAGTGTGTGGGGAAGAGGTTTCTGCGTGTGGGTAAGAGGTTTCAGTGTGTGGGAATGGGTTTCAGCGTGTGGGGAAGGGGTTTCAGTATGTGGGGAAGAGGTTTCAGTGTGTGGGGATGGGTTTCAGTGTGTGGGGAAGGGTTTCAGTGTATGGGGAAGAGTTTTCAGTGTGTGGGGATTGATTTCAATGTGTGGGGAAGGGGTTTCAGTCTGTGGGGAAGTGGTTTCAGTGTGTGGGGAAGAGGTTTCAGTGTGTGGGGAAGGGGTTTCAGTGTGTGGTGATGGGAAATCAGTGTGTGTGGAAGAGGTTTCAGTGTGCCGGGAAGGGGTTACATTGTGCGGGGAAGAGGTTTCAGTGTGTGGGGAAGAGGTTTCAGTGTGTGGGGAAGAGGTTTCAGTGTGTGGCGAAGAGGTTTCAGTGTGTGTGGAAGAGGTTTCAGTATGTGGGGAAGAGGTTTCAGTGTGTGGGGAAGGGTTTCAGTCTGTGGCGAAGATGTTTCAGTTTCTGGGAAGAGGTTTCAGTGCGTGGGGAAGGGTTTCAATGTGTGGGGATAGGGTTCAGTGTGTGGGGAAGGTGTTTCAGTGCGTGGGGAAGAGTTTTCAGTTTCTGGGAAGAGGTTTCAGTGCGTGGGGAAGGGTTTCAGTGTGTGGGGATAGGGTTCAGTGTGTGGGGAAGGGGTTTCAGTGCGTGGGGAAGGGTTTCAGTCTGTGGCGAGGAGGTTTCAGTGTGTGGGTAACAGCTTTCAGTGTGTGGGGAAGTGTTTCAGTGTGTGGGGATGGGTTTCAGTGTGTGGGGAATGGGTTACAGTCTGTGGGGAATAGGTTTCAGTGTGTGGGGAAGGGGTTTCAGTGTGTAGGGAAGGGGTTTCAGTGTGTGGGGATGAGGTTTCAGTGTGTGGGGAAGGTTTCAGTGTGTGGGGATGGGTTTCAGTGTGTGGGGAATGGGTTTCAGTGTGTGGGGAAGAGGTTTCCGTGTGTGGGGAAGGGGTTTTAGTGTGTGGGGAAGGTGTTTCAGTGTGTGGGGAAGAGGCTACAGTGTGTGGGGAAGAGGTTTCAATGAGTGGGGAAGGGGTTTCAGTCTGTGGGGAAGAGATTTCAGTGTGTGGGGATTTGGTTTCAGTGTGTGGGGAAGGCGTTTCAGTCTGTGGAGAAGTGGTTTCAGTGTTTGTGGAAGAGGTTTCAGTGTGTGGGGAAGAGGTTTCAGTGTATGGGGAAGGGGTTTCAGTGTGTGGGGAAGAGGTTTCTGCGTGTGGGTAAGAGGTTTCAGTGTGTGGGAATGGATTTCAGCGTGTGGGGAAGGGGTTTCAGTATGTGGGGAAGAGGTTTCAGTGTGTGGGGATGGGTTTCAGTGTGTGGGGAAGGGTTTCAGTGTATGGGGAAGAGTTTTCATGTGTGTGGGGATTGATTTCAATGTGTGGGGAAGGGGTTTCAGTCTGTGGGGAAGTGGTTTCAGTGTGTGGGGAAGGGGTTTCAGTGCGTGGTGAAGGGGATTCAGTGTGTGGGGAAGAGGTATCAGTTTGCGTGGCAGTGATTACATTGTGTGGGGAAGAGGTTTCAGTGTGTGGGGAAGAGGTTTCAGTGTGTGGGACAGAGGTTTCAGTGTGTGGCGAAGAGGTTTCAGTGTGTGTGGAAGAGGTTTCAGTGTGTGGGGAAGAGGTTTCAGTGTGTGGGGAAGGGTTTCAGTCTGTGGCGAAGAGGTTTCAGTTTCTGGGAAGAGGATTCAGTGCGTGGGGAAGGGTTTCAGTGTGTGGGGATGGCTTTTTGTGTTTGTTGGGAAAGGGTTTAAGTGTGTGGGGAAGAGGTATCAGTGTGTGGGGAAGGGTTTCAGTCTGTAGGGAAAGGTTTCAGTGTGTGTGGAAGAGGTTTCAGTGTTTGGGGATGGGTTTCAGTGTTTGGGGAAGGTGTTTCAGTCTGTGGGGATGTGTTTCAGTCTGTGGGGATGGGTTTCAGTGTGTGGGGAAGGGGTTTCAGTGTGCGGAGAAGGGGATTCAGTGTGTGTGGAAGGGGTTTCACTGTGTGGGGAAGGGGTTTCAGTGTGCTGGGAAGGGGTTACAATGTGTGTGGAAGGGGTTTCTGTGTGTGGGGAAGGGGTTTCAGTGTGTGTGGAAGAGGTTTCAGTGTGTGTGTAAGGGGTTTCAGTGTGTGGAGATGGGTTTCAGTGAGTGTGGAAGATGTTTAAGAGTGTGGCGAAGAGGTTTCAGTGTGTGGGTGAGGGTTTCAGTCTGTGGGGAAGAGCTTTCAGTGTGTCCGGAAGAGGTTTCAGTGTGTGGGGATGGGTTTCAGTGTGTGGGGATGAGTTTCAGTCTGTGGGGAAGTGGTTTCAGTGTGTGGGGAAGAGGTTTCAGTGTGTGGGGAATGGGTTTCAATGTGTGGGGAAGGGGTTTCAGGGTGTGGGGAAGGGTTTTCAGTGTGTGGGAAGAGATTTCAGTCTTTGGGGATGGGTTTCAGTGTGTGGGAAAGGGGATTCAGTCTTTGGGGAAGTGGTTCAGTGTGTGGGGAAGTGGTTTCAGTGTGTGGGGAAGAGGTTTCAGAGTGTGGGGAAGGGGTTTCAGTCTGTGGGGAAGTGGTTTCAGTGTGTGGGGAAGAGGTTTCAGTGTGTGGGGAAGGGGTTTCAGTGCGTGGTGAAGGGGATTCTGTGTGTGGGGAAGAGGTTTCAGTGTGCGGGGAAGGGTTTACATTGTGCGGGGAAGAGGTTTCAGTGTGTGGGGTAGAGGTTTCAGTGTGTGGGGAAGAGGTTTCAGTGTGTGGCGAAGAGGTTTCAGTGTGTGTGGAAGAGGTTTCAGTGTGTGGGGAAGAGGTTTCAGTGTGTGGGGAAGGGTTTCAGTCTGTGGCGAAGATGTTTCAGTTTCTGGGAAGAGGTTTCAGTGCGTGGGGAAGGGTTTCAGTGTGTGGGGAAGGGGTTTCAGTGTGTGGGGATGGGGTTTCAGTGTGTGGGGAAGAGGTTTCAGTGTGTGGGGAAGAGGATTCAGAGAGTGGGGAAGGGGTTTCAGTCTGTGGGGAAGTGGTTTCTGTGTGTGGGGAAGAGGTTTCAGTGTGTGGGGAAGAGGTTTCAGAGTGTGGTGTAAGGCAATCAGTGTGTGGGGAGGAGGTTTCAGTGTGCGGGGAAGGGGTTTCAGTGTGTGGGGGTGAGGTCTCAGTGTGTGGGGAAGAGGTTTCAGTGTTTGGGGAAGAGGTTTCAGTGTTTTTGGAAGAGGTTTCAGTGCGTGGGGAAGGGTTTCAGTCTGTGGCGAGGAGGTTTCAGTGTGTGGGTAACATCTTTCAGTGTGTGGGGAAGTGTTTCAGTGTGTGGGGATGGGTTTCAGTGTGTGGGGAATGGGTTACAGTCTGTGGGGAATAGGTTTCAGTGTGTGGGGAAGGGGTTTCAGTGTGTAGGGAAGGGGTTTCAGTGTGTGGGGATGAGGTTTCAGTGTGTGGGGAAGGTTTCAGTGTGTGGGGATGGGTTTCAGTGTGTGGGGAATGGGTTTCAGTGTGTGGGGAAGAGGTTTCCGTGTGTGGGGAAGGGGTTTTAGTGTGTGGGGAAGGTGTTTCAGTGTGTGGGGAAGAGGCTACAGTGTGTGGGGAAGAGGTTTCAATGAGTGGGGAAGGGGTTTCAGTCTGTGGGGAAGAGATTTCAGTGTGTGGGGATTTGGTTTCAGTGTGTGGGGAAGGCGTTTCAGTCTGTGGAGTAGTGGTTTCAGTGTGTGTGGAAGAGGTTTCAGTGTGTGGGGAAGAGGTTTCAGTGTATGGGGAAGGGGTTTCAGTGTGTGGGGAAGAGGTTTCTGCGTGTGGGTAAGAGGTTTCAGTGTGTGGGAATGGGTTTCAGCGTGTGGGGAAGGGGTTTCAGTATGTGGGGAAGAGGTTTCAGTGTGTGGGGATGGGTTTCAGTGTGTGGGGAAGGGTTTCAGTGTATGGGGAAGAGTTTTCAGTGTGTGGGGATTGATTTCAATGTGTGGGGAAGGGGTTTCAGTCTGTGGGGAAGTGGTTTCAGTGTGTGGGGAAGAGGTTTCAGTGTGTGGGGAAGGGGTTTCAGTGCGTGGTGAAGGGGATTCTGTGTGTGGGGAAGAGGTTTCAGTGTGCGGGGAAGGGTTTACATTGTGCGGGGAAGAGGTTTCAGTGTGTGGGGTAGAGGTTTCAGTGTGTGGGGAAGAGGTTTCAGTGTGTGGCGAAGAGGTTTCAGTGTGTGTGGAAGAGGTTTCAGTGTGTGGGGAAGAGGTTTCAGTGTGTGGGGAAGGGTTTCAGTCTGTGGCGAAGATGTTTCAGTTTCTGGGAAGAGGTTTCAGTGCGTGGGGAAGGGTTTCAGTGTGTGGGGAAGGGGTTTCAGTGTGTGGGGATGGGGTTTCAGTGTGTGGGGAAGAGGTTTCAGTGTGTGGGGAAGAGGATTCAGAGAGTGGGGAAGGGGTTTCAGTCTGTGGGGAAGTGGTTTCTGTGTGTGGGGAAGAGGTTTCAGTGTGTGGGGAAGAGGTTTCAGAGTGTGGTGTAAGGCAATCAGTGTGTGGGGAGGAGGTTTCAGTGTGCGGGGAAGGGGTTTCAGTGTGTGGGGGTGAGGTCTCAGTGTGTGGGGAAGAGGTTTCAGTGTTTGGGGAAGAGGTTTCAGTGTTTTTGGAAGAGGTTTCAGTGCGTGGGGAAGGGTTTCAGTCTGTGGCGAGGAGGTTTCAGTGTGTGGGTAACATCTTTCAGTGTGTGGGGAAGTGTTTCAGTGTGTGGGGATGGGTTTCAGTGTGTGGGGAATGGGTTACAGTCTGTGGGGAATAGGTTTCAGTGTGTGGGGAAGGGGTTTCAGTGTGTAGGGAAGGGGTTTCAGTGTGTGGGGATGAGGTTTCAGTGTGTGGGGAAGGTTTCAGTGTGTGGGGATGGGTTTCAGTGTGTGGGGAATGGGTTTCAGTGTGTGGGGAAGAGGTTTCCGTGTGTGGGGAAGGGGTTTTAGTGTGTGGGGAAGGTGTTTCAGTGTGTGGGGAAGAGGCTACAGTGTGTGGGGAAGAGGTTTCAATGAGTGGGGAAGGGGTTTCAGTCTGTGGGGAAGAGATTTCAGTGTGTGGGGATTTGGTTTCAGTGTGTGGGGAAGGCGTTTCAGTCTGTGGAGTAGTGGTTTCAGTGTGTGTGGAAGAGGTTTCAGTGTGTGGGGAAGAGGTTTCAGTGTATGGGGAAGGGGTTTCAGTGTGTGGGGAAGAGGTTTCTGCGTGTGGGTAAGAGGTTTCAGTGTGTGGGAATGGGTTTCAGCGTGTGGGGAAGGGGTTTCAGTATGTGGGGAAGAGGTTTCAGTGTGTGGGGATGGGTTTCAGTGTGTGGGGAAGGGTTTCAGTGTATGGGGAAGAGTTTTCAGTGTGTGGGGATTGATTTCAATGTGTGGGGAAGGGGTTTCAGTCTGTGGGGAAGTGGTTTCAGTGTGTGGGGAAGAGGTTTCAGTGTGTGGGGAAGGGGTTTCAGTGTGTGGTGAAGGGGAATCAGTGTGTGTGGAAGAGGTTTCAGTGTGCCGGGAAGGGGTTACATTGTGCGGGGAAGAGGTTTCAGTGTGTGGGGAAGAGGTTTCAGTGTGTGGGGAAGAGGTTTCAGTGTGTGGCGAAGAGGTTTCAGTGTGTGTGGAAGAGGTTTCAGTATGTGGGGAAGAGGTTTCAGTGTGTGGGGAAGGGTTTCAGTCTGTGGCGAAGATGTTTCAGTTTCTGGGAAGAGGTTTCAGTGCGTGGGGAAGGGTTTCAATGTGTGGGGATAGGGTTCAGTGTGTGGGGAAGGTGTTTCAGTGCGTGGGGAAGAGTTTTCAGTTTCTGGGAAGAGGTTTCAGTGCGTGGGGAAGGGTTTCAGTGTGTGGGGATAGGGTTCAGTGTGTGGGGAAGGGGTATCAGTGTGTGGGGATGGGTTTCAGTGTGTGGGGAAGGGGTTTCAGTGTGTGGGGAAGAGGTTTCAGTGTGTGGGGAAGAGGTTTCAGAGTGTGGGGAAGGGGTTTCAGTCTGTGGGGAAGTGGTTTCTGCGTGTGGGGAAGAGGTTTCTCTGTGAGAGGGGAAGAGGTTTCAGAGTGTGGTGTAAGGGATTCAGTGTGTGGGGAGGAGGTTTCAGTGTGCGGGGAAGGGGTTACATTGTGCGGGGAAGAGGTTTCAGTGTGTGGGGAAGAGGTTTCTGTGTTTGTGGAAGAGGTTTCGGTGTGTTTGGAAGAGGTTTCAGTGCGTGGGGAAGGGTTTCAGTCTGTGGCGAAGAGGTTTCAGTGTGTGGGGAAGGGGTTTCAGTGTGTGGGGAAGTGTTTCAGTGTGTGGGGATGGGTTGCAGTGTGTGGGGAATTGGTTACAGTCTGTGGGGAAGATGTTTCAATGTGTGGGGAAGGGGTTTCAGTCTGTAGGGAAGGGGTCTCAGTGTGTGGGGATGAGTTTTCAGTATGTGGGGAAGGTTTCAGTGTGTGGGGATGGATTTCAGTGTGTGGGGAAGGGTTTTCAGTGTGTGGGGAAGAGGTTTCAGTGTGTGGGGAAGAGGTTTCAGTGTGTGGCGAAGAGGTTTCAGTGTGTGTGGAAGAGGTTTCAGTATGTGGGGAAGAGGTTTCAGTGTGTGGGGAAGGGTTTCAGTCTGTGGCAAAGATGTTTCAGTTTCTGGGAAGAGGTTTCAGTGCGTGGGGAAGGGTTTCAGTGTGTGGGGAAGGGGTTTCAGTGTGTGGGGAAGAGGTTTCAGTTTCTGGGAAGAGGTTTCAGTGTGTGGGGAAGAGGTTTCAGTGTGTGGCGAAGAGGTTTCAGTGTGTGTGGAAGAGGTTTCAGTGTGTGGGGAAGAGGTTTCAGTGTGTGGGGAAGAGGTTTCAGTGTTTGGGGAAGAGGTTTCAGAGTGTGGGGAAGGGGTTTCAGTCTGTGTGGAAGTGGTTTCTGTGTGTGGCGAAGAGGTTTCAGTGTGTGGTGAAGAGGTTTCAGAGTGTGGTGTAAGGGATTCAGTGTGTGGGGAGGAGGTTTCAGTGTTTGGGGAAGGGTTTTCAGTGTGTGGGTGTGAGGTTTCATTGTGTGGGTAAGAGGTTTCAGTGTTTGTGGAAAAGGTTTCAGTGTGTTTGGAAGACGTTTCAGTGCGTGGGGAAGGGTTTCAGTATGTGGCGAAGAGGTTTCAGTGAGTGGGGAAGAGGTTTCAGTGTGTGTGGAAGAGGTTTCAGTGTTTGGGGATGGGTTTCAGTGTGTGGGGAATGGGTTTCAGTCTGTGGGGAAGAGGTTTCAGTGTGTGGGGAAGGGTTTCAGTCTGTGGCGAAGATGTTTCAGTTTCTGGGAAGAGGTTTCAGTGCGTGGGGAAGGGTTTCAATGTGTGGGGATAGGGTTCAGTGTGTGGGGAAGGGGTTTCAGTGTGTGGGGATGGGTTTCAGTGTGTGGGGAAGGGGTTTCAGTGTTTGGCGAAGAGGTTTCAGTTTCTGGGAAGAGGTTTCAGTGTGTGAGGAAGAGGTTTCAGTGTGTGGCGAAGAGGTTTCAGTCTGTGTGGAAGAGGTTTCAGTATGTGGGGAAAAGGTTTCAGTGCGTGGGGAAGAGGTTTCAGTGTTTGGGGAAGAGGTTTCAGAGTGTGGGGAAGGGGTTTCAGTCTGTGTGGAAGTGGTTTCTGTGTATGGCGAAGAGGTTTCAGTGTGTGGGGAAGAGGTTTCAGAGTGTGGTGTAAGGGATTCAGTGTGTGGGGAGGAGGTTTCACTGTGCGGGGAAGGGTTTTCAGTGTGTGGGGGTGAGGTTTCATTGTGTGGGGAAGAGGTTTCAGTGTTTGTGGAAGAGGTTTCAGTGTGTTTGGAAGAGGTTTCAGTGCGTGGGGAAGAGGTTTCAGTGTGTGGGGAAGGGTTTCAGTCTGTAGGGAAAGGTTTCAGTGTGTTTGGAAGAGGTTTCAGTGTTTGGGGATGGGTTTCAGTGTGTGGGGAAGGGGTTTTAGTCTGTGGGGAAGAGGTTTCAGTGTGTGGGGAAGGGTTTCAGTCTGTGGCGAAGATGTTTCAGTTTCTGGGAAGAGGTTTCAGTGCGTGGGGAAGGGTTTCAATGTGTGGGGATAGGGTTCAGTGTGTGGGGAAGGGGTTTCAGTGTGTGGGGATGGGTTTCAGTGTGTGGGAAAGTGGTTTCAGTTTGAGGGGAAGAGGTTTCAGTTTCTGGGAAGAGGTTTCAGTGTGTGGGGAAGAGGTTTCACTGTGTGGCGTAGAGGTTTCAGTGTGTGTTGAAGAGGTTTCAGTATGTGGGGAAGAGGTTTCAGTGTGTGGGGAAGCGGTTTCAGTCTGTGTGGAAGTGGTTTCTGTGTGTGGCGAAGAGGTTTCAGTGTGTGGGGAAGAGGTTTCAGAGTGTGGTGTAAGGGATTCAGTGTGTGTGGAAGTGGTTTCTGTGTGTGGCGAAGAGGTTTCAGTGTGTGGGGAAGAGGTTTCAGAGTGTGGTGTACGGGATTCAGTGTGTGGGGAGGAGGTTTCAGTGTGCGGGGAAGGGTTTTCAATGTGTGGGGGTGAGGTTTCATTGTGTGGGGAAGAGGTTTCAGTGTTTGTGGAAGAGGTTTCAGTGTGTTTGGAAGAGGTTTCAGTGCGAGGGGAAGGGTTTCAGTTTGTGGCGAAGAGGTTTCAGTCTGTGGGGAAGAGGTTTCAGTGTGTGGGGAAGGGTTTCAGTCTGTAGGGAAAGGTTTAAGTGTTTGTGGAAGATGTTTCAGTGTTTGGGGATTGGTTTCAGTGTGTGGGGAAGGGGTTTCAGTCTGTGGGGATGTGTTTCAGTCTTTGGGGATGGGTTTCAGTGTGTGCGGAAAGGGTTTCAATGTGTGGGGAAGAGGTTTCAGTGCGTGGGGAAGGGGTTTCAGTGTGCGGAGAAGGGGATTCAGTGTGTGTGGAAGGGGTTTCACTGTGTGGGGAAGGGGCTTCAGTGTGCGGGGAAGGGGTTACAGTGTGTGTGGAAGGGGTTTCTGTGTGTGGGGAAGGGGTTAAGTGTGTGTGGAAGAGGTTTCAGTGTGTGTGTAAGGGGTTTCAGTGAGTGGGGATGGGTTTCAGTGAGTGTGGAAGATGTTTCAGCGTGTGGCGAAGAGGTTTCAGTGTGTGGGGAAGGTGTTTCAGTGTGTGTGGAAGAGGATTCAGTGCCTGGGGAAGGAGTTATCGTGTGTGGTGAAGAGGTTTCAGTGTGTGGGGGTGAGGTTTCAGTGTGTGGGGAAGAGGTTTCAGTGTTTGGGGAAGAGGTTTCAGTGTGTTTGGAAGAGGTTTCAGTGCGTGGGGAAGGGTTTCAGTCTGTGGCGAAGAGGTTTCAGTGTGTGGGTAAGAGGTTTCAGTGTGTGGGGAAGTGTTTCAGTGTGTGGGGATGGGTTTCAGTGTTTGGGGAAGGGGTTTCAGTGTGTGGGGTAGAGGTTTCAGTGTGTGGGGAAGAGGGTTCAGAGTGTGGGACAGGGGTTTCAGTCTGTGGCGAAGATGTTTCAGTTTCTGGGAAGAGGTTTCAGTGCGTGGGGAAGGGTTTCAGTGTGTGGGGATAGGGTTCAGTGTGTGGGGAAGGGGTTTCAGTGTGTGGGGATGGGTTTCAGTGTGTGGGGAAGGGGTTTCAGTGTGTGGGGAAGATGTTTCAGTGTGTGGGGAAGGGGTTTCAGTGTGTGGGGATGGGTTTCAGTGTTTGGGGAAGTGGTTTCTGTGTGTGGGGAAGAGGTTTCAGCGTGTGAGGAAGGGGTTTCAGAGTGTGGTGTAAGGGATTCAGTGTGTGGGGAGGAGGTTTCAGTGTGCGGGGAAGGGGTTTCAGTTTGTGGGGGTGAGGTTTCAGTGTGTGGGGAAGAGGTTTCAGTGTTTGTGGAAGAAGTTTCAGTGTGTTTGGAAGAGGTTTCAGTGTGTGCGGAAGGGTTTCAGACTGTGGCGAAGAGGTTTCAGTGTGTGGGGAAGAGGTTTCAGTGTGTGGGGAAGTGTTTCAGTGTGTGGGGATGGGTTTCAGTGTGTGGGAAATGGGTTACAGTCTGTGGGGAAGAGGTTTCAGTGTGTGGGGAAGGGGTTTCTGTCTGTAGGGAAGGGGTTTCAGTGTGTGGGGATGAGGTTTCAGTGTGTGGGGAAGGTTTCAATGTGTGGGGAAGAGGTTTCAGTGTGTGGGGAAGGGGTTTCAGTGTGTGGGGAAGAGGTTTCAGTGTGTGGGGAAGAGCTTTCAGATTGTGGGGAAGGGGTTTCAGTCTGTGGCGAAGATGTTTCAGTTTCTGGTAAGAGGTTTCAGTGCGTGGGGAAGGGTTTCAGTGTGTGGGGATAGGGTTCAGTGTGTGGGGAAAGGGTTTCAGTGTGTGGGGATGGGAATCAGTGTGTGGGGAATGGGTTTCAGTGTGTGGGGAAGAGGTTTCAGTGTGTGGGGAAGGGGTTTCAGTGTGTGGGGATGGGTTTCAGTGTTTGGGGAAGTGGTTTCTGTGTGTGGGGAAGAGGTTTCAGTGTGTGGGGAAGAGGTTTCAGTTTCTAGGAAGAGGTTTCAGTGCGTGGGGAAGGGTTTCAATGTGTGTGGATAGGGTTCAGTGTGTGGGGAAGGGGCTTCATTGTGTGGGGATGGGTTTCAGTGTATGGGGAAGGGGTTTCAGTGTGTGGGGAAGAGGTTTCAGTGTGTGGGGAAGAGGTTTCAGTTTCCGGGAAGAGGTTTCAGTGCGTGGGGAAGGGTTTCAGTGTGTGGGGATAGGGTTCAGTGTGTGGGGAAGGGGTTTCAGTGTGTGGGGATGGTTTTCAGTGTGTGGGGAAGGGGTTTCAGTGTGTGGGGAAGAGGTTTCAGTGTGTGGGGAAGAGGTTTCAGAGAGTGGGGAAGGGGTTTCAGTCTGTCGGGAAGTGGTTACTGTGTGTGGGGAAGGGGTTTCAGTCTGTAGGGAAGGGGTTTCAGTGTGTGGGGATGGGTTTCAGTGTGTGGGGAATGTTTCAGTGTGTGGGGATGGGTTTCAGTGTGTGGGGAAGGGTTTTCAGTGTGTGGGGAAGAGCTTTCAGTGTGTGGGGTAGAGGTTTCAGTGTGTGGCGAAGAGGCTTCAGTGTGTGTGGAAAAGGTTTCAGTATGTGGGGAAGAGGTTTCAGTGTGTGGGGAAGGGTTTCAGTCTGTGGCGAAGATGTTTCAGTTTCTGGGAAGAGGTTTCAGTGCGTGGGGAAGGGTTTCAATGTGTGGGGATAGGGTTCAGTGTGTTGGGAAGGGGTTTCAGTGTGTAGGGATGGGTTTCAGTGTGTGGGGAAGGGGTTTCAGTGTGTGGCGAAGAGGTTTCAGTTTCTGGGAAGAGGTTTCAGTGCGTGGGGAAGGGTTTCAGTGTGTGGGGATAGGGTTCAGTGTGTGGGGTATGCGTTTCAGTGTGTGGGGAAGAGGTTTCAGTGTTTGGGGAAGGGGTTTCAGTGTGTGGGGAAGAGGTTTCAGTGTGTGGGGAAGAGGTTTCAGAGTGTGGGGAAGGGCTTTCAGTCTGTGGCGAAGATGTTTCAGTTTCTGGTAAGAGGTTTCAGTGCGTGGGGAAGGGTTTCAGTGTGTGGGGATGGGGTTCAGTGTGTGGGGAAGGGGTTTCAGTGTGTGGGGATGGGAATCAGTGTGTGGGGAATGGGTTTCAGTGTGTGGGGAAGAGGTTTCAGTGTGTGGGGAACGGGTTTCAGTGTGTGGGGATGGGTTTCAGTGTTTGGGGAAGTGGTTTCTGTGTGTGGGGAAGAGGTTTCAGTGTGTGGGGAAGAGGTTTCAGTTTCTGGGAAGAGGTTTCAGTGCGTGGGGAAGGGTTTCAATGTGTGTGGATAGGGTTCAGTGTGTGGGGAAGGGGTTCAGTGTGTGGGGATGGTTCGCAGTGTGTGGGTAAGGGGTTTCAGTGTGTGGGGAAGAGGTTTCAGTGTGTGGGGAAGAGGTTTCAGTTTCCGGGAAGAGGTTTCAGTGCGTGGGGAAGGGTTTCAGTGTGTGGGGATAGGGTTCAGTGTGTGGGGAAGGGTTTTCAGTGTATGGGGATGGGTTTCAGTGTGTGGGGAAGGGGTTTCAGTGTGTGGGGAAGAGGTTTCAGTGTGTGGGGAAGAGGTTTCAGTGAGTGGGGAAGGGGTTTCAGTCTGTGGGGAAGTGGTTCCTGTATGTGGGGAAGAGGTTTCAGTGCGTGGGGAAGGGGTGTCACAGGGTGGTGTAAGGGATTCAGTGTGTGGGGAGGAGGTTTCAGTGTGCGTGGAAGGGGTTTCAGTGTGTGGAGGTGAGGTTTCAGTGTGTGGGGAAGAGGTTTCAGTGTTTGTGGAAGAGGTTTCAGTGTGTTTGGAAGAGGTTTCAGTGCGTGGGGAAGGGTTTCAGTCTGTTGCGAAGAGGTTTCAGTGTGTCGGGAAGAGGTTTCAGTGTGTGGGGAAGGGTTTCAGCGTGTGGGGAAGTGTTTCAGTGTCTGGGGATGGCATTCAGTGTGTGGGGAATGGGTTTCAGTGTGTGGGGAAGAGGTTTCCGTGTGTGGGGAAGGGGTTTCAGTCTGGAGGGAAGGGGTTTCAGAGTGTGGGGATGAGGTTTCAGTGTGTGGGGAAGGTTTCAGTGTGTGGGGATGGATTTCAGTGTGTGGGGAAGGGTTTTCAGTGTGTGGGGAAGAGGTTTCAGTGTGTGAGGAAGGGGTTTCAGTGTGTAGGGATGGTGTTTCAGTGTGTGGGGAAGAGGCTACAGTGTGTGGGGAAGAGGTTTCAGTGTATGGGGATGGGTTTCAGTGTGTGGGGATGGGTTTCAGTGTCTGGGGAATGTGTTTCAGTGTGTGGGGAAGAGGCTTCAGTGTGTGATGAAGAGGTTTCAGTAAGTGGGGAAGAGGTTTCAGTGTGTGGGGAAGGGTTTCAGTCTGTGGCGAAGATGTTTCAGTTTCTGGGAAGAGGTTTCAGTGCGTGGGGAAGGTTTTCAATGTGTGGGGATAGGGTTCAGTGTGTGGAGAAGGGGTTTCCGTGTGTAGGGATGGGTTTCAGTGCGTGGGGAAGGGATTTCAGTGTGTGGGGAAGAGGTTTCAGTTTCTGGGAAGAGGTTTCAGTGCGTGGGGAAGGGTTTCAGTGTGTGGGGATAGGGTTCAGTGTGTGGGGTATGCGTTTCAGTGTGTGGGGAAGAGGTTTCAGTGTTTGGGGAAGGGGTTTCAGTGTGTGGGGAAGAGGTTTCAGTGTGTGGGGAAGAGGTTTCAGAGTGTGGGGAAGGGCTTTCAGTCTGTGGCGAAGATGTTTCAGTTTCTGGTAAGAGGTTTCAGTGCGTGGGGAAGGGATTCAGTGTGTGGGGATGGGGTTCAGTGTGTGGGGAAGGGGTTTCAGTGTGTGGGGATGGGAATCAGTGTGTGGGGAATGGGTTTCAGTGTTTGGGGAAGTGGTTTCTGTGTGTGGGGAAGAGGTTTCAGTGTGTGGGGAAGAGGTTTCAGTGTGTGGGGAAGAGGTTTCAGAGTGTGGGGAAGGGCTTTCAGTCTGTGGCGAAGATGTTTCAGTTTCTGGTAAGAGGCTTCAGTGTGTGGGGATGGGTTTCAGTGTGTGGGGAATGGGTTACAGTCTGTGGGGAAGAGGTTTCAGTGTGTGGGGAAGAGGTTTCAGTCTGTGGGGAAGGGGTTTCAGTGTGTGGATAAGGGGTTTCAGTGTGTGGGGAAGAGGTTTAAGTGTGTGTGGAAGAGGTTTCAGTGTTTGGGGATGGGTTTCAGTGTGTGGGGAAGGGGTTTCAGTCTGTGGGGATGTGTTTCAGTCTGTGGGGATGGGATTCAGTGTATCGGGAAGGGGTTTTAATGTGTGGGGAAGAGGTTTCAGTGCGTGGGGAAGGGGTTTCAGTGTGCGGAGAAGGGGATTCACTGTGTTTGGACGGGGTTTCACTGTGTGGGGAAGGGGTTTCAGTGTGCGGGGAAGGGGTTACAGTGTGTGTGGAAGGGGTTTCAGTGTGTGGGGATGGGGTTTCAGTGTGTGTGGAGGAGGTTTCAGTGTGTGTGTAAGGGGTTTCAGTGTGTGGGGATGGGTTTCAGTGTGTGGGGAAGATGTTTCTGTGTGTGTGGAAGAGGATTCAGTGCCTGGGGAAGGAGTTATCATGTGTGGGGAAGAGGTTTCAGTGTGTGGGGAAGAGGTTTCAGTGTGTGGGTGAGGGTTTCAGTCTGTGGGGAAGAGCTTTCAGTGTGTGGGGAAGAGGTTTCAGTGTGTGGGGATGGGTTTCAGTGTGTGGGGTTGAGTTTAGTGTGTAGGGAAGTGGTTTCAGTGTGTGGGGAAGAGGTTGCAGTGTGTGGGGATGGGTTTCAGTGTGTGGAAAGAGATTTCAGTGTTTGGGGATGGGTTTCAGTGTGTGGGAAAGGGGATTCAGTCTTTGGGGAAGTGGTTTCAGTGTGAGGGGAAGTGGTTTCAGTGTGTGGGGAAGAGGTTTCAGTGTGTGGGAAGAGGTTTCAGTGTATGGGGATGGGTTTCAGTGTGTGGGGAAGGGGTTTCAATGTGTGGGGAAGAGGTTTCAGTGTGTGGAGAAGGTGTTTCAGTGTGTGGTGAAGTGGAGTCAGTGTGTGGCCATGAGGCTTCAGTGTGTGGGGATGGGTTTCAGTGTGTGGGGAATGGGTTACAGTCTGTGGGGAAGAGGTTTCAGTGTGTGGGGAAGAGGTTTCAGTCTGTGGGGAAGGGGTTTCAGTGTGTGGATAAGGGGTTTCAGTGTGTGGGGAAGAGGTTTAAGTGTGTGTGGAAGAGGTTTCAGTGTTTGGGGATGGGTTTCAGTGTGTGGGGAAGGGGTTTCAGTCAGTGGGGATGTGTTTCAGTCTGTGGGGATGGGATTCAGTGTATGGGGAAGGGGTTTTAATGTGTGGGGAAGAGGTTTCAGTGCGTGGGGAAGGGGTTTCAGTGTGCGGAGAAGGGGATTCACTGTGTTTGGACGGGGTTTCACTGTGTGGGGAAGGGGTTTCAGTGTGCGGGGAAGGGGTTACAGTGTGTGTGGAAGGGGTTTCAGTGTGTGGGGAAGGGGTTTCAGTGTGTGTGGAGGAGGTTTCAGTGTGTGTGTAAGGGGTTTCAGTGTGTGGGGATGGGTTTCAGTGTGTGTGGAAGATGTTTCAGCGTGTGGCGAAGAGGTTTCAGTGTGTGGGGAAGATGTTTCTGTGTGTGTGGAAGAGGATTCAGTGCCTGGGGAAGGAGTTATCATGTGTGGGGAAGAGGTTTCAGTGTGTGGGGAAGAGGTTTCAGTGTGTGGGTGAGGGTTTCAGTCTGTGGGGAAGAGCTTTCAGTGTGTGGGGAAGAGGTTTCAGTGTGTGGGGATGGGTTTCAGTGTGTGGGGTTGAGTTTCAGTGTGTGGGGAAGTGGTTTCAGTGTGTGGGGAAGAGGTTTCAGTGTGTGGGGATGGGTTTCAGTGTGTGGGGAAGGGGTTTCAGTGTGTGGGGAAGGGTTTTCAGTGTGTGGGAAGAGATTTCAGTGTTTGGGGATGGGTTTCAGTGTGTGGGAAAGGGGATTCAGTCTTTGGGGAAGTGGTTTCAGTGTGAGGGGAAGTTGTTTCAGTGTGTGGGGAAGAGGTTTCAGAGTGTGGGGAAGGGGTTGCAGTCTGTGGGGAAGTGGTTTCAGTGTGTGGGGAAGAGGTTTCAGTGTGTGGGGAAGGGGTATCAGTATGTGGTGAAGGGGATTCAGTGTGTGGGGAAGAGGTTTCAGTGTGCGGAAAAGGGGTTACATTGTGCGGGGAAGAGGTTTCAGTGTGTGGGGAAGAGGTATCAGTGTGTGGGGAAGATGTTTCAGTGTGTGGCGAAGATGTTTCAGTGTGTGTGGAAGAGGTTTCAGTGTGTGGGGAAGAGGTTTCAGTGTGTGAGGAAGAGGTTTCAGTGTGTGGGGAAGGGTTTCAGTCTGTGGCGAAAATGTTTCAGTTTCTGGGAAGAGGTTTCAGTGCGTGGGGCAGGGTTTCAGTGTGTGGGGATAGGGTTCAGTGTGTGGGGAAGGGGTTTCAGTGTGTGGGGATGGGTTTCAGAGTGTGGGGAAGGGGTTTCAGTGTGTGGGGAAGAGGTTTCAGTGTGTGGGTAAGAGGTTTCAGAGTGTGGGGAAGGGGTTTCAGTCAGTGGGGAAGTGGTTTCTGTGTGTGGGGAAGAGGTTTCAGTGTGTGGGGAAGGGGTTTCAGAGTGTGGTGTAAGGGATTCAGTGTGTGGGGAGGAGGTTTCAGTGTGCGGGGAAGTGGTTTCAGAGTGTGGGGGTGAGGTTTCAGTGTGTGAGGAAGGGGTTTCAGTGTTTGTGGTAGTGGTTGCAGTGCGTGGGGAAGAGGTTTCAGTGTGTGGGGATGGGTTTCAGTGTCTGGGGAAGGGGTTTCTGTGTGTGGGGAAGAGGTTTCACAGTGTGGGGATGGCTTTCTGTGTGTGGGGAAGGTGTTTGAGTCTGAGTGGAAGAAGTGTCAGTGTGTGGGGAAGGGTTTCAGTCTGATGGGAAAGGTTTCAGTGTGGGTGGAAGAAGTTTCAGTGTGTGGGATTGGTTTCAGTGTGTGGTGAAGGGCTTTCAGCCTGTGGGGATGTGTTTCAGTCTGTGGGGATGGTTTTCAGTGTGTGGGGAAGGGGTTTCAGAGTGTGGGGAAGAGGTTTCAGTGCGTGGGGAAGGGGTTTCAGTGTGCGGGGAAGGGTTTTCAGTGTGTGGGGAAGGGTTTCAGTCTTTAGGGAAGAACTTTCAGTGTGTGGGGAAGAGGTTTCAGAGTGTGGGGATGGGTGTCAGTGTGTGGGGATGGGTTTCAGTGTGTGGGGAAGGTGTTTCAGTGTGTGGGGAAGAGGTTTCAGTGTGTTGGGATGGGTTTCATTGTGTGGGGAAGGGTTTTCAGTGTGTGGCGAAGGGGTTTCAGTGTGTGGGGAAGAGACTTCAGTGTGTGGGGTTGGGTTTCAGTGTGTGGGGATGGGTTTCAGTGTGTGGGGAAGTGGTTTTAGTGTGTGGGGAAGAGGTTTCAGTGTGTGGCGATGGGTTTCAGTGTGTGGGGAAGAGGTTTCAGTGTGTGGGAAGAGGTTTCAGTGTGTGGGGAAGGGTTTCAGTGCGTGGGGAAGGGTTTCAGTGTGTGGGGAAGGGGTTTCAGTGTGTGGGGAGGGGTTTCAGTGTATGGGGATGGGTTTCAGTGTGTGGGGAAGGGGTTTCAGTGTGTGGGGAAGAGGTTTCAGTGTGTGGAGAAGGTGTTTCAGTGTGTGGTGAAGTGGAGTCAGTGTGTGGCCATGAGGCTTTAGTGTGTGGGGATGGGTTTCAGTATGTGGGGAATGGGTTACAGTCTGTGGGGAAGAAGTTTCAGTGTGTGGGGAAGAGGTTTCAGTCTGTGGGGAAGGGGTTTCAGTGTGTGGATAAGTGGTTTCAGTGTGTGGGGAAGAGGTTTAAGTGTGTGTGGAAGAGGGTTCAGTTTTTGGGGATGGGTTTCAGTGTGTGGGGAAGGGGCTTCAGTCTGTGGGGATGTGTTTCAGTCTGTGGGGATGGGATTCAGTGTATGGGGAAGGGGTTTTAATGTGTGGGGAAGAGGTTTCAGTGTGTGGGGAAGAGGTTTCAGTGTGTGGGTGAGGGTTCCAGTCTGTGGGGAAGAGCTTTCAGTGTGTGGGGAAGAGGTTTCAGTGTGTGGGGATGGTTTTCAGTGTGTGGGGTTGAGTTTCAGTGTGTGGGGAAGTGGTTTCAGTGTGTGGGGAAGAGGTTTCAGTGTGTGGGGATGGGTTTCAGTGTGTGGGGAAGGGGTTTCAGTGTGTGGGGAAGGGTTTTCAGTGTGTGGGAAGAGATTTCAGTGTTTGGGGATGGGTTTCAGTGTGTGGGAAAGGGGATTCAGTCTTTGGGGAAGTGGTTTCAGTGTGAGGGGATGTGGTTTCAGTGTGTGGGGAAGAGTTTTCAGAGTGTGGGGAAGGGGTTTCAGTCTGTGGGGAAGTGGTTTCAGTGTGTGGGGAAGAGGTTTCAGTGTGTGGGGAAGGGGTATCAGTGTGTGGTGAAGGGGATTCAGTGTGTGGGGAAGAGGTTTCCGTGTGCGGAAAAGGGGTTACATTGTGCGGGGAAGAGGTTTCAGTGGGTGGGGAAGAGGTTTCAGTGTGTGGGGAAGAGGTTTCAGTGTGTGGCGAAGAGGTTTCAGTGTGTGTGGAAGAGGTTTCAGTGTGTGGGGAAGAGGTTTCAGTGTGTGAGGAAGAGGTTTCAGTGTGTGGGGAAGGGTTTCAGTCTGTGGCGAAAATGTTTCAGTTTCTGGGAAGAGGTTTCAGTGCGTGGGGAAGGGTTTCAGTGTGTGGGGATAGGGTTCAGTGTGTGGGGAAGGGGTTTCAGTGTGTGGGGATGGGTTTCAGAGTGTGGGGAAGGGGTTTCAGTGTGTGGGGAAGAGGTTTCAGTGTGTGGGTAAGAGGTTTCAGAGTGTGGCGAACGGGTTTCAGTCAGTGGGGAAGTGGTTTCTGTGTGTGGGGAAGAGGTTTCAGTGTGTGGGGAAGGGGTTTCAGAGTGTGGTGTAAGGGATTCAGTGTGTGGGGAGGAGGTTTCAGTGTGCGGGGAAGGGGTTTCAGATGTGTGGGGGTGAGGTTTCAGTGTGTGAGGAAGGGGTTTCAGTGTGTGGGGTAGTGGTTGCAGTGCGTGGGGAAGAGGTTTCAGTGTGTGGGGATGGGTTTCAGTGTCTGGGGAAGGGGTTTCAGTGTGTGGGGAAGAGGTTTCACAGTGTGGGGAAGAGGTTTCACAGTGTGGGGATGGCTTTCTGTGTGTGGGGAAGGTGTTTGAGTCTGATGGGAAAGGTTTCAGTGTGGGTGGAAGAGGTTTCAGTGTGTGGGATTGGTTTCAGTGTGTGGTGAAGGGCTTTCAGCCTGTGGGGATGTGTTTCAGTCAGTGGGGATGGTTTTCAGTGTGTGGGGAAGGGGTTTCAGAGTGTGGGGAAGAGGTTTCAGTGCGTGGGGAAGGGGGTTCAGTGTGCGGGGAAGGGTTTTCAGTGTGTGGGGAAGGGTTTCAGCCTTTAGGGAAGAAATTTCAGTGTGTGGGGAAGAGGTTTCAGAGTGTGGGGATGGGTATCAGTGTGTGGGGATGGGTTTCAGTGTGTGGGGAAGGTGTTTAATTGTGTGGGGAAGAGGTTTCAGTGTGTGGGGATGGGTTTCATTGTGTGGGGAAGGGTTTTCAGTGTGTGGGGAAGAGACTTCAGTGTGTGGGGTTGGGTTTCAGTGTGTGGGGATGGGTTTCAGTGTGTGGGGAAGGGGTTTCAGTGAGTGGGGAAGGGTTTTCAGTGTGTGGGAAGAGATTTCAGTGTGTGGGGATGGGTTTCAGTGTGTTGTTAAGGGGATTCAGTCTGTGGGGAAGGGGTTTCAGTGTGTGGGGAAGAGGTTTCAGTGTGTGGGGAAGGGGTTTCAGTGTACGGGGCAGTGGTTTCAGTGTGTGGGGAAGAGGTTTCAGTGTGTGGGGATGGGTTTCAGTGTGTGGGGAAGGGTTTTCAGTGTGTGGGGAAGGGTTTTCAGTGTGTGGGAAGAGATTTCAGTGTTTGGGGATGGGTTTCAGTGTGTGGGAAAGGGGATTCAGTCTTTGGGGAAGTGGTTTCAGTGTGAGGGGAAGTGGTTTCAGTGTGTGGGGAAGAGGTTTCAGAGTGTGGGGAAGGGGTTTCAGTCTGTGGGGAAGTGGTTTCAGTGAGTGGGGAAGGGTTTTCAGTGTGTGGGAAGAGATTTCAGTGTGTGGGGATGGGTTTCAGTGTGTTGTTAAGGGGATTCAGTCTGTGGGGAAGGGGTTTCAGTGTGTGGGGAAGAGGTTTCAGTGTGTGGGTAAGAGGTTTCAGAGTGTGGCGAACGGGTTTCAGTCAGTGGGGAAGTGGTTTCTGTGTGTGGGGAAGAGGTTTCAGTGTGTGGGGAAGGGGTTTCAGAGTGTGGTGTAAGGGATTCAGTGTGTGGGGAGGAGGTTTCAGTGTGCGGGGAAGGGGTTTCAGATGTGTGGGGGTGAGGTTTCAGTGTGTGAGGAAGGGGTTTCAGTGTGTGGGGTAGTGGTTGCAGTGCGTGGGGAAGAGGTTTCAGTGTGTGGGGATGGGTTTCAGTGTCTGGGGAAGGGGTTTCAGTGTGTGGGGAAGAGGTTTCACAGTGTGGGGATGGCTTTCTGTGTGTGGGGAAGGTGTTTGAGTCTGTGTGGAAGAAGTGTCAGTGTGTGGGGAAGGGTTTCAGTCTGATGGGAAAGGTTTCAGTGTGGGTGGAAGAGGTTTCAGTGTGTGGGATTCGTTTCAGTGTGTGGTGAAGGGCTTTCAGCCTGTGGGGATGTGTTTCAGTCAGTGGGGATGGTTTTCAGTGTGTGGGGAAGGGGTTTCAGAGTGTGGGGAAGAGGTTTCAGTGCGTGGGGAAGGGGGTTCAGTGTGCGGGGAAGGGTTTTCAGTGTGTGGGGAAGGGTTTCAGCCTTTAGGGAAGAAATTTCAGTGTGTGGGGAAGAGGTTTCAGAGTGTGGGGATGGGTATCAGTGTGTGGGGATGGGTTTCAGTGTGTGGGGAAGGTGTTTAATTGTGTGGGGAAGAGGTTTCAGTGTGTGGGGATGGGTTTCATTGTGTGGGGAAGGGTTTTCAGTGTGTGGGGAAGAGACTTCAGTGTGTGGGGTTGGGTTTCAGTGTGTGGGGATGGGTTTCAGTGTGTGGGGAAGGGGTTTCAGTGAGTGGGGAAGGGTTTTCAGTGTGTGGGAAGAGATTTCAGTGTGTGGGGATGGGTTTCAGTGTGTTGTTAAGGGGATTCAGTCTTTTGGGAAGGGGTTTCAGTGTGTGGGGAAGAGGTTTCAGTGTGTGGGGAAGGGGTTTCAGTGTACGGGGCAGTGGTTTCAGTGTGTGGGGAAGAGGTTTCAGTGTGTGGGGATGGGTTTCAGTGTGTGGGGAAGGGTTTTCAGTGTGTGGGGAAGGGTTTTCAGTGTGTGGGAAGAGATTTCAGTGTTTGGGGATGGGTTTCAGTGTGTGGGAAAGGGGATTCATTCTTTGGGGAAGTGGTTTCAGTGTGAGGGGAAGTGGTTTCAGTGTGTGGGGAAGAGGTTTCAGAGTGTGGGGAAGGGGCTTCAGTCTGTGGGGTAGTGGTGTCAGTGAGTGGGGAAGGGTTTTCAGTGTGTGGGAAGAGATTTCAGTGTGTGGGGATGGGTTTCAGTGTGTTGTTAAGGGGATTCAGTCTGTGGGGAAGGGGTTTCAGTGTGTGGGGAAGAGGTTTCAGTGTGTGGGGAAGGGGTTTCAGTGTACGGGGCAGTGGTTTCAGTGTGTGGGGAAGAGGTTTCAGTGTGTGGGGAAGAGGTTTCGGAGTGTGGGGAAGAGGTTTCAGTGTGTGGGGAAGGGGTTTCAGTGTGTGGTGAAGGGGATTCAGTGTGCGGGGAAGAGTTTTCAGTGTGCGGGGCAGTGGTTACACTGTGTGGGGAAGAGGTTTCAGTGTGTGGGGAAGAGGTTTCAGTGTGTGGCGAAGAGGTTTCAGTGTGTGTGCAAGAGGTTTCAGTGTGTCTGGAAGAGGTTTCAGTGTGTGGGAAAGGGTTTCAGTCTGTGGCGAAGAGGTTTCAGTTTCTGGGAAGAGGATTCAGTGCGTGGGGAAGGGTTTCAGTGTGTGGGGATGGCTTTCTGTGTGTGGGGAGGGGGTTTAAGTGTGTGGAGAAGAGGTATCAGTGTGTGGGGAAGGGTCTCAGTCTGTAGGGAAAGGTTTCAGTGTGTGTGGAAGAGGTTTCAGTGTTTGGGGATGGGTTTCAGTGTGTGGGGAATGGGTTTCAGTCTGTGGGGATGTGTTTCAGTCTGTGGGGATGGGTTTCAGTGTGTGGGGAAGGGGTTTCAATGTGTGGGGAAGAGGTTTCAGTGCGTGGGGAAGGTGTTTCAGTGTGCGGTGAAGGGGATTCAGTGTGTTTGGAAGGGGTTTCACTGTGTGAGGAAGGGGTTTCAGTGTGCGGGGAAGGGGTTACAGTGTGTGTGGAAGGGGTTTCAGTGTGTGGGGAAGGGGTTTCAGTGTATGTGGAAGAGGTTTCAGTGTGAGTGTAAGGGGTTTCAGTTTGTGGGGATGGGTTTCAGTGTGTGTGGAAGATGTTTCAGAGTGTGGCAAAGAGGTTTCAGTGTGTGGGGATGATGTTTAGGTGTGTGTGGAAGATGATTCAGAACCTGGGGAAGGAGATATCGTGTGTGGGGAAGAGGTTTCAGTGTGTGGGGAAGAGGTTTCAGTGTGTGGGTGAGGGTTTCAGTCTGTGGGGAAGAGCTTTCAGTGTCTGGGGAAGAGGTTTCAGTGTGTGGGGATGGGTTTCAGTGTGTGGGGATGAGTTTCAGTTTGTGGGGAAGTGGTTTCAGTGTGTGGGGAAGAGGATTCAGTGTGTGGGGATGGGTTTCAGTGTGTGGGAAGAGATGTCAGTGTTTGGGGATGGGTTTCAGTGTGTGGGAAAGGGGATTCTGAGTGTGGGGAAGGGGTTTCAGTCTGTGGGGAAGTGGTTTCAGTGAGTGGGGAAGAGGTTTCAGTGTGTGGGGAAGGGGTTTCACTGTGTGTTGAAGGGGATTCAGTGTGTGGGGAAGAGGTTTCAGTGTGCGGGGAAGGGGTTACATTGTGCGGGGAAGAGGTTTCAGTGTGTGAGGAAGAGGTTTCATTGTGTGGGGAAGGGGTTTCTGTGTGCGGGAACGGGGTTACAGTGTGTGTGTGGAAGGGGTTTCAGTGTGTGGGGAAGGGGTTTCAGGCTGTGTGGAAGAGGTTTCAGTGTGTGTGGAAGGGTTTTCAGTATGTGGGGATGGGATTCAGTGGGGTTGGAAGAAGTTTCAGCGCGTGGATAAGAGGTTTCAGTGTGTGGGGAAGTTGTTTCAGTGTGTGTGGAAGACGATTCAGGGCGTGGGGAAGGAGTTTCAGTGTGTGGGGAAGACGTTTCAGTTTGTGGGAAGAGGTTTCAGTGTGTGTGGAATAGGTTTCAGTGCGTGGGGAAGGGCTTTCAGTGTGTAGGGAAGAGGTTTCAGTGTTTGGGTCAGGGTTTCATTCTGTGGGGAAGAGGTTTCAGTGTGTGGGAAGAGGTTTCAGTGTGTGGGGAAGGGTTTCAGTGTGTGGGGATTGGTTTCAGTGTGTGGGGAAGGGGTTTCAGTGTGTGGGGATGCGTTTCAGTGTGTGGGGAAGGGGTTTCAGTGTGTGGGGAAGAGGTTTCAGTGTGTGGGGTTGGGTTTCAGTGTGTGGAGAAGGTGTTTCAGTGTGTGGTGAAGTGGAGTCAGTGTTTGGCCATGAGGCTTCAGTGTGTGGGGATGGGTTTCAGTGTGTGGGGAATGGGTTACAGTCTGTGGGGAAGAGGTTTCAGTGTGTGGGGAAGAGGTTTCAGTCTGTGGGGAAGGGGTTTCAGTGTGTGGATAAGGGGTTTCAGTGTGTGGGGAAGAGGTTTAAGTGTGTGTGGAAGAGGTTTCAGTGTTTGGGGATGGGTTTCAGTGTGTGGGGAAGGGGTTTCAGTCTGTGGGCATGTGTTTCAGTCTGTGGGTATGTGATTCAGTGTATCGGGAAGGGGTTTTAATGTGTGGGGAAGAGGTTTCAGTGCGTGGGGAAGGGGTTTCAGTGTGCGGAGAAGGGGATTCACTGTGTTTGGAAGGGGTTTCACTGTGTGGGGAAGGGGTTTCAGTGTGCGGGGAAGGGGTTACAGTGTGTGTGGAAGGGGTTTCAGTGTGTGGGTGAGGGTTTCAGTCTGTGGGGAAGAAGTTTCAGTGTGTGTGTAAGGGGTTTCAGTGTGTGGGGATGGGTTTCAGTGTGTGTGGAAGATGTTTCAGCGTGTGCCGAAGAGGTTTCAGTGTGTGGGGAAGATGTTTCAGTGTGTGTGGAAGAGGATTCAGTGACTGGGGAAGGAGTTATCGTGTGTGGGGAAGAGGTTTCAGTGTGTGGGGAAGAGGTTTCAGTGTGTGGGTGAGGGTTTCAGTCTGTGGGGAAGAGCTTTCAGTGTGTGGGGAAGGTGTTTGAGTCTGTGTGGAAGAAGTGTCAGTGTGTGGGGAAGGGTTTCAGTCTGTAGGGAAAGGTTTCAGTGTGGGTGGAAGAGGTTTCAGTGTGTGGGATGGGTTTCAGTGTGTGGTGAAGGGCTTTCAGCCTGTGGGGATGTGTTTCAGTCTGTGGGGATGGTTTTCAGTGTGTGGGGAAGCGGTTTCAGAGTGTGGGGAAGAGGTTTCAGTGCGTGGGGAAGGGGTTTCAGTGTGCGGGGAAGGGTTTTCAGTGTGTGGGGAAGGGTTTCAGTCTTTGGCGAACAACTTTCAGTGTGTGGGGAAGAGGTTTCAGAGTGTGGGGATGGGTATCAGTGTGTGGGGATGGGTTTAAGTGTGTGGGGAAGGTGTTTCAGTGTGTGGGGAAGAGGTTTCAGTGAGTGGGGATGGGTTTTATTGTGTGGGGAAGGGTTTGCAGTGTGTGGGGAAGGGGTTTCAGTGTGTGGGGAAGAGATTTCAGTGTGTGGGGTTGTGTTTCAGTGTGTGGGGATGGGTTTCAGTGTGTGGGGAAGTGGTTTTAGTGTTTGGGGAAGAGGTTTCAGTGTGTGGCGATGGGTATCAGTGTGTGGGGAAGGGGTGTCAGTGTGTGGCGAGGGGTTTTCAGTGTGTGGGAAGAGATTTCAGTGTGTGGGGATGGGTTTCAGTGTGTTGTTGAGGGGAGTCAGTCTGTGGGGAAGGGGTTTCAGTGTGTGGGGAAGAGGTTTCAGTTTGTGGGGAAGGAGTTTCAGTGTACGGGGCAGTGGTTTCAGTGTGTGGGGAAGAGGTTTCAGTGTGTGGGGAAGAGGTTTCAGTGTGTGGCGAAGAGGTTTCAGTGTGTGTGGAAGAGGTTTCAGTGTGTGGGGAAGAGGTTTCAGTGTGTGGGAAAGGGGTTTCAGTGTGCGGTGAAGGGGTTTCAGTGTGTGTGGAAGGGGTTTCATTGTTTGGGGAAGGGGTTTCTGTGTGAGGGAACGGGGTTACAGTGTGTGTGGAAGGGGTTTCAGTGTGTGGGGAAGGGGTTTCAGTCTGTGTGGAAGAGGTTTCAGTGTGTGGGGAAGAGGTTTCAGTGTGTGGGGAAGGGGTTTCAGTGTGTGGTGAAGGGGATTCAGTGAGTGGGGAAGAGGTTTCAGTGTGCGGGGAAGGGGTTACATTGTGCGGGGAAGAGGTTTCAGTGTGTGGGGAAGAGGTTTCAGTGTGTGGGGAAGAGGTTTCAGTGTGTGGGGAAGAGGTTTCAGTGAGTGGGGAAGAGG
Organism: Heterodontus francisci; assembly: GCF_036365525.1. Lineage (NCBI taxonomy): Eukaryota > Metazoa > Chordata > Chondrichthyes > Heterodontiformes > Heterodontidae > Heterodontus > Heterodontus francisci. The sequence goes on along the minus strand of NW_027142229.1, from coordinate 1,776,033 downwards.
TTTCAGTGTGCGGGGAAGGGGTTACATTGTGCGGGGAAGAGGTTTCAGTGTGTGGGGAAGAGGTTTCAGTGTGTGGGGAAGAGGTTTCAGTGTGTGGCGAAGAGGTTTCAGTGTGTGTGGAAGGGTTTTCAGTGTGTGGGGATGGGATTCAGTGGGTGTGGAAGAAGTTTCAGCGCGTGGATAAGAGGTTTCAGTGTGTGGGGTTGGGTTTCAGTGTGTGGGGATGGGTTTCAGTGTGTGGGGAAGCGGTTTTAGTGTGTGGGGAAGAGGTTTCAGTGTGTGGCGATGGGTTTCAGTGTGTGGGGAAGGGGTTTCAGTGTGCGGTGAAGGGGTTTCAGTGTGTGTGGAAGGGGTTTCATTGTGTGGGGAAGGGGTTTCTGTGTGCGGGAACGGGGTTACAGTGTGTGTGGAAGGGGTTTCAGTGTGTGGGGAAGGGGTTTCAGTCTGTGTGGAAGAGGATTCAGTGTGTGGGGAAGAGGTTTCAGTGTGTGGGGAAGGGGTTTCAGTGTGTGGTGAAGGGGATTCAGTGTTTGGGGAAGAGGTTTCAGTGTGCGGGGAAGGGGTTATATTGTGCGGGGAAGAGGTTTCAGTGTTTGGGGAAGAGGTTTCAGTGTGTGGGGAAGAGGTTTCAGTGTGTGGCGAAGAGGTTTCAGTGTGTGTGGAAGAGGTTTCAGTGTGTGGGGAAGAGGTTTCAGGGAGTGGAAAGGGGTTTCAGTGTGCGGTGAAGGGGTTTCAGTGTGTGTGGAAGGGGTTTCATTGTGTGGGGAAGGGGTTTCTGTGTGCGGGAACGGGGTTACAGTGTGTGTGGAAGGGGTTTCAGTGTGTGGGGAAGGGGTTTCAGTCTGTGTGGAAGAGGTTTCAGTGTGTGTGGAAGGGTTTTCAGTGTGTGGGGATGGGATTCAGTGGGTGTGGAAGAAGTTTCAGCGCGTGGATAAGAGGTTTCAGTGTGTGGGGTTGGGTTTCAGTGTGTGGGGATGGGTTTCAGTGTGTGGGGAAGCGGTTTTAGTGTGTGGGGAAGAGGTTTCAGTGTGTGGCGATGGGTTTCAGTGTGTGGGGAAGGTGTTTCAGTGTGTGGGGAAGGGTTTTCGGTGTGTGGGAAGAGATTTCAGTGTGTGGGGATGGGTTTCAGTGTGTTGTTAAGGGGATTCAGTCTGTGGGGAAGGGGTTTCAGTGTGTGGGGAAGAGGTTTCAGTGTGTGGGGAAGGGGTTTCAGTGTACGGGGCAGTGGTTTCAGTGTGTGGGGAAGAGGTTTCAGTGTGTGGGAAGAGGTTTCGGAGTGTGGGGAAGAGGTTTCAGTGTGTGGGGAAGAGGTTTCAGTGTGTGGTGAAGGGGATTCAGTGTGTGGGGAAGAGGTTTCAGTGTGCGGGGCAGTGGTTACATTGTGTGGGGAAGAGGTTTCAGTGTGTGGGGAAGAGGTTTCAGTGTGTGAGGAAGAGGTTTCAGTGTGTGGCGAAGAGGTTTCAGTGTGTGTGCAAGAGGTTTCAGTGTGTGGGGAAGAGGTTTCAGTGTGTGGGGAAGGGTTTCAGTCTGTGGCGAAGAGGTTTCAGTTTCTGGGAAGAGGATTCAGTGCGTGGGGAAGGGTTTCAGTGTGTGGGGATTGCTTTCTTTGTGTGGGGAAGGGGTTTAAGTGTGTGGAGAAGAGGTATCAGTGTGTGGGGAAGGGTTTCAGTCTGTAGGGAAAGTTTTCAGTGTGTGTGGAAGAGGTTTCAGTGTTTGGGGATGGGTTTCAGTGTGTGGGGAAGGGGTTTCAGTCTGTGGGGATGTGTTTCAGTCTGTGGGGATGGGTTTCAGTGTGTGGGGAAGGGGTTTCAATGTGTGGGGAAGAGGTTTCAGTGCGTGGGGAAGGGGTTTCAGTGTGCGGAGAAGGGGATTCAGTGTGTTTGGAAGGGGTTTCACTGTGTGAGGAAGGGGTTTCAGTGTGCGGGGAAGGGGTTACAGTGTGTGTGGAAGAGGTTTCAGTGTGTGGGGAAGGGGTTTCAGTGTATGTGGAAGATGTTTCAGTGTGTGTGTCAGGGGTTTCAGTGTGTGGGGAAGAGGATTCAGTGCCTGGGGAAGGAGTTATCGTGTGTGGGGAAGAGGTTTCAGTGTGTGGGGAAGAGGTTTCAGTGTGTGGGTGAGGGTTTCAGCATGTGGGGAAGAGCTTTCAGTGTCTGGGGAAGAGGTTTCAGTGTGTGGGGATGGGTTTCAGTGTGTGGGGATGAGTTTCAGTGTGTGGGGAAGTGGTTTCAGAGTGTGGGGAAGAGGTTTCAGTGTGTGGGGATGGGTTTCAGTGTGTGGGGAAGGGGTTTCAGTGTGTGGGGAAGGGTTTTCAGTGTGTGTGAAGAGATTTCAGTGTTTGGGGATGGGTTTCACTGTGTGGGGAAGGATTTCAGTCTGTGGGGAAGAACTTTCAGTGTGTGGGGAAGGGGTTTCAGTCTGTGGGGAATTGGTTTCAGTGTGTGGGGAAGAGGTTTCAGTGTGTGGGGAAGGGGTTTCAGTGTGTGGTGAAGGGGATTCAGTGTGTGGGTAAGAGGTTTCAGTGTGCGGGGAAGGGGTTACATTGTGCGGGGAAGAGGTTTCAGTGTGTGGGGAAGAGGTTTCAGTGTGTGGGGAAGAGATTTCAGTGTGTGGCGAAGAGGTTTCAGTGTGTGTGGAAGAGGTTTCAGTATGTGGGGAAGAGGTTTCAGTGTCTGGGGAAGGGTTTCAGTCTGTGGCGAAGATGTTTCAGTTTCTGGGAAGAGGTTTCAGTGCGTGGGGAAGGGGCTCAGTGTGTGGGGATAGGGTTCAGTGTGTGGGGAAGGGGTTTCAGTGTGTGGGGATGGGTTTCAGTGTGTGGGGAAGGGGTTTCAGTGTGTGGGGAAGAGGTTTCAGTGTGTGGGGAAGAGGTTTCAGAGTGTGGGGAAGTGGTTTCAGTCTGTGGGGAAGTGGTTTCTGTGTGTGTTGAAGAGGTTTCAGTGTGTGGGGAAGGGGTTTCAGAGTGTGGTGTAAGGGATTCAGTGTGTGGGGAGGAGGTTTCAGTGTGCGGGGAAGGGGTTTCAGTGTGTGGGGGTGAGGTTTCAGTGTGTGAGGAAGGGGTTTCAGTGTGTGGGGAAGAGGTTGCAGTGCGTGGGGAAGAGGTTTCAGTGTGTGGGGATGGGTTTCAGTGTCTGGGGATGGGGTTTCAGTGTGTGGGGAAGAGGTTTCAGTGTGTGGGGATGGCTTTCTGTGTGTGGGGAAGGTGTTTCAGTCTGTGTGGAAGAAGTGTCAGTGTGTGGTGAAGGGGTTTCAGCCTGTGGGGATGTGTTTCAGTTTGTGGGGATGGTTTTCAGTGTGTGGGGAAGCGGTTTCAGAGTGTGGGGAAGAGGTTTCAGTGCGTGGGGAAGGGGTTTCAGTGAGCGGGGAAGGGTTTTCAGTGTGTGGGGAAGGGTTTCAGTCTGTGGGGAAGAACTTTCAGTGTGTGGGGAAGAGGTTTCAGAGTGTGGGGATGGGTATCAGTGTGTGGGGATGGGTTTCAGTGTGTGTGGAATGTGTTTCAGTGTGTGGGGAAGAGGTTTCAGTGTGTGGGGATGGGTTTCATTGTGTGGGGAAGGGTTTTCAGTGTGTGGGGGAGGGGTTTCAGTGTGTGGGGAAGAGATTTCAGTGTGTGGGGTTGGGTTTCAGTTTGAGGGGATGGGTTTCAGTGTGTGGGGAAGCGGTTTTAGTGTGTGGGGAAGAGGTTTCAGTGTGTGGCGATGGGTTTCAGTTTGTGGGGAAGGGGTTTCAGTGTATGGGGAAGGGTTTTCAGTGTGTGGGGAATGGGTTTCAGTGTGCGGGGAAGCGTTTTCAGTGTGTGGGAAAGTGTTTCAGTGTGTGGGGAAGGATTACCGTGTGTGGGGACGGGGTTTCAGTATGTGCGAAAGGGGTTTCAGAGCGTGGGGAAGGGTTTCAGTGTTTGCAGAATGGGATTCAGTGTGTCGGGAAGGGATTCAGTGTGTCGGGAAGGTGTTTCAGTGTGTGGGGAAGGGGTTTCAGTGTGTGGGGAAGGGTTTCACTTTTTGCAGAAGGGGTTTCAGTGTGTGGGGAAGGGGTTTCAGTGTGTGGGGAAGGGTTTCACTGTTTGCAGAAGGGGTTTCAGTGTGTGGGGAAGGTGTTTCAGTGTGCGGAGAAGGGGATTCAGTGTGTTTGGAAAGGGTTTCAATGTGTGGGGAATAGGTTTCAGTGTGCGGGGAAGGGGTTACAGTGTGTGTGGAAGGGGTTTCAGTGTGTGGGGAAGGAGTTTCAGTGTGTGTGGAAGAGGTTTCAGTGTGTGTGTAAGGGGTTTCAGTGTGTGGGGATGGGTTTCCGTGTGTGTGGAAGATGTTTCAGCGTGTGGCGAAGAGGTTTCAGTGTTTGGGGAAGATGTTTCAGTGTGTGTGGAAGAGGATTCAGTGCCTGGGGAAGGAGTTATCGTGTGTGGGGAAGAGGTTTCAGTGCGTGGGGAAGGGGTTTCAGTGTGCGGAGAAGGGGATTCAGTGTGTTTGGAAGGGGTTTCAATGTGTGGGGAATAGGTTTCAGTGTGCGGGGAAGGGGTTACAGTGTGTGTGGAAGGGGTTTCAGTGTGTGGTGAAGGAGTTTCAGTGTGTGTGGAAGAGGTTTCAGTGTGTGTGTAAGGGGTTTCAGTGTGTGGGGATGGGTTTCAGTGTGTGTGGAAGATGTTTCAGCGTGTGGCGAAGAGGTTTCAGTGTTTGGGGAAGATGTTTCAGTGTGTGTGGAAGAGGATTCAGTGCCTGGGGAAGGAGTTATCGTGTGTGGGGAAGAGGTTTCAGTGTGTGGGGAAGAGGTTTCAGTGTGTGGGTGAGGGTTTCAGTCTGTGGGGAAGAGGTTTCAGAGTGTGGGGATGGGTATCAGTGTGTGGGGATGGGTTTCAGTGTGTGGGGAATGTGTTTCAGTGTGTGGGGAAGAGGCTTCAGTGTGTGGGGATGGGTTTCATTGTGTGGGGAAGGGTTTTCAGTGTGTGGGGAAGGGGTTTCAGTGTGTGGGGAAGATATTTCAGTGTGTGGGGTTGGGTTTCAGTGTGTGGGGATGGGTTTCAGTGTGTGGGGAAGCGGTTTTAGTGTGTGGGGAAGAGGTTTCAGTGTGTGGCGATGGGTTTCAGTTTGTGGGGAAGGGGTTTCAGTGTGTGGGGAAGGGTTTTCAGTGTGTGGGAAGAGATTTCAGTGTGTGGGGATGGGTTTCAGTGTGTGGTTAAGCGGATTCAGTCTGTGGGGAAGGGGTTTCATTGTGTGGGGAAGAGGTTTCAGTGTGTGGGGAAGGGGTTTCAGTGTGCGGGGCAGTTGTTTCTGTGTTAGGGGAAGAGGTTTCAGTGTGTGTGGAAGAGGTTTCGGAGTGTGGGGGAGAGGTTTCAGTGTGTGGGGAAGGGGTTTCAGTGTGTGCTAAAGGGGATTCAGTGTCTGGGGAAGAGGTTTCAGTGTGCGGGGCAGTGGTTACATTGTGTGGGGAAGAGGTTTCAGTGTGTGGGGAAGAGGTTACAGTGTGTGGGGAAGAGGTTTCAGTGTGTGGCGAAGAGGTTTCAGTGTGTGTGGAAGAGGTTTCAGTGTGTGGGGAAGAGGTTTCAGTGTGTGGGGAAGGATTTCAGTCTGTGGCGAAGAGGTTTCAGTGTCTGGGAAGAGGATTCAGTGCGGGGGGAAGGGTTTCAGTGTGTGGGGATGGCTTTCTGTGTGTGGGGAAGAGGTATCAGTGTGTGGGGAAGGGTTTCAGTCAGTTGGGAAAGGTTTCAGTGTGTGTGGATGAGGTTTCAGTGTTTGGGGATGGGTTTCAGTGTGTGGGGAAGGGGTTTCAGTCTGTGGGGATGTGTTCCAGTCTGTGGGGATGGGTTTCAGTGTGTGGGGAAGGGGTTTCAATGTGTGGGGAAGAGGTTTCAGTGCGTGGGGAAGGGGTTTCAGTGTGCGGAGAAGGGGATTCAGTGTGTTTGGAAGGGGTTTCACTGTGTGCGGAATAGGTTTCGGTGTGCGGGGAAGGGGTTACAGTGTGTGTGGAAGGGGTTTCAGTGTGTGGGGAAGGAGTTTCAGTGTGTGTGGAAGAGGATTCAGTGTGTGTGTAAGGGGTTTCAGTGCGTGGGGATAGGCTTCAGTGTTTGTGGAAGATGTTTCAGCGTGTGGCGAAGAGGTTTCAGTGTTTGGGTAAGATGTTTCAGTGTGTGGGGAAGAGGTTTCAGTGTGTGGGTGAGGGTTTCAGTCTGTGGGGAAGAGCTTTCAGTGTATGGTGAAGAGGTTTCAGTGTGTGGGGATGGGTTTCAGTTTGTGGGGATGAGTTTCAGTGTGTGGGGAAGTGGTTTCAGTGTGTGGGGAAGAGGTTGCAGTGTGAGTGGATTGGGTTTCAGTGTGTGGGGAAGGGGTTTCAGTGTGTGGGGAATGGTTTTCAGTGTGTGGGAAGAGATTTCAGTGTTTGGGGATGGGTTTCAGTGTGTGGGAAAGGGGATTCAGACTTTGGGGAAGTGGTTTCAGTGTGTGGGGAAGTGGTTTCAGTGTCTGGGGAAGCGGTTTCAGAGAGTGGGGAAGGGGTTTCAGTCTGTGGGGAAGTGGTTTCAGTGTGTGGGGAAGAGGTTTCAGTGTGTGGGGAAGGGGTTTCAGTGTGTGGTGAAGGGGATTCAGTGTGCTGGGAAGAGGTTTCTGTGTGCGGGGAAGGGGTTACATTGTGAGGGGAAGAGGTTTCAGTGTGTGGGGAAGAGGTTTCAGTGTGTGGGGAAGAGGTTTCAGTGTGTGGCGAAGAGGTTTCAGTGTGTGTGGAAGAGGTTTCAGTGTGTGGGGAAGAGGTTTCAGTGTGTGGGGAAGGGTTTCAGTCAGTGGCGAAGATGTTTCAGTTTCTGGGAAGAGGTTTCAGTGCGTGGGGAAGGGTTTCAGTGTGTGGGGATAGGGTTCAGTGTGTGGAGAAGGTGTTTCAGTGTGTGGGGATGGGTTTCAGTGTGTGGGGAAGGGGTTTCAGTGTGTGGGGAAGAGGTTTCAGTGTGTGGGGAAGAGGTTTCAGAGTGTGGGGAAGGGGTTTCAGTCTGTGGGGAAGAGGTTTCTGTGTGTGGGGAAGAGGTTTCTGTGTGTGGGGATGGGTTTCAGTGTGTGGGGAAGGGGTTTCAATGTGTGGCGAAGAGGTTTCAGTGTGTGTGGAAGAGGTTTCAGTGTGTGGGGAAGAGGTTTCAGTGTGTGGGGAAGGATTTCAGTCTGTGGCGAAGAGGTTTCAGTTTCTGGGAAGAGGATTCAGTGCGGGGGGAAGGGTTTCAGTGTGTGGGGATGGCTTTCTGTGTGTGGGGAAGAGGTATCAGTGTGTGGGGAAGGGTTTCAGTCAGTTGGGAAAGGTTTCAGTGTGTGTGGAAGAGGTTTCAGTGTTTGGGGATGGGTTTCAGTGTGTGGGGAAGGGGTTTCAGTCTGTGGGGATGTGTTCCAGTCTGTGGGGATGGGTTTCAGTGTGTGGGGAAGGGGCTTCAGTGTGTGGGGAAGAGGTTTCAGTGCGTGGGGAAGGGGTTTCAGTGTGCGGAGAAGGGGATTCAGTGTGTTTGGAAGGGGTTTCACTGTGTGCGGAATAGGTTTCAGTGTGCGGGGAAGGGGTTACAGTGTGTGTGGAAGGGGTTTCAGTGTGTGGGGAAGGAGTTTCAGTGTGTGTGGAAGAGGATTCAGTGTGTGTGTAAGGGGTTTCAGTGCGTGGGGATGGGCTTCAGTGTTTGTGGAAGATGTTTCAGCGTGTGGCGAAGAGGTTTCAGTGTTTGGGTAAGATGTTTCAGTGTGTGTGGAAGAGGATTCAGTGCCTGGGGAAGGAGTTATCGTGTGTGGGGAAGAGGTTTCAGTGTGTGGGGAAGAGGATTCAGTGTGTGGGTGAGGGTTTCAGTCTGTGGGGAAGGGCTTTCAGTGTGTGGTGAAGAGGTTTCAGTGTGTGGGGATGGGTTTCAGTTTGTGGGGATGAGTTTCAGTGTGTGGGGAAGTGGTTTCAGTGTGTGGGGAAGAGGTTTCAGTGTGAGGGGATTGGGTTTCAGTGTGTGGGGCAGGTGTTTCAGTGTGTGGGGAAGGGTTTTCAGTGTGTGGGAAGAGATTTCAGTGTTTGGGGATGGGTTTCAGTGTGTGGGAAAGGGGATTCAGACTTTGGGGAAGTGGATTCAGTGTGTGGGGAAGTGGTTTCAGTGTCTGGGGAAGCGGTTTCAGAGAGTGGGGAAGGGGTTTCAGTCTGTGGGGAAGTGGTTTCAGTGTGTGGGGAAGAGGTTTCAGTGTGTGGGGAAGGGGTTTCAGTGTGTGGTGAAGGGGATTCAGTGTGCTGGGAAGAGGATTCAGTGTGCGGGGAAGGGGTTACATTGTGAGGGGAAGAGGTTTCAGTGTGTGGGGAAGAGGTTTCAGTGTGTGGGGAAGAGGTTTCAGTGTGTGGCGAAGAGGTTTCAGTGTGTGTGGAAGAGGTTTCAGTGTGTGGGGAAGAGGTTTCAGTGTGTGGGGAAGGGTTTCAGTCAGTGGCGAAGATGTTTCAGTTTCTGGGAAGAGGTTTCAGTGCGTGGGGAAGGGTTTCAGTGTGTGGGGATAGGGTTCAGTGTGTGGGGAAGGTGTTTCAGTGTGTGGGGATGGGTTTCAGTGTGTGGGGAAGGGGTTTCAGTGTGTGGGGAATAGGTTTCAGTGTGTGGGGAAGAGGTTTCAGAGTGTGGGGAAGGGGTTTCAGTCTGTGGGGAAGAGGTTTCTGTGTGTGGGGAAGAGGTTTCTGTGTGTGGGGATGGGTTTCAGTGTGTGGGGAAGGGGTTTCAATGTGTGGGGAAGAGGTTTCAGTGCGTGGGGAAGGGGTTTCAGTGTGCGGAGAAGGGGATTCAGTGTGTTTGGAAGTGGTTTCACTGTGTGGGGAAGGGGTTTCAGTGTGCGGGGAAGGGGTTCCAGTGTTTGTGGAAGGGGTTTCAGTGTGTGGGGAAGGGGTTTCAGTGTGTGTGGAAGAGGTTTCAGTGTGTGTGTAAGGGGTTTCAGTGTGAGGGGATGGGTTTCAGTGTTTGTGGAAGATGTTTCAGCGTGTGGCAAAGAGGTTTCAGTGTGTGGGGAAGATGTTTCAGTGTGTGTGGAAGAGTATTCAGTGCCTGGGGAAGGAGTTATCGTGTGTGGGGAAGAGGTTTCAGTGTGTGGGGAAGAGGTTTCCGTGTGTGGGTGAGGGTTTCAGTCTGTGGGGAATAGCTTTCAGTGTGTGGGGAAGAGGTTTCAGTGTGTGGGGATGGGTTTCAGTGTGTGGGGATGAGTTTCAGTGTGTGGGGAAGTGGTTTCAGTGTGTGGGGAAGAGGTTTCAGTGTGTGGGGATGGGTTTCAGTGTGTGGGGAAGGGGTTTCAGTGTGTGGGGAAGGGTTTTCAGTGTGTGGGAAGAGATTTCAGTGTTTGGGGATGTGTTTCAGTGTGTGGGAAAGGGGATTCAGTCTTTGGGGAAGTGGTTTCAGTGTGTGGGGAAGTGGTTTCAGTGTGTGGGGAAGGTGTTTCAGTCTGTGTGGAAGAAGTGTCAGTGTGTGGGAAGGGTTTCAGTCTGTCGGGAAAGGTTTCAGTGTGTGTGGCAGAGGTTTCAGTGTGTGGGACGGGGTTCAGTGTGTGGTGAAGGGGTTTCAGCCTGTGGGGATGTGTTTCAGTTTGTGGGGATGGTTTTAAGTGTGTGGGGAAGGGGTTTCAGAGTGTGGGGAAGAGGTTTCAGTGCGTGGGGAAGGGGTTTCAGTGTGCGGGGAAGGGTTTTCAGTCTGTGGGGAAGGGTTTCAGTCTGTGGGGAAGAACTTTCAGTGTGTGGGGAAGAGGTATCAGAGTGTGGGGATGGGTATCAGTGTGTGGGGATGGGTTTCAGTGTGTGGGGGAATGTGTTTCAGTGTGTGGGGAAGAGGTTTCAGTGTGTGGGGATGGGTTTCATTGTGTGGGGAAGGGATTTCAGTGTGTGGGGAAGGGGTTTCAATGTGTGGGGAAGAGATTTCAGTGTGTGGGGTTGGGTTTCAGTGTGTGGGGATGGGTTTCAGTGTGTGGGGAAGCGGTTTTAGTGTGTGGGGAAGAGGTTTCAGTGTGTGGCGATGGGTTTCAGTTTGTGGGGAAGGGGTTTCAGTGTATGGGGATGGGTTTTCAGTGTGTGGGAAGAGATTTCAGTGTGTGGGGATGGGTTTCAGTGTGTGGTTAAGGGGATTCAGTCTGTGGGGAAGGGGTTTCAGTGTGTGGGGAGGAGTTTTCAGTGTGTGGGGAAGGGGTTTCAGTGTTCGGGGCAGTGGTTTCAGTGTGTGGGGAAGGGGTTTCCGTGTGTGGTGAAGGGGATTCAGTGTGTGGGGAAGAGGTTTCAGTGTGCGGGGAAGAGGTTTCAGTGTGTGGCGAAGAGGTTTCAGTGTGTGTGCAAGAGGTTTCAGTGTGTGGGGAAGAGGTTTCAGTGTGTGGGGAAGGGTTTCAGTCTGTGGCGAAGAGGTTTCAGTTTCTGGGAAGAGGATTCAGTGCGTGGGGAAGGGTTTCAGTGTGTGGGGATGGCTTTCTGTGTGTGGGGAAGGGGTTTAAGTGTGTGGAGAAGAGGTATCAGTGTGTGGGGAAGGGTTTCAGTCTGTAGGGAAAGGTTTCAGTGTGTGTGGAAGAGGTTTCAGTCTTTGGGGATGGGTTTCAGTGTGTGGGGAAGGAGTTTCAGTCTGTGGGGATGTGTTTCAGTCTGTGGGGATGGGTTTCAGTGTGTGGGGAAGGGGTTTCAATGTGTGGGGAAGAGGTTTCAGTGCGTGGGGAAGGGGTTTCAGTGTGCGGAGAAGGGGATTCAGTGTGTTTGAAAGGGGTTTCACTGTTTGAGGAAGGGGTTTCAGTGTGCGGGGAAGGGGTTACAGTGTGTGTGGAAGGGGTTTCAGTGTGTGGGGAAGGCGTTTCAGTGTATGTGGAAGAGGTTTCAGTGTGTGTGTAAGGGGTTTCAGTGTGTGGGGAAGAGGATTCAGTGCCTGGGGAAGGAGTTATCGTGTGTGGGGGAGTGGTTTCATTGTGTGGGGAAGATGTTTCAGTGTGTGGGTGAGGGTTTCAGTCTGTGGGTAAGAGCTTTCAGTGTCTGGGGAAGAGGTTTCAGTGTGTGGGGATGGGTTTCAGTGTGTGGGGATGAGTTTTAGTGTGTGGGGAAGTGGTTTCAGTGTGTGGGGAAGAGGTTTCAGTGTGTGGGGATGGGTTTCAGTGCGTGGGGAAGGGTGTTTCAGTGTGTGGGGAAGGGTTTACAGTGTGTGGGAAGAGATTTCAGTGTTTGGGGATGGGTTTCAGTGTGTGGGAAAGGGGATTCAGAGTGTGGGGAAGGGGTTTCAGTCTGTGGGGAACTGGTTTCAGTGTGTGGGGAAGAGGTTTCAGTGTGTGGGGAAGGGGTTTCAGTGTGTGGTGAAGGGGATTCAGTGTGTGGGGAAGAGGTTTCAGTGTGCGGGGAAGGGGTTACATTGTGCGGGGAAGAGGTTTCACTGTGTGGGGAAGAGGTTTCAGTGAGTGGGGAAGAGGTTTCAGTGTGTGGCGAAGAGGTTTCAGTGTGTGTGGAAGAGGTTTCAGTGTGTGGGGAAGAGGTTTCAGTGTGTGGGGAAGGGTTTCAGTCTGTGGCGAAGATGTTTCAGTTTCTGGGAAGAGGTTTCAGTGCGTGGGGAAGGGGTTCAGTGTGTGGGGATAGGGTTCAGTGTGTGGGGAAGGGTTTTCAGTGTGTGGGGATAGAACATAGAACATAGAACATAGAAAAATACAGCACAGAACAGGCCCTTCGGCCCACGATGTTGTGCCGATCCTTTGTCCTCTGTCAAGGACAATTTAATCTATACCCCATCAGTCTCCTTTATCCATATACCTATCTAAAAGCCGTTTGAAAGTCCCTAAAGTTTCTGACTCAACAACTTCCCCAGGCAAGGCATTCCATGCCCCGACCACTCTCTGGGTAAAGAACCTTCCCCTGACATCCCCCTTATATCTCCCACCCTTCACCTTAAATTTATGACCCCTTGTAACGCTTTGCTCCACCCGGGGAAAAAGTTTCTGACTGTCTACCCTATCTATTCCCCTGATCATCTTATAAACCTCTATCATGTCACCCCTCATCCTTCTCCGTTCTAATGAGAAGAGGCCTAGAATGTTCAGCCTTTCCTCGTAAGACTTATTCTCCATTCCAGGCAACATCCTGGTAAATCTCCTCTGCACCCTCTCCAAGGCTTCCACATCCTTCCTAAAATGAGGCGACCAGAACTGCACACAGTACTCCAAATGAGGCCTTACCAAGGTCCTGTACAGCTGCATCATCACCTCACGGCTCTTAAATTCAATCCCTCTGCTAATGAACGCTAACACCCCATATGCCTTCTTCACAGCCCTATCCACTTGAGTTGCAACTTTCAACGATCTATGCACATAGACCCCAAGGTCTCTCTGCTCCTCCACATGCCCAAGAACCCTACCGTTAACCCAGTATTTTGCATTCGTGTTTGTCCTTCCAAAATGGACGACCTCACACTTTTCAGGGTTAAACTCCATCTGCCACTTTTCAGCCCAGCACTGCAACCTATCCAAGTCCCTTTGCAGACGACAATAGCCCTCCTCGGTATCCACAACTCCACCAACCTTTGTATCATCTGCAAATTTACTGACCCACCCTTCGACTTCCTCATCCAAGTCGTTAATAAAAATCACAAACAGGAGAGGACCCAGAACTGATCCCTGTGGCACGCCACCGGTAACTGGGCTCCAGGCTGAGTATTTACCATCTAAGACCACTCTCTGCCTTCTATCAGTTAGCCAATTCTTAATCCAACTGGCCACATTCCCCACTATCCCATGCCTCCTGACTTTCTCCATAAGTCTACCATGGGGGACCTTATCAAATGCCTTACTAAAATCCATGTACACCACATCCACTGGTTTACCCTCATCCACTTGCTTGGTCACCTGCTCAAAGAATTCAATCAGGCTTGTGAGGCAAGACCTACCCCTCACAAAACCGTGCTGACTGTCCCGAATCAAGCAGTGTCTTTCCAGATGCTCAGAAATCCTATCCCTCAGCACCTTTTCCATCAACTTGCCTACCACCGAAGTAAGACTAACTGGCCTGTAATTCCCAGGGTTGTTCCTATTCCCTTTCAGTGTGTGGGGGTGAGGTTTCAGTGTGTGAGGAAGGGGTTTCAGTGTGTGGGGAAGGGGTTTCAGTGTGTGGGGGTGAGGTTTCAGTGTGTGAGGAAGGGGTTTCAGTGTGTGGGGAAGAGGTTGCAGTGCGTGGGGAAGAGGTTTCAGTGTGTGGGGATGGGTTTCAGTGTCTGGGGATGGGGTTTCAGTGTGTGGGGAAGAGGTTTCAGTGTGTGGGGAAGGCTTTCTGTGTGTGGGGAAGGTGTTTCAGTCTGTGTGGAAGAAGTGTCAGTGTGTGGAGAAGGGTTTCAGTCTGTCGGTAAAGGTTTCAGTGTGTGTGGAAGAGGTTTCAGTGTGTGGGATGGGGTTCAGTGTGTGGTGAAGGGGTTTCAGCCTGTGGGGATGTGTTTCAGTTTGTGGGGATGGTTTTCAGTGTGTGGGAAAGGGGTTTCAGAGTGTGGGGAAGAGGTTTCAGTGCGTGGGGAAGGGGTTTCAGTGTGTGGGGAAGGGTTTTCAGTCTGTGGGGAAGGGTTTCAGTCTGTGGGGAAGAGCTTTCAGTGTGTGGGGAAGAGGTTTCAGAGTGTGGGGATGGGTATCAGTTTGTGGGGATGGGTTTCAGTGTGTGGGGAATGTGTTTCAGTGTGTGGGGAAGAGGTTTCAGTGTGTGGGGATGGGTTTCATTGTGTGGGGAAGGGTTTTCAGTGTGTGAGGAAGGGGTTTCAGTGTGTGGGGAAGAGATTTCAGTGTGTGGGGTTGGGTTTCAGTGTGTGGGGATGGGTTTCAGTGTGTGGGGAAGCGGTTTTAGTGTGTGGGGAAGAGGGCTCAGTGTGTGGCGATGGGTTTCAGTTTGTGGGGAAGGGGTTTCAGTGTATGGGGAAGGGTTTTCAGTGTGTGGGAAGAGATTTCAGTGTGTGGGGATGGGTTTCAGTGTGTGGTTAAGGGGATTCAGTCTGTGGGGAAGGGGTTTCAGTGTGTGGGGAGGAGGTTTCAGTGTGTGGGGAAGGGGCTTCAGTGTGCGAGGCAGTGTTTTCAGTGTGTGGGGAAGAGGTTTCAGTATGTGGGGAAGAGGTTTCGGAGTGTGGGGAAGAGGTTTCAGTGTGTGGGGAAGGGGTTTCAGTGTGTGCTAAAGGGGATTCAATGTCTGGGGAAGAGGTTTCAGTGTGCGGGGCAGTGGTTACATTGTGTGGGGAAGAGGTTTCAGTGTGTGGGGAAGAGGTTTCAGTGTGTGGGGAAGAGGTTGCAGTGCGTGGGGAAGAGGTTTCAGTGTGTGGGGTTGGGTTTCAGTGTCTGGGGATGGGGTTTCAGTGTGTGGGGAAGAGGTTTCAGTGTGTGGGGATGGCTTTCTGTGTGTGGGGAAGGTGTTTCAGTCTGTGTGGAAGAAGTGTCCGTGTGTGGGGAAGGGTTTCAGTCTGTCGGGAAAGGTTTCAGTGTGTGTGGAAGAGGTTTCAGTGTGTGGGATGGGGTTCAGTGTGTGGTGAAGGGGTTTCAGCCTGTGGGGATGTGTTTCAGTTTGTGGGGATGGGGTTCAGTGTGTGGTGAAGGGGTTTCAGCCTGTGGGGATGAGTTTCAGTTTGTAGGGAAAGGTTTCAGTGTGTGTGGAAGATGTTTCAGCGTGTGGCGAAGAGGTTTCAGTGTTTGGGGAAGATGTTTCAGTGTGTGTGGAAGAGGATTCAGTGCCTGGGGAAGGAGTTATCGTGTGTGGGGAAGAGGTTTCAGAGTGTGGGGAAGAGGTTTCAGTGTGTGGGTGAGGGTTTCAGTCTGTGGAGAAGAGGTTTCAGAGTGTGGGGATGGGTATCAGTGTGTGGGGATGGGTTTCAGTGTGTGGGGAATGTGTTTCAGTGTGTGGGGAAGAGGTTTCAGTGTGTGGGGATGGGTTTCATTGTGTGGGGAAGAGGTTTCAGTGTGTGGGGAAGAGGTTTCAGTGTGTGGCGAAGAGGTTTCAGTGTGTGTGGAAGAGGTTTCAGTGTGTGGGGAAGAGGATTCAGTGCGGGGGGAAGGGTTTCAGTGTGTGGGGATGGCTTTCTGTGTGTGGGGAAGGGGTTTAAGTGTGTGGGGAAGAGGTATCAGTGTGTGGAGAAGGGTTTCAGTCAGTAGGGAAAGGTTTCAGTGTGCGTGGAAGAGGTTTCAGTGTTTGGGGATGGGTTTCAGTGTGTGGGGAAGGGGTTTCAGTCTGTGGGGATGTGTTTC
Source organism: Heterodontus francisci (assembly GCF_036365525.1). Classification (NCBI taxonomy): domain Eukaryota; kingdom Metazoa; phylum Chordata; class Chondrichthyes; order Heterodontiformes; family Heterodontidae; genus Heterodontus; species Heterodontus francisci. Next base: position 1,760,881 of record NW_027142229.1, on the reverse strand, counting down.
AGTCTGTGGGGATGGGTTTCAGTGTGTGGGGAAGCGGTTTCAATGTGTGGGGAAGAGGTTTCAATGCGTGGGGAAGGGGTTTCATTGTGCGGAGAAGGGGATTCAGTGTGTTTGGAAGGGGTTTCAATGTGTGGGGAATAGGTTTCAGTGTGCGGGGAAGGGGTTACAGTGTGTGTGGAAGGGGTTTCAGTGTGTGGGGAAGGAGTTTCAGTGTGTGTGGAAGAGGTTTCAGTGTGTGTGTAAGGGGTTTCAGTGTGTGGGGATGGGTTTCAGTGTGTGTGGAAGATGTTTCAGCGTGTCGCGAAGAGGTTTCAGTGTTTGGGGAAGGTGTTACAGTGTGTGTGGAAGAGGATTCAGTGCCTGGGGAAGGAGTTATCGTGTGTGGGGAAGAGGTTTCAGTGTGTGGGGAAGAGGTTTCAGTGTGTGGGTGAGGGTTTCAGTCTGTGGGGAAGAGGTTTCAGAGTGTGGGGATGGGTATCAGTGTGTGGGGATGGGTTTCAGTGTGTGGGGAATGTGTTTCAGTGTGTGGGGAAGAGGTTTCAGTGTGTGGGGATGGGTTTCATTGTGTGGGGAAGGGTTTTCAGTGTGTGGGGAAGGGGTTTCAGTGTGTGGGGAAGAGATTTCAGTGTGTGGGGTTGGGTTTCAGTGTGTGGGGATGGGTTTCAGTGTGTGGGGAAGCGGTTTTAGTGTGTGGGGAAGAGGTTTCAGTGTGTGGCGATGGGTTTCAGTTTGTGGGGAAGGGGTTTCAGTGTGTGGGGAAGGGTTTTCAGTGTGTGGGAAGAGATTTCAGTGTGTGGGGAAGGGGTTTCAGTGTGTGGGGATGGGTTTCAGTGTGTGGTTAAGGGGATTCAGTCTGTGGGGAAGGGGTTTCAGTGTGTGGTGAAGGGGTTTCAGTGTGTGGGGAAGGGGTTTCAGTGTGCGGGGCAGTGGTTTCAGTGTTAGGGGAAGTGGTTTCAGTGTGTGGGGAAGAGGTTTCAGAGTGTGGGGAAGTGGTTTCAGTCTGTGGGGAAGTGGTTTCTGTGTGTGGGGAAGAGTTTTCAGTGAGTGGGGAAGGGGTTTCAGAGTGTGGTGTAAGGGATTCATTGTGTGGGGAGGAGGTTTCAGTGTGCGGGGAAGGGGTTTCAGTGAGTGGGGGTAAGGTTTCAGTGTGTGAGGAAGGGGTTTCAGTGTGTGGGGAAGAGGTTGCAGTGCGTGGGGAAGAGGTTTCAGTGTGTGGGGATGGGTTTCAGTGTCTGGGGATGGGGTTTCAGTGTGTGGGGAAGAGGTTTCAGTGTGTGGGGATGGCTTTCTGTGTGTGAGGAAGGTGTTTCAGTCTGTGTGGAAGAAGTGTCCGTGTGTGGGGAAGGGTTTCAGTCTGTCGGGAAAGGTTTCAGTGTGTGTGGAAGAGGTTTCAGTGTGTGGGATGGGGTTCAGTGTGTGGTGAAGGGGTTTCAGCCTGTGGGGATGTGTTTCAGTTTGTGGGGATGGGGTTCAGTGTGTGGTGAAGGGGTTTCAGCCTGTGGGGATGAGTTTCAGTTTGTAGGGAAAGGTTTCAGTGTGTGTGGAAGATGTTTCAGCGTGTGGCGAAGAGGTTTCAGTGTTTGGGGAAGATGTTTTAGTGTGTGTGGAAGAGGATTCAGTGCCTGGGGAAGGAGTTATCGTGTGTGGGGAAGAGGTTTCAGTGTGTGGGGAAGAGGTTTCAGTTTCTGGGAAGAGGATTCAGTGCGAAGGGAAGGGTTTCAGTGTGTGCGGATGGCTTTCTGTGTGTGGGGAAGAGGTATCAGTGTGTGGGGAAGGGTTTCAGTCAGTTGGGAAAGGTTTCAGTGTGTGTGGAAGAGGTTTCAGTGTTTGGGGATGGGTTTCAGTGTGTGGGGAAGGGGTTTCAGTCTGTGGGGATGTGTTCCAGTCTGTGGGGATGGGTTTCAGTGTGTGGGGAAGGGGTTTCAATGTGTGGGGAAGAGGTTTCAGTACGTGGGGAAGGGGTTTCAGTGTGCGGAGAAGGGGATTCAGTGTGTTTGGAAGGTGTTTCACTGTGTGGGGAATAGGTTTCAGTGTGCGGGGAAGGGGTTACAGTGTGTGTGGAAGGGGTTTCAGTGTGTGGGGAAGGAGTTTCAGTGTGTGTGGAAGAGGATTCAGTGTGTGTGCAAGGGGTTTCAGTGTGTGGGGATGGGCTTCAGTGTGTGTGGAAGATGTTTCAGCGTGTGGCGAAGAGGTTTCAGTGTTTGGGGAAGATGTTTCAGTGTGTGTGGAATTGGATTCAGTGCCTGGGGAAGGAGTTATCGTGTGTGGGGAAGAGGTTTCAGTGTGTGGGGAAGAGGTTTCAGTGTGTGGGTGAGGGTTTCAGTCTGTGGGGAAGAGCTTTCAGTGTGTGGGGAAGTGGTTTCAGTGTGTGGGGATGGGTTTCAGTGTGTGGGGATGAGTTTCAGTGTGTGGGGAAGTGGTTTCAGTGTGTGGGGAAGAGGTTTCAGTGTGTGGGGATTGGGGTTCAGTGTGTGGGGACAGGGTTCAGTGTGTGGGGAAGGTGTTTCAGTGTGTGGGGAAGGGGTTTCACTGTGTGGGGAAGAGGTTTCAGTGTGTGGGGAAGAGGTTTCAGTGTGTGGGGAAGGGGTTTCAGTCTGTGGGGAAGGATTTTCAGTGTGTGGGAAGAGATTTCAGTGTTTGGGGATGGGTTGCAGTGTGTGGGAAAGGGGATTCAGTCTTTGGGGAAGTGGTTTCAGTGTATGGGGAAGTGGTTTCAGTGTGTGGGGAAGAGGTTTCAGAGTGTGGGGAAGGGGTTTCAGTCTGTGGGGAAGTGGTTTCAGTGTGTGGGGAAGAGGTTTCAGTGTGTGGGGAAGGGGTTTCAGTGTGTGGTGAAGGGGATTCAGTGTGTGGGGAAGAGGTTTCAGTGTGCGGGGAAGGGGTTACATTGTGCGGGGAAGAGGTTTCAGTGTGTGGGGAAGGGGTTTTAGTGTGTGGGGAAGAGGTTTCAGTGTGTGGCGAAGAGTTTTCAGTGTGTGTGGAAGAGGTTTCAGTGTGTGGGGAAGGGTTTCAGTCAGTGGCGAAGATGTTTCAGTTTCTGGGAAGAGGTTTCAGTGCGTGGGGAATGGCTTCAGTGTGTGGGGATAGGGTTCAGTGTGTGGGGAAGGGGTTTCAGTGTGTGGGGAAGGGTTTCAGTGTGTGGGGAAGGGGTTTCAGTGTGTGGGGAAGAGGTTTCAGTCAGTGGGTAAGTGGTTTCTGTGTGTGGGGAAGAGGTTTCAGTGTGTGGGGAAGGGGTTTCAGAGTGTGGTGTAAGGGATTCAGTGTGTGGGGAGGAGGTTTCAGTGTGCGGGGAAGGGGGTTTCAGTGTGTGGGGGTGACGTTTCAGTGTGTGGGGAAGAGGTTTCAGTGTTTGGGGAAGAGGTTTCAGTTTGTTTGGAAGAGGTTTCAGTGCGTGGGGAAGGGTTTCAGTCTGTGGCGAAGAGGTTTCAGTGTGTGGGTAAGAGGTTTCAGTGTGTGGGGAAGTGTTTCAGTGTGTAGGGATGGGTTTCAGTGTTTGGGGAATGGGTTTTAGTCTGTGGGGAAGAGGTTTCAGTGTGTGGGGGAGGGGTTTCAGTGTGTAGAGAAGGGGTTTCAGTGTGTGGGGATGAGGTTTCAGTGTGTGGGGAAGGTTTCAGTGTGTGGGGATGGGTTTCAGTGTGTGGGGAATTGGTTTCAGTGTGTGGGGAAGAGTTTCCGTGTGTGGGGAAGGGGTTTCAGTGTGTGGGGAAGGTGTTTCAGTGTGTGGGGAAGAGGCTACAGTGTGTGGGGAAGAGATTTCAATATGTGGGGAAGGGGATTCAGTCTGTGGGGAAGAGATTTCAGGGTGTGGGGAAGGGGTTTCAGTGTGTGGGGAAGGCGTTTCAGTGTGTGGAGAAGTAGTTTCAGTGTGTGGTTAAGAGGTTTCAGTGTGTGGGGAAGAGGTTTCAGTGTGTGGGGAAGGGGTTTCAGTATGTTGGGAAGAGGTTTCTGCGTTTGGGTAAGAGGTTTCAGTGTGTGGGAATGGGTTTCAGCGTGTGGGGAAGGGGTTTCAGTATGTGGGGAAGAGGTTTCAGTGTGTGGGGATGGGTTTCAGTGTGTGGGGAAGGGTTTCAGTGTATGGGGAAGAGTTTTCAGTGTGTGGGGATGGATTTCAGTGTGAGGGGAAGGGGTTTCAGTCTGTGGGGAAGTGGTTTCAGTGTGTGGGGAAGAGGTTTCAGTGTGTGGAGAAGAGGTTTCAGTGTGTGGCGAAGAGGTTTCAGTGTGTGTGGAAGAGGTTTCAGTGTGTGGGGAAGAGGTTTCAGTGTGTGGGGAAGGGTTTCCGTCTGTGGCGAAGATGTTTCAGTTTCTAGGAAGAGGTTTCAGTGCGTGGGGAAGGGTTTCAATGTGTGGGGATAGGATTCAGTGTGTGGGGAAGGGGTTTCAGTGTGTGGGGATGGGTTTCAGTGTGGGGGGAAGGGGTTTCAGTGTGTGGGGAAGAGGTTTCAGTTTCTGGGAAGAGGTTTCAGTGCGTGGGGAAGGGTTTCAGTGTGTGGGGATAGGGTTCAGTGTGTGGGGAAGGGGTTTTAGTCTGTGGGGAAGGGGTATCAGAGTGTGGTGTAAGGGATTCAGTGTGTGGGCAGGAGGTTGCAGTGTGCGGGGAAGGGGTTTCAGTGTGTGGGGGTGAGGTTTCAGCGTGTGGGCAAGAGGTTTCAGTGTTTTTGGAAGATGTTTCAGTGTGTTTGGAAGATGTTTCAGTGCGTGGGGAAGGGTTTCAGTCTGTGGCGAAGAGGTTTCAGTGTGTGGGGAAGAGGTTTCAGTGTGTGGGGAAGTGTTTCAGTGTGTGGGGATGGGTTTCAGTGTGTGGGGAATGGGTTACAGTCTGTGGGGAAGAGGTTTCAGTGTGTGGGGAAGGGGTTTCAGTCTGTAGGGAAGGGGTTTCAGTGTGTGGGGATGAGGTTTCAGATTGTGGGGAAGGTTTCAGTGTGTGGGGATGGGTTTCAGTGTGTGGGGAAGGTTTCTCCGTGTGTGGGGAAGAGGTTTCAGTGTGTGGGGAAGGTGTTTCAGTGTGTGGGGAAGAGGCTACAGTGTGTGGGGAAGAGGTTTCAGTGTGTGGGGATGGGTTTCAGTGTTTGGGGAAGGGTTCCAGTGCATGGGGAAGAGTTTTCAGTGTGTGGGGATGGATTTCAGAGTGTGGGGAAGGGATTCCGCGAGTGGGGAAGAGGTTTCAGAGTGTGGAGATGGGTTTCAGTGTGTGGCGTAGGGTTTCAGTGTGTGGGGAAAGTTTTTAGTGGGTGGGAAAGAGGTTTCAGTGTGTGGTGTAGTGGTTTCAGTGTGTGGGGAAGAGATTTCAGTGTGTGGGGAAGTGGTTTCATTCTGTGAGGACGGGGTTTCAGAGTGTGGGGAAGAGGTTTCAATGTGTGGGGAAGGGGTTTCAGTGTGTGGAGAAGGGATTTCAGTGTTTGGGAAAGAGGTTGCAGTGTGTGGGGAATAGGTTTCAGTGTGTGGGGATAGGTTTCAGTGTCTAGGGAAGGGGTTTCACTGTGTGGGGAAGTGGTTTCAGTGTGTGTGGATGGCTTTCTGTATGTGGGGAAGGTGTTTCAGTGTGTGGGGAAGAGGTTTCAGTGTGTGGGGAATGGTTTCAGTCTGCAGGGAAAAGTGTCAGTGTGTGTGGAAGAGGTTTCAGTGTGTGGGATGGGTTTCAGTGTGTGGGGAAGGGGTTTCAGTCTGTGGGGATGTGTTTCTGTCGGTGGGGATGGGTTTCAGTGTGTGGGGAAGGGGTTTCAGTGTGTGGGGAAGAGGTTTCAGTGTGCGGGGAAGGGGTTTCAGTGTGTGTGGAAGGGGTTTCAGTGTTTGGGGAAGGTGTTTCTGTGTGCGGGGAAGGGGTTACAGTGTGTGTGAAAGGGGTTTCAGTTTGTGGGGAAGGGGTTTCAGTGTGTGTGGAAGTGGTTTCACTGTGTGTGGAAGGGGTTTCAGTGTGTGGGGATGAAATTCAGTGCGTGTGGAAGATGTTTCAGCGTGTGGGGAAGAGGTTTCAGTGTGTGGGGAAGATGTTTCAGTGTGTGTGGAAGATGGCTCTGTGCGTGGGGAAGGAGTTTCAGCGTGAGGGGAAGAGGTTTCAGTGTGGGGAGAAGAGGTTTCAGTGTGTGGGAAAGAGGTTTCAGTGTGTGGGGAAGAGGTTTCAGTGCGTGGAGAAGGGGTTTCAGTTTGTGGGGAAAAGGTTTCAGTTTGTGGGGAAGGGTTTGAGTCTGTGGGGAAGAGATTTCAGTGTGTGGGGAAGAGGTTTCAGTGTGTGGCGATGGGTTTCATTGTGTGGGGATGGCTTTCAGTGCATGGGTGAGGGGTTTCAGTGTGTGGGGAATAGGTTTCAGTGTGTGGGGATGGAATTCAGTGTGTGAGGAAGGGGTTTCAGTGTGTGGGGAAGAGGTTTCAGTGTGTGGGGTAGAAGTTTCAGTGTGTGGGGATGGGATTCAGTGTGTAGGGAAAGGTTTCAGTGTGTGGGGAAGAGGTTTCAGTGTGTGGGGAAGAGGTTTCAGTGTGTGGGGATGTGTTTCAGTGCGTGGGGAAGGCGTTGCAGTGTGTGGGGAAATGATTTCATTGTGTGGGGAAGGGGTTTCAGTGTGTGGGGAAGTGGTTTCAGTATGTGGGGAAGAGGATTCAGTTTGTGGGGAAGATGATTCAGAGTGTGGGGAAGGGGTTTCTGTCTGTGGGGAAGTGGTTTTGGTGTGTGGGGAAGAGGTTTCGGTTTGTGGGGAAGGGGTTTCATTGTGTGTTGAAGGGGATTCAGTGTGTGGGTAAGAGGTTACAGTGTGCGGGAAAGGGGTTTCAGTGTGTGGGGAAGACGGTTCAGTGTGTGGGGAAGAGGTTTCAGTGTGTGGGGCAGAGTTCTCAGTGTGTGTGGAAGATTTTTCAGTGCGTGGGGAAGGGGTTTCAATGTGTGGGGAAGAGGTTTCAGTGTGTGGGGACGTGGTTTCAGTGTGTGGGGAAGGGTTTCAGTTTGTGGGGAAGGGGTTTCATTGTGCGGGGATGGGTATCAATGTGTGGGGAAGGGGTTTGAGTGTGTGGGGAAGAGTTTTTAATGTGTGGGGATGGGTTTCAGTGTTTGGGGAAGGGGTTTTAGTGTGTGGGGAAGAGGTTTCAGACTGTGGGGAAGGGTTTTCAGTGTGTGGGGAAGAGGTTTCAGAGAGTGGGGATGGGTTTCAGTGTGTGGGGAAGTGTTTCAGTGTGTGGGGAAGAGGTTTCAGTGTGTGCGGAAGGGGTTTCAGTGTGTGTGTAAGAGGTTTAGGAGTGTGTGCAAGGGGTTTCTGTGTGTGTGGAACGGGTTTCATTGTGGGGGGAAGGGGTTTTAGTGTGTGGGGAATTGGTTTCAGTCTGTGGGGAAGGGTTTTCAGTGTGTGGGGAAGAGGTTTCAGAGGGTGGGGATGGGTTTCAGTGTGTGGGGAAGTGTTTCAGTGTGTGGGGAAGAGGTTTCAGTGTGTGCGGAAGGGGTTTCAGTGTGTGTGGAAGAGGTTTAGGAGTGTGTGCAAGGGGTTTCTGTGTGTGTGGAACGGGTTTCATTGTGTGCGGACGTGGTTTCAGTGTGTGGGGAGGAGGTTTCAGTGTATGGGCAAGTGGTTTCAGTGTGTGGGGATGGGTTTCAGTGTGAATGAAAGATGTTTCAGTGTGTGGGGAAGAGGTTTAAGTGTGTGGAGAAGGGTTTCAGTGTGTGTGGAAGGGGTTTCTGTATGTGGGGAAGCGGCTTCAGTGTGTGTGGAAGGGGTTTCAGCGTGTGGGGAAGGTGTTTCAGTGCGTGTGAAAGAGGTATCAGTGTGTGTGGAAGGGTGTTCAGTTTGTGTGGAAGGAGTTTCAGCGTGTGGGGAAGGGGTTTCAGCGTGTGGGGAAGGGTTTCTGAGTGTGGGGAAGAGGTTTCAGTGTGTGGGGAAGAGGTTTCAGTTTGCGGGGCAGAGGTTTCAGTGTGTGGGGATGGGTTTTAGTGTGTGGGGAAGAGGTTTCAGTCTGTGGGGATGTGTTTCAGTGTGTGGGGAATGGGTTTCATTGTGTGTGTAAGGGGTTTCAGCTTGTGGGGAAGGGGTTTCAGCGTGTGCGGTAGAGGTTTCAGTGTGTGGGGAAGAGGTTTCAGTTTGTGGGGATGGATTTCATTGTGTGGGGAATGGTTTCAGTGTGTGTGGAAGGGTTTTCAGCGTGTGGGGAAGGGGGTTCAGCGCGTGGGGAAGGGATACAGTGTGCGGGGAAGGGTTTTCAGTGTGCGGGGAAGGGGTTTCAGTGTGTGTGGAAGGGGTTTCAGTGTGTGGGGAAGGGGTTTCAGTGTGCGGGGAAAGGGTTACAGTTTATGTGGAAGCGGTTTCAGTGTGTGTGAAAGTTGTTTCAGTGTTTGGGGATGGGTTTCAGTGGGTGTGGAAGAAGTTTCAGCGTGTGGGGAAGAGGTTTCAGTGTGTGGGGAAGATGTTTCAGTGTGTGTGGAGGAGGTTTCAGTGCGTGGGGAAGGAGTTTCAATTTGTGGGGAAGAGGATTCAGTGTGTGGGGAAGAGGTTTCAGTGTGTGGGGAAAAGGTTTCTGTGTGTGTGGAAGGGGTTTCAGTGCGTGGGGAAGTGGCTTCAGTGTGTGGGGAAGAGGTTTCAGTCTGTGGGGAAGAGCTTTCAGTGTGTGGGATGGGTTTCAGTGTGTGGTGAAGGGGTTTCAGCCTGTGGGGATGTGTTTCAGTCTGTGGGGATGGTTTTCAGTGTGTGGTGAAGGGGTTACAGAGTGTGGAGAAGAGGTTTCAGTGCGTGGGGAAGGGGTTTCAGTGTGCGGGGAAGGGTTTTCAGTGTGGGGGAAGGGTTTCAGTCTGTGGGGAAGAGCTTTCAGTGTGTGGGGAAGAGGTTTCAGTGTGTGGGGAAGAGATTTCAGTGTGTGGGGATGGGTATCAGTGTTTGGGGATGGGTTTCAGTGTGTGGGGAAGGGGTTTCAGTGTGTGGGGAAGAGGTTTCAGTGTGTGGGGATGGGCTTCATTGTGTGGGGAAGGGGTTTCAGTGTGTGGGGAAGGGGTTTCAGTGTGTGGTGAAGAGATTTCAGTGTGTGGGGATGGCTTTCAGTGTGTGGTTAAGGGGTTTCAGTGTGTGGGGAAGATGTTTCAGTGTGTGGGGAAGAGGGTTCAGTGTGTGGGGAATAGGATTCAGAGTGTGGGGAAGGGTTTCAGTCTGTGGGGAATTCGATTCAGTGCGGAAGAGGTTTCAGTGTGTGGGGGAGGGGTTTCAGGGTGTGGTGAAGGGGATTCAGTGTGTGGAGAAGAAGTTTCAGTGTGCGGTGAAGGGGTTTCAGTGTGTGGGGAAGAGGTTTCAGTGTGTCGGGAAGAGGTTTCAGTGTGTGGGGAAGGGTTTCAGTCTGTGGCGAAGACGTTTCAGTGTTTGGGAAGAGGTTTCAGAGTGTGGGGATGTGTTTCAGTGTGTGGGGAAGGGGTTTCAGTTTTTGGGGATGGGTTTCCGTGTGTGGGGAAGGGATGTAAGTGTGTGGGGAAGAGGTTTCAGTGTGTGGGGATGGGTTTCAGTGTGGGTGGAAGGGGTTTCAGTGTGTGGGGAAGGGGTTTCAGTGTGTGGGGATGGGTTTCAGTGTGTGGGGAAGGGGTTTCAGTCTTTGGGGAAGAGGTTTCAGTGAGTGGATAAGGGGTTTCAGTGTGTGGAGAAGAGGTTTCAGTGTGTGGGGAAGTGGTTTCATTCTGTGAGGACGGGGTTTCAGAGTGTGGGGAAGAGGTTGCAATGTGTGGGGAAGGGGTTTCAGTGTGTGGAGAAGGGATTTCAGTGTTTGGGAAAGAGGTTGCAGTGTGTGGGGAATAGGTTTCAGTGTGTGGGGATAGGTTTCAGTGTCTGGGGAAGGGGTTTCAGTGTGTGGGGAAGTGGCTTCAGTGTGTGTGGATGGCTTTCTGTATGTGGGGAAGGTGTTTCAGTGTGTGGGGAAGAGGTTTCAGTGTGTGGGGAATGGTTTCAGTCTGTAGGGAAAAGTGTCAGTGTGTGTGGAAGAGGTTTCAGTCTGTGGGATGGGTTTCAGTGTGTGGGGAAGGGGTTTCAGTCTGTGGGGATGTGTTTCTGTCGGTGGGGATGGGTTTCAGTGTGTGGGGAAGGGGTTTCAGTGTGTGGGGAAGAGGTTTCAGTGTGCGGGGAAGGGGTTTCAGTGTGTGTGGAAGGGGTTTCAGTGTTTGGGGAAGGTGTTTCTGTGTGCGGGGAAGGGGTTACTGTGTGTGTGAAAGGGGTTTCAGTTTGTGGGGAAGGGGTTTCAGTGTGTGTGGAAGTGGTTTCAGTGTGTGTGGAAGGGGTTTCAGTGTGTGGGGATGAAATTCAGTGCGTGTGGAAGATGTTTCAGCGTGTGGGGAAGAGGTTTCAGTGTGTGGGGAAGATGTTTCAGTGTGTGTGGAAGATGGCTCTGTGCGTGGGGAAGGAGTTTCAGCGTGAGGGGAAGAGGTTTCAGTGTGTGGAGAAGAGGTTTCAGTGTGGGAAAGAGGTTTCAGTGTGTGGGGAAGAGGTTTCAGTGCGTGGAGAAGGGGTTTCAGTTTGTGGGGAAAAGGTTTCAGTGTGTGGGGAAGGGTTTGAGTCTGTGGGGAAGAGATTTCAGTGTGTGGGGAAGAGGTTTCAGTGTGTGGCGATGGGTTTCATTGTGTGGGGATGGGTTTCAGTGCATGGGGGAGGTGTTTCAGTGTGTGGGGAATAGGTTTCAGTGTGTGGAGATGGAATTCAGTGTGTGAGGAAGGGGTTTCAGTGTGTGGGGAAGAGGTTTCAGTGTGTAGGGTAGAAGTTTCAGTGTGTGGGGATGGGATTCAGTGTGTAGGGAAAGGTTTCAGTGTGTGGGGAAGAGGTTTCAGTGTGTGGGGAAGAGGTTTCAGTGTGTGGGGATGTGTTTCAGTGCGTGGGGAAGGGGTTTCAGTGTGTGGAGAAATGATTTCATTGTGTGGGGAAGGGGTTTCAGTGTGTGGGGAAGAGGATTCAGTTTGTGGGGAAGATGATTCAGAGTGTGGGGGAAGGGGTTTCGGTCTGTGGGGAAGTGGTTTCGGTGTGTGGGGAAGAGGTTTTGGTGTGTGGGGAAGGGGTTTCATTGTGTGTTGAAGGGGATTCAGTGTGTGGGTAAGAGGTTACAGTGTGCGGGAAAGGGGTTTCAGTGTGTGGGGAAGACGGTTCAGTGTGTGGGGAAGAGGTTTCAGTGTGTGGGGCAGAGTTCTCAGTGTGTGTGGAAGAGGTTTCAGTGCGTGGGAAAGGGGTTTCAGTGTGTGGGGAAGAGGTTTCAGTGTGTGGGGACGTGGTTTCAGTGTGTGGGGAAGGGTTTCAGTTTGTGGGGAAGGGGTTTCAGTGTGCGGGGATGGGTATCAATGTGTGGGGAAGGGGTTTGAGTGTGTGGGGAAGAGGTTTTAATGTGTGGGGATGGGTTTCAGTGTTTGGGGAAGGGGTTTCAGTGCGTGGGGATGGGTTTCAATGTGTGGGGAAGGGGTTTCTGCCTGTGGGGATGAGGTTTCAGTGTGTGGGTAAGAGGTTTCAGTGTGTGGGGAAGGGGTTTTAGTGTGTGGGGAATTGGTTTCAGTCTGTGGGGAAGGGTTTTCAGTGTGTGGGGAAGAGGTTTCAGAGTGTGGGGATGGGTTTCAGTGTGTGGGGAAGTGTTTCAGTGTGTGGGGAAGAGGTTTCAGTGTGTGCGGAAGGGGTTTCAGTGTGTGTGGAAGAGGCTTAGGAATGTGTGCAAGGGGTTTCTGTGTGTGTGGAACGGGTTTCATTGTGTGCGGACGTGGTTTCAGTGTGTGGGGAGGAGGTTTCAGTGTATGGGCAAGTGGTTTCAGTGTGTGGGGATGGGTTTCAGTGTGAATGAAAGATGTTTCAGTGTGTGTGGAAGAGGTTTAAGTGTGTGGAGAAGGGTTTCAGTGTGTGTGGAAGGGGTTTCTGTATGTGGGGAAGGGGCTTCAGTGTGTGTGGAAGGGGTTTCAGCGTGTGGGGAAGGTGTTTCAGTGAGTGTGAAAGAGGTATCAGTGTGTGTGGAAGGGTGTTCAGTTTGTGTGGAAGGGGTTTCAGCGTGTGGGGAAGGGGTTTCAGCGTGTGGGGAAGGGTTTCTGTGTGTGGGGACGAGGTTTCAGTGTGTGGGGAAGAGGTTTCAGTTTGCGGGGAAGAGGTTTCAGTGTGTGGGGATGGGTTTTATTGTGTGGGGAAGAGGTTTCAGTCTGTGGGGATGTGTTTCAGTGTGTGGGGAATGGGTTTCATTGTGTGTGTAAGGGGTTTCAGCTTGTGGGGAAGGGGTTTCAGCGTGTGCGGTAGAGGTTTCAGTGTGTGGGGAAGAGGTTTCAGTTTGTGGGGATGGATTTCATTGTGTGGGGAATGGATTCAGTGTGTGGGGATGGGTTTCAGTGTGTGGGGATGGGTATCAGTGTGTGCGGAAGGGGTTTCAGTGCATGTGGAAGAGGTTTCAGTGTGTGTGGAAGGGTTTTCAGCGTGTGGGGAAGGGGGTTCAGCGCGTGGGGAAGGGATACAGTGTGCGGGGAAGGGTTTTCAGTATGCGGGGAAGGGGTTTCAGTGTGTGTGGAAGGGGTTTCAGTGTGTGGGGAAGGGGTTTCAGTGTGCGGGGAAAGGGTTATAGTTTATGTGGAAGCGGTTTCAGTGTGTGTGAAAGTTGTTTCAGTGTTTGGGGATGGGTTTCAGTGGGTGTGGAAGAAGTTTCAGCGTGTGGGGAAGAGGTTTCAGTGTGTGGGGAAGATGTTTCAGTGTGTGTGGAGGAGGTTTCAGTGCGTGGGGAAGGAGTTTCAATTTGTGGGGAAGAGGATTCAGTGTGTGGGGAAGAGGTTTCAGTGTGTGGGGAAAAGGTTTCAGTCTGTGTGGAGGGGGTTTCAGTGCGTGGGGAAGTGGCTTCAGTGTGTGGGGAAGAGGTTTCAGTCTGTGGGGAAGAGCTTTCAGTGTGTGGCGGAGGGGTTTCAGTGTGTGTGGAAGGGGTTGCAGTGTGTGGGGAAGAGTTTTCAGTGTGTGGGGAAGAGCTTTCAGTGTGTGGGGAAGTGGTTTCAGTCTGTGAGGAAGGGGTTTCAGTGTGTGGGGAAGAGGATTCAGTGTGTGGGGAAGGGGTTTCAGTGTGTGGGGAAGGGGTTTCAGTGTGTGGGGAAGAGGTTGCAGTGTGTGGGGAAGGGGTTTCAGTGTGCGAGGTAGGGATTTCAGTGTGTCGGGAATGGTTCAGTCTGTGGGGAAGAGCTTTCAGTTTGTGGGGAAGAGGTTTCAGAGTGTGGGGATGGGTATCAGTGTGTGGGAATGGGTTTCAGTGTGTGGGGAGGTGTTTCAGTGTTTGGGGAAGAGGTTTCAGTGTGTGGGGATGGGTTTCAATGTGTGGCGAAGGGGTTTCAGTGTTTGGGGAAGGGGTTTCAGTGTGTGGGGAAGAGATTTCAGTGTGTGGGTTTGGGTTTCAGTGTTAGGTTAAGCGGTTTCAGTCTTTGGGGAAGAGGTTTCAGTGTGTGGGGAAGAGGTTTCAGTGCGTGGGGAAGGGGTTTCAGTGTGTGGGAAAGTGGTTTCAGTGTGTGGGGAAGAGGTTTCAATGTGTGGGGAATAGGATTCAGAGTTTTGGGAAGGGTTTCAGTCTGTGGGGAAGCCGTTTCAGTGCGGAAGAGGTTTCAGTGTGCAGGGAAGGGGTTTCAGTGTGTCGTGAAGGGGATTCAGTGCGTGGGGAAGAAGTTTCAGTGTGCGTGAAAGGGGTTTCAGTGTGTGGGGAAGAGGTTTCACTGTGTGGGGAAGAGGTTTCAGTGTGTGGGGAAGGGTTTCAGTCTGTGGCGAACAGGTTTCAGTGTGTGGGAAGAGGTTGCAGTGTGTGGGGATGGGTTTCAGTGTGTGGGGAAGAGGTTTCCGTGTGTGGGGAAGGGTTTCAGTCTGTGGAGAAGAGGTTTCAGTGTGTGGGCATGAGGTTTCAGTGTGTGGGGAAGGGGTTTCACTCTGTGGGGAAGAGGTTTCAGTGTATGAATAAGGGGTTTCAGTGTGTGGTGAAGAGGTTTCAGTGTGCGGGGAAGAGCTTTCAGTGTGTGGGGAAGTGGTTTCAGTCTGTGAGGAAGGGGTTTCAGTGTGTGGGGAAGGGGTTTCAGTGTGTGGGGAAGGGGTTTCAGTGTGTGGGGAAGAGGTTTCAGTGTGTAGGGAAGAGGTTTCAGTGTGTGGGGATGGGTTTCAGTGTCTGGGGAAGGGGTTTCAGTGTGTGGGGAAGTGGTTTCAGTGTGTGTGGATGGATTTCTGTGTGTGGGGAAGGTGTTTCAGTGTGTGGGGAAGAGGTTTCTGTGTGTGGGGAAGGGTTTCAGTCTGTAGGGAAAGGTTTCAGTGTGTGTGGAAGAGGTTTCAGTGTGTGGGATGGGTTTCAGTGTGTGGGGATGGATTTCAGTGTGTGGGGAAGGGGTTTCAGTGTGTGGGGAAGATGTTGCAGTGTGCGGGGAAGGGGTTTCAGTGTGTGTGGAAGGGGTTTCAGTGTTTGGGGAAGGGGTTTCAGTGTGCGGGGAAAGGGTTACAGTGTGTGTGAAAGGGGTTTCAGTGTGTGGGGAAGGGGTTGCCATGTGTGTGGAAGAGGTTTCAGTGTGTGTGGAAGGGGTTTCAATGTGTGGGGATGAGTTTCAGTGCGTGTGGAAGATATTTCAGCGTGTGGGGAAGAGGTTTCAGTGTGTGGGGAAGATGTTTCAGTGTGTGTGGAAGATGATTCAGTGCGTGGGGAAGGAGTTTCAGCGTGAGGGGAAGAGGTTTCTGTGTGTGGGGAAGAGGTTTCAGTGTGTGCGGAAGAGGTTACAGTGTTTGTGGAAGAGGTTTCAGTGCGTGGGGAAGGGGTTTCAGTTTGTGGGGAAGAGGTTTCTGTTTGTGGGGAAGGGTTTCAGTCTGTGGGGAATAGCTTTCAGTGTGTGGGGAAGAGGTTTCAGAGTGTGGGGATGGGTTTCAGTGTGTGGGGATGGGTTTCAGTGCATGGGGGAGGGGTTTCAGTGTGTGGCGAAGAGGTTTCAGTGTGTGGGGATGGATTTCAGTGTGTGGGGAAGGGTTTTCAGTGTGTCGGGAAAGGTTTCAGTGTGTGGGGAAGAGGTTTCAGTGTGTGGGGATGGGTTTCAGTGTGTCGGGAAAGGTTTCAGTGTGTGGGGAAGAGGTTTCAGTGTGTTGGGAAGAGGTTTCAGTGTGTTGGGATGGGTTTCAGTGTGTGGGGAAGAGGTTTCAGTGTGTGGGGATGGGTTTCAGTGCGTGGGGAAGGGGTTTCAGTGTGTGGGGAAGGGGTTTCAGTGTGTGGGGAAATGATTTCATGTGTGTGGGGAAGAGGTTTCAGTGTGTGGGGAAGTGGTTTCAGTGTATGGGGAAGAGGTTTCAGTGTGTGGGGAAGATGTTTCAAAGTGTGGGGAAGGGGTTTCTGTCTGTGGGGAAGTGGTTTCGGTGTGTGGGGAAGAGGTTTCAGTGTGTGGGGAAGGGGTTTCAGTGTGTGTTGAAGGGGATTCAGTGAGTGGGGAAGAGGTTTCAGTCTGCGGGAAAGGGGTTGTAGTGTGTGGGGAAGAGGTTTCAGCGAGTGGGCAAGAGGTTTCAGTGTGTGGGGAAGAGTTCTCAGTGTGTGTGGAAGAGGTTTCAGTCCGTGGGGAAGGGGTTTCAGTCTGTGGGGAAGAGGTTTCAGTGTGTGGGGACGTGGTTTCAGTGTGTGGGGAAGGGTTTCAGTGTGTGGGGAAGGGGTTTCAGTGTGTGGGGAATGGCTTCAGTGTGTGGGGAAGGGGTTTGTGTGTGTGGGGAAGAGGTTTTAATGTGTGGGGTTGGGTTTCAGTGTGTGGGGATGAGGTTTCAGTGTGTGGGGATGGGTTTCAGTGTGTGGGGAAGGGGTTTCTGCCTGTGGGGAAGTGTTTTCAGAGTGTGGGGAAGAGGTTTCAGTGTGTGGGAAAGGGGTTTCAGTCTGTAGGGAAGGGGTTTCAGTGTGTGGGTTTGGGTTTCAGTGTTAGGTTAAGGGGTTTCAGTCTTTGGGGAAGAGGTTTCAGTGTGTGGGGAAGGGGTTTCAGTGCGTGGGGAAGGGGTTTCAGTGTGTGGAAAAGTGGTTTCAGTGCGTGGGGAAGAGGTTTCAATGTGTGGGGAATAGGATTCAGAGTGTGGGGAAGGGTTTCAGTCTGTGGGGAAGCCGTTTCAGTGCGGAAGAGGTTTCAGTGTGCAGGGAAGGGGTTTCAGTGTGTCGTGAAGGGGATTCAGTGTGTGGGGAAGAAGTTTCAGTGTGCGGGAAAGGGGTTTCAGTGTGTGGGGAAGAGGTTTCAGTGTGTGGGGAAGAGGTTTCAGTGTGTGGGGAAGGGTTTCAGTCTGTGGCGAAGAGGTTTCAGTGTGTGGGAAGAGGTTGCAGTGTGTGGGGATGGGTTTCAGTGTGTGGGGAAGAGGTTTCCGTGTGTGGGGAAGGGTTTCAGTCTGTGGAGAAGAGGTTTCAGTGTGTGGGCATGAGGTTTCAGTGTGTGGGGAAGGGGTTTCACTCTGTGGGGAAGAGGTTTCAGTGTATGAATAAGGGGTTTCAGTGTGTGGTGAAGAGGTTTCAGTGTGTGGGGAAGAGCTTTCAGTGTGTGCGGAAGTGGTTTCAGTCTGTGAGGAAGGGGTTTCAGTGTGTGGGGAAGGGGTTTCAGTGTGTGGGGAAGGGGTTTCAGTGTGTGGGGAAGAGGTTTCAGTGTGTAGGGAAGAGGTTTCAGTGTGTGGGGATGGGTTTCAGTGTGTGGGGAAGGGGTTTCAGTGTGTGGGGAAGTGGTTTCAGTGTGTGTGGATGGATTTCTGTGTGTGGGGAAGGGGTTTCAGTGTGTCAGGAAGAGGTTTCAGTGTGTGGGGAAGGGTTTCAGTCTGTAGGGAAAGGTTTCAGTGTGTGTGGAAGAGGTTTCAGTGTGTGGGATGGGTTTCAGTGTGTGGGGAAGGGGTTTCAGTGTGTGGGGAAGATGTTGCAGTGTGCGGGGAAGGGGTTTCAGTGTGTGTGGAAGGGGTTTCAGTGTTTGGGGAAGGGGTTTCAGTGTGCGGGGAAAGGGTTACAGTGTGTGTGAAAGGGGTTTCAGTGTGTGGGGAAGGGGTTGCCGTGTGTGTGGAAGAGGTTTCAGTGTGTGTGGAAGGGGTTTCAATGTGTGGGGATGAGTTTCAGTGCGTGTGGAAGATATTTCAGCGTGTGGGGAAGAGGTTTCAGTGTGTGGGGAAGATGTTTCAGTGTGTGTGGAAGATGATTCAGTGCGTGGGGAAGGAGTTTCAACGTGAGGGGAAGAGGTTTCTGTGTGTGGGGAAGAGTTTTCAGTGTGTGCGGAAGAGGTTACAGTGTTTGTGGAAGAGGTTTCAGTGCGTGGGGAAGGGGTTTCAGTTTGTGGGGAAGAGGTTTCTGTTTGTGGGGAAGGGTTTCAGTCTGTGGGGAAGAGCTTTCAGTGTGTGGGGAAGAGGTTTCAGTGTGTGGGGATGGGTTTCAGTGTGTGGGGATGGGTTTCAGTGCATGGGGGAGGGGTTTCAGTGTGTGGCGAAGAGGTTTCAGTGTGTGGGGATGGATTTCAGTGTGTGGGGAAGGGTTTTCAGTGTGTCGGGAAAGGTTTCAGTGTGTGGAGAAGAGGTTTCAGTGTGTGGGGATGGGTTTCAGTGTGTGGGGAAGAGGTTTCAGTGTGTGGGGATGGGTTTCAGTGCGTGGGGAAGGGGTTTCAGTGTGTGGGGAAGGGGTTTCAGTGTGTGGGGAAATGATTTCATGTGTGTGGGGAAGAGGTTTCAGTGTGTGGGGAAGTGGTTTCCGTGTGTGGGGAAGAGGTTTCAGTGTGTGGGGAAGATGTTTCAGAGTGTGGGGAAGGGGTTTCTGTCTGTGGGAAGTGATTTCGGTGTGTGGGGAAGAGGTTTCAGTGTGTGGGGAAGGGGTTTCAGTGTGTGTTGAAGGGGATTCAGTGTGTTGGGAAGAGGTTTCAGTGTGCGGGAAAGGGGTTTCAGTGTGTGGGGAAGTGGTTTCAGCGAGTGGGCAAGAGGTTTCAGTGTGTGGGGAAGAGTTCTCAGTGTGTGTGGAAGAGGTTTCAGTGCGTGGGGAAGGGGTTTCAGTGTGTGGGGAAGAGGTTTCGTTGTGTGGGGACGTGGTTTCAGTGTGTGGGGAAGGGTTTCAGTGTGTGGGGACGGGGTTTCAGTGTGTGGGGAATGGCTTCAGTGTGTGGGGAAGGGGTTTGAGTGTGTGGGGAAGAGGTTTTAATGTGTGGGGTTGGGTTTCAGTGTGTGGGGATGAGGTTTCAGTGTGTGGGGATGGGTTTCAGTGTGTGGGGAAGGGGTTTCTGCCTGTGGGGAAGTGGTTTCAGTGTGTGGGGAAGAGGTTTCAGTGTGTGGGAAAGGGGTTTCAGTCTGTAGGGAAGGGGTTTCAGTGTGTGGGGATGAGGTTTCAGTTTGTGGGGAAGGTTTCAGTGTGTGGGGAAGGTTTCTCAGTGTGTGGGGAAGAGGTTTCAGTGAGTGGGGAAGGTGTTTCGGTGTGTGGGGAAGAGGCTACAGTGTGTGGGGAAGAGGTTTCAGTCTGTGGGGATTGGTTTCAGTGTTTGGGGAAGGGTTTCAGTGCATGGGGAAGTGTTTTCAGTGTGTGGGGATGGATTTCAGTGTGTGGGGAAGGGATTCCGTGAGTGCGGAAGAGGTTTCAGAGTGTGTAGATGGGTTTCAGTGTGTGGCGAAGGGTTTCAGTGTGTGGGGAAAGGTTTTAGTGGGTGGGAAAGAGGTTTCAGTGTGTGGTGTAGTGGTTTCAGTGTGTGGGGATGGGTTTCAGTGTGTCGGGAAAGGTTTCAGTGTGTGGGGAAGGTGTTTCAGTGTGTGTGGAAGAGGTTTCAGTGTGTGGGGAAGATGTTCCAGTGTGTGTGTAAGAGGTTTCAGTGCGTGGGGAAGGAGTTTCAGTGTATGGGGAAGAGGTTTCAGTGTGTGGGGAAGAGGTTTCTGTATATGGGGAAGTGGTTTCAGTGTGTGGGGAAGAGGTTTCAGGGTGTGGGGAAGGTGTTTCAGTGTGTGGGGAAGGGGTATCAGTGTTTGGGGAAGGGGTTTCAGTGTGCGGGGAAAGGGTTACAGTGTGTGTGAAAGGGGTTTCAGTGTGTGGGGAATGGGTTGCCGTGAGTGTGTGGAAGAGGTTTCAGAGTGTGTGGAAGGGGTTTCAATGTGTGGGGATGAGTTTCAGTGCGTGTGGAAGAGGTTACAGTGTTTGTGGAAGAGGTTTCAGTGCGTGGGGAAGGGGTTTCAGTTTGTGGGGAAGAGGTTTCTGTTTGTGGGGAAGGGTTTCAGTCTGTGGGGAAGAGCTTTCAATGTGTGGGGAAGAGGTTTCAGTGTGTGGGGATGGGTTTCAGTGTGTGGGGATGGGTTTCAGTGCATGGGGGAGGGGTTTCAGTGTGTGGCGAAGAGGTTTCAGTGTGTGGGGATGGATTTCAGTGTGTGGGGAAGGGTTTTCAGTGTGTCGGGAAAGGTTTCAGTGTGTGGGGAAGAGGTTTCAGTGTGTGGGGATGGGTTTCAGTGTGTCGGGAAAGGTTTCAGTGTGTGGGGAAGAGGTATCAGTGTGTGGGGAAGAGGTTTCAGTGTGTGGGGATGGGTTTCAGTGCGTGGGGAAGGGGTTTCAGTCTGTGGGGAAGGGGTTTCAGTGTGTGGGGAAATGATTTCATGTGTGTGGGGAAGAGGTTTCAGTGTGTGGGGAAGTGGTTTCAGTGTGTGGGGAAATGATTTCATGTGTGTGGGGAAGGGGTTTCAGTGTGTGGGGAAGATGTTTCAGAGTGTGGGGAAGGGGTTTCTGTCTGTGGGAAGTGATTTCGGTGTGTGGGGAAGAGGTTTCAGTGTGTGGGGAAGGGGTTTCAGTGTGTGTTGAAGGGGATTCAGTGTGTTGGGAAGAGGTTTCAGTGTGCGGGAAAGGGGTTTCAGTGTGTGGGGAAGAGGTTTCAGCGAGTGGGCAAGAGGTTTCAGTGTGTGGGGAAGAGTTCTCAGTGTGTGTGGAAGAGGTTTCAGTGCGTGGGGAAGGGGTTTCAGTGTGTGGGGAAGAGGTTTCATTGTGTGGGGACGTGGTTTCAGTGTGTGGGGAAGGGTTTCATTGTGTGGGGACGGGGTTTCAGTGTGTGGGGAATGGCTTCAGTGTGTGGGGAAGGGGTTTGAGTGTGTGGGGAAGAGGTTTTAATGTGTGGGGTTGGGTTTCAGTGTGTGGGGATGAGGTTTCAGTGTGTGGGGATGGGTTTCAGTGTGTGGGGAAGGGGTTTCTGCCTGTGGGGAAGTGGTTTCAGTGTGTGGGGAAGAGGTTTCAGTGTGTGGGAAAGGGGTTTCAGTCTGTAGGGAAGGGGTTTCAGTGTGTGGGGATGAGGTTTCAGTTTGTGGGGAAGGTTTCAGTGTTTGGGGAAGGTTTCTCAGTGTGTGGGGAAGAGGTTTCAGTGTGTGGTGAAGGTGTTTCGGTGTGTGGGGAAGAGGCTACAGTGTGTGGGGAAGAGGTTTCAGTCTGTGGGGATTGGTTTCAGTGTTTGGGGAAGGGTTTCAGTGCATGGGGAAGAGTTTTCAGTGTGTGGGGATGGATTTCAGTGTGTGGGGAAGGGATTCCGTGAGTGCGGAAGAGGTTTCAGAGTGTGTAGATGGGTTTCAGTGTGTGGCGAAGGGTTTCAGTGTGTGGGGAAAGGTTTTAGTGGGTGGGAAAGAGGTTTCAGTGTGTGGTGTAGTGGTTTCAGTGTGTGGGGATGGGTTTCAGTGTGTCGGGAAAGGTTTCAGTGTGTGGGGAAGGTGTTTCAGTGTGTGTGGAAGAGGTTTCAGTGTGTGGGGAAGATGTTCCAGTGTGTGTGTAAGAGGTTTCAGTGCGTGGGGAAGGAGTTTCAGTGTATGGGGAAGAGGTTTCAGTATGTGGGGAAGAGGTTTCTGTATATGGGGAAGTGGTTTCAGTGTGTGGGGAAGAGGTTTCAGGGTGTGGGGAAGGTGTTTCAGTGTGTGGGGAAGGGGTATCAGTGTTTGGGGAAGGGGTTTCAGTGTGCGGGGAAAGGGTTACAGTGTGTGTGAAAGGGGTTTCAGTGTGTGGGGAATGGGTTGCCGTGAGTGTGTGGAAGAGGTTTCAGAGTGTGTGGAAGGGGTTTCAATGTGTGGGGATGAGTTTCAGTGCGTGTGGAAGAGGTTACAGTGTTTGTGGAAGAGGTTTCAGTGCGTGGGGAAGGGGTTTCAGTTTGTGGGGAAGAGGTTTCTGTTTGTGGGGAAGGGTTTCAGTCTGTGGGGAAGAGCTTTCAATGTGTGGGGAAGAGGTTTCAGTGTGTGGGGATGGGTTTCAGTGTGTGGGGATGGGTTTCAGTGCATGGGGGAGGGGTTTCAGTGTGTGGCGAAGAGGTTTCAGTGTGTGGGGATGGATTTCAGTGTGTGGGGAAGGGTTTTCAGTGTGTCGGGAAAGGTTTCAGTGTGTGGGGAAGAGGTTTCAGTGTGTGGGGATGGGTTTCAGTGTGTCGGGAAAGGTTTCAGTGTGTGGGGAAGAGGTATCAGTGTGTGGGGAAGAGGTTTCAGTGTGTGGGGATGGGTTTCAGTGCGTGGGGAAGGGGTTTCAGTCTGTGGGGAAGGGGTTTCAGTGTGTGGGGAAATGATTTCATGTGTGTGGGGAAGAGGTTTCAGTGTGTGGGGAAGTGGTTTCAGTGTGTGGGGAAGAGGTTTCAGTGTGTGGGGAAGATGTTTCAGAGTGTGGGGAAGGGGTTTCTGTCTGTTGGGAAGTGGTTTCGGTGTGTGGGGAAGAGGTTTCAGTGTGTGGGGAAGGGGTTTCAGTGTGTGTTGAAGGGGATTCAGTGTGTGGGGAAGAGGTTTCAGTGTGCGGGAAAGGGGTTTCAGTGTGTGGGGAAGAGTTCTCAGTGTGTGTGGAAGAGGTTTCAGTGCGTGGGGAAGGGGTTTCAGTGTGTGGGGAAGAGGTTTCAGTGTGTGGGGACGTGGTTTCAGTGTGTGGGGAAGGGTTTCAGTGTGTGGGGACGGGGTTTCAGTGTGTGGGGAATGGCTTCAGTGTGTGGGGAAGGGGTTTGAGTGTGTGGGGAAGAGGTTTAAATGTGTGGGGTTGGGTTTCAGTGTGTGGGGATGAGGTTTCAGTGTGTGGGGATGGGTTTCAGTGTGTGGGGAAGGGGTTTCTGCCTGTGGGGAAGTGGTTTCAGTGTGTGGGGAAGAGGTTTCAGTGTGTGGGAAAGGGGTTTCAGTCTGTAGGGAAGGGGTTTCAGTGTGTGGGGATGAGGTTTCAGTTTGTGGGGAAGGTTTCAGTGTGTGGGGAAGGTTTCTCAGTGTGTGGGGAAGAGGTTTCAGTGTGTGGGGAAGGTGTTTCGGTGTGTGGGGAAGAGGCTACAGTGTGTGGGGAAGAGGTTTCAGTCTGTGGGGATTGGTTTCAGTGTTTGGGGAAGGGTTTCAGTGCATGGGGAAGAGTTTTCAGTGTGTGGGGATGGATTTCAGTGTGTGGGGAAGGGATTCCGTGAGTGCGGAAGAGGTTTCAGAGTGTGTAGATGGGTTTCAGTGTGTGGCGAAGGGTTTCAGTGTGTGGGGAAAGGTTTTAGTGGGTGGGAAAGAGGTTTCAGTGTGTGGTGTAGTGGTTTCAGTGTGTGGGGATGGGTTTCAGTGTGTCGGGAAAGGTTTCAGTGTGTGGGGAAGGTGTTTCAGTGTGTGTGGAAGAGGTTTCAGTGTGTGGGGAAGATGTTCCAGTGTGTGTGTAAGAGGTTTCAGTGCGTGGGGAAGGAGTTTCAGTGTATGGGGAAGAGGTTTCAGTGTGTGGGGAAGAGGTTTCTGTATATGGGGAAGTGGTTTCAGTGTATGGGGAAGAGGTTTCAGGGTGTGGGGAAGGTGTTTCAGTGTGGGGGGACGAGTTTTCAGTGTGTGGGGAAGGGTTACAGTCTGTAGGGAACGGTTGCAGTGTGTGTGGAAGAGGTTTAAGTGTGTGGGGATGGGTTTCAGTTTGTGGGGTAGGGGTTTCAGTCTGTGGGGTTGTGTGTCAGTCTGTGGGGATGGTTTTCAGCGTGAGGGGAAGAGGTTTCAGTGCGTGGGAAAGTGGATTCAGTGTGCGGTGAAGGGGTTTCAGTGTGTGTGGAAGGTGTTTCAGTGTGTGGGGATGGGATTCAGTGGGTGTGGAAGATATTTCAGCGTGTGGGGAAGAGGTTTCAGTGTGTGGGGAAGATGTTTCAGTGTGTGTGGAAGATGATTCAGTGCGTGGGGAAGGAGTTTCAGCGTGAGGGGAAGAGGTTTCTGTGTGTGGGGAAGAGGTTTCAGTGTGTGCGGAAGAGGTTACAGTGTTTGTGGAAGAAGTTTCAGTGCGTGGGGAAGGGGTTTCAGTTTGTGGGGAAGAGGTTTCTGTTTGTGGGGAAGGGTTTCAGTCTGTGGGGAAGAGCTTTCAGTGTGTGGGGAAGAGGTTTCAGTGTGTGGGGATGGTTTTCCGTGTGTGGGGATGGGTTTCAGTGCATGGGGGAGGGGTTTCAGTGTGTGTCGAAGAGGTTTCAGTGTGTGGGGATGGATTTCAGTGTGTGGGGAAGGGTTTTCAGTGTGTCGGGAAAGGTTTCAGTGTGTGGGGAAGAGGTTTCAGTGTGTGGGGATGGGTTTCAGTGTGTCGGGAAAGGTTTCAGTGTGTGGGGAAGAGGTTTCAGTGTGTGGGGAAGAGGTTTCAGTGTGTGGGGATGGGTTTCAGTGTGTGGGGAAGAGGTTTCAGTGTGTGGGGATGGGTTTCAGTGCGTGGGGAAGGGGTTTCAGTGTGTGGGGAAGGGGTTTCAGTGTGTGGGGAAATGATTTCATGTGTGTGGGGAAGAGGTTTCAGTGTGTGGGGAAGTGGTTTCAGTGTGTGGGGAAGAGGTTTCAGTGTGTGGGGAAGATGTTTCAGAGTGTGGGGAAGGGGTTTCTGTCTGTGGGGAAGTGGTTTCGGTGTGTGGGGAAGAGGTTTCAGTGTGTGGGGAAGGGGTTTCAGTGTGTGTTGAAGGGGATTCAGTGTGTGGGGAAGATGTTTCAGTGTGCGGGAAAGGGGTTTCAGTGTGTGGGGAAGAGGTTTCAGCGAGTGGGCAAGAGGTTTCAGTGTGTGGGGAAGAGTTCTCAGTGTGTGTGGAAGAGGTTTCAGTGCGTGGGGAAGGGGTTTCAGTGTGTGCGGAAGAGGTTTCAGTGTGTGGGTACGTGGTTTCAGTGTGTGGGGAAGGGTTTCAGTGTGTGGGGAAGGGGTTTCAGTGTGTGGGGAATGGCTTCAGTGTGTGGGGAAGGGGTTTGAGTGTGTGGGGAAGAGGTTTTAATGTGTGGGGTTGGGTTTCAGTGTGTGGGGATGAGGTTTCAGTGTGTGGGGATGGGTTTCAGTGTGTGGGGAAGGGGTTTCTGCCTGTGGGGAAGTGGTTTCAGTGTGTGGGGAAGAGGTTTCAGTGTGTGGGAAAGGGGTTTCAGTCTGTAGGGAAGGGGTTTCAGTGTGTGGGGATGAGGTTTCAGTTTGTGGGGAAGGTTTCAGTGTGTGGGGAAGGTTTCTCAGTGTGTGGGGAAGAGGTTTCAGTGTGTGGGGAAGGTGTTTCGGTGTGTGGGGAAGAGGCTACAGTGTGTGGGGAAGAGGTTTCAGTCTGTGGGGATTGGTTTCAGTGTTTGGGGAAGGGTTTCAGTGCATGGGGAAGAGTTTTCAGTGTGTGGGGATGGATTTCAGTGTGTGGGGAAGGGATTCCGCGAGTGGGGAAGAGGTTTCAGAGTGTGTAGATGGGTTTCAGTGTGTGGCGAAGGGTTTCAGTGTGTGGGGAAAGGTTTTAGTGGGTGGGAAAGAGGTTTCAGTGTGTGGTGTAGTGGTTTCAGTGTGTGGGGATGGGTTTCAGTGTGTCGGGAAAGGTTTCAGTGTGTGGGGAAGGTGTTTCAGTGTGTGTGGAAGAGGTTTCAGTGTGTGGGGAGGATGTTTCAGTGTGTGTGTAAGAGGTTTCAGTGCGTAGGGAAGGAGTTTCAGTGTATGGGGAAGAGGTTTCAGTGTGTGGGGAAGAGGTTTCTGTATATGGGGAAGTGGTTTCAGTGTGTGGGTAAGAGGTTTCAGGGTGTGGGGAAGTTGTTTCAATGTGTGGGGACGAGTTTTCAGTGTGTGGGGAAGGGTTACAGTCTGTAGGGAACGGTTGCAGTGTGTGTGGAAGAGGTTTAAGTGTGTGGGGATGGATTTCAGTTTGTGGGGTAGGGGTTTCAGTCTGTGGGGTTGTGTTTCAGTCTGTGGGGATGGTTTTCAGCGTGTGGGGAAGGGGTTTCTGTGTGTGGGGAAGAGGTTTCAGTGCGTGGGAAAGTGGATTCAGTGTGCGGTGAAGGGGTTTCAGTGTGTGTGGAAGGTGTTTCAGTGTGTGGGGAAGTGGTTTCTGTGTGCGGGAACGGGGTTGCAGTGTGTGTGTGGAAGGGTTTTCAGTGTGTGGGGATGGGATTCAGTGGGTGTGGAAGAAGTTTCAGCGCGTGGGTAAGAGGTTTCAATGTGTGGGGAAGATGTGTCAGTGTGTGTGGAAGAGGATTCAGAGCGTGGGGAAGGAGTTTCAGTGTGTGGGGATGGGTTTCAGTGTGTGGGGTAGGGGTTTCAGTCTGAGGGGTTGCGTTTCAGTCTGTGGGGATGGTTTTCAGCGTGTGGGGAAGGGCTTTCAGTGCGTGGGGAAGAGGTTTCAGTGCGTGGGAAAGGGGATTCAGTGTGCGGTGAAGGGGTTTCAGTGTGTGTGGAAGGTGTTTCAGTGTGTGGGGAAGTGGTTTCTGTGTGCGGGAACGGGGTTACAGTGTGTGTGGAAGTGTTTTCAGTGTGTGGGGATGGGATTCAGTGGGTGTGGAAGAAGTTGCAGCGCGTGGGTAAGAGGTTTCAGTGTGTGGGGAAGATGTTTCAGTGTGTGTGGAAGAGGATTCAGGGCGTGGGGAAGGAGTTTCAGTGTGTGGGGAAGAGGTTTCAGTGTGTGGGGAAGAGGTTTCACTGTGTGTGGAATAGGTTTCAGTGCGTGGTGAAGGGCTTTCAGTGTGTGGGGAAGAGGTTTCAGTGTGTGGGTTAGGGTTTCAGACTGTGGGGAAGAGGTTTCAGTGTGTGGGAAGAGGTTTCAGTGTGTGGGGAAGGGTTTCAGTGTGTGGGGATGGGTTTCAGTGTGTGGGGAAGGGGTTTCAGTGTGTGGGGATGCGTTTCAGTGTGTGAGGAAGGGGTTTTAGTGTGTGGGGAAGATGTTTCAGTGTGTGGGGATGGGTTTCAGTGTGTGGAGAAGGTGTTTCAGTGTGTGGTGAAGTGGTTTCTGTGTGTGGCCATGAGGCTTCAGTGTGTGGGGATGGGTTTCAGTGTGTGGGGAATGGGTTACAGTCTGTGGGGAAGCCGTTTCAGTGTGTGGGGAAGAGGTTTTAGTCTGTGGGGAAGGGGTTTCAGTGTGTGGATAAGGGATTTCAGTGTGTGGGGAAGAGGTTTCAGTGTTTGGGGCAGAGGTTTCAGTGTGTGGGGAAGAGGTTTCAGTCTGTGGGGAATGTGTTTCAGTGTGTGGGGAAGAGGTTTGAGTCTGTGGGGAAGGGATTTCAGTGTGTGAGGAAGGGGTTTCAGTGTGTGGGGGAGAGGTTGCAGTGCGTGGGGAAGAGGTTTCAGTGTGTGGGGATGGGTTTCAGTGTCTGGGGAAGGGGTTTCAGTGTGTGGGGAAGAGGTATCAGTGTGTGGGGATGGCTTTCTGTGTGTGGGGAAGGTGTTTCAGTCTGTGTGGAAGAAGTGTCAGTGTGTGGGGAAGGGTTTCAGTCTGTAGGGAAAGGTTTCAGTGTGTGTGGAAGAGGTTTCAGTGTGTGGGATGGGTTTCAGTGTGTGAGGAAGGGGTTTCAGTGTGTGGGGATGCGTTTCAGTGTGTGGGGAAGGGGTTTCAGTGTGTGGGGAAGATGTTTCAGTGTGTGGGGATGGGTTTCAGTGTGTGGAGAAGGTGTTTCAGTGTGTGGTGAAGTGGTTTCAGTCTGTGGCCATGAGGCTTCAGTGTGTGGGGATGGCTTTCAGTGTGTGTGGAATGGGTTACAGTCTGTGGGGAAGCGGTTTCAGTGTGTGGGGAAGAGGTTTCAGTCTGTGGGAAAGGGGTTTCAGTGTGTGGATAAGGGGTTTCAGTGTGTGGGGAAGAGGTTTCAGAGTTTGGGGCAGAGGTTTCAGTGTGTGGGGAAGAGGTTTGAGTCTGTGGGGAAGGGAATTCAGTGTGTGAGGAAGGGGTTTCAGTGTGTGGGGGAGAGGTTGCAGTGCGTGGGGAAGAGGTTTCAGTGTGTGGGGATGGGTTTCAGTGTCTGGGGAAGGGGTTTCAGTGTGTGGGGAAGAGGTTTCAGTGTGTGGGGACGGCTTTCTGTGTGTGGGGAAGGTGTTTCAGTCTGTGTGGAAGAAGTGTCAGTGTGTGGGGAAGGGTTTCAGTCTGTAGGGAAAGGTTTCAGTGTGTGTGGAAGAGGTTTCAGTGCGTGGGATGGGTTTCAGTGTGTGGGGAAGGGGTTTCAGAGTGTGGGGAAGAGGTTTCAGTGCGTGGGGAAGGGGTTTCAGTGTGCGGGGAAGGGTTTTCAGTGTGGGGGAAGGGTTTCAGTCTGTGGGGAAGAGCTTTCAGTGTGTGGGCAAGAGGTTTCAGTGTGTGGGGATGGGTATCAGTGTGTGGGGATGGGTTTCAGTGTGTGGGGAAGGTGTTTCAGTGTGTGGGGAAGAGGTTTCAGTGTGTGGGGATGGGTTTCATTGTGTGGGGAAGGGGTTTCAGTGTGTGGGGAAGGGGTTTCAGTGTGTGGGGAAGAGATTTCAGTGTGTGGGGATGGCTTGCAGTGTGTGGTTAAAGGGTTTCAGTGTGTGGGGAAGATGTTTCAGTGTGTGGGGAAGAGATTTCAGTGCGTGGGGAAGGGGTTTCAGTGTGTGGCGAAGTGGTTTCAGTGTGTGGGGAAGAGGTTTCAGTGTGTGGGGAAAAGGATTCAGAGTGTGGGGAAGGGTTTCAGTCTGTGGGGAAGTCGTTTCAGTGCGGAAGAGGTTTCAGTGTGTGTGGGAGTGGTATCAGGGTGTGGTGAAGGGGATTCAGTGTGTGGAGAAGTTTCAGTGTGCGGGAAAGGGGTTTCAGTGTGTGGGGAAGAGGTTTCAGTGTGTCGGGAAGAGGTTTCAGTGTGTGGGGAAGGGTTTCAGTCTGTGGCGAAGAGGTTTCAGTGTGTGGGAAGAGGTTTCAGTGTGTGGGGATGTGTTTCAGTGTGTGGGGATGGAGTTTCAGTTTTTGGGGATGGGTCTCCGTGTGTGGGGAAGGGATTTAAGTGTGTGGGGAAGAGGTTTCAGTGTGTGGGGGTGGGTTTCAGTGTGTGCGGAAGAGGTTTCAGTGTGTGGGGAAGAGGTTTCAGTGTGTGGGGATGGGTTTCAGTGTGTGGGGAAGGGGTTTCAGTCTTTGGGGAAGAGGTTTCAGTGTGTGGATAAGGGGTTTCAGTGTGTGGAGAAGAGGTTTCAGTGTGTGGGGAAGAGATTTCAGTGTGTGGGGAAGTGGTTTCAGTCTGTGAGGACGGGGTTTCAGAGTGTGGGGAAGAGGTTTCACTGTGTGGGGAAGGGGTTTCAGTGTGTGGAGAAGGGATTTCAGTGTGTGGGAAAGAGGTTGCAGTGTGTGGGGAATCGGTTTCAGTGTGTGGGATAGGTTTCAGTGTCTGGGGAAGGGGTTTCAGTGTGTGGGGAAGTGGTTTCAGTGTGTGTGGATGGCTTTCTGTATGTGGGGAAGGTGTTTCAGTGTGTGGGGAAGAGGTTTCAGTGTGTGGGGAATGGTTTCAGTCTGTAGGGAAAAGTTTCAGTGTGTGTGGAAGAGGTTTCAGTGTGTGGGATGGGTTTCAGTTTGTGGGGAAGGGGTTTCAGTCTGTGGGGATGTGTTTCTGTCTGTGGGGATGGGTTTCAGTGTGTGGGGAAGGGGTTTCAGTGTGTGGGGAAGATGTTTCAGTGTGCGGGGAAGGGGTTTCAGTGTGTGTTGAAGGGGTTTCAGTGTTTTGGGAAGGTGTTTCTGTGTGCGGGGAAGGGGTTACAGTGTGTGTGAAAGGGGTTTCAGTGTGTGGGGAAGGGGTTTCAGTGTGTGTGGAAGTGGTTTCAGTGTGTGTGGAAGGGGTTTCAGTGTGTGGGGATGAGTTTCAGTGCGTGTGGAAGATGTTTCAGCGTGTGGGGAAGAGGTTTCAGTGTGTGGGGAAAATGTTTCAGTGTGTGTGGAAGATGACTCACTGCGTGTGGAAGGAGTTTCAGCGTGAGGGGAAGAGGTTTCTGTGTGTGGAGAAGAGGTTTCAGTCTGTGAGGACGGGGTTTCAGAGTGTGGGGAAGAGGTTTCAGTGTGTGGGGAAGGGGTTTCAGTGTGTGGAGAAGGGATTTCAGTGTGTGGGAAAGAGGTTGCAGTGTGTGGGGAATCGGTTTCAGTGTGTGGGATAGGTTTCAGTGTCTGGGGAAGGGGTTTCAGTGTGTGGGGAAGTGGTTTCAGTGTGTGTGGATGGCTTTCTGTATGTGGGGAAGGTGTTTCAGTGTGTGGGGAAGAGGTTTCAGTGTGTGTGGAAGATGACTCAGTGCGTGGGGAAGGAGTTTCAGCGTGAGGGGAAGAGGTTTCAGTGTGTGGAGAAGAGGTTTCAGTGTGTGGGGAAGAGGTTTCAGTGTGTGGGGAAGAGGTTTCAGTGCGTGGGGAAGGGGTTTCAGTTTGTGGGGAAGAGGTTTCAGTGTGTGGGGAAGGGTTTGAGTCTGTGGGGAAGAGATTTCAGTGCGTGGGGAAGAGGTTTCAGTGTGTGTGGATGGGTTTCATTGTGTGGGGATGGCTTTCAGTGCATGGGGGAGGGGTTTCAGTGTGTGGGGAATAGGATTCAGTGTGTGGGGATGGATTTCAGTGTGTGAGGAAGGAGTTTCAGTGTGTGGGGAAGAGGTTTTAGTGTGTGGGGTAGAGGTTTCAGTGTGTGGGGATGGGATTCAGTGTGTAGGGAAAGGTTTCAGTGTGTGGGGAAGAGGTTTCAGTGTGTGTGGAAGAGGTTTCAGTGTGTGGGGATGGGTTTCAGTGTGTGGGGAAGAGGTTTCAGTGTGTGGGGATGGGTTTCAGGGCGTGGGGAAGGGGTTTCAGTGTGTGGGGAAATGATTTCATTGTGTGGGGAAGGGGTTTCAGTGTGTGGGGAAGTGGTTTCAGTATGTGGGGAAGATGATTCAGTTTGTGGGGAAGATGTTTCAGAGTGTGGGGAAGGGGTTTCTGTCTGTGGGGAAGTGGTTTCGGTGTGTGGGGAAGAGGTTTCAGTGTGTGGGGATGGGGTTTCATTGTGTGTTGAAGGGGATTCAGTGTGTGGGTAAGAGGTCACAGTGTGCGGGAAAGGGGTTTCAGTGTGTGGGGAAGAGGATTCAGTGTGTGGGGAAGGGGTTTCAGTGTGTGGGGAAGGGGTTTCAGTGTGTGTGGAAGTGGTTTCTGTGTGTGTGGATTTGGTTTCAGTGTGTGGGGATGAGTTTCAGTGCGGGTGGAAGATGTTTCAGCGTGTGGGGAAGAGGTTTCAGTGTGTGGGGAAGATGTTTCAGTGTGTGTGGAAGATGACTCAGTGCGTGGGGAAGGAGTTTCAGCGTGAGGGGAAGAGGTTTCTGTGTGTGGAGAAGAGGTTTCAGTGTGTGGGGAAGAGGTTTCAGTGTGTGGGGAAGAGGTTTCAGTGCGTGTGGAAGGGGTTTCAGTTTGTGGGGAAGAGGTTTCAGTGTGTGGGGAAGGGTTTGAGTCTGTGGGGAAGAGATTTCAGTGTGTGGGGAAGAGGTTTCAGTGTGTGGGGATGGGTTTCATTGTTGGGGATGGGTTTCAGTGCATGGGGGAGGGGTTTCAGTGTGTGGGGAATAGGATTCAGTGTGTGGGGATGGATTTCAGTGTGTGAGGAAGGAGTTTCAGTGTGTGGGGAAGAGGTTTTAGTCTGTGGGGTAGAGGTTTCAGTGTGTTGGGATGGGATTCAGTGTGTAGGGAAAGGTTTCAGTGTGTGGGGAAGAGGTGTCAGTGTGTGGGGAAGAGGTTTCAGTGTGTGGGGATGGGTTTCAGTGTGTGGGGAAGAGGTTTCAGTGTGTGGGGATGGGTTTCATTGTGTGGGGAAGGGGTTTCAGTGTGTGGGGAAGTGGTTTCAGTATGTGGGGAAGAGGATTCAGTTTGTGGGGAAGATGTTTCAGAGTGTGGGGAAGGGGTTTCTGTCTGTGGGGAAGTGGTTTCGGTGTGTGGGGAAGAGGTTTCAGTGTGTGGGGAAGGGGTTTCATTGTGTGTTGAAGGGGATTCAGTGTGTGGGGACGTGGTTTCAGTGTGTGGGGAAGAGGGTTCAGTTTGTGGGGAAGAGGTTTCAGTGTGTGGGGCAGAGTTCTCAGTGTGTGTGGAAGAGGTTTCAGTGTGTGGGGACGTGGTTTCAGTGTGTGGGGAAGGGTTTCAGTTTGTGGGGAAGGGGTTTCAGTGTGTGGGGATGGGTATCAATGTGTGGGAAAGGTGTTTGAGTGTGTGGGGAAGAGGTTTTAATGTGTGGGGATGGGTTTCAGTGTTTGGGGAAGGGCTTTCAGTGCGTGGGGATGGGTTTCAATGTGTGGGGAAGGGGTTTCTGCCTGTGGGGATGAGGTTTCAGTGTGTGGGTAACAGGTTTCAGTGTGTGGGGAATGGGTTTTAGTGTGTGGGGAATTGGTTTCAGTCTGTGGGGAAGGGTTTTCAGTGTGTGGGGAAGAGTTTTCAGAGTGTGGGGATGGGATTCAGTGCGTGGGGAAAGAGTTTCAATTTGTGGGGAAGAGGATTCTGTGTGTGGTTAAGAGGTTTCAGTGTGTGGGGAAGAGGTTTCAGTCTGTGTGGAAGGGGTTTCAGTGCGTGGGGAAGTGGTTTCAGTGTGTGGGGAAGAGGTTTCAGTCTGTGGGGAAGAGCTTTCAGTGTGTGGGGGAGGGGTGTCAGTGTGTGTGGAAGGGGTTGCAGTGTGTGGGGAAGAGGTTTCAGTGTGTGGGGAAGAGCTTTCAGTGTGTGGGGAAGTGGTTTCAGTCTGCGAGGAAGGGGTATCAGTTTGTGGGGAAGAGGTTTCAGTGTGTGCGAAAGGGGTTTCAGTGTGTGGGGAAGAGGTTGCAGTGTGTGGGGAAGGGGTTTCAGTGTGCGGGAAAGGGATTTCAGTGTGTCGGGAATGGTTCAGTCTGTGGGGTAGAGCTTTCAGTTTGTGGTTAAGAGGTTTCAGAGTGTGGGGATGGGTATCAGTGTGTGGGGATGGGTTTCAGTGTGTGGGGAAGGTGTTTCAGTGTGTGGGGAAGAGGTTTCAGTGTGTGGGGATGGGTTTCAATGTGGGGGGAAGGGGTTTCCGTGTGTGGGGAAGGGGTTTCAGTGTGTGGGGAAGAGATTTCAGTGTGTGGGTTTGGGTTTCAGTGTGAGGTTAAGGGGTTTCAGGCTTTGGGGAAGAGGTTTCAGTGTGTGGGGAAGAGGTTTCAGTGCGTGGGGAAGGGGTTACAGTGTGTGGGGAAGTGGTTTCTGTGTGTGGGGAAGAGGTTTCAATGTGTGGGGAATAGGATTCAGAGTGTGGGGAAGGGTTTCAGTCTGTGGGGAAGCCGTTTCAGTGCGGAAGAGGTTTCAGTGTGCAGGGAAGGGGTTTCAGTGTGTCGTGAAGGGCATTCAGTGTGTGGGGAAGAAGTTTCAGTGTGCGGGAAAGGGGTTTCAGTGTGTGGGGAAGAGGTTTCAGTGTGTGGGGAAGAGGTTTCAGTGTGTGGGGAAGTGTTTCAGTCTGTGGCGAAGAGGTTTCAGTGTGTGGGAAGAGGTTGCAGTGTGTGGGGATGGGTTTCAGTGTGTGGGGAAGAGGATTCCGTGTGTGGGGAAGGGTTTCAGTCTGTGGCGAAGAGGTTTCAGTGTGTGGGCATGAGGTTTCAGTGTGTGGGGAAGGGGTTTCACTCGGTGGGAAGAGGTTTCAGTGTATGAATAAGTGGTTTCAGTGTGTGGGGAAGAAGTTTCAGTGCGTGGGGAAGAGCTTTCAGTGTGTGGGGAAGTGGTTTCAGTCTGTGAGGGAGGGGTTTCAGTGTGTGGGGAAGAGGTTTCAGTGTGTGGGGAAGGGGTTTCAGTTTGTGGGGAAGGGGTTTCAGTATGTGGGGATGGGTTTCAGTGTCTGGGGAAGGGGTTTCAGTGTGTGGGGAAGTGGTTTCAGTGTGTGTGGATGGATTTATGTGTGTGGGGAAGGTGTTTCAGTGTGTGGGGAAGAAGTTTCAGTGTGTGGGGAAGGGTTTCAGTCTGTAGGGAAAGGTTTCAGTGTGTGTGGAAGAGGTTTCAGTGTGTGGGATGGGTTTCAGTGTGTGGGAAAAGGTTTTCAGTCTGTGGGGATGTGGTTCAGTCTGTGGGGATGGGTTTCAGTGTGTGGGGAAGGGGTTTCAGTGTGTGGGGAAGAGGTTGCAGTGTGCGGGGAAGGGGTTTCAGTGTGTGTGGAAGGGGTTTCAGTGTTTGGGGAAGGGGTTTCAGTGTGCGGGGAAGGGGTTACAGTGTGTGTGAAAGGGGTTTCAGTGTGTGGGGAAGGGGTTGCCTTGTGTGTGGAAGATGTTTCAGTGTGTGTGGAAGGGGTTTCAGTGTGTGGGGATGAGTTTCAGTGCGTGTGGAAGATATTTCAGCGTGTGGGGAAGAGGTTTCAGTGTGTGGGGAAGATGTTTCAGTGTGTGTGGAAGATGATTCAGTGCGTGGGGAAGGAGTTTCAGCGTGAGGGGAAGAGGTTTCTGTGTGTGGGGAAGAGGTTTCAGTGTGTGCGGAAGAGGTTACAGTGTTTGTGGAAGAGGTTTCAGTGCGTGGGGAAGGGGTTTCAGTTTGTGGGGAGGAGGTTTCAGTTTGTGGGGAAGGGTTTCAGTCTGTGGGGAAGAGCTTTCAGTGTGTGGGGAAGAGGTTTCAGTGTGTGGGGATGGGTTTCAGTGTGTGGGGATGGGCTTCAGTGCATAGGGGAGGGGTTTCAGTGTGTGGCGAAGAGGTTTCAGTGTGTGGGGATGGATTTCAGTGTGTGGGGAAGTGGTTTCAGTGTGTGGGGAAGAGGTTTCAGTGTGTGGGGTGGAGGTTTCAGTGCGTGGGGATGGGTTTCAGTGTGTCGGGAAAGGTTTCAGTGTGTGGGGAAGAGGTTTCAGTGTGTGGGGAAGAGGTTTCAGTGTGTGGGGATGGGTTTCAGTGTGTGGGGAAGAGGTTTCAGTGTGTGGGGATGGTTTTCAGTGCGTGGGGAAGGGGTTTCAGAGTGTGGGGAAGGGGTTTCAGTGTGTGGGGAAATGATTTCATGTGTGTGGGGAAGGGGTTTCAGTTTGTGGGGAAGTGGTTTCAGTGTGTGGGGAAGAGGTTTCAGTGTGTGGGGAAGATGTTTCAGAGTGTGGGGAAGGGGTTTCTGTCTGTGGGGAAGTGGTTTCGGTGTGTGGGGAAGAGGTTTCAGTGTGTGGGGAAGGGGTTTCAGTGTGTGTTGAAGGGGATTCAGTGTGTGGGGAAGAGGTTTCAGTGTGCGGGAAAGGGGTTTCAGTGTGTGGGGAAGAGGTTTCAGCGTGTGGGCAAGAGGTTTCAGTGTGTGGGGAAGAGTTCTCAGTGTGTGTGGTAGAGGTTTCAGTGCGTGGGGAAGGGGTTTCAGTGTGTGGGGAAGAGGTTTCAGTGTGTGGGGACGTGGTTTCAGTGTGTTGGGAAGGGTTTCAGTGTGTGGGGAAGGGGTTTCAGTGTGTGGGGATGGGCTTCAGTGTGTGGGGAAGGGGTTTGAGTGTGTGGGGAAGAGGTTTTAATGTGTGAGGTTGGGTTTCAGTGTGTGGGGATGAGGTTTCAGTGTGTGGGGATGGGTTTCAGTGTGTGGGGAAGGGGTTTCTGCCGGTGGTGAAGTGGTTTCAGTGTGTGGGGAAGAGGTTTCAGTGTGTGGGAAAGGGGTTTCAGTGCGAGGATAAGGGGTTTCAGTGTGTGGGGAAGATGCTTCAGTGTCTGGGGAAGATGATTCAGTGTGTGTGGAAGATGATTCAGTGCGTGGGGAAGGAGTTTCAGCGAGAGGGGAAGAGG
The DNA here is from genome assembly GCF_036365525.1 of Heterodontus francisci. Taxonomy (NCBI): domain Eukaryota; kingdom Metazoa; phylum Chordata; class Chondrichthyes; order Heterodontiformes; family Heterodontidae; genus Heterodontus; species Heterodontus francisci. The sequence continues at coordinate 1,726,200 of NW_027142229.1, read as the reverse complement.
TTTCAGTGTGTGGGGAAGAGGTTTCAGTGTGTGCGGAAGAGGTTTCAGTGTTTGTGGAAGAGGTTTCAGTTCGTGGGGAAGGGGTTTCAGTTTGTGGGGAAGAAGTTTCAGTTTGTGGGGAAGGGTTTCAGTCTGTGGGGAAGAGCTTTCAGTGTGTGGGGAAGAGGTTTCAGTGTGTGGGGATGGATTTCAGCGCATGGGGGAGGGGTTTCAGTGTGTGGCGAAGAGGTTTCAGTGTGTGGGGATGGATTTCAGTGTGTGGGGAAGGGGTTTCAGTGTGTGGGGAAGAGGTTTCAGTGTGTGGGGTAGAGGTTTCAGTGTGTGGGGATGGGTTTCAGTGTGTCGGGAAAGGTTTCAGTGTGTGGGGAAGAGGTTTCAGTGTGTGGGGAAGAGGTTTCAGTGTGTGGGGAAGGGTTTCAGTGTGTGGGGAAGAGGTTTCAGTGTGTGGGGATGGGTTTCAGTGCGTGGGGAAGGGGTTTCAGTGTGTGGGGAAGGTGTTTCAGTGTGTGGGGAAAAGATTTCATGTGTGTGGGGAAGGGGTTTCAGTGTGTGGGGAAGTGGTTTCAGTGTGTGTGGAAGGGGTTGCAGTGTGTGGGGAAGAGGTTTCAGTGTGTGGGGAAGATTTTCAGTGTGTGGGGAAGTGGTTTCAGTCTGTGTGGAAGGGGTTTCAGTGTGTGGGGAAGAGGATTCAGTGTTTGGGGAAGCGGTTTCAGTGTGTGGGGAAGAGGTTGCAGTGTGTGGGGAAGGGGTTTCAGTGTGCGGGGAAGGGATTTCTGTGTGTCGTGAAGGGTTTCAGTCTGTGGGGAAGAGCTTTCAGTGTGTGGGGAAGAGGTTTCCGCGTGTGGGGAAGGGTTTCCGTGTGTGTGGAAGGGGTTTCAGTGTGTGAGGAAGGGGTTTCAGTGTGCGGGGAAAGGGTTACATTTTATGTGGAAGCGGTTTCAATGGGTGTGGAAGAAGTTTCAGCGTGTGGGGAAGAGGTTTCAGTGTGTGCGGAAGATGCTTCAGTGTGTGTGGAGGAGGTTTCAGTGCGTAGGGAAGGAGTTTCAGTGTGTGGGGAAGAGGATTCAGTGAGTGGGGAAGAGGTTTCAGTGTGTGGGGAAGAGGTTTCAGTTTGTGTGGATGGGTTTCATTGTGTGGGGAATGGATTCAGTGTGTGGGGATGGGTTTCAATGTGTGGGGATGGGTATCAGTGTGTGCGGAAGGGGTTTCAGTGCATGTGGAAGAGGTTTCAGTGTGTGTGGAAGGGTTTTCAGCTTATGGGGAAGGGGTTCAGCGTGTGGGGAAGGGATTCAGTGTGCGGGGAAGGGTTTTCAGTGTGCGTGGAAGGGGTTTCAGTGTGTGTGGAAGGGGTTTCAGCGTGTGGGGAAGCGGTTTCAGTGAGCGCGGAAAGGGTTACAGTTTATGTGGAAGCGGTTTCAGTGTGTGTGGAAGTTGTTTCAGTGTGTGGGGATGGGTTTCAGTGGGTGTGGAAGAGGTTTCAGCGTGTGGGGAAGAGGTTTCAGTGTGTGGGCAAGATGATTCTGTGTGTGTGGAGGAGGTTTCAGTGCGTGGGGAAGGAGTTTCAGTTTGTGGGGAAGAGGATTCATTGTGTGGGGAAGAGGTTTCAGTGTGTGGAGAAGGGTTTCAGTGTGTGTGGAAGGTGTTTCATTATGTGGGGAAGGGTCTTCAGTGTGTGCGGAAGTGGTTTCAGCGTGTGGAGAAGGCTTTCCGTGTGTCTGGAAGGGTTTTCAGTGTGTGAGGAAGGGGTTTCAGTGTGCGGGGAAAGTGTTACATTTTATGTGGAAGCGGTTTCAATGGGTGTGGAAGATGTTTCAGCGTGTGGGGAAGAGGTTTCAGTGTGTGGGGAAGATGCTTCAGTGTGTGTGGAGGAGGTTTCAGTGCGTAGGGAAGGAGTTTCAGTGTGTGGGGAAGAGGATTCAGTGAGTGGGGAAGAGGTTTCAGTGCGTGGGGAAGAGGTTTCAGTTTGTGTGGATGGGTTTCATTGTTTGGGGAATGGATTCAGTGTGTGGGGATGGGTTTCAGTGTGTGGGGATGGGTATCAGTGTGTGCGGAAGGGGTTTCAGTGCATGTGGAAGAGGTTTCAGTGTGTGTGGAAGGGTTTTCAGCGTGTGGGGAAGGGATTCAGTGTGCGGGGAAGGGTTTTCAGTGTGCGGGGAAGGGGTTTCAGTGGGTGTGGACGGGGTTTCAGCGTGTGGGGAAGGGGTTTCAGTGAGCGGGGAAAGGGTTACAGTTTATGTGGAAGCGGTTTCAGTGTGTGTGGAAGTTGTTCCAGTGTGTGGGGATGGGTTTCAGTGGGTGTGGAAGAGGTTTCAGCGTGTGGGGAAGAGGGTTCAGTGTGTGGGGAAGATGTTTCAGTGTGTGTGGAGGAGGTTTCTGTGCGTGGGGAAGGAGTTTCAGTTTGTGGGGAAGAGGATTCAGTGTGTGGGGAAGAGGTTTCAGTGTGTGGGGAAGAGGTTTCTGTGTGTGGGGAAGGGGTTTCAGTGCTTGGGGAAGTGGTTTCAGTGTGTGGGGAAGAGGTTTCAGTCTTTGGGGAAGAGCTTTCAGTGTGTGGGGGAGGTGTTTCAGTGTGTGTGGAAGGGGTTGCAGTGTGTGGGGACGAGATTTCAGTGTGTGGGGATGGGTTTCAGTGTGTGGGGAAGTGGTTTCAGTCTGTGTGGAAGGGGTTTCAGTGTGTGGGGAAGAGGATTCAGTGTTTGGGGAAGGGGTTTCAGTGTGTGGGGAAGCGGTTTCAGGGTGTGGGGAAGAGGTTGCAGTGTGCGGGGAAGGGATTTCTGTGTGTCGTGAAGGGTTTCAGTCTGTGGGGAAGAGCTTTCAGTGTGTGGGGAAGAGGTTTCAGAGTGTGGGGATGGGTATCAGTGTGTGGGGATGGGTTTCAGTTTGTGGGGAAGGTGTTTCAGTGTGTGGGGAAGAGGTTTCAGTGTTTGGGGATGGGTTTCAGTGTGTGGGGAAGGGGTTTCAGTGTGTGGGGAAGGGGTTTCAGTGTGTGGGGACGAGATTTCAGTGTGTGGGGATGGGTTTCAGTGTGTGGGGATGGGTTTCAGTGTGTGGTTAAGGGGTTTCAGTCTGTGGGGAAGAGGTTTCAGTGTGTGGGGAAGAGTTTTCAGTGCGTGGGGAAGACGTTTCAGTGTGTGGGGAAGTGGTTTCAGTGTGTGGGGAAGAGGTTTCAGTGTGTGGGGAATAGTATTCAGAGTGTGGGGAAGGGTTTCAGTCTGTGGGGAAGTCGTTTCAGTGCGGAAGAGGTTACAGTGTGTGGGGAAGGTGTTTCAGTGTGTGGGGAAGAAGTTTCAGTATGCGGGAAAGGGGTTTCAGTGCGTGGGGAAGAGGTTTCAGTGTGTGGGGAAGAGGTTTCAATGTGTGGGGAAGGGTTTGAGTCTGTGGCGAAGAGGTTTCAGTGTGTGGGAAGAGGATTCAGTGTGTGGGGATGGGTTTCAGTGTGTGGGGAAGAGGTTTCAGTGTGTGAGGAAGAGTTCTCAGTGTGTGCGGAAGAGGTTTCAGTGCGTGGGGAAGGGGTTTCAGTGTGTGGGGAAGATGTTTCAGTCTGTGGCGAAGTGGTTTCAGTGTGTGGGAAGAGGTTTCAGTGTGTGGCGAAGGGGTTTCAGTGTGTGGGGATGGGTTTAAATGTGTGGGGAAGGGGTTTGAGTGTGTGGGGAAGAGGTTTTAATGTGTGGGGAAGGTGTTTCTGCCTGTGGGGAAGAGGTTTCAGTGTGTGGGGAAGTGGTTTCAGTGTGTGGGGAAGGTGTTTCAGTGTGTGGATAAGGGGTTCCAGTTTGTGGGGAAGAGGTTTCAGTGTGTGGGGATGGGTTTCAGTGTGTGGGGAAGGGTTTCAGTGTGTGGGGAAGAGGTTTCAGTGTCTGCGCAACGGGATTCAGTGTGTGTGGAAGAGGTTTCAGAGTGTGTGCAAGGGGTTTCTGTGTGTGTGGAAGGGGTTTCATTGTGTGCCGACGTGGTATCAGTGTGTGGGGAAGAGGTTTCAGTGTGTGGGGAAGAGGTTTCAGTGTGTGGGGATGGGTTTCAGTGTGAGTGAAAGATGTTTCAGTGTGTGGGGAAGAGGTTTCAGTGTGTGGGGAAGGGGTTTCAGTGTGAGTGAAAGATGTTTCAGTGTGTGGGGAAGAGGTTTCAGTGTGTGGGGAAGAGGTTTCAGTGTGTGGGGAAGGGTTTGAGTCTGTGGCGAGAGGTTTCAGTGTGTCTGAAGAGGATTCAGTGTGTGGGGATGGGTTTCAGTGTGTGGGGAAGAGGTTTCAATGTGTGAGGAAGAGTTCTCAGTGTGTGCGGAAGAGGTTTCAGTGCGTGGGGAAGGGGTTTCAGTGTGTGGGGAAGATGTTTCAGTCTGTGGCGAAGTGGTTTCAGTGTGTGGGAAGAAGTTTCAGTGTGTGGGGAAGGGGTTTCAGTGTGTGGGGATGGGTTTAAATGTGTGGGGAAGGGGTTTGAGTGTGTGGGGAAGAGGTTTTAATGTGTGGGGAAGGTGTTTCTGCCTGTGGGGAAGAGGTTTCAGTGTGTGGGGAAGTGTTTTCAGTGTGTGGGGAAGGTGTTTCAGTGTGTGGATAAGGGGTTTCAGTTTGTGGGGAAGAGGTTTCAGTGTGCGGGGAAGAGGTTTTAGTGTGTGGGGAAGTGGTTTCTGTCTGTGGGGAAGGGTTTTCAGTGTGTGGGGAAGAGGTTTCAGTGTGTGGGGATGGGTTTCAGTGTGTGGGGAAGGGTTTCAGTGTGTGGGGAAGAGGTTTCAGTGTGTGCGGAACGGGATTCAGTGTGTGTGGAAGAGGTTTCAGAGTGTGTGCAAGGGGTTTCTGTGTGTGTGGAAGGGGTTTCATTGTGTGCCGACGTGGTATCAGTGTGTGGGGAAGAGGTTTCAGTGTGTGGGGAAGAGGTTTCAGTGTGTGGGGATGGGTTTCAGTGTGAGTGAAAGATGTTTCAGTGTGTGGGGAAGAGGTTTCAGTGTGTGGGGAAGGGGTTTCAGTGTGAGTGAAAGATGTTTCAGTGTGTGGGGAAGAGGATTCAGTGAGTGGGGAACAGGTTTCAGTGTGTGGGGAAGAGGTTTCAGTTTGTGTGGATGGGTTTCATTGTGTGGGGAATGGATTCAGTGTGTGGGGATGGGTTTCAGTGTGTGGGGTTGGGTATCAGTGTGTGCGGAAGGGGTTTCAGTGCATGTGGAAGAGGTTTCAGTGTGTGTGGAAGGGTTTTCAGCTTGTGGGGAATGGGTTCAGCGTGTGGGGAAGGGATTCAGTGTGCGGGGAAGGGTTTTCAGTGTGCGGGGAAGGGGTTTCAGTGTGTGTGGAAGGGGTTTCAGAGTGTGGGGAAGGGGTTTCAGTGAGCGGGGAAAGGTTTACAGTTTATGTGGAAGCGGTTTCAGTGTATGTGGAAGTTGTTTCAGTGTGTGTGGATGGGTTTCAGTGGGTGTGGAAGAGGTTTCAGCGTGTGGGGAAGAGTTTTCAATGTGTGGGGAAGATGTTTCAGTGTGTGTGGAGGAGGTTTCAGTGCGTGGGGAAGGAGTTTCAGTTGTGTGGGGAAGAGGATTCAGTGTGTGGGGAAGAGGTTTCAGTGTGTGGGGAAGAGGTTTCTGTGTGTGTGGAAGGGGTTTCAGTGCTTGGGGAAGTGGTTTCAGTGTGTGGGGAAGAGGTTTCAGTCTTTGGGGAAGAGCTTTCAGTGTGTGCGGAAGAGGTTTCAGTGTGTGTGGAAGGGGTTGCAGTGTGTGGGGAAGAGCTTTCAGTGTGTGGGGAAGTGGTTTCAGTCTGTGTGGAAGGGGTTTCAGTGTGTGGGGAAGAGGATTCAGTGTTTGGGGAAGGGGTTTCAGTGTGTGGGGCAGCGGTTTCAGTGTGTGGGGAAGAGGTTGCAGTGTGTGGGGAAGGGGTTTCAGTGTGTGGGGATGGGTTTCAGTGAGTGGGGAAGGGGTTTCAGTGTGTGGGGAAGGGGTTTCAGTGTGTGGGGACGAGATTTCAGTGTGTGGGGATGGGTTTCAGTGTGCGGGGAAGGGATTTCTGTGTGTCGTGAAGGGTTTCAGTCTGTGGGGAAGAGGTTTCAGTGTGTGGGGAAGGGTTTGAGTCTGCGGCGAAGAGGTTTCAGTGTGTGGGAAGAGGATTCAGTGTGTGGGCATGGGTTTCAGTGTGTGGGGAAGAGGTTTCAGTGTGTGAGGAAGAGTTCCCAGTGTGTGCGGAAGAGGTTTCAGTGCGTGGGGAAGGGGTTTCAGTGTGTGGGGAAGATGTTTCAGTCTGTGGCGAAGTGGTTTCAGTGTGTGGGAAGAGGTTTCAGTGTGTGGGGAAGGGGTTTCAGTGTGTGGGGATGGGTTTAAATGTGTGGGGAAGGGGTTTGAGTGTGTGGGGAAGAGGTTTTAATGTGTGGGGAAGGTGTTTCTGCCTGTGGGGAAGAGGTTTCAGTGTGTGGGGAAGTGGTTTCAGTGTGTGGGGAAGGTGTTTCAGTGTGTGGATAAGGGGTTTCAGTTTGTGGGGAAGAGGTTTCAGTGTGCGGGGAAGAGGTTTTAGTGTGTGGGGAAGTGGTTTCTGTCTGTGGGGAAGGGTTTTCAGTGTGTGGGGAAGAGGTTTCAGTGTGTGGGGATGGGCTTCAGTGTGTGGGGAAGGGTTTCAGTGTGTGGGGAAGAGGTTTCAGTGTTTGCGGAACGGGATTCAGTGTGTGTGGAAGAGGTTTCAGAGTGTGTGCAAGGGGTTTCTGTGTGTGTGGAAGGGGTTTCATTGTGTGCAGACGTGGTATCAGTGTGTGGGGAAGAGGTTTCAGTGTGTGGGGAAGAGGTTTCAGTGTGTGGGGATGGGTTTCAGTGTGAGTGAATGATGTTTCAGTGTGTGGGGAAGAGGTTTTAGTGTGTGGGGAAGGGGTTTCCGTGTGAGTGAAAGATGTTTCAGTGTGTGGGGAAGAGGTTTCAGTGTGTGGGGATGGGTTTCAGTGTGTGTGGAAGAGGTTTCAGTGTGTGGGGAAGAGTTTTCAGTGTGTGGGGAAGATGTTTCAGTGCGTGTGGAGGATGTTTCAGTGCGTGGGGAAGGAGTTTCAGTTTGTGGGGAAGAGGATTCAGTGTGTGGGGAAGAGGTTTCTGTGTGTGGAGAAGGGTGTCAGTGTGTGTGGAAGGGGTTTCAGTATGTGGGGAAGGGTCTTCAGTGTGTGCGGAAGGGGTTTCAGCGTGTGGAGAAGGGTTTCCGTGTGTGTGGAAGGGGTTTCAGGATGTGGGGAATGGGTTTCAGTGTGTGTGGAAGGGGTTTCAGTGTGTGAGGAAGGGGTTTCAGTGTGCGGGGAAAGGGTTACATTTTATGTGGAAGCGGTTTCAGTGTGTGTGGAATTTGTTTCAGTGTGTGGGGATGGGTTTCAATGGGTGTGGAAGAAGTTTCAGCGTGTGGGGAAGAGGTTTCAGTGTGTGGGGAAGATGCGTCAGTGTGTGTGGAGGAGGTTTCAGTGCGTGGGGAAGGAGTTTCAGTGTGTGGGGAAGAGGATTCAGTGAGTGGGGAACAGGTTTCAGTGTGTGGGGAAGAGGTTTCAGTTTGTGTGGATGGGTTTCATTGTGTGGGGAATGGATTCAGTGTGTGGGGATTGGTTTCAGTGTGTGGGGTTGGGTATCAGTGTGTGCGGAAGGGGTTTCAGTGCATGTGGAAGAGGTTTCAGTGTGTGTGGAATAGTTTTCAGCTTGTGGGGAAGGGGTTCAGCGTGTGGGGAAGGGATTCAGTGTGCTGGGAAGGGTTTTCAGTGTGCGGGGAAGGGGTTTCAGTGTGTGTGGAAGGGGTTTCAGAGTGTGGGGAAGGGGTTTCAGTGAGCGGGGAAAGGGTTACAGTTTATGTGGAAGCGGTTTCAGTGTGTGTGGAAGTTGTTTCAGTGTGTGTGGATGGGTTTCAGTGGGTGTGGAAGAGGTTTCAGCGTGTGGGGAAGAGGTTTCAATGTGTGGGGAAGATGTTTCAGTGTGTGTGGAGGAGGTTTCAGTGCGTGGGGAAGGAGTTTCAGTTTGTGGGGAAGAGGATTCAGTGTGTGGGGAAGAGATTTCAGTGTGTGGGGAAGTTGTTTCTGTGTGTGTGGAAGGGGTTTCAGTGCTTGGGGAAGTGGTTTCAGTGTGTGGGGAAGAGGTTTCAGTCTTTGGGGAAGAGCTTTCAGTGTGTGGGGGAGGTATTTCAGTGTGTGTGGAAGGGGTTGCAGTGTGTGGGGAAGAGGTTTCAGTGTGTGGGGAAGAGCTTTCAGTGTGTGGGGAAGTGGATTCAGTCTGTGTGGAAGGGGTTTCAGTGTGTGATGAAGAGGATTCAGTGTTTGGGGAAGGGGTTTCAGTGTGTGGGGAAGCGGTTTCAGTGTGTGGGGAAGAGGTTGCAGTGTGTGGGGAAGGGGTTTCAGTGTGCGGGGAAGGGATTTCTGTGTGTCGGGAAGGGTTTCAGTCTTTGGGGAAGAGGTTTGAGAGTGTGGGGATGGGTATCAGTGTGTGGGGATGGGTTTCAGTTTGTGGGGAAGGTGTTTCAGTGTGTGGGGAAGAGGTTTCAGTGTGTGGGGATGGGTTTCAGTGTGTGGGGAAGGGGTTTCAGTGTGTGGGGAAGGGGTTTCAGTGTGTGGGGACGAGATTTCAGTGTGTGGGGATGGGTTTCAGTGTGTGGGGATGGGTTTCAGTGTGTGGTTAAGGGGTTTCAGTCTGTGGGGAAGAGGTTTCAGTGTGTGGGGAAGAGTTTTCAGTGCGTGGGGAAGACGTTTCAGTGTGTGGGGAAGTGGTTTCAGTGTGTGGGGAAGAGGATTCATTGTGTGGGGAATAGTATTCAGAGTGCGGGGAAGGGTTTCAGTCTGTGGGGAAGTCGTTTCAGTGCGGAAGAGGTTACAGTGTGTGGGGAAGGGGTTTCAGTTTGTGGTGAAGGGGATTCAGTGTGTGGGGAAGAAGTTTCAGTATGCGGGAAAGGGGTTTCAGTGCGTGGGGAAGAGGTTTCAGTGTGTGGGCAAGAGGTTTCAGTGTGTGGGGAAGGGTTTCAGTCTGTGGCGAAGAGGTTTCAGTGTGTGGGAAGAGGATTCAGTGTGTGGGGATGGGTTTCAGTGTGTGGGGAAGAGGTTTCAGTGTGTGAGGAAGAGTTCTCAGTGTGTGCGGAAGAGGTTTCAGTGCGTGGGGAAGGGGTTTCAGTGTGTGGGGAAGAGGTTTCAGTCTGTGGCGAAGTGGTTTCAGTGTGAGGGAAGAAGTTTCAGTGTGTGGGGAAGGGGTTTCAGTGTGTGGGGATGGGTTTCAATGTGTGGGGAAGGGGTTTGAGTGTGTGGGGAAGAGGTTTTAATGTGTGGGGAAGGTGTTTCTGCCTGTGGGGAAGAGGTTTCAGTGTGTGGGGAAGTGGTTTCAGTGTGTGGGGAAGGTGTTTCAGTGTGTGAATAAGGGGTTTCAGTGTGTGAGGAAGAGGTTTCAGTGTGCGGGGAAGAGGTTCTAGTGTGTGGGGAAGTGGTTTCTGTCTGTGGGGAAGGGTTTTCAGTGTGTGGGGAAGAGGTTTCAGTGTGTGGGGAAGGGTTTCAGTGTGAGTGAAAGATGTTTCAGTGTGTGGGGAAGAGGTTTCAGTGTGTGGGGAAGGGGTTTCAGTGTGAGTGAAAGATGTTTCAGTGTGTGGGGAAGAGGTTTCAGTGTGTGGGGATGGGTTTCAGAGGGTGTGGAGGAGGTTTCAGCGTGTGGGGAAGAGGTTTCAGTGTGTGGGGAAGATGTTTCAGTGTGTGTGGAGGATGTTTCAGTGCTTGGGGAAGGAGTTTCAGTTTGTGGGGAAGAGGATTCAGTGTGTGGGGAAGAGGTTTCAGTGTGTGGAGAAGGGTTTCAGTGTGTGTGGAAGGGGTTTCAGTATGTGGGGAAGGGTCTTCAGTGTGTGCAGAAGGGGTTTCAGCGTGTGGAGAAGGGTTTCCGTGTGTGTGGAAGGGGTTTCAGTATGTGGGGAATGGGTTTCAGTGTGTGTGGAAGGGGTTTCAGTGTGTGAGAAAGGGGTTTCAGTGTGCGGGGAATGGGTTACATTTTATGTGGAAGCGGTTTCAGTGTGTGTGGAAGTTGTTTCAGTGTGTGGGGATGGGTTTCAATGGGTGTGGAAGAAGTTTCAGCGTGTGGGGAAGAGGTTTCAGTGTGTGGGGAAGATGCTTCAGTGTGTGTGGAGGAGGTTTCAGTGCGTGGGGAAGGAGTTTCAGTGTGTGGGGAAGAGGATTCAGTGAGTGGGGAAGAGGTTTCAGCGTGTGGAAAGAGGTTTCAGTTTGTGTGGATGGGTTTCTTTGTGTGGGGAATGGATTCAGTGTGTGGGGATGGGGTTCAGTGTGTGGGGATGGGTATCAGTGTGTGCGGAAGGGGTTTCAGTGCATGTGGAAGAGGTTTCAGTGTGTGTGGAAGGGTTTTCAGCTTGTGGGGAAGGGGTTCAGCGTGTGGGGAAGGGATTCAGTGTGCGGGGTAGGGTTTTCAGTGTGCGGGGAAGGGGTTTCATTGTGTGTGGAAGGGGTTTCAGCGTGTGGGGAAGGGGTTTCAGTGAGCGGGGAAAGGGTTACAGTTTATGTGGAAGCGGTTCAGTGTGTGTGGAAGTTGTTTCAGTGTGTGGGGATGGGTTTCAGTGGGTGTGGAAGAGGTTTCAGCGTGTGGGGAAGAGGTTTCAGTGTGTGGGGAAGATGTTTCAGTGTGTGTGGAGGAGGTTTCAGTGCGTGGGGTAGGTGTTTCAGATTGTGGGGAAGAGGATTCAGTGTGTGGGGAAGAGGTTTCAGTGTGTGGGGAAGAGGTTTCTGTGTGTGTGGAAGGGGTTTCAGTGCTTGGGGAAGTGGTTTCAGTGTGTGGGGAAGAGGTTTCAGTCTTTGGGGAAGAGCTTTCAGTGTGTGGGGGAGGTGTTTCAGTGTGTGTGGAAGGGGTTGCAGTGTGTGGGGAAGAGGTTTCAGTGTGTGGGGAAGAGCTTTCAGTGTGTGGGGAAGTGGTTTCAGTCTGTGTGGAAGGGGTTTCAGTGTGTGGGGAAGAGGATTCAGTGTTTGGGGAAGGGGTTTCAGTGTGTGGAGAAGCGGATCAGTGAGTGGGGAACAGGTTTCAGTGTGTGGGGAAGAGGTTTCAGTTTGTGTGGATGGGTTTCATTGTGTGGGGAATGGATTCAGTGTGTGGGGATGGGTTTCAGTGTGTGGGGTTGGGTATCAGTGTGTGCGGAAGGGGTTTCAGTGCATGTGGAAGAGGTTTCAGTGTGTGTGGAAGGGTTTTCAGCTTGTGGGGAAGGGGTTCAGCGTGTGGGGAAGGGATTCAGTGTGCGGGGAAGGGTTTTCAGTGTGCGGGGAAGGGGTTTCAGTGTGTGTGGAAGGGGTTTCAGAGTGTGGGGAAGGGGTTTCAGTGAGCGGGGAAAGGGTTACAGTTTATGTGGAAGCGGTTTCAGTGTGTGTGGAAGTTGTTTCAGTGTGTGTGGATGGGTTTCAGTGGGTGTGGAAGAGGTTTCAGCGTGTGGGGAAGAGGTTTCAATGAGTGGGGAAGATGTTTCAGTGTGTGTGGAGGAGGTTTCAGTGCGTGGGGAAGGAGTTTCAGTTTGTGGGGAAGAGGATTCAGTGTGTGGGGAAGAGGTTTCAGTGTGTGGGGAAGAGGTTTCTGTGTGTGTGGAAGGGGTTTCAGTGCTTGGGGAAGTGGTTTCAGTGTGTGGGGCAGAGGTTTCAGTCTTTGGGGAAGAGCTTTCAGTGTGTGGGGGAGGTGTTTCAGTGTGTGTGGAAGGGGTTGCAGTGTGTGGGGAAGAGGTTTCAGTGTGTGGGGAAGTGGTTTCAGTCTGTGTGGAAGGGGTTTCAGTGTGTGGGGAAGAGGATTCAGTGTTTGGGGAAGGGGTTTCAGTGTGTGGGGAAGCGGTTTCAGTGTGTGGGGAAGAGGTTGCAGTGTGTGGGGAAGGGGTTTCAGTGTGTGGGGATGGGTTTCAGTGTGTGGGGATGGGTTTCAGTGTGTGGTTAAGGGGTTTCAGTCTGTGGGGAAGAGGTTTCAGTGTGTGGGGAAGAGTTTTCAGTGCGTGGGGAAGACGTTTCAGTGTGTGGGGAAGTGGTTTCAGTGTGTGGGGAAGAGGTTTCAGTGTGTGGGGATTAGTATTCAGAGTGCGGGGAAGGGTTTCAGTCTGTGGGGAAGTCGTTTCAGTGCGGAAGAGGTTACAGTGTGTGGGGAAGGGGTTTCAGTGTGTGGTGAAGGGGATTCAGTGTGTGGGGAAGAAGTTTCAGTATGCGGGAAAGGGGTTTCAGTGCGTGGGGAAGAGGTTTCAGTGTGTGGGCAAGAGGTTTCAGTGTGTGGGGAAGGGTTTCAGTCTGTGGCGAAGAGGTTTCAGTGTGTGGGAAGAGGATTCAGTGTGTGGGGATGGGTTTCAGTGTGTGGGGAAGAGGTTTCAGTGTGTGAGGAAGAGTTCTCAGTGTGTGCGGAAGAGGTTTCAGTGCGTGGGGAAGGGGTTTCAGTGTGTGGGGAAGAGGTTTCAGTCTGTGGCGAAGTGGTTTCAGTGTGAGGGAAGAGGTTTCAGTGTGTGGGAAAGGGGTTTCAGTGTGTGGGGATGGGTTTCAGTGTGTGGGGAAGGGGTTTGAGTGTGTGGGGAAGAGGTTTTAATGTGTGGGGAAGGTGTTTCTGCCTGTGGGGAAGAGGTTTCAGTGTGTGGGGAAGTGGTTTCAGTGTGTGGGGAAGGTGTTTCAGTGTGTGAATAAGGGGTTTCAGTGTGTGGGGAAGAGGTTTCAGTGTGCGGGGAAGAGGTTTTAGTGTGTGGGGAAGTGGTTTCTGTCTGTGGGGAAGGGTTTTCAGTGTGTGGGGAAGAGGTTTCAGTGTGTGGGGATGGGTTTCAGTGTGTGGGGAAGGGTTTCAGTGTGTGGGAAAGAGGTTTCAGTGTCTGCGGAACGGGATTCAGTGTGTGTGGAAGAGGTTCAAGAGTGTGTGCAAGGGGTTTCTGTGTGTGTGGAAGGGGTTTCATTGTGTGCCGACGTGGTATCAGTGTGTGGGGAAGAGGTTTCAGTGTGTGGGGAAGAGGTTTCAGTGTGTGGGGATGGGTTTCAGTGTGAGTGAAAGATGTTTCAGTGTGTGGGGAAGAGGTTTCAGTGTGTGGGGAAGGGGTTTCAGTGTGAGTGAAAGATGTTTCAGTGTGTGGGGAAGAGGTTTCAGTGTGTGGGGAAGATGTTTCAGTGTGTGTGGAGGATGTTTCAGTGCGTGGGGAAGGAATTTCAGTTTGTGGGGAAGAGGATTCAGTGTGTGGGGAAGAGGTTTCAGTGTGTGGAGAAGGGTTTCAGTGTGTGTGGAAGGGGTTTCAGTATGTGGGGAAGGGTCTTCAGTGTGTGCAGAAGGGGTTTCTGCGTGTGGAGAAGGGTTTCCGTGTGTGTGGAAGGGGTTTCAGTATGTGGGGAATGGGTTTCAGTGTGTGTGGAAGGGGTTTCAGTGTGTGAGGAAGGGGTTTCAGTGTGCGGGGAATGGGTTACATTTTATGTGGAAGCGGTTTCAGTGTGTGTGGAAGATGCTTCAGTGTGCGGGTAAGGGGTTTCAGTGTGTGTGGAAGGGGTTTCAGTGTTTGGGGGAGGGGTTTCAGTGTGCGGGCAAGGGGTTACAGTGTGTGTGAAAGGGGTTTCAGTGTGTGGGGAAGGGGCTTCAGTGTGTGTGGAAGAGGTTTCAGTGTGTGTGGAAGGGGTTTCAGTGTGTGGGGATGAGTTTCAGTGCGTGTGGAAGATATTTCAGCGTGTGGGGAAGAGGTTTCAGTGTGTGGGGAAGATGTTTCAGTGTGTGTGGAAGATGATTCAGTGCGTGGGGAAGGAGTTTCAGCGTGAGGGGAAGAGATTTCAGTGTGTGGGGAAGAGGTTTCAGTGTGTGGGGAAGATGTTTCAGTGTTTGTGGAAGAGATTTCAGTGCGTGGGGAAGGGGTTTCAGTTTGTGGGCAAGGAGTTTCAGTGTGTGTTGAAGGGTATCAGTCTGTGGGGAAGAGCTTTCAGTGTGTGGGGAAGAGGTTTCAGTGTGTGGGGATGGGTTTCAGTGTGTGGGGATGGGTTTCAGTGCATGGGGGAGGGGTTTCAGTGTTTGGCGAAGAGTTTTCAGTGTGTGGGGATGGATTTCAGTGTGTGGGGAAGGGGTTTCAGTGTGTGGGGAAGAGTTTTCATTGAGTGGGGTAGAGGTTTCAGTGTGTGGGGACGGGTTTCAGTGTGTAGGGAAAGGTTTCAGTGTGTGGGGAAGAGATTTCAGTGTGTGGGGAAGAGGTTTCAGTGTGTGGGGATGGGTTGCAGTGTGTGGGGAAGAGGTTTCAGTGTGTGGGGATGGGTTTCAGTGCGTGGGGAAGGGGTTTCAGTGTGTGGGGAAGGGGTTTCAGTGTGTGGGGAAATGATTTCAGTGTGTGGGGAAGTGGTTTCAGTCTGTGTGGAAGGGGTTTCAGTGTGTGGGGAAGAGGATTCAGTGTTTGGGGAAGGGGTTTCAGTGTGTGGGGAAGCGGATCAGTGTGTGGGGAAGAGGTTGCAGTGTGTGGGGAAGGGGTTTCAGTGTGCGGGGAAGGGATTTCTGTGTGTCGGGAAGGGTTTCAGTCTGTGGGGAAGAGCTTTCAGTGTGTGGGGAAGAGGTTTCAGAGTGTGGTGATGGGTATCAGTGTGTGGGGATGGGTTTCAGTTTGTGGGGAAGGTGTTTCAGTGTGTGGGGAAGAGGTTTCAGTGTGTGGGGATGGGTTTCAGTGTGTGGGGAAGGGGTTTCAGTGTGTGTGGAAGGGGTTTCAGTGTGTGGGAACGAGATTTCAGTGTGTGGGAATGGGTTTCAGTGTGTGGGGATGGGTTTCAGTGTGTGATTAAGGGGTTTCAGTCTGTGGGGAAGAGGTTTCAGTGTGTGGGGAAGAGTTTTCAGAGCGTGGGGAAGACGTTTCAGTGTGTGGGGAAGTGGTTTCAGTGTGTGGGGAAGAGGTTTCAGTTTGTGGGGAATAGTATTCAGAGTGTGGGGAAGGTTTTCAGTCTGTGGGGAAGTCGTTTCAGTGCGGAAGAGGTTACAGTGTGTGGGGAAGGGGTTTCAGTGTGTGGTGAAGAGGTTTCAGTGTGTGGGGAAGAGGTTTCAGTGTGTGGGGAAGGGTTTCAGTCTGTGGCGAAGAGGTTTCAGTGTGTGGGAAGAGGATTCAGTGTGTGGGGATGGGTTTCAGTGTGTGGGGAAGAGGTTTCAGTGTGTGGGGAAGGGTTTCAGTCTGGGGCGAAGAGGTTTCAGTGTGTGGGCATGATGTTTCAGTGTGTGGGGAAGGTGTTTCACTCTGTGGCGAAGAGGTTTCAGTGTTTGAGCAAGAGGTTTCAGTGTGTGGGGAAGAGCTTTCAGTGTGTGGGGAAGTCTTTTCAGTCTGTGAGGAACGGGTTTCAGTGTGTGAGGAAGAGGTTTCAGTGTGTGGGGAAGTGGTTTCTGTGTGTGGGGAAGAGTTTTCAGTGTGTGGGGAAGATGTTTCAGTGTGTGGGGATGGGATTCAGTGTCTGGGGAAGGGGATTCAGTGTGTGGGGAAGTGGTTTCAGTGTGTGTGGATGGCTTTCTGTGTGTGGGGAAGGTGTTTCAATGTGTGGGGAAGAGGTTTCAGTGTGTGAGGAAGGTTTTCAGTCTGTAGGGAAAGATTTCAGTGTGTGTGAAAGGGCTTTCAGTGTGTGGGATGGGTTTCAGTGTGTGGGGAAGGGGTTTCAGTCTGTGGGGATGTGTTTCAGTCTGTGAGGATGGGTTTCAGTGTGTGGGGAAGGGGTTTCAGTGTGTGGGGAAGAGGTTTCAGTGTGCGGGGAAGGGGTTTCAGTGTGCGTGGAAGGGGTTTCAGTGTTTGGGGGAGGGGTTTCAGTGTGCGGGGAAGGGGTTACAGTGTGTGTGAAAGGGGTTTCAGTGTGTGGGGAAGGGGCTTCAGTGTGTGTGGAAGAGGTTTCAGTGTGTGTGGAAGGGGTTACAGTGTGTGGGGATGAGTTTCAGTGCGTGTGGAAGATATTTCAGCGTGTGGGGAAGAGGTTTCAGTGTGTGGGGAAGATGTTTCAGTGTGTGGGGAAGAGGTTTCAGTGTTTGTGGAAGAGATTTCAGTGCGTGGGGAAGGGGTTTCAGTTTGTGGGCAAGATGTTTCAGTGTGTGGGGATGGGTTTCAGTGCATGGGGGAGGGGTTTCAGTGTGTGGGGATGGGTTTCAGTGCATGGGGGAGGGGTTTCAGTGTTTGGCGAAGAGGTTTCAGTGTGTGGGGATGGATTTCTGTGTGTGGGGAAGCGGTTTCAGTGTGTGGGGAAGAGGTTTCAGTGAGTGAAGTAGAGGTTTCAGTGTGTGGGGACGGGTTTCAGTGTGTAGGGAAAGGTTTCAGTGTGTGGGGAAGAGATTTCAGTGTTTGGGGAAGAGGTTTCAGTGTGTGGGGATGGGTTTCACTGCGTGGGGAAGGGGTTTCAGTGTGTGGGGAAGGGGTTTCAGTGTGTGCGGAAATGATTTCAGTGTGTGGGGAAGGGGTTTCAGTGTGTGGGGAAGTGGTTTCAGTGTGTGGGGAAGAGGTTTCAGTGTGTGGGGAGATGTTTCGGTGTGTGGGGAAGAGGTTTCAGTGTGTGGGGAAGGGGTTTCAGTGTGTGTTGAACGGGATTCAGTGTGTGGGGAAGAGGTTTCAGTGTGCGGGAAAGGGGTTTCAAAGTGTGGGGAAGAGGTTTCAGTGTGTGGGGAAGAGGTTTCAGTGTGTGTGGAAGAGTTCTCAGTGTTTGTGGAAGAGGTTTCAGTGCGTGGGGAAGGGGTTTCAGTGTGTGGGGAAGAGGTTTCAGTGTGTGGGGACGTGGTTTCAGTGTGTGGGGAAGGGGTTTGAGTGTGTGGGGAAGAGGTTTTAATGTGTGGGGATGGTTTTCAGTGTGTGGGGATGATGTTTCAGTGTGTGGGGATGGGTTTCAGTGTGTGGGGATGTTGTTTCTGCCTGTGGGGAAGAGGTTTCAGTGTGTGGGGAAGAGGTTTAAGTGTGTGGGGAAGGGTTTTCAGTGTTTGGATAAGGGGTTTCATTGTGTGGGGAAGATGTTTCAGTGTGTGGGGATGGGTTTCGGTGTGTGGGGAAGGGTTTCAGTGTGTGTGGAAGAGGTTTAAGACTGTGTGCAAGGGGTTTCTGTGTGAGTGGAAGGGGTTTCATTGTGTGCGGACGTGGTTTCAGTGTGTGGGAAAGAGGTTTCAGTGTGTGTGAAAGAGCTTTCAGTGTGTGGGGAAGAGGTTTCAGTGTGTGTGGAAGAGTTCTCAGTGTTTGTGGAAGAGGTTTCAGTGCGTGGGGAAGGGGTTTCAGTGTGTGGGGAAGAGGTTTCAGTGTGTGGGGACGTGGTTTCAGTGTGTGGGGAAGGGGTTTGAGTGTGTGGGGAAGAGGTTTTAATGTGTGGGGATGGTTTTCAGTGTGTGGGGATGATGTTTCAGTGTGTGGGGATGGGTTTCAGTGTGTGGGGATGTTGTTTCAGTGTGTGGGGAAGAGGTTTCAGTGTGTGGGGAGATGTTTCGGTGTGTGGGGAAGAGGTTTCAGTGTGTGGGGAAGGGGTTTCAGTGTGTGTTGAACGGGATTCAGTGTGTGGGGAAGAGGTTTCAGTGTGCGGGAAAGGGGTTTCAAAGTGTGGGGAAGAGGTTTCAGTGTGTGGGGAAGAGGTTTCAGTGTGTGTGGAAGAGTTCTCAGTGTTTGTGGAAGAGGTTTCAGTGCGTGGGGAAGGGGTTTCAGTGTGTGGGGAAGATGTTTCAGTGTGTGGGGACGTGGTTTCAGTGTGTGGGGAAGGGTTTCCGTGTGTGGGGAAGGGGTTTCAGTGTGTGGGGATGGGTTTCAGTGTGTGGGGAAGGGGTTTGAGTGTGTGGGGAAGAGGTTTTAATGTGTGGGGATGGTTTTCAGTGTGTGGGGATGATGTTTCAGTGTGTGGGGATGGGTTTCAGTGCATGGGGGAGGGGTTTCAGCGTGTGGGGAAAAGGTTTCAGTGTGTGGGGAAGATGTTTCAGTGTGTGGGGAAGAGGTTTCAGTGTTTGTGGAAGAGATTTCAGTGCGTGGGGAAGGGGTTTCAGTTTGTGGGCAAGATGTTTCAGTGTGTGGGGATGGGTTTCAGTGCATGGGGGAGGGGTTTCAGTGTGTGGGTATGGGTTTCAGTGCATGGGGGAGGGGTTTCAGTGTTTGGCGAAGAGGTTTCAGTGTGTGGGGATGGATTTCTGTGTGTGGGGAAGCGGTTTCAGTGTGTGGGGAAGAGGTTTCAGTGAGTGAAGTAGAGGTTTCAGTGTGTGGGGACGGGTTTCAGTGTGTAGGGAAAGGTTTCAGTGTGTGGGGAAGAGATTTCAGTGTGTGGGGAAGAGGTTTCAGTGTGTGGGGATGGGTTTCACTGCGTGGGGAAGGGGTTTCAGTGTGTGGGGAAGGGGTTTCAGTGTGTGCGGAAATGATTTCAGTGTGTGGGGAAGGGGTTTCAGTGTGTGGGGAAGTGGTTTCAGTGTGTGGGGAAGAGGTTTCAGTGTGTGGGGAGATGTTTCGGTGTGTGGGGAAGAGGTTTCAGTGTGTGGGGAAGGGGTTTCAGTGTGTGTTGAACGGGATTCAGTGTGTGGGGAAGAGGTTTCAGTGTGCGGGAAAGGGGTTTCAAAGTGTGGGGAAGAGGTTTCAGTGTGTGGGGAAGAGGTTTCAGTGTGTGTGGAAGAGTTCTCAGTGTTTGTGGAAGAGGTTTCAGTGCGTGGGGAAGGGGTTTCAGTGTGTGGGGAAGAGGTTTCAGTGTGTGGGGACGTGGTTTCAGTGTGTGGGGAAGGGGTTTGAGTGTGTGGGGAAGAGGTTTTAATGTGTGGGGATGGTTTTCAGTGTGTGGGGATGATGTTTCAGTGTGTGGGGATGGGTTTCAGTGTGTGGGGATGTTGTTTCTGCCTGTGGGGAAGAGGTTTCAGTGTGTGGGGAAGAGGTTTAAGTGTGTGGGGAAGGGATTTCAGTGTTTGGATAAGGGGTTTCATTGTGTGGGGAAGATGTTTCAGTGTGTGGGGATGGGTTTCGGTGTGTGGGGAAGGGTTTCAGTGTGTGTGGAAGAGGTTTAAGACTGTGTGCAAGGGGTTTCTGTGTGAGTGGAAGGGGTTTCATTGTGTGCGGACGTGGTTTCAGTGTGTGGGAAAGAGGTTTCAGTGTGTGTGAAAGAGCTTTCAGTGTGTGGGGAAGAGGTTTCAGTGTGTGTGGAAGAGTTCTCAGTGTTTGTGGAAGAGGTTTCAGTGCGTGGGGAAGGGGTTTCAGTGTGTGGGGAAGATGTTTCAGTGTGTGGGGACGTGGTTTCAGTGTGTGGGGAAGGGTTTCCGTGTGTGGGGAAGGGGTTTCAGTGTGTGGGGATGGGTTTCAGTGTGTGGGGAAGGGGTTTGAGTGTGTGGGGAAGAGGTTTTAATGTGTGGGGATGGTTTTCAGTGTGTGGGGATGATGTTTCAGTGTGTGGGGATGGGTTTCAGTGTGTGGGGATGTTGTTTCAGTGTGTGGGGAAGAGGTTTCAGTGTGTGGGGAGATGTTTCGGTGTGTGGGGAAGAGGTTTCAGTGGGTGGGGAAGGGGTTTCAGTGTGTGTTGAACGGGATTCAGTGTGTGGGGAAGAGGTTTCAGTGTGCGGGAAAGGGGTTTTAAAGTGTGGGGAAGAGGTTTCAGTGTGTGGGGAAGAGGTTTCAGTGTGTGTGGAAGAGTTCTCAGTGTTTGTGGAAGAGGTTTCAGTGCGTGGGGAAGGCGTTTCAGTGTGTGGGGAAGATGTTTCAGTGTGTGGGGACGTGTTTTCAGTGTGTGGGGAAGGGTTTCCGTGTGTGGGGAAGGGGTTTCAGTGTGTGGGGATGGGTTTCAGTGTGTGGGGAAGGGGTTTGAGTGTGTGGGGAAGAGGTTTTAATGTGTGGGGATGGTTTTCAGTGTGTGGGGATGATGTTTCAGTGTGTGGGGATGGGTTTCAGTGTGTGGGGATGTTGTTTCTGCCTGTGGGGAAGAGGTTTCAGTGTGTGGGGAAGAGGTTTAAGTGTGTGGGGAAGGGGTTTCAGTGTTTGGATAAGGGGTTTCATTGTGTGGGGAAGATGTTTCAGTGTGTGGGGATGGGTTTCGGTGTGTGGGGAAGGGTTTCAGTGTGTGTGGAAGAGGTTTAAGACTGTGTGCAAGGGGTTTCTGTGTGAGTGGAAGGGGTTTCATTGTGTGCGGACGTGGTTTCAGTGTGTGGGAAAGAGGTTTCAGTGTGTGTGAAAGAGCTTTCAGTGTGTGTGGAAGGGGTTTCAGCGTGTGGGGAAGGGGTTTCAGCGTGTGGGGAAGGGTTTCTGTGTGTGGGAAAGAGGTTTCACTGTGTGGGGAAGAGTTTTCAGTTTGCGGGGAAGAGGTTTCATTGTGTGGGGATGGGTTTCAGTGTGTGGGGAAGGTGTTTCAGTCTGTGGGGATGGGTTTCAGTGTGTGGGGAATGGGTTTCAGTATGTGTGGTAGAGGTTTCAGTGTGTGGGGAAGAGGTTTCAGTTTGTGGGGATGGGTTTCATTGTGTGGGGAATGGATTCAGTGTGTGGGAATGGGTTTGAGTGTGTGGGGATGGGTATCAGTGTGTGCGGAAGGGGTTTCAGTGCATGTGGAAGAGGTTTCACTGTGTGTGGAAGGGTTTTCAGCGTGTTTGGAAGGGGGTTCAGCGTGTGGGGAAGGGTTTTAGTGTGCGGGGAAGGGTTTTCAGTGTGCGGGGAAGGGTTTTCAGTGTGTGTGGAAGGTGTGTCAGTGTGTGGGGAAGGGGTTTCAGTGCGCGGGGAAGGGGCTACAGTGTATGTGGAAGCGGTTTCAGTGTGTGTGGAAGTTGTTTCAGTGTGTGGGGATGGCTTTCAGTGGGTGTGGAAGAAGTTTCAGCGTGTGGGGAAGACGTTTCAGTGTGTGGGGAAGATGTTTCAGTGTGTGTGGAAGAGGTTTCAGTGCGTGGGGAAGGAGTTTCAGTGTGTGGGGAAGAGGATTCAGTGTGTGGGGAAGAGGTTTCAGTGTGTGGGGAAGAGGTTTCAGTGTGTGTGGAAGGGGTTTCAGTTCGTGGGGAAGTGGTTTCAGTGTGTGGGGAAGAGGTTTCAGTCTGTGGGGGAGAGCTTTGTGTGTGTGGGGGAGTGGTTTCAGTGTGTGTGGAAGGGGCTGCAGTCTGTGGGGAAGCGGTTGTAATGTGCGGGGAAAGCGTTGCAGTGCATGTGGAACGGGTTTCAGTGCGTGGGGAAGGGGTTTCAGTTTGTGTGGAAGAGGTTTCAGTGTGTGTGGAAGGGGTTTCAGTGTGTGGGGATGGGTTTCAGTTGGTGTGGAAGAAGTTTCAGCGTGTGGGGAAGAGGTTTCAGTGTGTGGGGAAGATGTTTCAGTGTCTGTGGAAGAGGTTTCAGAGCGTGGGGAAGGAGTTTCAGTGTGTGGGGAAGAGGTTTCAGTGTGTGGAGAAGGGGTTTCAGAGTGTGGGGAAATGATTTCGGTGTGTGGGGAAGGGGTTTCAGTGTGTGGGGAAGAGGTTTCAGTGTGTGAGGAAGGTTTTCAGTCTGTAGGGAAAGGTTTCAGTGTGTGTGAAAGGGCTTTCAGTGTGTGGGATGGGTTTCAGTGTGTGGGGAAGGGGTTTCAGTCTGTGGGGATGTGTTTCAGTCTGTGGGGATGGGTTTCAGGGTGTGGGGAAGGGGTTTCAGTGTGTGTGGAAGAGGTTTCAGTGTGCGGGGAAGGGATTTCAGTGTGTGTGGAAGGGGTTTCAGTGTTTGGGGGAGGGGTTTCAGTGTGCGGGGAAGGGGTTACAGTGTGTGTGAAAGGGGTTTCAGTGTGTGGGGAAGGGGCTTCAGTGTGTGTGTGGAAGAGGTTTCAGTGTGTGTGGAATGGGTTTCAGTGTGTGGGGATGAGTTTCAGTGCGTGTGGAAGAGATTTCAGTGTGTGGGGAAGAGGTTTCAGTGTGTGGGGAAGAGGTTTCAGTGTTTGTGGAAGAGATTTCAGTGCGTGGGGAAGGGGTTTCAGTTTGTGGGCAAGATGTGTCAGTGTGTGGGGAAGGGTTTCAGTCTGTGGGGAAGAGCTTTCAGTGTGTGGGAAGAGGTTTCAGTGTGTGGGGATGGGTTTCAGTGTGTGGGGATGGGTTTCAGTGCATGGGGGAGGGGTTTCAGTGTTTGGCGAAGAGGTTTCAGTGTGTGGGGATGGATTTCAGTGTGTGGGGAAGGGGTTTCAGTGTGAGGGGAAGAGGTTTCAGTGAGTGGGGTAGAGGTTTCAGTGTGTGGGGACGGGTTTCAGTGTGTAGGGAAAGGTTTCAGTGAGTGGGGAAGAGATTTCAGTGTGTGGGGAAGAGGTTTCAGTGTGTGGGATGGGTTTCAATGTGTGGGGAAGAGGTTTCAGTGTGTGGGGATGGGTTTCAGTGTGTGGGGAAGGGGTTTCAGTGTGTGGGGAAGGGGTTTCAGTGTGTGTGGAAGGGGTTTCAGTGTGTGGGGAAGGGGTTTCAGTGTATGGGGAAATGATTTCAGTGTGTGGGGAAGGGGTTTCAGTGTGTGGGGAAGTGGTTTCAATGTGTGGGGAAGAGGTTTCAGTGTGTGGGGAGATGTTTCGGTGTGTGGGGAAGGGGTTTCAGTGTGTGTTGAACGGGATTCAGTGTGTGGGGAAGAGGTTTCAGTGTGCGGGAAAGAGGTTTCAGTGTGTGTGGAAGAGTTCTCAGTGTTTGTGGATGAGGTTTCAGTGCGTGGGGAAGGGGTTTCAGTGTGTGGGGAAGAGGTTTCAGTGTGTGGGGACGTGGTTCCAGTGTGTGGGGAAGGGTTTCAGTGTGTGTGGAAGGGGTTTCAGTGTGTGGGGATGGGTTTCAGTGTGTGGGGAAGGGGTTTGAGTGTGTGGGGAAGAGGTTTTAATGTGTGGGGATGGTTTTCAGTGTGTGGGGATGATGTTTCAGTGTGTGGGGATGGGTTTCAGTGTGTGGGGATGTGGTTTCTGCCTGTGGGGAAGAGGTTTCAGTGTGTGGGGAAGAGGTTTAAGTGTGTGGGGAAGGGGTTTCAG
Organism: Heterodontus francisci; assembly: GCF_036365525.1. Lineage (NCBI taxonomy): Eukaryota > Metazoa > Chordata > Chondrichthyes > Heterodontiformes > Heterodontidae > Heterodontus > Heterodontus francisci. The sequence continues at coordinate 1,703,439 of NW_027142229.1, read as the reverse complement.
TGTTTGGATAAGGGGTTTCATTGTGTGGGGAAGATGTTTCAGTGTGTGGGAATGGGTGTTGGTGTGTGGGGAAGGGTTTCAGTGTGTGTGGAAGAGGTTTCAGAGTGTGTGCAAGGGGTTTCTGTGTGAGTGGAAGGGGTTTCATTGTGTGCGGACGTGGTTTCAGTGTGTGGGAAAGAGGTTTCAGTGTGTGTGAAAGAGCTTTCAGTGTGTGTGGAAGGGTGTTCAGTTTGTGTGGAAGGGGTTTCAGCGTGTGGGGAAGGGGTTTCAGCGTGTGGGGAAGGGTTTCTGTGTGTGGGAAAGAGGTTTCACTGTGTGGGGAAGAGGTTTCAGTTTGCGGGGAAGAGGTTTCATTGTGTGGGGATGGGTTTCAGTGTGTGGGGAAGGTGTTTCAGTCTGTGGGGATGGGTTTCAGTGTGTGGGGAATGGGTTTCAGTGTGTGTGGTAGAGGTTTCAGTGTGTGGGGAAGAGGTTTCAGTTTGTGGGGATGGCTTTCATTGTGTGGGGAATGGATTCAGTGTGTGGGAATGGGTTTGAGTGTGTGGGGATGGGTATCAGTGTGTGCGGAAGGGGTTTCAGTGCATGTGGAAGAGGTTTCACTGTGTGTGGAAGGGTTTTCAGCGTGTTTGGAAGGGGGTTCAGCGTGTGGGGAAGGGTTTTAGTGTGCGGGGAAGGGTTTTCAGTGTGCGGGGAAGGTTTTCAGTGTGTGTGGAAGGGGTGTCAGTGTGTGGGGAAGGGGTTTCAGTGTGCGGGGAAGGGGCTACAGTGTATGTGGAAGCGGTTTCAGTGTGTGTGTAAGTTGTTTCAGTGTGTGGGGATGGCTTTCAGTGGGTGTGGAAGAAGTTTCAGCGTGTGGGGAAGACGTTTCAGTGTGTGGGGAAGATGTTTCAGTGTGTGTGCAAGAGGTTTCAGTGCGTGGGGAAGGAGTTTCAGTGTGTGGGGAAGAGGATTCAGTGTGTGGGGAAGAGGTTTCAGTGTGTGGGGAAGAGGTTTCAGTGTGTGTGGAAGGGGTTTCAGTTCGTGGGGAAGTGGTTTCAGTGTGTGGGGAAGAGTTTTCAGTCTGTGGGGGAGAGCTTTGATTGTGTGGGGGAGTGGTTTCAGTGTGTGTGGAAGGGGTTGCAGTCTTTGGGGAAGGGGTTGCAATGTGCGGGGAAAGCGTTGCAGTACATGTGGAAGGGGTTTCAGTGCGTGGGGAAGGGGTTTCAGTTTGTGTGGAAGAGGTTTCAGTGTGTGTGGAAGGGGTTTCAGTGTGTGGGGAGGGGTTTCAGTGGGTGTGGAAGAAGTTTCAGCGTGTGGGGAAGAGGTTTCAGTGTGTGGGGAAGATGTTTCAGTGTGTGTGGAAGAGGTTTCAGTGCGTGGGGAAGGAGTTTCAGTGTGTGGGGAAGAGGTTTCAGTGTGTGGGGAAGGGGTTTCAGTGTGTGGGGAAGAGGTTTCAGTGTGTGGGGAAGAGGTTTCAGTTTGTGTGGAAGGGGTTTCAGTTCGTGGGGAACTGGTTTCAGTGTGTGGGGAAGAGGTTTCAGTCTGTGGGGAAGAGCTTTCAGTGTGTGGGGGAGTGGTTTCAGTGTGTGTGGAAGGGGTTGCAGTCTGTGGGGAAGGGGTTGCTGTGTGCGGGGAAAGCGTTGCAGTGCATGTGGAAGGGGTTTCAGTGCGTGGGGAAGACGTTTCAGTGTGTGGGGAAGATGTTTCAGTGTGTGTGCAAGAGGTTTCAGTGCGTGGGGAAGGAGTTTCAGTGTGTGGGGAAGAGGATTCAGTGTGTGGGGAAGAGGTTTCAGTGTGTGGGGAAGAGGTTTCAGTGTGTGTGGAAGGGGTTTCAGTTCGTGGGGAAGTGGTTTCAGTGTGTGGGGAAGAGGTTTCAGTCTGTGGGGGAGAGCTTTGATTGTGTGGGGGAGTGGTTTCAGTGTGTGTGGAAGGGGTTGCAGTCTGTGGGGAAGGGGTTGCAATGTGCGGGGAAAGCGTTGCAGTACATGTGGAAGGGGTTTCAGTGCGTGGGGAAGGGGTTTCAGTTTGTGTGGAAGAGGTTTCAGTGTGTGTGGAAGGGGTTTCAGTGTGTGGGGAGGGGTTTCAGTGGGTGTGGAAGAAGTTTCAGTGTGTGGGGAAGGGGTTTCAGTGTGTGGGGAAGAGGTTTCAGTGTGTGGGGAAGAGGTTTCAGTTTGTGTGGAAGGGGTTTCAGTTCGTGGGGAACTGGTTTCAGTGTGTGGGGAAGAGGTTTCAGTCTGTGGGGAAGAGCTTTCAGTGTGTGGGGGAGTGGTTTCAGTGTGTGTGGAAGGGGTTGCAGTCTGTGGGGAAGGGGTTGCTGTGTGCGGGGAAAGCGTTGCAGTGCATGTGGAAGGGGTTTCAGTGCGTGGGGAAGGGGTTTCAGTTTGTGTGGAAGAGGTTTCACTGTGTGTGGAAGGGGTTTCAATGTGTGGGGATGGGTTTCAGAGGGTGTGGAAGAAGTTTCAGCGTGTGGGGAAGAGGTTTCATTGTGTGGGGAAGATGTTTCAGTGTGTGTGGAAGAGGTTTCAGTGCGTGGGGAAGGAGTTTCAGTGTGTGGGGAAGAGGTTTCAGTGTGTGGGGAAGGGGTTTCAGTGTGTGGGGAAATGATTTCGGTGTGTGGGGAAGGGGTTTCAGTGTGTGGGGAAGAGGTTTCAGTGTGTGGGGAAGAGGTTTCAGTGTCTGTGGAAGAGATTTTAGTGCGTGGGGAAGGGGTTTCAGTTTGTGGGGAAGAGGTTTCAGTTTGTGGGGAAGATGTTTCAGTGTGTGTGGAGGAGGTTTCTGTGCGTGGGGAAGGAGCTTCAGTTTGTGGGGAAGAGGATTCAGTGTGTGGAGAAGTGGTTTCAGTGTGTGGGGAAGAGGTTTCTGTGTGTGTGGAAGGGGATTCAGTGCTTGGGGAAGTGGTTTCAGTGTGTGGGGAAGAGGTTTCAGTCTTTGGGGAAGAGCTTTCAGTGTGTGGGGGAGGTGTTTCAGTGTGTGTGGAAGGGGTTGCAGTGTGTGGGGAAGAGGTTTCAGTGTGTGGGGAAGAGCTTTCAGTGTGTGGGGAAGTGGTTTCAGTCTGTGTGGAAGGGGTTTGAGTGTGTGGGGAAGAGGATTCAGTGTTTGGGGAAGGGGTTTATGTGTGTGGGGAAGCGGTTTCAGTGTGTGGGGAAGAGGTTGCAGTGTGTGGGGAAGGGGTTTCAGTGTGCGGGGAAGGGATTTCTGTGTGTCGGGAAGGGTTTCAGTCTTTGGGGAAGTGGTTTCAGAGTGTGGGGATGGGTATCAGTGTGTGGGGATGGGTTTCAGTTTGTGGGGAAGGTGTTTCAGTGTGTGGGGAAGAGGTTTCAGTGTGTTGGGATGGGTTTCAGTGTGTGGGGAAGGGGTTTCAGTGTGTGGGGAAGGGGTTCCAGTGTGTGGGGACGAGATTTCAGTGTGTGGGGATGGGTTTCAGTGTGTGGGGATGGGTTTCAGTGTGTGGTTAAGGGGTTTCAGTCTGTGGGGAAGAGGATTCAGTGTGTGGGGAAGAGTTTTCAGTGCGTGGGGAAGACGTTTCAGTGTGTGGGGAAGTGGTTTCAGTGTGTGTGGAAGAGGTTTCAGTGTGTGGGGAATAGTATTCAGAGTGCGGGGAAGGGTTTCAGTCTGTGGGGAAGTCGTTTCAGTGCGGAACAGGTTACAGTGTGTGGGTAAGGGGTTTCAGTCTGTGGCGAAGAGGTTTCAGTGTGTGGGAAGAGGATTCAGTGTGTGGGGATAGGTTTCAGTGTGTGGGGAAGAGGTTTCAGTGTGTGAGGAAGAGTTCTCAGTGTGTGCGGAAGAGGTTTCAGTGCGTGGGGAAGGGGTTTCAGTGTGTGGGGAAGAGGTTTCAGTCTGTGGCGAAGTGGTTTCAGTGTGAGGGAAGAGGTTTCAGTGTGTGGGGAAGGGGTTTCAGTGTGTGGGGATGGGTTTCAATGTGTGGGGAAGGGGTTTGAGTGTGTGGGGAAGAGGTTTTAATGTGTGGGGAAGGTGTTTCTGCCTGTGGGGAAGAGGTTTCAGTGTGTGGGGAAGTGGTTTCAGTGTGTGGGGAAGGTGTTTCAGTGTGTGAATAAGGGGTTTCAGTGTGTGGGGAAGAGGTTTCAGTGTGCGGGGAAGAGGTTTTAGTGTGTGGGGAAGTGGTTTCTGTCTGTGGGGAAGGGTTTTCAGTGTGTGGGGAAGAGGTTTCACTGTGTGGGGATGGGTTTCAGTGTGTGGGGAAGGGTTTCAGTGTGTGGGGAAGAGGTTTCAGTGTCTGCGGAACGGGATTCAGTGTGTGTGGAAGAGGTTCAAGAGTGTGTGCAAGGGGTTTCTGTGTGTGTGGAAGGGGTTTCATTGTGTGCCGACGTGGTATCAGTGTGTGGGGAAGAGGTTTCAGTGTGTGGGGAAGAGGTTTCAGTGTGTGGGGATGGGTTTCAGTGTGAGTGAAAGATGTTTCAGTGTGTGGGGAAGAGGTTTCAGTGTGTGGGTAAGGGGTTTCAGTGTGAGTGAAAGATGTTTCAGTGTGTGGGGAAGAGGTTTCAGTGTGTGGGGATGGGTTTCAGTGGGTGTGGAAGAGGTTTCAGCGTGTGGGGAAGAGGTTTCAGTGTGTGGGGAAGATGTTTCAGTGTGTGTGGAGGATGTTTCAGTGCGTGGGGAAGGAGTTTCAGTTTGTGGGGAAGAGGATTCAGTGTGTGGGGAAGAGGTTTCAGTGTGTGGAGAAGGGTTTCAGTGTGTGTGGAAGGGGTTTCAGTATGTGGGGAAGGGTCTTCAGTGTGTGCAGAAGGGGTTTCAGCGTGTGGAGAAGGGTTTCCGTGTGTGTGGAAGGGGTTTCAGTATGTGGGGAATGGGTTTCAGTGTGTGTGGAAGGGGTTTCAGTGTGTGAGGAATGGGTTACATTTTATGTGGAAGCTGTTTCAGTGTGTGTGGAAGTTGTTTCAGTGTGTGGGGATGGGTTTCAATGGGTGTGGAAGAAGTTTCAGCGTGTGGGGAAGAGGTTTCAGTGTGTGGGGAATGGGTTACATTTTATTTGGAAGCTGTTTCAGTGTGTGTGGAAGTTGTTTCAGTGTGTGGGGATGGGTTTCAATGGGTGTGGAAGAAGTTTCAGCGTGTGGGGAAGAGGTTTCAGTGTGTGGGGAAGATGCTTCAGTGTGTGTGGAGGAGGTTTCAGTGCGTGGGGAAGGAGTTTCAGTGTGTGGGGAAGAGGATTCAGTGAGTGGGGAAGAGGTTTCAGCGTGTGGAAAGAGGTTTCAGTTTGTGTGGATGGGTTTCATTGTGTGGGGAATGGATTCAGTGTGTGGGGATGGGTTTCAGTGTGTGGGGATGGGTATCAGTGTGTGCGGAAGGGGTTTCAGTGCATGTGGAAGAGGTTTCAGTGTGTGTGGAAGGGTTTTCAGCTTGTGGGGAAGGGGTTCAGCGTGTGGGGAAGGGATTCAGTGTGCGGGGTAGGGTTTTCAGTGTGCGGGGAAGGGGTTTCAGTGTGTGTTTAAGGGGTTTCAGCGTGTGGGGAAGGGGTTTCAGTGAGCGGGGAAAGGGTTACAGTTTATGTGGAAGCGGTTTCAGTGTGTGTGGAAGTTGTTTCAGTGTGTGGGGATGGATTTCAGTGGGTGTGGAAGAGGTTTCAGCGTGCGGGGAAGAGGTTTCAGTGTGTGGGGAAGATGTTTCAGTGTGTGTGGAGGAGGTTTCAGTGCGTGGGGAAGGTGTTTCAGTTTGTGGGGAAGAGGATTCAGTGTGTGGGGAAGAGGTTTCAGTGTGTGGGGAAGAGGTTTATGTGTGTGTGGAGGGGGTTTCAGTGCTTGGGGAAGTGGTTTCAGTGTGTGGGGAAGAGGTTTCTGTCTTTGCGGAAGAGCTTTCAGTGTGTGGGGGAGGTGTTTCAGTGTGTGTGGAAGGGGTTGCAGTGTGTGGGGAAGAGGTTTCAGTGTGTGGGGAAGAGCTTTCAGTGTGTGGGGAAGTGGTTTCAGTCTGTGTGGAAGGGGTTTCAGTGTGTGGGGAAGAGGATTCAGTGTTTGGGGAAGGGGTTTCAGTGTGTGGGGAAGCGGATCAGTGAGTGGGGAACAGGTTTCAGTGAGTGGGGAAGAGGTTTCAGTTTGTGTGGATGAGTTTCATTGTGTGGGGAATGGATTCAGTGTGTGGGGATGGGTTTCAGTGTGTGGGGTTGGGTATCAGTGTGTGCGGAAGGGGTTTCAGTGCATGTGGAAGAGGTTTCAGTGTGTGTGGAAGGGTTTTCAGCTTGTGGGGAAGGGGTTCAGCGTGTGGGGAAGGGATTCAGTGTGCGGGGAAGGGTTTTCAGTGTGCGGGGAAGGGGTCTCAGTGTGTGTGGAAGGGGTTTCAGAGTGTGGGGAAGGGGTTTCAGTGAGCGGGGAAAGGGTTACAGTTTATGTGGAAGCGGTTTCAGAGTGTGTGGAAGTTGTTTCAGTGTGTGTGGATGGGTTTCAGTGGGTGTGGAAGAGGTTTCAGCGTGTGGGGAAGAGGTTTCAATGTGTGTGGAAGATGTTTCAGTGTGTGTGGAGGAGGTTTCAGTGCGTGGGGAAGGAGTTTCAGTTTGTGGGGAAGAGAATTCAGTGTGTGGGGAAGAGGTTTCAGTGTGTGGGGAAGAGGTTTCTGTGTGTGTGGAAGGGGTTTCAGTGCTTGGAGAAGTGGTTTCAGTGTGTGGGGAAGAGGTTTCAGTCTTTGGGGAAGAGCTTTCAGTGTGTGGGGAAGTGGTTTCAGTCTGTGTGGAAGGGGTTTCAGTGTGTGGGGAAGCGGATTCATTGTTTGGGGAAGGGGTTTCAGTGTGTGGGGAAGCGGTTTCAGTGTGTGGGGAAGAGGTTGCAGTGTGTGGGGAAGGGGTTTCAGTGTGCGGGGAAGGGATTTCTGTGTGTTGGGAAGGGTTTCAGTCTTTGGGGAAGAGGTTTCAGAGTTTGGGGATGGGTATCAGTGTGTGGGGATGGGTTTCAGTTTGTGGGGAAGGTGTTTCAGTGTGTGGGGAAGAGGTTTCAGTGTGTGGGGATGGGTTTCAGTGTGTGGGGAAGGGGTTTCAGTGTGTGGGGAAGGGGTTTCAGTGTGTGGGGACGAGATTTCAGTGTGTGGGGATGGGTTTCAGTGTGTGGGGATGGGTTTCAGTGTGTGGTTAAGGGGTTTCAGTCTGTGGGGAAGAGGTTTCAGTGTGTGGGGAAGAGTTTTCAGTGCGTGGGGAAGACGTTTCAGTGTGTGGGGAAGTGGTTTCAGTGTGTGGGGAAGTGGTTTCAGTCTGTGGGGAATAGTATTCAGAGTGCGGGGAAGGGTTTCAGTCTGTGGGGATGTCGTTTCAGTGCGGAAGAGGTTACAGTGTGTGGGGCAGGGGTTTCAGTGTGTGGTGAAGGGGATTCAGTGTGTGGGGAAGAAGTTTCAGTATGCGGGAAAGGGGTTTCAGTGCGTGGGGAAGAGGTTTCAGTGTGTGGGCAAGAGGTTTCAGTGTGTGGGGAAGGGTTTCAGTCTGTGGCGAAGAGGTTTCAGTGTGTGGGAAGAGGATTCAGTGTGTGGGGATGGGTTTCAGTGTGTGGGGAAGAGGTTTCAGTGTGTGAGGAAGAGTTCTCAGTGTGTGCGGAAGAGGTTTCAGTGCGTGGGGAAGGGGTTTCAGTGTATGGGGAAGCGGTTTCAGTCTGTGGCGAAGTGGTTTCAGTGTGAGGGAAGAGGTTTCAGTGTGTGGGGAAGGGGTTTCAGTGTGTGGGGATGGGTTTCAATGTGTGGGGAAGGGGTTTGAGTGTGTGGGGAAGAGGTTTTAATGTGTGGGGAAGGTGTTTCTGCCTGTGGGGAAGAGGTTTCAGTGTGTGGGGAAGTGGTTTCAGTGTGTGGGGAAGGTGTTTCAGTGTGTGAATAAGGGGTTTCAGTGTGTGGGGAAGAGGTTTCAGTGTGCGGGGAAGAGGTTTTAGTGTGTGGGGAAGTGGTTTCTGTCTGTGGGGAAGGGTTTTCAGTGTGTGGGGAAGAGGTTTCTGTCTGTGGGGAAGGGTTTTCAGTGTGTGGGGAAGAAGTTTCAGTGTGTGGGCAAGAGGTTTCAGTGTGTGGGGAAGGGTGTAAGTGTGTGGGGAAGAGGTTTCAGTGTGTGGGTAAGAGGTTTCAGTGTGTGGGGATGGGTTTCAGTGTGAGTGAAAGATGTTTCAGTGTGTGGGGAAGAGGTTTCAGTGTGTGGGGAAGAGGTTTCAGTGGGTGTGGAAGAGGTTTCAGCGTGTGGGGAAGAGGTTTCAGTGTGTGGGGAAGATGTTTCAGTGTGTGTGGAGGATGTTTCAGTGCGTGGGGAAGGAGTTTCAGTTTGTTTGGAAGAGGATTCAGTGTGTGGGGAAGAGGTTTCAGTGTGTGGAGAAGGGTTTCAGTGTGTGTGGAAGGGGTTTCAGTATGTGGGGAAGGGTCTTCAGTGTGTGCAGAAGGGGTTTCAGCGTGTGGAGAAGGGTTTCCGTGTGTGTGGAAGGGGTTTCAGTATGTGGGGAATGGGTTTCAGTGTGTGTGGAAGGGGTTTCAGTGTGTGAGGAAGGGGTTTCAGTGTGCGGGGAATGGGTTACATTTTATGTGGAAGCGGTTTCAGTGTGTGTGGAAGTTGTTTCAGTGTGTGGGGATGGGTTTCAATGGGTGTGGAAGAAGTTTCAGCGTGTGGGGAAGAGGTTTCAGTGTGTGGGGAAGATGCTTCAGTGTGTGTGGAGGAGGTTTCAGTGCGTGGGGAAGGAGTTTCAGTGTGTGGGGAAGAGGATTCAGTGAGTGGGGAAGAGGTTTCAGCGTGTGGAAAGAGGTTTCAGTTTGTGTGGATGGGTTTCATTGTGTGGGGAATGGATTCAGTGTGTGGGGATGGGTTTCAGTGTGTGGGGATGGGTATCAGTGTGTTCGGAAGGGGTTTCAGTGCATGTGGAAGAGGTTTCAGTGTGTGTGGAAGGGTTTTCAGCTTGTGGGGAAGGGGTTCAGCGTGTGGGGAAGGGATTCAGTGTGCGGGGTAGGGTTTTCAGTGTGCGGGGAAGGGGTTTCAGTGTGTGTGGAAGGGGTTTCAGCGTGTGGGGAAGGGGTTTCAGTGAGCGGGGAAAGGGTTACAGTTTATGTGGAAGCGGTTTCAGTGTGTGTGGAAGTTGTTTCAGTGTGTGGGGATGGGTTTCAGTGGGTGTGGAAGAGGTTTCAGCGTGTGGGGAAGAGGTTTCAGTGTGTGGGGAAGATGTTTCAGTGTGTGTGGAGGAGGTTTCAGTGCGTGGGGAAGGTGTTTCAGTTTGTGGGGAAGAGGATTCAGTGTGTGGGGAAGAGGTTTCAGTGTGTGGAGAAGAGGTTTCTGTGTGTGTGGAAGGGGTTTCAGTGCTTGGGGAAGTGGTTTCAGTGTGTGGGGAAGAGGTTTCAGTCTTTGGGGAAGAGCTTTCAGTGTGTGGGGGAGGTGTTTCAGTGTGTGTGGAAGGGGTTGCAGTGTGTGGGGAAGAGGTTTCAGTGTGTGGGGAAGAGCTTTCAGTGTGTGGGGAAGTGGTTTCAGTCTGTGTGGAAGGGGTTTCAGTGTGTGGGGAAGAGGATTCAGTGTTTGGGGAAGGGGCTTCAGTGTGTGGGGAAGCGGATCAGTGTGTGGGGAAGAGGTTGCAGTGTGTGGGGAAGGGGTTTCAGTGTGCGGGGAAGGGATTTCTGTGTGTGGGGAAGGATTTCAGTCTGTGGGGAAGAGCTTTCAGTGTGTGGGGAAGAGGTTTCAGAGTGTGGGGATGGGTATCAGTGTGTGGGGATGGGTTTCAGTTTGTGGGGAAGGTGTTTCAGTGTGTGGGGAAGAGGTTTCAGGGTGTGGGGATGGGTTTCAGTGTTTGGGGAAGGGGTTTCCGTGTGTGGGGAAGGGGTTTCAGTGTGTGGGGACGAGATTTCAGTGTGTGGGGATGGGTTTAAGTGTGTGGGGATTGGTTTCAGTGTGTGGTTAAGGGGTTTCAGTCTGTGGGGAAGAGGTTTCAGTGTGTGGGGAAGTGTTTTCAGTGCGTGGGGAAGACGTTTCAGTGTGTGGGGAAGTGGTTTCAGTGTGTGAGGAAGAGGTTTCAGTGTGTGGGGAATAGTATTCAGAGTGTGGGGAAGGGTTTCAGTCTGTGGGGAAGTCGTTTCAGTGCGGAAGATGTTACAGTGTGTGGGGAAGGGGTTTCAGTGTGTGGTAAAGGGGATTCAGTGTGTGGGGAAGAAGTTTCAGTATGCGGGAAAGGGGTTTCAGTGCGTGTGGAAGAGGTTTCAGTGTGTGGGGAAGAGGTTTCAGTGTGTGGGGAAGGGTTTGAGTCTGTGGCGAAGAGGTTTCAGTGTGTGGGAAGAGGATTCAGTGTGTGGGGATGGGTTTCAGTGTGTGGGGAAGAGGTTTCAGTGTGTGGGGAAGGGTTTCAGTCTGTGGCGAAGAGGTTTCAGTGTGTGGGAATGAGGTTTCAGTGTTTGGGGAAGGTGTTTCACTCTGTGGCGAAGAGGTTTCAGTGTGTGAGCAAGAGGTTTCAGTGTGTGGGGAAGAGCTTTCAGTGTGTGGGGAAGTCTTTTCAGTCTGTGAGGAACGGGTTTCAGTGTGTGGGGAAGAGGTTTCTGTGTGTGGGGAAGTGTTTTCAGTGTGTGGGGAAGAGGTTTCAGTGTGTGGGGATGGGATTCAGTGTCTGGGGAAGGGGATTCAGTGTGTGGGGAAGTGGTTTCAGTGTGTGTGGATGGCTTTCTGTGTGTGGGGAAGGTGTTTCAATGTGTGGGGAAGAGGTTTCAGTGTGTGAGGAAGGTTTTCAGTCTGTAGGGAAAGGTTTCAGTGTGTGTGGAAGAGGTTTCAGTGTGTGGGATGGGTTTCAGTGTGTGGGGAAGGGGTTTCAGTCTGTGGGGATGTGTTTCAGTCTGTGGGGATGGGTTTCAGTGTGTGGGGAAGGGGTTTCAGAGTGTGGGCAAGAGGTTTCAGTGTGCGGGTAAGAGGTTTCAGTGTGTGTGGAAGGGGTTTCAGTGTTTGGGGAGGGGTTTCAGTGTGCGGGCAAGGGGTTACAGTGTGTGTGAAAGGGGTTTCAGTGTGTGGGGAAGGGGCTTCAGTGTGTGTGGAAGAGGTTTCAGTGTGTGTGGAAGGGGTTTCAGTGTGTGGGGATGAGTTTCAGTGCGTGTGGAAGATATTTCAGCGTGTGGGGAAGAGGTTTCAGTGTGTGGGGAAGATGCTTCAGTGTGTGTGGAAGATGATTCAGTGCGTGGGGAAGGAGTTTCAGCGTGAGGGGAAGAGATTTCAGTGTGTGGGGAAGAGGTTTCAGTGTGTGGGGAAGAGGTTTCAGTGTTTGTGGAAGATATTTCAGTGCGTGGGGAAGGGGTTTCAGTTTGTGGGCAAGGAGTTTCAGTGTGTGGGGAAGGGTATCAGTCTGTGGGGAAGTGCTTTCAGTGTGTGGGGAAGAGGTTTCAGTGTGTGGGGACGGGTTTCAGTGTGTGGGGATGGGTTTCAGTGCATGGGGGAGGGGTTTCAGTGTTTGGCGAAGAGGTTTCAGTGTGTGGGGATGGATTTCAGTGTGTGGGGAAGGGGTTTCAGTGTGTGGGGAAGGTGTTTCAGTGTGTGAATAAGGGGTTTCAGTGTGTGGGGAAGAGGTTTCAGTGTGCGGGGAAGAGGTTTTAGTGTGTGGGGAAGTGGTTTCTGTCTGTGGGAAGGGTTTTCAGTGTGTGGGGAAGAGGTTTCAGTGTGTGGGGATGGGTTTCAGTGTGTGGGGAAGGGTTTCAGTGTGTGGGGAAGAGGTTTCACTGTCTGCGGAACGGGATTCAGTGTGTGTGGAAGAGGTTTCTGTGTGTGTGGAAGGGGTTTCAGTGCTTGGAGAAGTGGTTTCAGTGTGTGGGGAAGAGGTTTCAGTCTTTGGGGAAGAGCTTTCAGTGTGTGGGGAAGTGGTTTCAGTCTGTGTGGAAGGGGTTTCAGTGTGTGGGGAAGAGGATTCAGTGTTTGGGGAAGGGGTTTCAGTGTGTGGGGAAGCGGTTTCAGTGTGTGGGGAAGAGGTTGCAGTGTGTGGGGAAGGGGTTTCAGTGTGCGGGGAAGGGATTTCTGTGTGTCGGGAAGGGTTTCAGTCTTTGGGGAAGAGGTTTCAGAGTGTGGGGATGGGTATCAGTGTGTGGGGATGGGTTTCAGTTTGTGGGGAAGGTCTTTCAGTGTGTGGGGAAGAGGTTTCAGTGTGTGGGGATGGGTTTCAGTGTGTGGGGAAGGGGTTTCAGTGTGTGGGGAAGGGGTTTCAGTGTGTGGGGACGAGATTTCAGTGTGTGGGGATGGGTTTCAGTGTGTGGGGATGGGTTTCAGTGTGTGGTTAAGGGGTTTCAGTCTGTGGGGAAGAGGTTTCAGTGTGTGGGGAAGAGTTTTCAGTGCGTGGGGAAGACGTTTCAGTGTGTGGGGAAGTGGTTTCAGTGTGTGGGGAAGAGGTTTCAGTGTGTGGGGAATAGTATTCAGAGTGCGGGGAAGGGTTTCAGTCTGTGGGGATGTCGTTTCAGTGCGGAAGAGGTTACAGTGTGTGGGGAAGGGGTTTCAGTGTGTGGTGAAGGGGATTCAGTGTGTGGGCAAGAGGTTTCAGTGTGTGGGGAAGGGTTTCAGTCTGTGGCGAAGAGGTTTCAGTGTGTGGGAAGAGGATTCAGTGTGTGGGGATGGGTTTCAGTGTGTGGGGAAGAGGTTTCAGTGTGTGAGGAAGAGTTCTCAGTGTGTGCGGAAGAGGTTTCAGTGCGTGGGGATGGGGTTTCAGTGTGTGGGGAAGAGGTTTCAGTCTGTGGCGAAGTGGTTTCAGTGTGAGGGAAGAGGTTTCAGTGTGTGGGAAAGGGGTTTCAGTGTGTGGGGATGGGTTTCAATGTGTGGGGAAGGGGTTTGAGTGTGTGGGGAAGAGGTTTTAATGTGTGGGGAAGGTGTTTCTGCCTGTGGGGAAGAGGTTTCAGTGTGTGGGGAAGTGGTTTCAGTGTGTGGGGAAGGTGTTTCAGTGTGTGAATAAGGGGTTTCAGTGTGTGGGGAAGAGGTTTCAGTGTGCGGTGAAGAGGTTTTACTGTGTGGGGAAGTGGTTTCTGTCTGTGGGGAAGGGTTTTCAGTGTGTGGGGAAGAGGTTTCTGTCTGTGGGGAAGGGTTTTCAGTGTGTGGGGAAGAGGTTTCAGTGTGTGGGCAAGAGGTTTCAGTGTGTGGGGAAGAAGTTTCAGTATGCCGGAAAGGGGTTTCAGTGCGTGTGGAAGAGGTTTCAGTGTGTGGGGAAGAGGTTTCAGTGTGTGGGGAAGGGTTTGAGTCTGTGGCGAAGAGGTTTCAGTGTGTGGGAAGAGGATTCAGTGTGTGGGGATGGGTTTCAGTGTGTGGGGAAGAGGTTTCAGTGTGTGGGGAAGGGTTTCAGTCTGTGGCGAAGAGGTTTCAGTGTGTGGGAATGAGGTTTCAGTGTGTGGGGAAGGTGTTTCACTCTGTGGCGAAGAGGTTTCAGTGTGTGAGCAAGAGGTTTCAGTGTGTGGGGAAGAGCTTTCAGTGTGTGGGGAAGTCTTTTCAGTCTGTGAGGAACGGGTTTCAGTGTGTGGGGAAGAGGTTTCTGTGTGTGGGGAAGAGTTTTCAGTGTGTGGGGAAGAGGTTTCAGTGTGTGGGGATGGGATTCAGTGTCTGGGGAAGGGGATTCAGTGTGTGGGGAAGTGGTTTCAGTGTGTGTGGATGGCTTTCTGTGTGTGGGGAAGGTGTTTCAATGTGTGGGGAAGAGGTTTCAGTGTGTGAGGAAGGTTTTCAGTCTGTAGGGAAATGTTTCAGTGTGTGTGGAAGAGGTTTCAGTGTGTGGGATGGGTTTCAGTGTGTGGGGAAGGGGTTTCAGTCTGTGGGGATGTGTTTCAGTCTGTGGGGATGGGTTTCAGTGTGTGGGGAAGGGGTTTCAGAGTGTGGGCAAGATGTTTCAGTGTGCGGGTAAGAGGTTTCAGTGTGTGTGGAAGGGGTTTCAGTGTTTGGGGGAGGGGTTTCAGTGTGCGGGCAAGGGGTTACTGTGTGCGTGAAAGGGGTTTCAGTGTGTGGGGAAGGGGCTTCAGTGTGTGTGGAAGAGGTTTCAGTGTGTGTGGAAGGGGTTTCAGTGTGTGGGAATGAGTTTCAGTGCGTGTGGAAGATATTTCAGCGTGTGGGGAAGAGGTTTCAGTGTGTGTGGAAGATGTTTCAGTGTGTGTGGAAGATGATTCAGTGCGTGGGGAAGGAGTTTCTGCGTGAGGGGAAGAGATTTCAGTGTGTGGGGAAGAGGTTTCAGTGTGTGGGGAAGAGGTTTCAGTGTTTGTGGAAGAGATTTCAGTGCGTGGGGAAGGGGTTTCAGTTTGTGGGCAAGGAGTTTCAGTGTGTGGGGAAGGGTATCAGTCTGTGGGGAAGTGCTTTCCGTGTGTGGGGAAGAGGTTTCAGTGTGTGGGGACGGGTTTCAGTGTGTGGGGATGGGTTTCAGTGCATGGGGGAGGGGTTTCAGTGTTTGGCGAAGAGGTTTCAGTGTGTGGGGATGGATTTCAGTGTGTGGGGAAGGGGTTTCAGTGTGTGGGGAAGGTGTTTCAGTGTGTGAACAAGGGGTTTCAGTGTGTGGGGAAGAGGTTTCAGTGTGCGGGGAAGAGGTTTTAGTGTGTGGGGAAGAGGTTTCAGTGTGTGGGGATGGGTTTCAGTGTGTGGGGAAGGGTTTCAGTGTGTGGGGAAGAGGTTTCACTGTCTGCGGAACGGGATTCAGTGTGTGTGGAAGAGGTTTCTGTGTGTGTGGAAGGGGTTTCAGTGCTTGGAGAAGTGGTTTCAGTGTGTGGGGAAGAGGTTTCAGTCTTTGGGGAAGAGCTTTCAGTGTGTGGGGAAGTGGTTTCAGTCTGTGTGGAAGGGGTTTCAGTGTGTGGGGAAGAGGATTCAGTGTTTGGGGAAGGGGTTTCAGTGTGTGGGGAAGCGGTTTCAGTGTGTGGGGAAGAGATTGCAGTGTGTGGGGTAGGGGTTTCAGTGTGCGGGGAAGGGATTTCTGTGTGTCGGGAAGGGTTTCAGTCTTTGGGGAAGAGGTTTCAGAGTGTGGGGATGGGTATCAGTGTGTGGGGATGGGTTTCAGTTTGTGGGGAAGGTGTTTCAGTGTGTGGGGAAGAGGTTTCAATGTGTGGGGATGGGTTTCAGTGTGTGGGGAAGGGGTTTCAGTGTGTGGGGAAGGGGTTTCAGTGTGTGGGGACGAGATTTCAGTGTGTGGGGATGGGTTTCAGTGTGTGGGGATGGGTTTCAGTGTGTGGTTAAGGGGTTTCAGTCTGTGGGGAAGAGGTTTCAGTGTGTGGGGAAGAGTTTTCAGTGCGTGGGGAAGACGTTTCAGTGTGTGGGGAAGTGGTTTCAGTGTGTGGGGAAGAGGTTTCAGTGTGTGGGGAATAGTATTCAGAGTGCGGGGAAGGGTTTCAGTCTGTGGGGATGTCGTTTCAGTGCGGAAGAGGTTACAGTGTGTGGGGAAGGGGTTTCAGTGTGTGGTGAAGGGGATTCAGTGTGTGGGGAAGAAGTTTCAGTATGCGGGAAAGGGGTTTCAGTGCGTGGGGAAGAGGTTTCAGTGTGTGGGCAAGAGGTTTCAGTGTGTGGGGAAGGGTTTCAGTCTGTGGCGAAGAGGTTTCAGTGTGTGGGAAGAGGATTCAGTGTGTGGGGATGGGTTTCAGTGTGTGGGGAAGAGGTTTCAGTGTGTGAGGAAGAGTTCTCAGTGTGTGCGGAAGAGGTTTCAGTGCGTGGGGAAGGGGTTTCAGTGTGTGGGGAAGAGGTTTCAGTCTGTGGCGAAGTGGTTTCAGTGTGAGGGAAGAGGTTTCAGTGTGTGGGGAAGGGGTTTCAGTGTGTGGGGATGGGTTTCAATGTGTGGGGAAGGGGTTTGAGTGTGCGGGGAAGAGGTTTTAATGTGTGGGGAAGGTGTTTCTGCCTGTGGGGAAGAGGTTTCAGTGTGTGGGGAAGTGGTTTCAGTGTGTGGGGAAGGTGTTTCAGTGTGTGAATAAGGGGTTTCAGTGTGTGGGGAAGAGGTTTCAGTGTGCGGGGAAGAGGTTTTAGTGTGTGGGGAAGTGGTTTCTGTCTGTGGGGAAGGGTTTTCAGTGTGTGGGGAAGAGGTTTCTGTCTGTGGGGAAGGGTTTTCAGTGTGTGGGGAAGAGGTTTCAGTGTGTGGGCAAGAGGTTTCAGTGTGTGGGGAAGGTTTTAAGTGTGTGGGGAAGAGGTTTCAGTGTTTGGGGAAGAGGTTTCAGTGTGTGGGGATGGGTTTCAGTGTGAGTGAAAGATGTTTCAGTGTGTGGGGAAGAGGTTTCAGTGTGTGGGGAAGAGGTTTCAGTGGGTTTGGAAGAGGTTTCAGCGTGTGGGGAAGAGGTTTCAGTGTGTGGGGAAGAGGTTTCAGTGTGTGGGCAAGAGGTTTCAGTGTGTGGGGAAGGTTTTAAGTGTGTGGGGAAGAGGTTTCAGTGTTTGGGGAAGAGGTTTCAGTGTGTGGGGATGGGTTTCAGTGTGAGTGAAAGATGTTTCAGTGTGTGGGGAAGAGGTTTCAGTGTGTGGGGAAGAGGTTTCAGTGGGTTTGGAAGAGGTTTCAGTGTGTGGGGAAGAGGTTTCAGTGTGTGGGGAAGATGTTTCAGTGTGTGTGGAGGATGTTTCAGTGCGTGAGGAAGGAGTTTCAGTTTGTGGGGAAGAGGATTCAGTGTGTGGGGAAGAGGTTTCAGTGTGTGGAGAAGGGTTTCAGTGTGTGTGGAAGGGGTTTCAGTGTGTGGGGAAGAGGTTTCAGTGTGTGGAGAAGGGGTTCAGTGTGTGGGGAAGTGGTTTCAGTCTGTGGGGAAGGTGTTTCAGTGTGCGAATAAGGGGTTTCAGTGTGTGGGGAAGAGGTTTCAGTGTGCGGGGAAGAGGTTTTAGTGTGTGGGGAAGTGGTTTCTGTCTGTGGGGAAGGGTTTTCAGTGTGTGGGGAAGAGGTTTCAGTGTGTGGGGATGGGTTTCAGTGTGTGGGGAAGGGTTTCAGTGTGTGGGGAAGAGGTTTCAGTGTCTGCGGAACGGGATTCAGTGTGTGTGGAAGAGGTTCAAGAGTGTGTGCAAGGGGTTTCTGTGTGTGTGGAAGGGGTTTCATTGTGTGCCGACGTGGTATCAGTGTGTGGGGAAGAGGTTTCAGTGTGTGGGAAAGAGGTTTCAGTGTGTGGGGATGGGTTTCAGTGTGAGTGAAAGATGTTTCAGTTTGTGGGGAAGAGGTTTCAGTGTGTGGGTAAGGGGTTTCAGTGTGAGTGAAAGATGTTTCAGTGTGTGGGGAAGAGGTTTCAGTGTGTGGGGATGGGTTTCAGTGGGTGTGGAAGAGGTTTCAGCGTGTGGGGAAGAGGTTTCAGTGTGTGGGGAAGATGTTTCAGTGTGTGTGGAGGATGTTTCAGTGCGTGGGGAAGGAGTTTCAGTTTGTGGGGAAGAGGATTCAGTGTGTGGGGAAGAGGTTTCAGTGTGTGGAGAAGGGTTTCAGTGTGTGTGGAAGGGGTTTCAGTATGTGGGGAAGGGTCTTCAGTGTGTGCAGAAGGGGTTTCAGCGTGTGGAGAAGGGTTTCCGTGTGTGTGGAAGGGGTTTCAGTATTTGGGGAATGGGTTTCAGTGTGTGTGGAAGGGGTTTCAGTGTGTGAGGAAGGGGTTTCAGTGTGCGGGGAATGGGTTACATTTTATGTGGAAGCGGTTTCAGTGTGTGTGGAAGTTGTTTCAGTGTGTGGGGATGGGTTTCAATGGGTGTGGAAGAAGTTTCAGCGTGTGGGGAAGAGGTTTCAGTGTGTGGGGAAGATGCTTCAGTGTGTGTGGAGGAGGTTTCAGTGCGTGGGGAAGGAGTTTCAGTGTGTGGGGAAGAGGATTCAGTGAGTGGGGAAGAGGTTTCAGCGTGTGGAAAGAGGTTTCAGTTTGTGTGGATGGGTTTCATTGTGTGGGGAATGGATTCAGTGTGTGGGGATGGGTTTCAGTGTGTGGGGATGGGTATCAGTGTTTGCCGAAGGGGTTTCAGTGCATGTGGAAGAGGTTTCAGTGTGTGTGGAAGGGTTTTCAGCTTGTGGGGAAGGGGTTCAGCGTGTGGGGAAGGGATTCAGTGTGCGGGGTAGGGTTTTCAGTGTGCGGGGAAGGGGTTTCAGTGTGTGTTTAAGGGGTTTCAGCGTGTGGGGAAGGGGTTTCAGTGAGCGGGGAAAGGGTTACAGTTTATGTGGAAGCGGTTTCAGTGTGTGTGGAAGTTGTTTCAGTGTGTGGGGATGGGTTTCAGTGGGTGTGGAAGAGGTTTCAGCGTGTGGGGAAGAGGTTTCAGTGTGTGGGGAAGATGTTTCAGTGTGTGTGGAGGAGGTTTCAGTGCGTGGGGAATGTGTTTCAGTTTGTGGCGAAGAGGATTCAGTGTGTGGGGAAGAGGTTTCAGTGTGTGGGGAAGAGGTTTATGTGTGTGTGGAGGGGGTTTCAGTGCTTGGGGAAGTGGTTTCAGTGTGTGGGAAAGAGGTTTCTGTCTTTGGGGAAGAGCTTTCAGTGTGTGGGGGAGGTGTTTCAGTGTGTGTGGAAGGGGTTGCAGTGTGTGGGGAAGGGGTTTCAGTGTGTGGGGAAGAGGATTCAGTGTTTGGGGAAGGGGTTTCAGTGTGTGGGGAAGCGGATCAGTGAGTGGGGAACAGGTTTCAGTGTGTGGGGAAGAGGTTTCAGTTTGTGTGGATGGGTTTCATTGTGTGGGGAATGGATTCAGTGTGTGGGGATGGGTTTCAGTGTGTGGGGTTGGGTATCAGTGTGTGCGGAAGGGGTTTCAGTGCATGTGGAAGAGTTTTCAGTGTGTGTGGAAGGGTTTCCAGCTTGTGGGGAAGGGGTTCAGCGTGTGGGGAAGGGATTCAGTGTGCGGGGAAGTGTTTTCAGTGTGCGGGGAAGGGGTTTCAGTGTGTGTGGAAGGGGTTTCAGAGTGTGGGGAAGGGGTTTCAGTGAGCGGGGAAAGGGTTACAGTTTATGTGGAAGCGGTTTCAGTGTGTGTGGAAGTTGTTTCAGTGTGTGTGGATGGGTTTCAGTGGGTGTGGAAGAGGTTTCAGCGTGTGGGGAAGAGGTTTCAATGTGTGGGGAAGATGTTTCAGTGTGTGTGGAGGAGGTTTCAGTGCGTGGGGAAGGAGTTTCAGTTTGTGGGGAAGAGAATTCAGTGTGTGGGGAAGAGGTTTCAGTGTGTGGGGAAGAGGTTTCGGTGTGTGTGGAAGGGGTTTCAGTGCTTGGAGAAGTGGTTTCAGTGTGTGGGGAAGAGGTTTCAGTCTTTGGGGAAGAGCTTTCAGTGTGTGGGGAACTGGTTTCAGTCTGTGTGGAAGGGGTTTCAGTGTGTGGGGAAGAGGATTCAGTGTTTGGGGAAGGGGTTTCAGTGTGTGGGGAAGCGGTTTCAGTGTGTGGGGAAGAGGTTGCAGTGTGTGGGGAAGGGGTTTCAGTGTGCGGGGAAGGGATTTCTGTGTGTCGGGAATGGTTTCAGTCTTTGGGGAAGAGGTTTCAGAGTGTGGGGATGGGTATCAGTGTGTGGGGATGGGTTTCAGTTTGTGGGGAAGGTGTTTCAGTTTGTGGGGAAGAGGTTTCAGTGTGTGGGGATGGGTTTCAGTGTGTGGGGAAGGGGTTTCAGTGTGTGGGGAAGGGGTTTCAGTGTGTGGGGACGAGATTTCAGTGTGTGGGGATGGGTTTCAGTGTGTGGGGATGGGTTTCAGTGTGTGGTTAAGGGGTTTCAGTCTGTGGAGAAGAGGTTTCAGTGTGTGGGGAAGAGTTTTCAGTGCGTGGGGAAGACGTTTCAGTGTGTGGGGAAGTGGTTTCAGTGTGTGGGGAAGAGGGTTCAGTGTGTGGGGAATAGTATTCAGAGTGCGGGGAAGGGTTTCAGTCTGTGGGGATGTCGTTTCAGTGCGGAAGAGGTTACAGTGTGTGGGGAAGGGGTTTCAGTGTGTGGTGAAGGGGATTCAGTGTGTGGGGAAGAAGTTTCAGTACGCGGGAAAGGGGTTTCAGTGCGTGGGGAAGAGGTTTCAGTGTGTGGGCAAGAGGTTTCAGTGTGTGGGGAAGGGTTTCAGTCTGTGGCGAAGAGGTTTCAGTGTGTGGGAAGAGGATTCAGTGTGTGGGGATGGGTTTCAGTGTGTGGGGAAGAGGTTTCAGTGTGTGAGGAAGAGTTCTCAGTGTGTGCGGAAGAGGTTTCAGTGCGTGGGGAAGGGGTTTCAGTGTGTGGGGAAGAGGTTTCAGTCTGTGGCGAAGTGGTTTCAGTGTGAGGGAAGAGGTTTCAGTGTGTGGGGAAGGGGTTTCAGTGTGTGGGGATGGGTTTCAATGTGTGGGGAAGGGGTTTGAGTGTGTGGGGAAGAGGTTTTAATGTGTGGGGAAGGTGTTTCTGCCTGTGGGGAAGAGGTTTCAGTGTGTGGGGAAGTGGTTTCAGTGTGTGGGGAAGGTGTTTCAGTGTGTGAATAAGGGGTTTCAGTGTGTGGGGAAGAGGTTTCAGAGTGCGGGGAAGAGGTTTTAGTGTGTGGGGAAGTGGTTTCTGTCTGTGGGGAAGGGTTTTCAGTGTGTGGGGAAGAGGTTTCTGTCTGTGGGGAAGGGTTTTCAGTGTGTGGGGAAGAGGTTTCAGTGTGTGGGCAAGATGTTTCAGTGTGTGGGGAAGGGTTTAAGTGTGTGTTGAAGAGGTTTCAGTGTGTGGGGAAGAGGTTTCAGTGTGTGGGGATGGGTTTCAGTGTGAGTGAAAGATGTTTCAGTGTGTGGGGAAGAGGTTTCAGTGTGTGGGGAAGAGGTTTCAGTGGGTGTGGAAGAGGTTTCAGCGTGTGGGGAAGAGAATTCAGTGTGTGGGGAAGATGTTTCAGTGTGTGTGGAGGATGTTTCAGTGCGTGGGGAAGGAGTTTCAGTTTGTGGGGAAGAGGATTCAGTGTGTGGGGAAGAGGTTTCAGTGTGTGGAGAAGGGTTTCAGTGTGTGTGGAAGGGGTTTCAGTATGTGGGGAAGGGTCTTCAGTGTGTGCAGAAGGGGTTTCAGCGTGTGGAGAAGGGTTTCCGTGTGTGTGGAAGGGGTTTCAGTATGTGGGGAATGGGTTTCAGTGCGTGTGGAAGGGGTTTCAGTGTGTGAGGAAGGGGTTTCAGTCTGCGGGGAATGGGTTACATTTTATGTGGAAGCGGTTTCAGTGTGTGTGGAAGTTTTTTCAGTGTGTGGGGATGGGTTTCAATGGGTGTGGAAGAAGTTTCAGCGTGTGGGGAAGAGGTTTCAGTGTGTGGGGAAGATGCTTCAGTGTGTGTGGAGGAGGTTTCAGTGCGTGGGGAAGGAGTTTCAGTGTGTGGGGAAGAGGATTCAGTGAGAGGGGAAGAGGTTTCAGCTTGTGGAAAGAGGTTTCAGTTTGTGTGGATGGGTTTCTGTGTGGGGAATGGATTCAGTGTGTGGGGATGGGTTTCAGTGTGTGGGGATGGGTATCAGTGTGTGCGGAAGGGGTTTCAGTGCATGTGGAAGAGGTTTCAGTGTGTGTGGAAGGGTTTTCAGCTTGTGGGGAAGGGGTTCAGCGTGTGGGGAAGGGATTCAGTGTGCGGGGTAGGGTTTTCAGTGTGCGGGGAAGGGGTTTCAGTGTGTGTGGAAGGGGTTTCAGCGTGTGGGGAAGGGGTTTCAGTGAGCGGGGAAAGGGTTACAGTTTATGTGGAAGCGGTTTCAGTGTGTGTGGAAGTTGTTTCAGTGTGTGGGGATGGGTTTCAGTGGGTGTGGAAGAGGTTTCAGCGTGTGGGGAAGAGGTTTCAGTGTGTGGGGAAGATGTTTCAGTGTGTGTGGAGGAGGTTTCAGTGCGTGGGGAAGGTGTTTCAGTTTGTGGGGAAGAGGATTCAGTGTGTGGGGAAGAGGTTTCAGTGTGTGGAGAAGAGGTTTCTGTGTGTGTGGAAGTGGTTTCAGTGCTTGGGGAAGTGGTTTCAGTGTGTGGGGAAGAGGTTTCAGTCTTTGGGGAAGAGCTTTCAGTGTGTGGGGGAGGTGTTTCAGTGTGTGTGGAAGGGGTTGCAGTGTGTGGGGAAGAGGTTTCAGTGTGTGGGGAAGAGCTTTCAGTGTGTGGGGAAGTGGTTTCAGTCTGTGTGGAAGGGGTTTCAGTGTGTGGGGAAGAGGATTCAGTGTTTGGGGAAGGGGCTTCAGTGTGTGGGGAAGCGGATCAGTGTGTGGGGAAGAGGTTGCAGTGTGTGGGGAAGGGGTTTCAGTGTGCGGGGAAGGGATTTCTGTGTGTGGGGAAGGATTTCAGTCTGTGGGGAAGAGCTTTCAGTGTGTGGGGAAGAGGTTTCAGAGTGTGGAGATGGGTATCAGTGTGTGGGGATGGGTTTCAGTTTGTGGGGAAGGTGTTTCAGTGTGTGGGGAAGAGGTTTCAGTGTGTGGGGATGGGTTTCAGTGTGTGGGGAAGGGGTTTCCGTGTGTGGGGAAGGGGTTTCAGTGTGTGGGGACGAGATTTCAGTGTGTGGGGATGGGTTTAAGTGTGTGGGGATGGGTTTCAGTGTGTGGTTAAGGGGTTTCAGTCTGTGGGGAAGAGGTTTCAGTGTGTGGGGAAGAGTTTTCAGTGCGTGGGGAAGACGTTTCAGTGTGTGGGGAAGTGGTTTCAGTGTGTGAGGAAGAGGTTTCAGTGTGTGGGGAATAGTATTCAGAGTGTGGGGAAGGGTTTCAGTCTGTGGGGAAGTCGTTTCAGTGCGGAAGATGTTACAGTGTGTGGGGAAGGGGTTTCAGTGTGTGGTGAAGGGGATTCAGTGTGTGGGGAAGAAGTTTCAGTATGCGGGAAAGGGGTTTCAGTGCGTGTGGAAGAGGTTTCAGTGTGTGGGGAAGAGGTTTCAGTGTGTGGGGAAGGGTTTGAGTCTGTGGCGAAGAGGTTTCAGTGTGTGGGAAGAGGATTCAGTGTGTGGGGATGGGTTTCAGTGTGTGGGGAAGAGGTTTCAGTGTGTGGGGAAGGGTTTCAGTCTGTGGCGAAGAGGTTTCAGTGTGTGGGAATGAGGTTTCAGTGTGTGGGGAAGGTGTTTCACTCTGTGGCGAAGAGGTTTCAGTGTGTGAGCAAGAGGTTTCAGTGTGTGGGGAAGAGCTTTCAGTGTGTGGGGAAGTCTTTTCAGTCTGTGAGGAACGGGTTTCAGTGTGTGGGGAAGAGGTTTCTGTGTGTGGGGAAGAGTTTTCAGTGTGTGGGGAAGAGGTTTCAGTGTGTGGGGATGGGATTCAGTGTCTGGGGAAGGGGATTCAGTGTGTGGGGAAGTGGTTTCAGTGTGTGTGGATGGCTTTCTGTGTGTGGGGAAGGTGTTTCAATGTGTGGGGAAGAGGTTTCAGTGTGTGAGGAAGGTTTTCAGTCTGTAGGGAAAGGTTTCAGTGTGTGTGGAAGAGGTTTCAGTGTGTGGGATGGGGTTCAGTGTGTGGGGAAGGGGTTTCAGTCTATGGGGATGTGTTTCAGTCTGTGGGGATGGGTTTCAGTGTGTGGGGAAGGGGTTTCAGAGTGTGGGCAAGAGGTTTCAGTGTGCGGGTAAGAGGTTACAGTGTGTGTGGAAGGGGTTTCAGTGTTTGGGGGAGGGGTTTCAGTAGCGGGCAAGGGGTTACAGTGTGTGTGAAAGGGGTTTCAGTGTGTGGGGAAGAGGTTTCGGTGTGTGTGGAAGGGGTTTCAGTGCTTGGAGAAGTGGTTTCAGTGTGTGGGGAAGACGTTTCAGTCTTTGGGGAAGAGCTTTCAGTGTGTGGGGAAGTGGTTTCAGTCTGTGTGGAAGGGGTTTCAGTGTGTGGGGAAGAGGATTCAGTGTTTGGGGAAGGGGTTTCAGTGTGTGGGGAAGCGGTTTCAGTGTGTGGGGAAGAGGTTGCAGTGTGTGGGGAAGGGGTTTCAGTGTGCGGGGAAGGGATTTCTGTGTGTCGGGAATGGTTTCAGTCTTTGGGGAAGAGGTTTCAGAGTGTGGGGATGGGTATCAGTGTGTGGGGATGGGTTTCAGTTTGTGGGGAAGGTGTTTCAGTTTGTGGGGAAGAGGTTTCAGTGTGTGGGGATGGGTTTCAGTGTGTGGGGAAGGGGTTTCAGTGTGTGGGGAAGGGGTTTCAGTGTGTGGGGACGAGATTTCAGTGTGTGGGGATGGGTTTCAGTGTGTGGGGATGGGTTTCAGTGTGTGGTTAAGGGGTTTCAGTCTGTGGAGAAGAGGTTTCAGTGTGTGGGGAAGAGTTTTCAGTGCGTGGGGAAGACGTTTCAGTGTGTGGGGAAGTGGTTTCAGTGTGTGGGGAAGAGGGTTCAGTGTGTGGGGAATAGTATTCAGAGTGCGGGGAAGGGTTTCAGTCTGTGGGGATGTCGTTTCAGTGCGGAAGAGGTTACAGTGTGTGGGGAAGGGGTTTCAGTGTGTGGTGAAGGGGATTCAGTGTGTGGGGAAGAAGTTTCAGTACGCGGGAAAGGGGTTTCAGTGCGTGGGGAAGAGGTTTCAGTGTGTGGGCAAGAGGTTTCAGTGTGTGGGGAAGGGTTTCAGTCTGTGGCGAAGAGGTTTCAGTGTGTGGGAAGAGGATTCAGTGTGTGGGGATGGGTTTCAGTGTGTGGGGAAGAGGTTTCAGTGTGTGAGGAAGAGTTCTCAGTGTGTGCGGAAGAGGTTTCAGTGCGTGGGGAAGGGGTTTCAGTGTGTGGGGAAGAGGTTTCAGTCTGTGGCGAAGTGGTTTCAGTGTGAGGGAAGAGGTTTCAGTGTGTGGGGAAGGGGTTTCAGTGTGTGGGGATGGGTTTCAATGTGTGGGGAAGGGGTTTGAGTGTGTGGGGAAGAGGTTTTAATGTGTGGGGAAGGTGTTTCTGCCTGTGGGGAAGAGGTTTCAGTGTGTGGGGAAGTGGTTTCAGTGTGTGGGGAAGGTGTTTCAGTGTGTGAATAAGGGGTTTCAGTGTGTGGGGAAGAGGTTTCAGAGTGCGGGGAAGAGGTTTTAGTGTGTGGGGAAGTGGTTTCTGTCTGTGGGGAAGGGTTTTCAGTGTGTGGGGAAGAGGTTTCTGTCTGTGGGGAAGGGTTTTCAGTGTGTGGGCAAGAGGTTTCAGTGTGTGGGCAAGATGTTTCAGTGTGTGGGGAAGGGTTTAAGTGTGTGGGGAAGAGGTTTCAGTGTGTGGGGAAGAGGTTTCAGTGTGTGGGGATGGTTTTCAGTGTGAGTGAAAGATGTTTCAGTGTGTGGGGAAGAGGTTTCAGTGTGTGGGGAAGAGGTTTCAGTGGGTGTGGAAGAGGTTTCAGCGTGTGGGGAAGAGGTTTCAGTGTGTGGGGAAGATGTTTCAGTGTGTGTGGAGGATGTTTCAGTGCGTGGGGAAGGAGTTTCAGTTTGTGGGGAAGAGGATTCAGTGTGTGGGGAAGAGGTTTCAGTGTGTGGAGAAGGGTTTCAGTGTGTGTGGAAGGGGTTTCAGTATGTGGGGAAGGGTCTTCAGTGTGTGCAGAAGGGGTTTCAGCGTGTGGAGAAGGGTTTCCGTGTGTGTGGAAGGGGTTTCAGTATGTGGGGAATGGGTTTCAGTGCGTGTGGAAGGGGTTTCAGTGTGTGAGGAAGGGGTTTCAGTGTGCGGGGAATGGGTTACATTTTATGTGGAAGCGGTTTCAGTGTGTGTGGAAGTTTTTTCAGTGTGTGGGGATGGGTTTCAATGGGTGTGGAAGAAGTTTCAGCGTGTGGGGAAGAGGTTTCAGTGTGTGGGGAAGATGCTTCAGTGTGTGTGGAGGAGGTTTCAGTGCGTGGGGAAGGAGTTTCAGTGTGTGGGGAAGAGGATTCAGTGAGAGGGGAAGAGGTTTCAGCTTGTGGAAAGAGGTTTCAGTTTGTGTGGATGGGTTTCTGTGTGGGGAATGGATTCAGTGTGTGGGGATGGGTTTCAGTGTGTGGGGATGGGTATCAGTGTGTGCGGAAGGGGTTTCAGTGCATGTGGAAGAGGTTTCAGTGTGTGTGGAAGGGTTTTCAGCTTGTGGGGAAGGGGTTCAGCGTGTGGGGAAGGGATTCAGTGTGCGGGGTAGGGTTTTCAGTGTGCGGGGAAGGGGTTTCAGTGTGTGTGGAAGGGGTTTCAGCGTGTGGGGAAGGGGTTTCAGTGAGCGGGGAAAGGGTTACAGTTTATGTGGAAGCGGTTTCAGTGTGTGTGGAAGTTGTTTCAGTGTGTGGGGATGGGTTTCAGTGGGTGTGGAAGAGGTTTCAGCGTGTGGGGAAGAGGTTTCAGTGTGTGGGGAAGATGTTTCAGTGTGTGTGGAGGAGGTTTCAGTGCGTGGGGAAGGTGTTTCAGTTTGTGGGGAAGAGGATTCAGTGTGTGGGGAAGAGGTTTCAGTGTGTGGAGAAGAGGTTTCTGTGTGTGTGGAAGTGGTTTCAGTGCTTGGGGAAGTGGTTTCAGTGTGTGGGGAAGAGGTTTCAGTCTTTGGGGAAGAGCTTTCAGTGTGTGGGGGAGGTGTTTCAGTGTGTGTGGAAGGGGTTGCAGTGTGTGGGGAAGAGGTTTCAGTGTGTGGGGAAGAGCTTTCAGTGTGTGGGGAAGTGGTTTCAGTCTGTGTGGAAGGGGTTTCAGTGTGTGGGGAAGAGGATTCAGTGTTTGGGGAAGGGGCTTCAGTGTGTGGGGAAGCGGATCAGTGTGTGGGGAAGAGGTTGCAGTGTGTGGGGAAGGGGTTTCAGTGTGCGGGGAAGGGATTTCTGTGTGTGGGGAAGGATTTCAGTCTGTGGGGAAGAGCTTTCAGTGTGTGGGGAAGAGGTTTCAGAGTGTGGGGATGGGTATCAGTGTGTGGGGATGGGTTTCAGTTTGTGGGGAAGGTGTTTCAGTGTGTGGGGAAGAGGTTTCAGTGTGTGGGGATGGGTTTCAGTGTGTGGGGAAGGGGTTTCCGTGTGTGGGGAAGGGGTTTCAGTGTGTGGGGACGAGATTTCAGTGTGTGGGGATGGGTTTAAGTGTGTGGGGATGGGTTTCAGTGTGTGGTTAAGGGGTTTCAGTCTGTGGGGAAGAGGTTTCAGTGTGTGGGGAAGAGTTTTCAGTGCGTGGGGAAGACGTTTCAGTGTGTGGGGAAGTGGTTTCAGTGTGTGAGGAAGAGGTTTCAGTGTGTGGGGAATAGTATTCAGAGTGTGGGGAAGGGTTTCAGTCTGTGGGGAAGTCGTTTCAGTGCGGAAGATGTTACAGTGTGTGGGGAAGGGGTTTCAGTGTGTGGTGAAGGGGATTCAGTGTGTGGGGAAGAAGTTTCAGTATGCGGGAAAGGGGTTTCAGTGCGTGTGGAAGAGGTTTCAGTGTGTGGGGAAGAGGTTTCAGTGTGTGGGGAAGGGTTTGAGTCTGTGGCGAAGAGGTTTCAGTGTGTGGGAAGAGGATTCAGTGTGTGGGGATGGGTTTCAGTGTGTGGGGAAGAGGTTTCAGTGTGTGGGGAAGGGTTTCAGTCTGTGGCGAAGAGGTTTCAGTGTGTGGGAATGAGGTTTCAGTGTGTGGGGAAGGTGTTTCACTCTGTGGCGAAGAGGTTTCAGTGTGTGAGCAAGAGGTTTCAGTGTGTGGGGAAGAGCTTTCAGTGTGTGGGGAAGTCTTTTCAGTCTGTGAGGAACGGGTTTCAGTGTGTGGGGAAGAGGTTTCTGTGTGTGGGGAAGAGTTTTCAGTGTGTGGGGAAGAGGTTTCAGTGTGTGGGGATGGGATTCAGTGTCTGGGGAAGGGGATTCAGTGTGTGGGGAAGTGGTTTCAGTGTGTGTGGATGGCTTTCTGTGTGTGGGGAAGGTGTTTCAATGTGTGGGGAAGAGGTTTCAGTG
The DNA here is from genome assembly GCF_036365525.1 of Heterodontus francisci. NCBI lineage: Eukaryota > Metazoa > Chordata > Chondrichthyes > Heterodontiformes > Heterodontidae > Heterodontus > Heterodontus francisci. Next base: position 1,676,039 of record NW_027142229.1, on the reverse strand, counting down.
TGTGAGGAAGGTTTTCAGTCTGTAGGGAAAGGTTTCAGTGTGTGTGGAAGAGGTTTCAGTGTGTGGGATGGGGTTCAGTGTGTGGGGAAGGGGTTTCAGTCTGTGGGGATGTGTTTCAGTCTGTGGGGATGGGTTTCAGTGTGTGGGGAAGGGGTTTCAGAGTGTGGGCAAGAGGTTTCAGTGTGCGGGTAAGAGGTTACAGTGTGTGTGGAAGGGGTTTCAGTGTTTGGGGGAGGGGTTTCAGTAGCGGGCAAGGGGTTACAGTGTGTGTGAAAGGGGTTTCAGTGTGTGGGGAAGGGGCTTCAGTGTGTGTGGAAGAGGTTTCAGTGTGTGTGGAAGGGGTTTCAGTGTGTGGGGATGAGTTTCAGTGCGTGTGGAAGATATTTCAGCGTGTGGGGAAGAGGTTTCAGTGTGTGGGGAAGATGTTTCAGTGTGTGTGGAAGATGATTCAGTGCGTGGGGAAGGAGTTTCAGCGTGAGGGGAAGAGGGTTCAGTGTGTGGGGAAGAGGTTTCAGTGTTTGTGGAAGAGATTTCAGTGCGTGGGGAAGGGGTTTCAGTTTGTGGGCAAGGAGTTTCAGTGTGTGGGGAAGGGTATCAGTCTGTGGGGAAGTGCTTTCAGTGTGTGGGGAAGATGTTTCAGTGTGTGGGGACAGGTTTCAGTGTGTGGGGATGGGTTTCAGTGCATGGGGGAGGGGTTTCAGTGTTTGGCGAAGAGGTTTCAGTGTGTGGGGATGGATTTCAGTGTGTGGGGAAGGGGTTGCAGTGTGTGGGGAAGAGTTTTCAGTGAGTGGGGTAGAGGTTTCAGTGTGTGGGGACGGGTTTCAGTGTGTAGGGAAAGGTTTCAGTGTGTGGGGAAGAGATTTCAGTGTGTGGGGAAGAGGTTTCAGTGTGTGGGGATGGGTTTCAGTGCGTGGGGAAGGGGTTTCAGTGTGTGGGGAAGGGGTTTCAGTGTGTGGGGAAGAGGATTCAGTGTTTGGGGAAGGGGTTTCAGTGTGTGGGGAAGCGGATCAGTGTGTGGGGAAGAGGTTGCAGTGTGTGGGGAAGGGGTTTCAGTGTGCGGGGAAGGGATTTCTGTGTGTCGGGAAGGGTTTCAGTCTGTGGGGAAGAGCTTTCAGTGTGTGGGGAAGAGGTTTCAGAGTGTGGGGATGGGTATCAGTGTGTGGGGATGGGTTTCAGTTTGTGGGGAAGGTGTTTCAGTGCGTGGGGAAGAGGTTTCAGTGTGTGGGGATGGGTTTCAGTGTGTGGGGAAGGGGTTTCAGTGTGTGGGGAAGGGGTTTCAGTGTGTGGGAACGAGATTTCAGTGTGTGGGGAAGGGTTTCAGTGTGTGGGGATGGGTTTCAGTGTGTGGTTAAGGGGTTTCAGTCTGTGGGGAAGAGGTTTCAGTGTGTGGGGAAGAGTTTTCAGAGCGTGGGGAAGACGTTTCAGTGTGTGGGGAAGTGGTTTCAGTGTGTGGGGAAGAGGTTTCAGTGTGTGGGGAATAGTGTTCAGAGTGTGGGGAAGGGTTTCAGTCTGTGGGGAAGTCGTTTCAGTGCGGAAGAGGTTACAGTGTGTGGGGAAGGGGTTTCAGTGTGTGGTGAAGAGGTTTCAGTGTGTGGGGAAGAGGTTTCAGTGTGTGGGGAAGGGTTTCAGTCAGTGGCGAAGAGGTTTCAGTGTGTGGGAAGAGGATTCAGTGTGTGGGGATGGGTTTCAGTGTGTGGGGAAGAGGTTTCAGTGTGTGGGGAAGGGTTTCAGTCTGTGGCGAAGAGGTTTCAGTGTGTGGGCATGAGGTTTCAGTGTGTGGGGAAGGTGTTTCACTCTGTGGCGAAGAGGTTTCAGTGTGTGAGCAAGAGGTTTCAGTGTGTGGAGAAGAGCTTTCAGTGTGTGGGGAAGTCTTTTCAGTCTGTGAGGAACGGGTTTCAGTGTGTGGGGAAGAGGTTTCAGTGTGTGGGGAAGTGGTTTCTGTGTGTGGGGAAGAGTTTTCAGTGTCTGGGGAAGGGGATTCAGTGTGTGGGGAAGTGGTTTCAGTGTGTGTGGATGGCTTTCTGTGTGTGGGGAAGGTGTTTCAATGTGTGGGGAAGAGGTTTCAGTGTGTGAGGAAGGTTTTCAGTCTGTAGGGCAAGGTTTCAGTGTGTGTGAAAGGGCTTTCAGTGTGTGGGATGGGTTTCAGTGTGTGGGGAAGGGGTTTCAGTCTGTGGGGATGTGTTTCAGTCTGTGGGGATGGGTTTCAGTGTGTGGGGAAGGGGTTTCAGTGTGTGGGGAAGAGGTTTCAGTGTGCGGGGAAGAGGTTTCAGTGTGTGTGGAAGGGGTTTCAGTGTTTGGGGGAGGGGTTTCAGTGTGCGGGGAAGGGGTTACAGTGTGTGTGAAAGGGGTTTCAGTGTGTGGGGAAGGGGCTTCAGTGTGTGTGGAAGAGGTTTCAGTGTGTGTGGAAGGGGTTTCAGTGTGTGGGGATGAGTTTCAGTGCGTGTGGAAGATATTTCAGCGTGTGGGGAAGAGGTTTCAGTGTGTGGGGAAGATGTTTCAGTGTGTGTGGAAGATGATTCAGTGCGTGGGGAAGGTGTTTCAGCGTGAGGGGAAGAGATTTCAGTGTGTGGGGAAGAGGTTTCAGTGTGTGGGGAAGAGGTTTCAGTGTTTGTGGAAGAGATTTCAGTGCGTGGGGAAGGGGTTTCAGTTTGTGGGCAAGATGTTTCAGTGTGTGGGGAAGGGTTTCAGTCTGTGGGGAAGAGCTTTCAGTTTGTGGGGAAGAGGTTTCAGTGTGTGGGGATGGGTTTCAGTGTGTGGGGATGGGTTTCAGTGCATGGGGGAGGGGTTTCAGTGTTTGGCGAAGAGGTTTCAGTGTGTGGGGATGGATTTCAGTGTGTGGGGAAGGGGTTTCAGTGTGTGGTGAAGAGGTTTCAGTGAGTGGAGTAGAGGTTTCAGTGTGTGGGGACGGGTTTCAGTGTGTAGGGAAGAGGTTTCAGTGTGTGGGGATGGGTTTCAGTGCGTGGGGAAGGGGTTTCAGTGTGTGGGGAAGGGGTTTCAGTGTGTGGGGAAATGATTTCAGTGTGTGGGGAAGGGGTTTCAGTGTGTGGGGAAGTGGTTTCAGTGTGTGGGGAAGAGGTTTCAGTGTGTGGGGAGATGTTCCGGTGTGTGGGGAAGAGGTTTCAGTGTGTGGGGAAGGGGTTTCAGTGTGTGTTGAACGGGATTCAGTGTGTGGGGAAGAGGTTTCAGTGTGCGGGAAAGGGGTTTCAAAGTGTGGGGAAGAGGTTTCAGTGTGTGGGGAAGAGGTTTCAGTGTGTGTGGAAGAGTTCTCAGTGTTTGTGGAAGAGGTTTCAGTGCGTGGGGAAGGGGTTTCAGTGTGTGGGGAAGAGGTTTCAGTGTGTGGGGACGTGGTTTCAGTGTGTGGGGAAGGGTTTCCGTGTGTGGGGAAGGGGTTTCAGTGTGTGGGGATGGGTTTCAGTGTGTGGGGAAGGGGTTTGAGTGTGTGGGGAAGTGGTTTTAATGTGTGGGGATGGGTTTCAGTGTGTGGGGATGATGTTTCAGTGTGTGGGGATGGGTTTCAGTGTGTGGGGATGTGGTTTCTGCCTGTGGGGAAGAGGTTTCAGTGTGTGGGGAAGAGGTTTCAGTGTGTGGGGAAGGGTTTTCAGTGTTTGGATAAGGGGTTTCATTGTGTGGGGAAGATGTTTCAGTGTGTGGGGATGGGTTTCGGTGTGTGGGGAAGGGTTTCAGTGTGTGTGGAAGAGGTTTAAGAGTGTGTGCAAGGGGTTTCTGTGTGAGTGGAAGGGGTTTCATTGTGCGCGGACGTGGTTTCAGTGTGTGGGAAAGAGGTTTCAGTGTGTGTGAAAGAGCTTTCAGTGTGTGTGGAAGGGTGTTCAGTTTGTGTGGAAGGGGTTTCAGCGTGTGGGGAAGGGGTTTCGGCGTGTGGGGAAGGGTTTCTGTGTGTGGGAAAGAGGTTTCACTGTGTGGGGAAGAGGTTTCAGTTTGCGGGGAAGAGGTTTCATTGTGTGGGGATGGGTTTCAGTGTGTGCGGAAGGTGTTTCAGTCTGTGGGGATGGGTTTCAGTGTGTGGGGAATGGGTTTCAGTGTGTGTGGTAGAGGTCTCAGTGTGTGGGGAAGAGGTTTCAGTTTGTGGGGATAGGTTTCATTGTGTGGGGAATGGATTCAGTGTGTGGGAATGGGTTTGAGTGTGTGGGGATGGGTATCAGTGTGGGCGGAAGGGGTTTCAGTGCATGTGGAAGAGGTTTCACTGTGTGTGGAAGGGTTTTCAGCGTGTTTGGAAGGGGGTTCAGCGTTGTGGGGAAGGGTTTTAGTGTGCGGGGAAGGGTTTTCAGTGTGCGGGGACGGGTTTTCAGTGTGTGTGGAAGGTGTGTCAGTGTGTGGGGAAGGGGTTTCAGTGTGCGGTTAAGGGGCTACAGTGTATGTGGAAGCGGTTTCAGTGTGTGTGGAAGTTGTTTCAGTGTGTGGGGATGGCTTTCAGTGGGTGTGGAAGAAGTTTCAGCGTGTGGGGAAGACGTTTCAGTGTGTGGGGAAGATGTTTCAGTGTGTGTGGAAGAGGTTTCAGTGCGTGGGGAAGGTGTTTCAGTGTGTGGGGAAGAGGATTCAGTGTGTGGGGAAGAGGTTTCAGTGTGTGGGGAAGAGGTTTCAGTGTGTGTGGAAGGGGTTTCAGTTCGTGGGGAAGAGGTTTCAGTGTGTGGGGAAGAGGTTTCAGTCTGTGGGGGAGAGATTTGTGTGTGTGGGGGAGTGGTTTCAGTGTGTGTGGAAGGGGTTGCAGTCTGTGGGGAAGGGGTTGCAATGTGCGGGGAAAGCGTTGCAGTGCATGTGGAAGGGGTTTCAGTGCGTGGGGAAGGGGTTTCAGTTTGTGTGGAAGAGGTTTCAGTGTGTGTGGAAGGGGTTTCAGTGTGTGGGGATGGGTTTCAGTGGGTGTGGAAGAAGTTTCAGCGTGTGGGGAAGAGGTTTCAGTGTGTGGGGAAGATGTTTCAGTGTCTGTGGAAGAGGTTTCAGTGCGTGGGGAAGGAGTTTCAGTGTGTGGGGAAGAGGTTTCAGTATGTGGGGAAGGGGTTTCAGTGTGTGGGGAAATGATTTCGGTGTGTGGGGAAGGGGTTTCAGTGTGTGGGGAAGAGGTTTCAGTGTGTGAGGAAGGTTTTCAGTCTGTAGGGAAAGGTTTCAGTGTGTGTGAAAGGGCTTTCAGTGTGTGGGATGGGTTTCAGTGTGTGGGGAAGGGGTTTCAGTCTGTGGGGATGTGTTTCAGTCTGTGGGGATGGGTTTCAGTGTGTGGGGAAGGGGTTTCAGTGTGTGTGGAAGAGGTTTCAGTGTGCGGGGAAGGGGTTTCAGTGTGTGTGGAAGGGGTTTCAGTGTTTGGGGGAGGGGTTTCAGTGTGCGGGCAAGGGGTTACAGTGTGTGTGAAAGGGGTTTCAGTGTGTGGGAAGGGGCTTCAGTGTGTGTGGAAGAGGTTTCAGTGTGTGTGGAAGGGGTTTCAGTGTGTGGGGATGAGTTTCAGTGCGTGTGGAAGATATTTCAGCGTGTGGGGAAGAGGTTTCAGTGTGTGGGGAAGATGTTTCAGTGTATGTGGAAGATGATTCAGTGCGTGGGGAAGGAGTTTCAGCGTGAGGGGAAGAGATTTCAGTGTGTGGGGAAGAGGTTTCAGTGTGTGGGGAAGAGGTTTCAGTGTTTGTGGAAGAGATTTCAATGCGTGGGGAAGGGGTTTCAGTTTGTGGGCAAGATGTTTCAGTGTGTGGGGAAGGGTTTCAGTCTGTGGGGAAGAGCTTTCAGTGTGTGGGGAAGAGGTTTCAGTGTGTGGGGATGGGTTTCAGTGTGTGGGGATGGGTTTCAGTGCATGGGGGAGGGGTTTCAGTGTTTGGCGAAGAGGTTTCAGTGTGTGGGGATGGATTTCAGTGTGTGGGGAAGGGGTTTCAGAGTGTGGGGAATAGGTTTCAGTGAGTGGGGTAGAGGTTTCAGTGTGTGGGGACGGGTTTCAGTGTGTAGGGAAAGGTTTCAGTGTGTGGGATGGGTTTCAGTGTGTGGGGAAGAGGTTTCAGTGTGTGGGGATGGGTTTCAGTGCGTGGGGAAGGGGTTTCAGTGTGTGGGGAAGGGGTTTCAGTGTATGGGGAAATGATTTCAGTGTGTGGGGAAGGGGTTTCAGTGTGTGGCGAAGTGGTTTCAGTGTGTGGGGAAGAGGTTTCCGTGTGTGGGGAGATGTTTCGGTGTGTGGGGAAGAGGTTTCAGTGTGTGGGGAAGGGGTTTCAGTGTGTGTTGAACGGGATTCAGTGTGTGGGGAAGAGGTTTCAGTGTGCGGGAAAAGGGTTTCAGTGTGTGGGGAAGAGGTTTCAGTGTGTGGGGAAGAGGTTTCAGTGTGTGTGGAAGAGTTCTCAGTGTTTGTGGAAGAGGTTTCAGTGCGTGGGGAAGGGGTTTCAGTGTGTGGGGAAGAGGTTTCAGTGTGTGTGGAGACGTGGTTCCAGTGTGTGGGGAAGGGTTTCAGTGTGTGGGGAAGGGGTTTCAGTGTGTGGGGATGGGTTTCAGTGTGTGGGGAAGGGGTTTGAGTGTGTGGAGAAGAGGTTTTAATGTGTGGGGATGGTTTTCAGTGTGTGGGGATGATGTTTCAGTGTGTGGGGATGGGTTTCAGTGTGTGGGGATGTGGTTTCTGCCTGTGGGGAAGAGGTTTCAGTGTGTGGGGAAGAGGTTTAAGTGTGTGGGGAAGGGGTTTAAGTGTTTGGATAAGGGGTTTCATTGTGTGGGGAAGATGTTTCAGTGTGTGGGGATGGGTGTTGGTGTGTGGGGAAGGGTTTCAGTGTGTGTGGAAGAGGTTTCAGAGTGTGTGCAAGGGGTTTCTGTGTGAGTGGAAGGGGTTTCATTGTGTGCGGACGTGGTTTCAGTGTGTGGGAAAGAGGTTTCAGTGTGTGTGAAAGAGCTTTCAGTGTGTGTGGAAGGGTGTTCAGTTTGTGTGGAAGGGGTTTCAGCGTGTGGGGAAGGGGTTTCGGCGTGTGGGGAAGGGTTTCTGTGTGTGGGAAAGAGGTTTCACTGTGTGGGGAAGAGGTTTCAGTTTGCGGGGAAGAGGTTTCATTGTGTGGGGATGGGTTTCAGTGTGTGGGGAAGGTGTTTCAGTGTGTGTGGTAGAGGTTTCAGTGTGTGGGGAAGAGGTTTCAGTTTGTGGGGATGGGTTTCATTGTGTGGGGAATGGATTCAGTGTGTGGGAATGGGTTTGAGTGTGTGGGGATGGGTATCAGTGTGTGCGGAAGGGGTTTCAGTGCATGTGGAAGAGGTTTCACTGTGTGTGGAAGGGTTTTCAGCGTGTTTGGAAGGGGGTTCAGCGTGTGGGGAAGTGTTTTAGTGTGCGGGGAAGGGTTTTCAATGTGCGGGGAAGGGTTTTCAGTGTGTGTGGAAGGGGTGTCAGTGTGTGGGGACGGGGTTTCAGTGTGCGGGGAAGGGGCTACAGTGTATGTGGAAGCGGTTTCAGTGTGTGTGGAAGTTGTTTCAGTGTGTGGGGATGGCTTTCAGTGGGTGTGGAAGAAGTTTCAGCATGTGGGGAAGACGTTTCAGTGTGTGGGGAAGATGTTTCAGTGTGTGTGGAAGAGGTTTCAGTGCGTGGGGAAGGAGTTTCAGTGTGTGGGGAAGAGGATTCAGTGTGTGGGGAAGAGGTTTCAGTGTGTGGGGAAGAGGTTTCAGTGTGTGTGGAAGGGGTTTCAGTTCGTGGGGAAGAGGTTTCAGTGTGTGGGGAAGAGGTTTCAGTCTGTGGAGGAGAGCTTTGTGTGTGTGGGGGAGTGGTTTCAGTGTGTGTGGAAGGGGTTGCAGTCTGTGGGGAAGGGGTTGCAATGTGCGGGGAAAGCGTTGCAGTACATGTGGAAGGGGTTTCAGTGCGTGGGGAAGGGGTTTCAGTTTGTGTGGAAGAGGTTTCAGTGTGTGTGGAAGGGGTTTCAGTGTGTGGGGATGGGTTTCAGTGGGTGTGGAAGAAGTTTCAGCGTGTGGGGAAGAGGTTTCAGTGTGTGGGGAAGATGTTTCAGTGTGTGTGGAAGAGGTTTCAGTGCGTGGGGAAGGAGTTTCAGTGTGTGGGGAAGAGGTTTCAGTGTGTGGGGAAGGGGTTTCAGTGTGTGGGGAAGAGGTTTCAGTGTGTGGGGAAGAGGTTTCAGTTTGTGTGGAAGGGGTTTCAGTTCGTGGGGAAGTGGTTTCAGTGTGTGGGGAAGAGGTTTCAGTCTGTGGGGAAGAGCTTTCAGTGTGTGGGGGAGTGGTTTCAGTGTGTGTGGAAGGGTTTGCAGTCTGTGGGGAAGGGGTTGCAGTGTGCGGGGAAAGCGTTGCAGTGCATGTGGAAGGGGTTTCAGTGCGTGGGGAAGGGGTTTCAGTTTGTGTGGAAGAGGTTTCACTGTGTGTGGAAGGGGTTTCAGTGTGTGGGGATGGGTTTCAGTGGGTGTGGAAGAAGTTTCAGCGTTTGGGGAAGAGGTTTCAGTGTGTGGGGAAGATGTTTCAGTGTGTGTGGAAGATGTTTTAGTGCGTGGGGAAGGAGCTTCAGTGTGTGGGGAAGAGGTTTCAGTGTGTGGGGAAGGGGTTTCAGTGTGTGGGGAAATGATTTCGGTGTGTGGGGAAGGGGTTTCAGTGTGTGGGGAAGAGGTTTCAGTGTGTGGGGAAGAGTTTTCAGTGTCTGTGGAAGAGATTTTAGTGCGTGGGGAAGGGGTTTCAGTTTGTGGGGAAGAGGTTTCAGTGTGTGGGGAAGGGTTTCAGTCTGTGGGGAAGAGCTTTCAGTGTGTGGGGAAGAGGTTTCACTGTGTGGCGATGGGTTTCGGTGTGTGGGGATGGGTTTCAGTGCATGGGGGAGGGGTATCAGTGTTTGGCGAAGAGGTTTCAGTGTGTGGGGATGGATTTCAGTGTGTGGGGAAGGGGTTTCAGTGTGTGGGGAAGAGGTTTCAGTGTGTGGGGTAGAGGTTTCAGTGTGTGGGGATGGGTTTCAGTGTGTGGGGAAGAGGTTTCAGTGTGTGGGGATGGGTTTCAGTATGTGGGGAAGAGGTTTCAGTGTGTGGCGATGGGTTTCTGTGTGCGTGGGGAAGGTGTTTCAGTGTGTGGGGAAGAGGTTTCAGTGTGTGGGGAAGGGGTTTCAGTGTGTGTTGAACGGGATTCAGTGTGTGGGGAAGAGGTTTCAGTGAGCGGGAAAGGGGTTTCAAAGTGTGGGGAAGAGGTTTCAGTGTGTGGGGAAGAGGTTTCAGTGTGTGTGGAAGGGGTTGCAGTCTGTGGGGAAGGGGTTGCAATGTGCGGGGAAAGCGTTGCAGTACATGTGGAAGGGGTTTCAGTGCGTGGGGAAGGGGTTTCAGTTTGTGTGGAAGAGGTTTCAGTGTGTGTGGAAGGGGTTTCAGTGTGTGGGGATGGGTTTCAGTGGGTGTGGAAGAAGTTTCAGCCTGTGGGGAAGAGGTTTTAGTGTGTGGGGAAGATGTTTCAGTGTGTGTGGAAGAGGTTTCAGTGCGTGGGGAAGGAGTTTCAGTGTGTGGGGAAGAGGTTTCAGTGTGTGGGGAAGGGGTTTCAGTGTGTGGGGAAGAGGTTTCAGTGTGTGGGGAAGAGGTTTCAGTTTGTGTGGAAGGGGTTTCAGTTCGTGGGGAAGTGGTTTCAGTGTGTGGGGAAGAGGTTTCAGTCTGTGGGGAAGAGCTTTCAGTGTGTGGGGGAGTGGTTTCAGTGTGTGTGGAAGGGGTTGCAGTCTGTGGGGAAGGGGTTGCAGTGTGCGGGGAAAGCGTTGCAGTGCATGTGGAAGGGGTTTCAGTGCGTGGGGAAGGGGTTTCAGTTTGTGTGGAAGAGGTTTCACTGTGTGTGGAAGCGGTTTCAGTGTGTGGGGATGGGTTTCAGTGGGTGTGGAAGAAGTTTCAGCGTGTGGGGAAGAGGTTTCAGTGTGTGGGGAAGATGTTTCAGTGTGTGTGGATGATGTTTCAGTGCGTGGGGAAGGAGTTTCAGTGTGTGGGGAAGAGGTTTCAGTGTGTGGGGAAGGGGTTTCAGTGTGTGGGGAAATGATTTCGGTGTGTGGGGAAGGGGTTTCAGTGTGTGGGGAAGAGGTTTCAGTGTGTGGGGAAGAGGTTTCAGTGTCTGTGGAAGAGATTTTAGTGCGTGGGGAAGGGTTTCAGTTTGTGGGGAAGAGGTTTCAGTGTGTGGGGAAGGGTTTCAGTTTGTGGGGAAGAGCTTTCAGTGTGTGGGGAAGAGGTTTCAGTGTGTTGCGATGGGTTTCGGTGTGTGGGGATGGGTTTCAGTGCATGGGGGAGGGGTATCAGTGTTTGGCGAAGAGGTTTCAGTGTGTGGGGATGGATTTCAGTGTGTGGGGAAGGGGTTTCAGTGTGTGGGGAAGAGGTTTCAGAATGTGGGGTAGAGGTTTCAGTGTGTGGGGATGGGTTTCAGTGTGTGGGGAAGAGGTTTCAGTGTGTGGGGATGGGTTTCAGTATGTGGGGAAGAGGTTTCAGTGTGTGGCGATGGGTTTCTGTGTGCGTGGGGAAGGTGTTTCAGTGTGTGGGGAAGGGGTTTCAGTGTGTGGGGAAATGATTTCAGTGTGTGGGGAAGTGGTTTCAGTGTGTGGGGAAGTGGTTTCAGTGTGTGGGGAAGAGGTTTCAGTGTGTGTGAAAGATGTTTCAGTGTGTGGGGAAGGGGTTTCTGTCTGTGGGGAAGTTGTTTCGGTGTGATGGGAAGAGGTTTCAGTGTGTGGGGAAGGGGTTTCAGTGTGTGTTGAACGGGATTCAGTGTGTGGGGAAAAGGTTTCAGAGTGCGGGAAAGGGGTTTCAGTGTGTGGGGAAGAGGTTTCAGTGTGTGGGGAAGATGTTTCAGAGTGTGGGGAAGAGTACTCAGTGTGTGTGGAAGAGGTTTCAGTGCGTGGGGAAGGGGTTTCAGTGTGTGGGGAAGAGGTTTCAGTGTGTGGGGACGTGGTTTCAGTGTGTGGGAAAGGGGTTTCAATGTGTGGGGAAGGGGTTTCAGTGTGTGGGGAAGGGGTTTGAGTTTGTGGGGAAGAGGTTTTAATGTGTGGGGATGGGTTTCAGTGTGTGGGGATGATGTTTCAGTGTGTGGGGATGAGGTTTAACTGTGTGGGGAAGGGGTTTCAGTGTGTGGATAAGGGGTTTCAGTGTGTGGGGAAGATGTTTCAGTGTGTGGGGATGGGTTTCTGTGTGTGGGAAAGAGGTTTCAGTGTGTGGGGAAGAGGTTTCAGTTTGCGGGGAAGAGGTTTCAGTGTGTGCGGATGGGTTTCAGTGTGTGGGGAAGGTGTTTCAGTCTGTGGGGATGGGTTTCAGTGTGTGGGGAATGGGTTTCAGTGTGTGTGGTAGAGCTTTCAGTGTGTGGGGAAGAGGTTTCAGTTTGTGGGGATGGGTTTCATTGTGTGGGGAATGGATTCAGTGTGTGGGAATGGGTTTGAGTGTGTGGGGATGGATATCAGTGTGTGCGGAAGGGGTTTCAGTGCATGTGGAAGAGGTTTCAGTGTGTGTGGAAGGGTTTTCAGCGTGTTTGGAAGGGGGTTCAGCGTGTGGGGAAGGGTTTTAGTGTGCGGGGAAGTGTTTTCAGTGGGTGGGGAAGGGTTTTCAGTGTGTGTGGAAGGGGTGTCAGTGTGTGGGGAAGGGGTTTCAATATGCGGGGAAGGGGCTACAGTGTATGTGGAAGCGGTTTCAGTGTGTGTGGAAGTTGTTTCAGTGTGTGGGGATGGCTTTCAGTGGGTGTGGAAGAAGTTTCATCCTGTGGGGAAGACGTTTCAGTGTGTGGGGAAGATGTTTCAGTGTGTGTGGAAGAGGTTTCAGTGCGTGGGGAAGGAGTTTCAGTGTGTGGGGAAGAGGATTCAGTGTGTGGGGAAGAGGTTTCAGTTCGTGGGGAAGTGGTTTCAGTGTGTGTGGAAGAGGTTTCAGTGCGTGGGGAAGGAGTTTCAGTGTGTGGGGAAGAGGTTTCAGTGTGTGGGGAAGAGTTTTCAGTGTCTGTGGAAGAGATTTTAGTGCGTGGGGAAGGGGTTTCAGTTTGTGGGGAAGAGGTTTCAGTGTGTGGGGAAGGGTTTCAGTCTGTGGGGAAGAGCTTTCAGTGTGTGGGGAAGAGGTTTCACTGTGTGGCGATGGGTTTCGGTGTGTGGGGATGGGTTTCAGTGCATGGGGGAGGGGTATCAGCGTTTGGCGAAGATGTTTCAGTGTGTGGGGATGGATTTCAGTGTGTGGGGAAGGGGTTTCAGTGTGTGGGGAAGAGGTTTCAGTGTGTGGGGTAGAGGTTTCAGTGTGTGGGGATGGGTTTCAGTGTGTGGGGAAGAGGTTTCAGTGTGTGGGGATGGGTTTCAGTATGTGGGGAAGAAGTTTCATCGTGTGGGGAAGACGTTTCAGTTTGTGGGGAAGATGTTTCAGTGTGTGTGGAAGAGGTTTCAGTGCGTGGGGAAGGAGTTTCAGTGTGTGGGGAAGAGGATTCAGTGTGTGGGGAAGAGGTTTCAGTTCGTGGGGAAGTGGTTTCAGTGTGTGTGGAAGAGGTTTCAGTGCGTGGGGAAGGAGTTTCAGTGTGTGGGGAAGAGGTTTCAGTGTGTGGGGAAGAGTTTTCAGTGTCTGTGGAAGAGATTTTAGTGCGTGGGGAAGGGGTTTCAGTTTGTGGGGAAGAGGTTTCAGTGTGTGGGGAAGGGTTTCAGTCTGTGGGGAAGAGCTTTCAGTGTGTGGGGAAGAGGTTTCACTGTGTGGCGATGGGTTTCGGTGTGTGGGGATGGGTTTCAGTGCATGGGGGAGGGGTATCAGTGTTTGGCGAAGAGGTTTCAGTGTGTGGGGATGGATTTCAGTGTGTGGGGAAGGGGTTTCAGTGTGTGGGGAAGAGGTTTCAGTGTGTGGGGTAGAGGTTTCAGTGTGTGGGGATGGGTTTCAGTGTGTGGGGAAGAGGTTTCAGTGTGTGGGGATGGGTTTCAGTATGTGGGGAAGAGGTTTCAGTGTGTGGCGATGGGTTTCTGTGTGCGTGGGGAAGGTGTTGCAGTGTGTGGGGAAGAGGTTTCAGTGTGTGGGGAAGGGGTTTCAGTGTGTGTTGAACGGGATTCAGTGTGTGGGGAAGAGGTATCAGTGAGCGGAAAAGGGGTTTCAAAGTGTGGGGAAGAGGTTTCAGTGTGTGGGGAAGAGGTTTCAGTGTGTGTGGAAGGGGTTGCAGTCTGTGGGGAAGGGGTTGCAATGTGCGGGGAAAGCGTTGCAGTACATGTGGAAGGGGTTTCAGTGCGTGGGGAAGGGGTTTCAGTTTGTGTGGAAGAGGTTTCAGTGTGTGTGAAAGGGGTTTCAGTGTGTGGGGATGGGTTTCAGTGGGTGTGGAAGAAGTTTCAGCCTGTGGGGAAGAGGTTTCAGTGTGTGGGGAAGATGTTTCAGTGTGTGTGGAAGAGGTTTCAGTGCGTGGGGAAGGAGTTTCAGTGTGTGGGGAAGAGGTTTCAGTGTGTGGGGAAGGGGTTTCAGTGTGTGGGGAAGAGGTTTCAGTGTGTGGGGAAGAGGTTTCAGTTTGTGTGGAAGGGGTTTCAGTTCGTGGGGAAGTGGTTTCAGTGTGTGGGGAAGAGGTTTCAGTCTGTGGGGAAGAGCTTTCAGTGTGTGGGGGAGTGGTTTCAGTGTGTGTGGAAGGGGTTGCAGTCTGTGGGGAAGGGGTTGCAGTGTGCGGGGAAAGCGTTGCAGTGCATGTGGAAGGGGTTTCAGTGCGTGGGGAAGGGGTTTCAGTTTGTGTGGAAGAGGTTTCACTGTGTGTGGAAGGGGTTTCAGTGTGTGGGGATGGGTTTCAGTGGGTGTGGAAGAAGTTTCAGCGTGTGGGGAAGAGGTTTCAGTGTGTGGGGAAGATGTTTCAGTGTGTGTGGATGATGTTTCAGTGCGTGGGGAAGGAGTTTCAGTGTGTGGGGAAGAGGTTTCAGTGTGTGGGGAAGGGGTTTCAGTGTGTGGGGAAATGATTTCGGTGTGTGGGGAAGGGGTTTCAGTGTGTGGGGAAGAGGTTTCAGTGTGTGGGGAAGAGGTTTCAGTGTCTGTGGAAGAGATTTTAGTGCGTGGGGAAGGGGTTTCAGTTAGTGGGGAAGAGGTTTCAGTGTGTGGGGAAGGGTTTCAGTTTGTGGGGAAGAGCTTTCAGTGTGTGGGGAAGAGGTTTCAGTGTGTGGCGATGGGTTTCGGTGTGTGGGGATGGGTTTCAGTGCATGGGGGAGGGGTATCAGTGTTTGGCGAAGAGGTTTCAGTGTGTGGGGATGGATTTCAGTGTGTGGGGAAGGGGTTTCAGTGTGTGGGGAAGAGGTTTCAGTGTTTGGGGTAGAGGTTTCAGTGTGTGGGGATGGGTTTCAGTGTGTGGGGAAGAGGTTTCAGTGTGTGGGGATGGGTTTCAGTATGTGGGGAAGAGGTTTCAGTGTGTGGCGATGGGTTTATGTGTGCGTGGGGAAGGTGTTTCAGTGTGTGGGGAAGGGGTTTCAGTGTGTGGGGAAATGATTTCAGTGTGTGGGGATGTGGTTTCAGTGTGTGGGGAAGTGGTTTCAGTGTGTGGGGAAGAGGTTTCAGTGTGTGTGAAAGATGTTTCAGTGTGTGGGGAAGGGGTTTCTGTCTGTGGGGAAGTTGTTTCGGTGTGATGGGAAGAGGTTTCAGTGTGTGGGGAAGGGGTTTCAGTGTGTGTTGAACGGGATTCAGTGTGTGGGGAAAAGGTTTCAGAGTGCGGGAAAGGGATTTCAGTGTGTGGGGAAGAGGTTTCAGTGTGTGGGGAAGATGTTTCAGAGTGTGGGGAAGAGTACTCAGTGTGTGTGGAAGAGGTGTCAGTGCGTGGGGAAGGGGTTTCAGTGTGTGGGGAAGAGGTTTCAGTGTGTGGGGACGTGGTTTCAGTGTGTGGGAAAGGGGTTTCAGTGTGTGGGGAAGGGGTTTCAGTGTGTGGGGAAGGGGTTTGAGTTTGTGGGGAAGAGGTTTTAATGTGTGGGGATGGGTTTCAGTGTGTGGGGATGATGTTTCAGTGTGTGGGGATGAGGTTTAACTGTGTGGGGAAGGGGTTTCAGTGTGTGGATAAGGGGTTTCAGTGTGTGGGGAAGATGTTTCAGTGTGTGGGGATGGGTTTCTGTGTGTGGGAAAGAGGTTTCAGTGTGTGGGGAAGAGGTTTCAGTTTGCGGGGAAGAGGTTTCAGTGTGTGCGGATGGGTTTCAGTGTGTGGGGAAGGTGTTTCAGTCTGTGGGGATGGGTTTCAGTGTGTGGGGAATGGGTTTCAGTGTGTGTGGTAGAGCTTTCAGTGTGTGGGGAAGAGGTTTCAGTTTGTGGGGATGGGTTTCATTGTGTGGGGAATGGATTCAGTGTGTGGGAATGGGTTTGAGTGTGTGGGGATGGATATCAGTGTGTGCGGAAGGGGTTTCAGTGCATGTGGAAGAGGTTTCAGTGTGTGTGGAAGGGTTTTCAGCGTGTTTGGAAGGGGGTTCAGCGTGTGGGGAAGGGTTTTAGTGTGCGGGGAAGTGGTTTCAGTGTTTGGGGAAGAGGTTTCTGTGTGTGGGGAAGAGGTTTCAGAGTGTGGGGAAGGGGTTTCTGTCTGTGGGGTAGTGGTTTCTGTGTTAGGGGAAGAGGTTTCAGTGTGTGGGTTGGGTATCAGTGTGAGCGGAAGGGGTTTCAGTGCATGTGGAAGAGGTTTCAGTGTGTGCTGAAGGGGTTTCAGCGTGTGGGGAAGGGGGTTCAGCGTGTGGGGAACGGTTTCAGTGTGCGGGGAAGGGTTTTCAGTGTGCGTGAAAGGGGTTTCAGTGTGTGTTGAAGGGGTTTCAGTGTGTCGGGAAGGGGTTTCAGTGTGCGGGCAAAGGGTTACAGTGTATGTGGAAGGGGTTTCAGTGTGTGGGGAAGGGGTTTCAGTGTGTGTGGAAGTGGTTTTAGTGTGTGTGGAAGGGGTATCAGTGTGTGGGGATGGGTTTCAGTGGGTGTTGAAGATGTTTCAGCGTGTGGGGAAGAGGTTTCAGTGTGTGGGGAAGATGTTTCAGTGTGAGTGGAAGAGGTTTCAGTGCCTGGGGAAGGAGTTTCAAGGTGTGGGGAAGAGGTTTCAGTGTGTGGGGAAGAGGCTTCACTGTGTGGGGAAGAGGTTTCAGTGCGTGTGGAAGGGGTTTCAGTGCATGGGGAAGGGGTGTCAGTGTGTGGGGAAGAGGTTTCAGTCTGTGGGGAAGAGCTTTCAGTGTGTGGGAAAGATGTTTCAGTGTGTGTGGAAGAGGTTTCAGTGCGTGGGGAAGGAGTTTCAGTGTGTGGGGAAGAGGTTTCAGTGTGTGGGGAAGGGGTTTCAGTGTGTGGGGAAATGATTTCGGTGTGTAGGGGAGGGGTTTCAGTGTGTGTGGAAGGGGTTGCAGTGTGTGGGGAAGGGGTTGCAGTGTGCGGGGAAAGCGTTGCAGTGTATGTGGAAGGGGTTGCAGGGCGTGGGGATGAGGTTTCAGTGTGTGTGGAAGAGGTCTCAGTGTGTGTGGAAGGTGTTTCAGTGTGTGGGGAAGAGGTTTCAGTGTATGGGGAAGATGTTTCAGTGTGTGGGGAAGAGGTTTCAGTGTGTGGGGATGGGTATCAGTGTGAGCGGAAGGGGTTTCAGTGCATGTGGAAGAGGTTTCAGTGTGTGTGGAAGGGGTTTCAGCGTGTGGGGAAGGGGCTCAGCGTGTGTGGAAGGGTTTCAGCGATCGGGGAAGGGTTTTCAGTGTGCCGGGAAGGGGTTTCAGTGTGTGTTGAAGGGGTTTCAGTGTGTAGGGAAGGGGTTTCAGTGTGCGGGGAAAGGGTTACAGTGTATGTGGAAGGGGTTTCAGCGTGTGGGGAAGGGGTTTCAGTGTGTGGTGAAGAGGTTTCAGTGTGTGGGGAAGAGGTTTCAGTGTGTGGGGAAGAGTTCTCAGTTTGTGTGGAAGAGGTTTCAGTGTGTGGGGAAGGGGTTTCAGTGTGTGGGGAACAGGTTTCAGTGTGTGGGGACGTGGTTTCAGTGTGTGGGGAAGGGTTTCAGAGTGTGGGGAAGTGGTATCAGTGTGTGGGGATGGGTGTCAGTGTGTGGGGAAGGGGTTTGAGTGTGTGGGGAAGAGGTTTTAATGTGTGGGGATGGGTTTCAGTGTGTGGGGATGAGGTTTCAGTGTGTGGGGATGGGTTTCAGTGTGTGGGGATGGGTTTCTGCCTGTGGGGAAGAGGTTTCAGTGTGTGGGGAAGAGGTTTCAGTGTGTGGGGATGGGTTTCAGTGTGTGGGGAAGGGTTTCAGTGTGTGGGGAAGAGGTTTCAGTGAGTGCGGAAGGGGTTTCAGTGTGTGTGGAAGAGGTTTCAGTGTGTGTGAAAGATGTTTCAGTGTGTGGGGAAGGGTTTCAGTGTGTGGGGAAGAGGTTTCAGTGAGTGCGGAAGGGGTTTCAGTGTGTGGGGAAGAGGTTTCAGTGTGTGTGAAAGATGTTTCAGTGTGTGGGGAAGGGGTTTCTGTCTGTGGGGAAGTTGTTTCGGTGTGATGGGAAGAGGTTTCAGTGTGTGGGGAAGGGGTTTCAGTGTGTGTTGAACGGGATTCAGTGTGTGGGGAAAAGGTTTCAGAGTGCGGGAAAGGGGTTTCAGTGTGTGGGGAAGAGGTTTCAGTGTGTGGGGAAGATGTTTCAGAGTGTGGGGAAGAGTACTCAGTGTGTGTGGAAGAGGTGTCAGTGCGTGGGGAAGGGGTTTCAGTGTGTGGGGAAGAGGTTTCAGTGTGTGGGGACGTGGTTTCAGTGTGTGGGAAAGGGGTTTCAGTGTGTGGGGAAGGGGTTTCAGTGTGTGGGGAAGGGGTTTGAGTTCGTGGGGAAGAGGTTTTAATGTGTGGGGATGGGTTTCAGTGTGTGGGGATGATGTTTCAGTGTGTGGGGATGAGGTTTAACTGTGTGGGGAAGGGGTTTCAGTGTGTGGATAAGGGGTTTCAGTGTGTGGGGAAGATGTTTCAGTGTGTGGGGATGGGTTTCTGTGTGTGGGAAAGAGGTTTCAGTGTGTGGGGAAGAGGTTTCAGTTTGCGGGGAAGAGGTTTCAGTGTGTGCGGATGGGTTTCAGTGTGTGGGGAAGGTGTTTCAGTCTGTGGGGATGGGTTTCAGTGTGTGGGGAATGGGTTTCAGTGTGTGTGGTAGAGCTTTCAGTGTGTGGGGAAGAGGTTTCAGTTTGTGGGGATGGGTTTCATTGTGTGGGGAATGGATTCAGTGTGTGGGAATGGGTTTGAGTGTGTGGGGATGGATATCAGTGTGTGCGGAAGGGGTTTCAGTGCATGTGGAAGAGGTTTCAGTGTGTGTGGAAGGGTTTTCAGCGTGTTTGGAAGGGGGTTCAGCGTGTGGGGAAGGGTTTTAGTGTGCGGGGAAGTGGTTTCAGTGTTTGGGGAAGAGGTTTCTGTGTGTGGGGAAGAGGTTTCAGAGTGTGGGGAAGGGGTTTCTGTCTGTGGGGTAGTGGTTTCTGTGTTAGGGGAAGAGGTTTCAGTGTGTGGGTTGGGTATCAGTGTGAGCGGAAGGGGTTTCAGTGCATGTGGAAGAGGTTTCAGTGTGTGCGGAAGGGGTTTCAGCGTGTGGGGAAGGGGGTTCAGCGTGTGGGGAACGGTTTCAGTGTGCGGGGAAGGGTTTTCAGTGTGCGTGAAAGGGGTTTCAGTGTGTGTTGAAGGGGTTTCAGTGTGTCGGGAAGGGGTTTCAGTGTGCGGGCAAAGGGTTACAGTGTATGTGGAAGGGGTTTCAGTGTGTGGGGAAGGGGTTTCAGTGTGTGTGGAAGTGGTTTTAGTGTGTGTGGAAGGGGTATCAGTGTGTGGGGATGGGTTTCAGTGGGTGTTGAAGATGTTTCAGCGTGTGGGGAAGAGGTTTCAGTGTGTGGGGAAGATGTTTCAGTGTGAGTGGAAGAGGTTTCAGTGCCTGGGGAAGGAGTTTCAAGGTGTGGGGAAGAGGTTTCAGTGTGTGGGGAAGAGGCTTCACTGTGTGGGGAAGAGGTTTCAGTGCGTGTGGAAGGGGTTTCAGTGCATGGGGAAGGGGTGTCAGTGTGTGGGGAAGAGGTTTCAGTCTGTGGGGAAGAGCTTTCAGTGTGTGGGAAAGATGTTTCAGTGTGTGTGGAAGAGGTTTCAGTGCGTGGGGAAGGAGTTTCAGTGTGTGGGGAAGAGGTTTCAGTGTGTGGGGAAGGGGTTTCAGTGTGTGGGGAAATGATTTCGGTGTGTAGGGGAGGGGTTTCAGTGTGTGTGGAAGGGGTTGCAGTGTGTGGGGAAGGGGTTGCAGTGTGCGGGGAAAGCGTTGCAGTGTATGTGGAAGGGGTTGCAGGGCGTGGGGATGAGGTTTCAGTGTGTGTGGAAGAGGTCTCAGTGTGTGTGGAAGGTGTTTCAGTGTGTGGGGAAGAGGTTTCAGTGTATGGGGAAGATGTTTCAGTGTGTGGGGAAGAGGTTTCAGTGTGTGGGGATGGGTATCAGTGTGAGCGGAAGGGGTTTCAGTGCATGTGGAAGAGGTTTCAGTGTGTGTGGAAGGGGTTTCAGCGTGTGGGGAAGGGGCTCAGCGTGTGTGGAAGGGTTTCAGCGATCGGGGAAGGGTTTTCAGTGTGCCGGGAAGGGGTTTCAGTGTGTGTTGAAGGGGTTTCAGTGTGTAGGGAAGGGGTTTCAGTGTGCGGGGAAAGGGTTACAGTGTATGTGGAAGGGGTTTCAGCGTGTGGGGAAGGGGTTTCAGTGTGTGGTGAAGAGGTTTCAGTGTGTGGGGAAGAGGTTTCAGTGTGTGGGGAAGAGTTCTCAGTTTGTGTGGAAGAGGTTTCAGTGTGTGGGGAAGGGGTTTCAGTGTGTGGGGAACAGGTTTCAGTGTGTGGGGACGTGGTTTCAGTGTGTGGGGAAGGGTTTCAGAGTGTGGGGAAGTGGTATCAGTGTGTGGGGATGGGTTTCAGTGTGTGGGGAAGGGGTTTGAGTGTGTGGGGAAGAGGTTTTAATGTGTGGGGATGGGTTTCAGTGTGTGGGGATGAGGTTTCAGTGTGTGGGGATGGGTTTCAGTGTGTGGGGATGGGTTTCTGCCTGTGGGGAAGAGGTTTCAGTGTGTGGGGAAGAGGTTTCAGTGTGTGGGGATGGGTTTCAGTGTGTGGGGAAGGGTTTCAGTGTGTGGGGAAGAGGTTTCAGTGAGAGCGGAATGGGTTTCAGTGTGTGTGGAAGAGGTTTAAGTGTGTGTGCAAGGGGTTTCGGAGTGTGGATAAGGGGTTTCATTGTGTGGGAATTGGTTTCAGTGTGTGGGGAAGAGGTTTTAGTGAGTGGGGAAGAGGTTTTAGTGTGTGGGGAAGTGGTTTCAGTCTGTGGGGAAGGGTTTTCAGTGTGTGGGGAAGAGGTTTCAGTGTGTGGGGATGGGTTTCAGTGTGTGGGGAAGGGTTTCAGTGTGTGGGGAAGAGGTTTCAGTGAGTGCGGAAGGGGTTTCAGTGTGTGTGGAAGAGGTTTAAGTGTGTGTGCAAGGGGTTTCGGTGTGTGTGGAAGGGGTTTCATTGTGTGCGGACGTGGTTTCAGTGTGTAGGGAAGAGGTTTCAGTGTGTGGGGAAGAGGTTTCAGTGTGTGGGGATGGGTTTCAGTGTGAGTGAAAGATGTTTCAGTGTGTGGGGACGAGGTTTCAGTGTTTGGAGAAGGGATTCAGTGTGTGTGGAGGGGGTTTCAGTATGTGGGGAAGGGGCTTCAGTGTGAGTGGAAGGGGTTTCAGCGTGTGTGGAAGGGGTTTCAGTGTGTGGGTATGGGTTTCAGTGGGTGTTGAAGATGTTTCAGCGTGTGGGGAAGAGGTTTCAGTGTGTGGGGAAGATGTTTCAGTGTGAGTGGAAGACTTTTCAGTGCGAGGGGAAGGAGTTTCAAGGTTTGGGGAAGAGGTTTCAGTGTGTGGGGAAGAGGCTTCAGTGTGTGGGGAAGAGGTTTCAGTGTGTGTGGAAGGGGTTTCAGTGCATGCGGAAGGGGTTTCAGTGTGTGGGGAAGAGGTTTCAGTGTGTGTGGAAGGGTTTCAGTCTGTGGGGAAGAGCTTTCAGTGTGTGGGAAAAATGTTTCAGTGTGTGTGGAAGAGGTTTCAGTGCGTGGGGAAGGAGTTTCAGTGTGTGGGGAAGAGGTTTCAGTGTGTGGGGAAGGGGTTTCCGTGTGTGGGGAAATGTTTTCGGTGTGTAGGGGAGGGGTTTAAGTCTGTGTGGAAGGGTTTGCAGTGTGTGGGGAAGGGGTTGCAGTGTGCGGGGAAAGCGTTGCAGTGTATGTGGAAGGGGTTGCAGGGCGTGGGGAAGAGGTTTCATTGTATGTGGAAGAGGTCTCAGTGTGAGTGGAAGGGGTTTCAGTGTGTGGGGATGGGTTTCAGTGGGTGTGGAAGAAGTTTCAGCGTGTGGGGAAGAGGTTTCAGTGTGTGGGGAAGATGTTTCAGTGTGTGGGGAAGAGGTTTCAGTGTGTGGGGATGGGTATCAGTGTGAGCGGAAGGGGTTTCAGTGCATGTGGAAGAGGTTTCAGTGTGTGTGCAAGGGGTTTCAGCGTGTGGGGAAGGGGGCTCAGCGTGTTTGGAAGGGTTTCAGCGATCGGGGAAGGGTTTTCAGTGTGCGTGGAAGGTTTTTCAATGTGTGTTGAAGTGGTTTCAGTGTGTGGGGAAGGGGTTTCAGTGTGTGTGGTAGAGCTTTCAGTGTGTGGGGAAGAGGTTTCAGTTTGTGGGGATGGGTTTCATTGTGTGGGGAATGGATTCAGTGTGTGGGAATGGGTTTGAGTGTGTGGGGATGGATATCAGTGTGTGCGGATGGGTTTCAGTGCGTGGGGAAGGTGTTTCCGTCTGTGGGGATGGGTTTCAGTGTGTGGGGAATGGGTTTCAGTGTATGTGGTAGAGCTTTCAGTGTGTGGGGAAGAGGTTTCAGTTTGTGGGGATGGGTTTCATTGTGTGGGGAATGGATTCATTGTGTGGGAATGGGTTTGAGTGTGTGGGGATGGATATCAGTGTGTGCGGAAGGGGTTTCAGTGCATGTGGAAGAGGTTTCAGTGTGTGTGGAAGGGTTTTCAGCGTGTTTGCAAGGGGATTCAGCGTGTGGTGATGGGTTTTAGTGTGCGGGGAAGTGTTTTCAGTGTGTGGAGAAGGGTTTTCAGTGTGTGTGGAAGGGGTGTCAGTGTGTGCGGAAGGGGTTTCAATGTGCGGGGAAGGGGCTACAGTGTATGTGGAAGCGGTTTCAGTGTGTGTGGAAGTTGTTTCAGTGTGTGGGGATGGCTTTCAGTGGGTGTGGAAGAAGTTTCATCGTGTGGGGAAGACGTTTCAGTTTGTGGGGAAGATGTTTCAGTGTGTGTGGAAGAGGTTTCAGTGCGTGGGGAAGGAGTTTCAGTGTGTGGGGAAGAGGATTCAGTGTGTGGGGAAGAGGTTTCAGTTCGTGGGGAAGTGGTTTCAGTGTGTGGGGAAGAGGTTTCAGTCTGTGGGGAAGAGCCTTCAGTGTGTGGGGGAGTGGTTTCAGTGTGTGTGGAAGGGGTTGCAGTCTGTGGGGAAGGGGTTGCAGTGTGCGGGGAAAGCGTTGCAGTGCATGTGGAAGGGGTTTCAGTGCGTGGGGAAGGGGTTTCAGTTTGTGTGGAAGAGGTTTCAGTGTGTGTGGAAGGGGTTTCAGTGTGTGGGGATGGGTTTCAGTGGGTGTGGAAGAAGTTTCAGCGTGTGGGGAAGAGGTTTCAGTGTGTGGGGAAGATGTTTCAGTGTGTGTGAAAGAGGTTTCAGTGCGTGGGGAAGGAGTTTCAGTGTGTGGGGAAGAGGTTTCAGTGTGTGGGGAAGGGGTTTCAGTGTGTGGGGAAATGATTTCGGTGTGTGGGGAAGGGGTTTCAGTGTGTGGGGAAGTGGTTTCAGTGTGTGGGGAAGAGGTTTCAGTGTGTGGGGAAGAGGTTTCAGAGTGTGGGGAAGGGGTTTCTGTCTGTGGGGTAGTGGTTTCAGTGTTAGGGGAAGAGGTTTCAGTGTGTGCTGATGGGTTTCAGTGTGTGGGGAATGTGTTTCAGTCTGTGCGGATGGGTTTCGGTGTGTGGGGAATGGGTTTCAGTATGTGTGGTAGAGCTTTCAGTGTGTGGGGAAGAGGTTTCAGTTTGTGGGGATGGGTTTCATTGTGTGGGGAATGGATTCAGTGTGTGGGAATGGGTTTGAGTGTGTGGGGAATGGTATCAGTGTGTGCGGAAGGGGTTTCAGTGTGTGTGGAAGGGTTTTCAGCGTGTTTGCAAGGGGGTTCAGCGTGTGGGGAAGGGTTTTAGTGTGCGGGGAAGGGTTTTCAGTGTGTGGGGAAGGGTTTTCAGTGTGTGTGGAAGGGGTGTCAGTGTGTGGGGAAGGGGTTTCAATGTGCGGGGAAGGGGCTACATTGTATGTGGAAGCGGTTTCAGTGTGTGTGGAAGTTGTTTCAGAGTGTGGGGATGGCTTCCAGTGGGTGTGGAAGAAGTTTCATCGTGTGGGGAAGACGTTTCAGTGTGTGGGGAAGAGGTTTCAGTGCGTGGGGAAGGAGTTTCAGTGTGTGGGGAAGAGGATTCAGTGTGTGGGGAAGAGGTTTCAGTGTGTGGGGAAGAGGTTTCAGTGTGTGTGGAAGGGGTTTCAGTTCGTGGGGAAGTGGTTTCAGTGTGTGGGGAAGAGGTTTCAGTCTGTCGGGAAGAGCCTTCAGTGTGTGGGGGAGTGGTTTCAGTGTGTGTGGAAGGGGTTGCAGTCTGTGGGGAAGGGGTTGCAGTGTGCGGGGAAAGCTTTGCAGTGCATGTGGAAGGGGTTTCAGTGCGTGGGGAAGGGGTTTCAGTTTGTGTGGAAGAGGTTTCAGTGTGTGTGGAAGGGGTTTCAGTGTGTGGGGATGGGTTTCAGTGGGTGTGGAAGAAGTTTCAGCGTGTGGGGAAGAGGTTTCAGTGTGTGGGGAAGATGTTTCAGTGTGTGTGGAAGAGGTTTCAGTGCGTGGGGAAGGTGTTTCAGTGCGTGGGGAAGAGGTTTCAGTGTGTGGGGAAGGGGTTTCAGTGTGTGGGGAAATGATTTCGGTGTGTGGGGAAGGGGTTTCAGTGTGTGGGGAAGTGGTTTCAGTGTGTGGGGAAGAGGGTTCAGTGTGTGGGGAAGAGGTTTCAGAGTGTGGGGAAGGGGTTTCTGTCTGTGGGGTATTGGTTTCAGTGTTAGGGGAAGAGGTTTCAGTGTGTGGGTTGGGTATCAGTGTGAGCGGAAGGGGTTTCAGTGCATGTGGAAGAGGTTTCAGTGTGTGCGGAAGGGGTTTCAGCGTGTGGGGAAGGGGGTTCAGCGTGTGGGGAAGGGTTTCAGTGTGCGGGGAAGGGTTTTCAGTGTGCGTGAAAGGGGTTTCAGTGTGTGTTGAAGGGGTTTCAGTGTGTCGGGAAGGGGATTCAGTGTGCGGGGAAAGCGTTGCAGTGCATGTGGAAGGGGTTTCAGTGCGTGGGGAAGGGGTTTCAGTTTGTGTGGAAGAGGTTTCAGTGTGTGTGGAAGGGGTTTCAGTGTGTGGGGATGGGTTTCAGTGGGTGTGGAAGAAGTTTCAGCGTGTGGGGAAGAGGTTTCAGTGTGTGGGGAAGATGTTTCAGTGTGTGTGAAAGAGGTTTCAGTGCGTGGGGAAGGAGTTTCAGTGTGTGGGGAAGAGGTTTCAGTGTGTGGGGAAGGGGTTTCAGTGTGTGGGGAAATGATTTCGGTGTGTGGGGAAGGGGTTTCAGTGTGTGGGGAAGTGGTTTCAGTGTGTGGGGAAGAGGTTTCAGTGTGTGGGGAAGAGGTTTCAGAGTGTGGGGAAGGGGTTTCTGTCTGTGGGGTAGTGGTTTCAGTGTTAGGGGAAGAGGTTTCAGTGTGTGCTGATGGGTTTCAGTGTGTGGGGAATGTGTTTCAGTCTGTGCGGATGGGTTTCGGTGTGTGGGGAATGGGTTTCAGTATGTGTGGTAGAGCTTTCAGTGTGTGGGGAAGAGGTTTCAGTTTGTGGGGATGGGTTTCATTGTGTGGGGAATGGATTCAGTGTGTGGGAATGGGTTTGAGTGTGTGGGGAATGGTATCAGTGTGTGCGGAAGGGGTTTCAGTGTGTGTGGAAGGGTTTTCAGCGTGTTTGCAAGGGGGTTCAGCGTGTGGGGAAGGGTTTTAGTGTGCGGGGAAGGGTTTTCAGTGTGTGGGGAAGGGTTTTCAGTGTGTGTGGAAGGGGTGTCAGTGTGTGGGGAAGGGGTTTCAATGTGCGGGGAAGGGGCTACATTGTATGTGGAAGCGGTTTCAGTGTGTGTGGAAGTTGTTTCAGAGTGTGGGGATGGCTTCCAGTGGGTGTGGAAGAAGTTTCATCGTGTGGGGAAGACGTTTCAGTGTGTGGGGAAGAGGTTTCAGTGCGTGGGGAAGGAGTTTCAGTGTGTGGGGAAGAGGATTCAGTGTGTGGGGAAGAGGTTTCAGTGTGTGGGGAAGAGGTTTCAGTGTGTGTGGAAGGGGTTTCAGTTCGTGGGGAAGTGGTTTCAGTGTGTGGGGAAGAGGTTTCAGTCTGTCGGGAAGAGCCTTCAGTGTGTGGGGGAGTGGTTTCAGTGTGTGTGGAAGGGGTTGCAGTCTGTGGGGAAGGGGTTGCAGTGTGCGGGGAAAGCTTTGCAGTGCATGTGGAAGGGGTTTCAGTGCGTGGGGAAGGGGTTTCAGTTTGTGTGGAAGAGGTTTCAGTGTGTGTGGAAGGGGTTTCAGTGTGTGGGGATGGGTTTCAGTGGGTGTGGAAGAAGTTTCAGCGTGTGGGGAAGAGGTTTCAGTGTGTGGGGAAGATGTTTCAGTGTGTGTGGAAGAGGTTTCAGTGCGTGGGGAAGGTGTTTCAGTGCGTGGGGAAGAGGTTTCAGTGTGTGGGGAAGGGGTTTCAGTGTGTGGGGAAATGATTTCGGTGTGTGGGGAAGGGGTTTCAGTGTGTGGGGAAGTGGTTTCAGTGTGTGGGGAAGAGGGTTCAGTGTGTGGGGAAGAGGTTTCAGAGTGTGGGGAAGGGGTTTCTGTCTGTGGGGTATTGGTTTCAGTGTTAGGGGAAGAGGTTTCAGTGTGTGGGTTGGGTATCAGTGTGAGCGGAAGGGGTTTCAGTGCATGTGGAAGAGGTTTCAGTGTGTGCGGAAGGGGTTTCAGCGTGTGGGGAAGGGGGTTCAGCGTGTGGGGAAGGGTTTCAGTGTGCGGGGAAGGGTTTTCAGTGTGCGTGAAAGGGGTTTCAGTGTGTGTTGAAGGGGTTTCAGTGTGTCGGGAAGGGGATTCAGTGTGCGGGCAAAGGGTTACAGTGTATGTGGAAGGGGTTTCAGTGTGTGGGGAAGGGGTTTCAGTGTGTGTGGAAGTGGTTTTAGTGTGTGTGGAAGGGGTATCAGTGTGTGGGGATGGGTTTCAGTGGGTGTTGAAGATGTTTCAGCGTGTGGGGAAGAGATTTCAATGTGTGGGGAAGATGTTTCAGTGTGAGTGGAAGAGGTTTCAGTGCTTGGGGAAGGAGTTTCAAGGTGTGGGGAAGAGGTTTCAGTGTGTGGGGAAGAGGCTTCAATGTGTGGGGAAGAGGTTTCAGTGCGTGTGGAAGGGGTTTCAGTGCATGGGGAAGGGGTTTCAGTGTGTGGGGAAGAGGTTTCAGTGTGTGGGGAAGGGTTTCAGTCTGTGGGGAAGAGCTTTCAGTGTGTGGGAAAGATGTTTCAGTGTGTGTGGAAGAGGTTTCAGTGCGTGGGGAAGGAGTTTCAGTGTGTGGGGAAGAGGTTTCAGTGTGTGGGGAAGGGGTTTCAGTGTGTGGGGAAATGATTTCGGTGTGTAGGGGAGGGGTTTCAGTGTGTGTGGAAGGGGTTGCAGTGTGTGGGGAAGGGGTTGCAGTGTGCGGGGAAAGCGTTGCAGTGTATGTGGAAGGGGTTGCAGGGCGTGGGGATGAGGTTTCAGTGTGTGTGGAAGAGGTCTCAGTGTGTGTGGAAGGTGTTTCAGTGTGTGGGGAAGAGGTTTCAGTGTGTGGGGAAGATGTTTCAGTGTGTGGCGAAGAGGTTTCAGTGTGTGGGGATGGGTATCAGTGTGAGCGGAAGGGGTTTCAGTGCATGTGGAAGAGGTTTCAGTGTGTGTGGAAGGGGTTTCAGCGTGTGGGGAAGGGGCTCAGCGTGTGTGGAAGGGTTTCAGCGATCGGGGAAGGGTTTTCAGTGTGCGGGGAAGGGGTTTCAGTGTGTGTTGAAGGGGTTTCAGTGTGTAGGGAAGGGGTTTCAGTGTGCGCGGAAAGGGTTACAGTGTATGTGGAAGGGGTTTCAGCGTGTGGGGAAGGGGTTTCAGTGTGTGGTGAAGAGGTTTCAGTGTGTGGGGAAGAGGTTTCAGTGTGTGGGGAAGAGTTCTCAGTTTGTGTGGAAGAGGTTTCAGTGCGTGGGGAAGGGGTTTCAGTGTGTGGGGAACAGGTTTCAGTGTGTGGGGACGTGGTTTCAGTGTGTGGGGAAGGGTTTCAGAGTGTGGGGAAGTGGTATCAGTGTGTGGGGATGGGTTTCAGTGTGTGGGGAAGGGGTTTGAGTTTGTGGGGAAGAGGTTTTAATGTGTGGGGATGGGTTTCAGTGTGTGGGGATGAGGTTTCAGTGTGTGGGGATGGGTTTCAGTGTGTGGGGATGGGTTTCTGCCTGTGGGGAAGAGGTTTCAGTGTGTGGGGAAGAGGTTTCAGTGTGTGGGGAAGGGGTTTCAGTGTGTGGATAAGGGGTTTCAGTGTGTGGGGAATAGTTTTCAGTGTGTGGGGAAGAGGTTTTAGTGAGTGGGGAAGAGGTTTTAGTGTGTGGGGAAGTTGTTTCAGTCTGTGGGGAAGGGTTTTCAGTGTGTGGGGAAGAGGTTTCAGTGTGTGGGGATGGGCTTCAGTGTGTGGGGAAGGGTTTCAGTGTGTGGGGAAGAGGTTTCAGTGAGTGCGGAAGGGGTTTCAGTGTGTGTGGAAGAGGTTTAAGTGTGTGTGCAAGGGGTTTCGGTGTGTGTGGAAGGGGTTTCATTGTGTGCGGACGTGGTTTCAGTGTGTAGGGAAGAGGTTTCAGTGTGTGGGGAAGAGGTTTCAGTGTGTGGGGATGGGTTTCAGTGTGAGTGAAAGATGTTGCAGTGTGTGGGGACGAGGTTTCAGTGTTTGGAGAAGGGATTCAGTGTGTGTGGAGGGGGTTTCAGTATGTGGGGAAGGGGCTTCAGTGTGAGTGGAAGGGGTTTCAGCGTGTGTGGAAGGGGTTTCAGTGTGTGGGGATGGGTTTCAGTGGGTGTTGAAGATGTTTCAGCGTGTGGGGAAGAGGTTTCAGTGTGTGGGGAAGATGTTTCAGTGTGAGTGGAAGACTTTTCAGTGCGAGGGGAAGGAGTTTCAAGGTGTGGGGAAGAGGTTTCAGTGTGTGGGGAAGAGGCTTCAGTGTGTGGGGAAGAGGTTTCAGTGTGTGTGGAAGGGGTTTCAGTGCATGCGGAAGGGGTTTCAGTGTGTGGGGAAGAGGTTTCAGTGTGTGTGGAAGGGTTTCAGTCTGTGGGGAAGAGCTTTCAGTGTGTGGGAAAAATGTTTCAGTGTGTGTGGAAGAGGTTTCAGTGCGTGGGGAAGGAGTTTCAGTGTGTGGGGAAGAGGTTTCAGTGTGTGGGGAAGGGGTTTCCGTGTGTGGGGAAATGTTTTCGGTGTGTAGGGGAGGGGTTTAAGTCTGGGTGGAAGGGTTTGCAGTGTGTGGGGAAGGGGTTGCAGTGTGCGGGGAAAGCGTTGCAGTGTATGTGGAAGGGGTTGCAGGGCGTGGGGAAGAGGTTTCATTGTATGTGGAAGAGGTCTCAGTGTGAGTGGAAGGGGTTTCAGTGTGTGGGGATGGGGTTTCAGTGCATGCGGAAGGGGTTTCAGTGTGTGGGGAAGAGGTTTCAGTGTGTGTGGAAGGGTTTCAGTCTGTGGGGAAGAGCTTTCAGTGTGTGGGAAAAATGTTTCAGTGTGTGTGGAAGAGGTTTCAGTGCGTGGGGAAGGAGTTTCAGTGTGTGGGGAAGAGGTTTCAGTGTGTGGGGAAGGGGTTTCCGTGTGTGGGGAAATGTTTTCGGTGTGTAGGGGAGGGGTTTAAGTCTGTGTGGAAGGGTTTGCAGTGTGTGGGGAAGGGGTTGCAGTGTGCGGGGAAAGCGTTGCAGTGTATGTGGAAGGGGTTGCAGGGCGTGGGGAAGAGGTTTATTGTATGTGGAAGAGGTCTCAGTGTGAGTGGAAGGGGTTTCAGTGTGTGGGGATGGGTTTCAGTGGGTGTGGAAGAAGTTTCAGCGTGTGGGGAAGAGGTTTCAGTGTGTGGGGAAGATGTTTCAGTGTGTGGGGAAGAGGTTTCAGTGTGTGGGGATGGGTATCAGTGTGAGCGGAAGGGGTTTCAGTGCATGTGGAAGAGGTTTCAGTGTGTGCGGAAGGGGTTTCAATGTGCGGGGAAGGGGCTACAGTGTATGTGGAAGCGGTTTCAGTGTGTGTGGAAGAAGTTTCAGTGCGTGGGGAAGGAGTTTCAGTGTGTGGGGAAGAGGATTCAGTGTGTGGGGAAGAGGTTTCAGTTCGTGGGGAAGTGGTTTCAGTGTGTGGGGAAGAGGTTTCAGTCTGTGGGGAAGAGCCTTCAGTGTGTGGGGGAGTGGTTTCAGTGTGTGTGGAAGGGGTTGCAGTCTGTGGGGAAGGGGTTGCAGTGTGCGGGGAAAGCGTTGCAGTGCATGTGGAAGGAGTTTCAGTGCGTGGGGAAGGGGTTTCAGTTTGTGTGGAAGAGGTTTCAGTGTGTGTGGAAGGGGTTTCAGTGTGTGGGGATGGTTTTCAGTGGGTGTGGAAGAAGTTTCAGCGTGTGGGGAAGAGGTTTCAGTGTGTGGGGAAGATGTTTCAGTGTGTGTGAAAGAGGTTTCAGTGCGTGGGGAAGGAGTTTCAGTGTGTGGGGAAGAGGTTTCAGTGTGTGGGGAAGGGGTTTCAGTGTGTGGGGAAATGATTTCGGTGTGTGGGGAAGGGGTTTCAGTGTGTGGGGAAGTGGTTTCAGTGTGTGGGGAAGAGGTTTCAGTGTGTGGGGAAGAGGTTTCAGAGTGTGGGGAAGGGGTTTCTGTCTGTGGGGTAGTGGTTTCAGTGTTAGGGGAAGAGATTTCAGTGTGTGCTGATGGGTTTCAGTGTGTGGGGAATGTGTTTCAGTCTGTGCGGATGGGTTTCGGTGTGTGGGGAATGGGTTTCAGTATGTGTGGTAGAGCTTTCAGTGTGTGGGGAAGAGGTTTCAGTTTGTGGGGATGGGTTTCATTGTGTGGGGAATGGATTCAGTGTGTGGGAATGGGTTTGAGTGTGTGGGGATGGGTATCAGTGTGTGCGGAAGGGGTTTCAGTGTGTGTGGAAGGGTTTTCAGCGTGTTTGCAAGGGGGTTCAGCGTGTGGGGAAGGGTTTTAGTGTGCGGGGAAGGGTTTTCAGTGTGTGGGGAAGGGTTTTCAGTGTGTGTGGAAGGGGTGTCAGTGTGTGGGGAAGGGGTTTCAATGTGCGGGGAAGGGGCTACAGTGTATGTGGAAGCGGTTTCAGTGTGTGTGGAAGTTGTTTCAGAGTGTGGGGATGGCTTCCAGTGGGTGTGGAAGAAGTTTCATCGTGTGGGGAAGACGTTTCAGTGTGTGGGGAAGAGGTTTCAGTGCGTGGGGAAGGAGTTTCAGTGTGTGGGGAAGAGGATTCAGTGTGTGGGGAAGAGGTTTCAGTGTGTGGGGAAGAGGTTTCAGTGTGTGTGGAAGGGGTTTCAGTTCGTGGGGAAGTGGTTTCAGTGTGTGGGGAAGAGGTTTCAGTCTGTCGGGAAGAGCCTTCAGTGTGTGGGGGAGTGGTTTCAGTGTGTGTGGAAGGGGTTGCAGTCTGTGGGGAAGGGGTTGCAGTGTGCGTGGAAAGCGTTGCAGTGCATGTGGAAGGGGTTTCAGTGCGTGGGGAAGGGGTTTCAGTTTGTGTGGAAGAGGTTTCAGTGTGTGTGGAAGGGGTTTCAGTGTGTGGGGATGGGTTTCAGTGGGTGTGGAAGAAGTTTCAGCGTGTGGGGAAGAGGTTTCAGTGTGTGGGGAAGATGTTTCAGTGTGTGTGGAAGAGGTTTCAGTGCGTGGGGAAGGAGTTTCAGTGTGTGGGGAAGAGGTTTCAGTGTGTGGGGAAGGGGTTTCAGTGTGTGGGGAAATGATTTCGGTGTGTGGGGAAGGGGTTTCAGTGTGTGGGGAAGTGGTTTCAGTGAGTGGGGAAGAGGGTTCAGTGTGTGGGGAAGAGGTTTCAGAGTGTGGGGAAGGGGTTTCTGTCTGTGGGGTATTGGTTTCAGTGTTAGGGGAAGAGGTTTCAGTGTGTGGGTTGGGTATCAGTGTGAGCGGAAGGGGTTTCAGTGCATGTGGAAGAGGTTTCAGTGTGTGCGGAAGGGGTTTCAGCGTGTGTGGAAGGGGGTTCAGCGTGTGGGGAAGGGTTTCAGTGTGCGGGGAAGGGTTTTCAGTGTGCGTGAAAGGGGTTTCAGTGTGTGTTGAAGGGGTTTCAGTGTGTCGGGAAGGGGTTTCAGTGTGCGGGCAAAGGGTTACAGTGTATGTGGAAGGGGTTTCAGTGTGTGGGGAAGGGGTTTCAGTGTGTGTGGAAGTGGTTTTAGTGTGTGTGGAAGGGGTATCAGTGTGTGGGGATGGGTTTCAGTGGGTGTTGAAGATGTTTCAGCGTGTGGGGAAGAGATTTCAGTGTGTGGGGAAGATGTTTCAGTGTGAGTGGAAGAGGTTTCAGTGCTTGGGGAAGGAGTTTCAAGGTGTGGGGAAGAGGTTTCAGTGTGTGGGGAAGAGGCTTCAATGTGTGGGGAAGAGGTTTCAGTGCGTGTGGAAGGGGTTTCAGTGCATGGGGAAGGGGTTTCAGTGTGTGGGGAAGAGGTTTCAGTGTGTGGGGAAGGGTTTCAGTCTGTGGGGAAGAGCTTTCAGTGTGTGGGAAAGATGTTTCAGTGTTTGTGGAAGAGGTTTCAGTGCGTGGGGAAGGAGTTTCAGTGTGTGGGGAAGAGGTTTCAGTGTGTGGGGAAGGGGTTTCAGTGTGTGGGGAAATGATTTTGGTGTGTAGGGGAGGGGTTTCAGTGTGTGTGGAAGGGGTTGCAGTGTGTGGGGAAGGGGTTGCAGTGTGCGGGGAAAGCGTTGCAGTGTATGTGGAAGGGGTTGCAGGGCGTGGGGATGAGGTTTCAGTGTGTGTGGAAGAGGTCTCAGTGTGTGTGGAAGGTGTTTCAGTGTGTGGGGAAGAGGTTTCAGTGTGTGGGGAAGATGTTTCAGTGTGTGGCGAAGAGGTTTCAGTGTGTGGGGATGGGTATCAGTGTGAGCGGAAGGGGTTTCAGTGCATGTGGAAGAGGTTTCAGTGTGCGTGGAAGGGGTTTCAGCGTGTGGGGAAGGGGCTCAGCGTGTGTGGAAGGGTTTCAGCGATCGGGGAAGGGTTTTCAGTGTGCGGGGAAGGGGTTTCAGTGTGTGTTGAAGGGGTTTCAGTGTGTAGGGAAGGGGTTTCAGTGTGCGCGGAAAGGGTTACAGTGTATGTGGAAGGGGTTTCAGCGTGTGGGGAAGGGGTTTCAGTGTGTGGTGAAGAGGTTTCAGTGTGTGGGGAAGAGGTTTCAGTGTGTGGGGAAGAGTTCTCAGCTTGTGTGGAAGAGGTTTCAGTGCGTGGGGAAGGGGTTTCAGTGTGTGGGGAACAGGTTTCAGTGTGTGGGGACGTGGTTTCAGTGTGTGGGGAAGGGTTTCAGAGTGTGGGGAAGTGGTATCAGTGTGTGGGGATGGGTTTCAGTGTGTGGGGAAGGGGTTTGAGTGTGTGGGGAAGAGGTTTTAATGTGTGGGGATGGGTTTCAGTGTGTGGGGATGAGGTTTCAGTGTGTGGGGATGGGTTTCAGTGTGTGGGGATGGGTTTCAGCCTGTGGGGAAGAGGTTTCAGTGTGTGGGGAAGAGGTTTCAGTGTGTGGGGAAGGGGTTTCAGTGTGTGGATAAGGGGTTTCAGTGTGTGGGGAATAGGTTTCAGTGTGTGGGGAAGAGGTTTTAGTGAGTGGGGAAGAGGTTTTAGTGTGTGGGGAAGTGGTTTCAGTCTGTGGGGAAGGGTTTTCAGTGTGTGGGGAAGAGGTTTCAGTGTGTGGGGATGGGTTTCAGTGTGTGGGGAAGGGTTTCAGTGTGTGGGGAAGAGGTTTCAGTGAGTGCGGAAGGGGTTTCAGTGTGTGTGGAAGAGGTTTAAGTGTTTGTGCAAGGGGTTTCGGTGTGTGGGGAAGAGGGTTCAGTGTGTGGGGAAGAGGTTTCAGAGTGTGGGGAAGGGGTTTCTGTCTGTGGGGTATTGGTTTCAGTGTTAGGGGAAGAGGTTTCAGTGTGTGGGTTGGGTATCAGTGTGAGCGGAAGGGGTTTCAGTGCATGTGGAAGAGGTTTCAGTGTGTGCGGAAGGGGTTTCAGCGTGTGGGGAAGGGGGTTCAGCGTGTGGGGAAGGGTTTCAGTGTGCGGGGAAGGGTTTTCAGTGTGCGTGAAAGGGGTTTCAGTGTGTGTTGAAGGGGTTTCAGTGTGTCGGGAAGGGGTTTCAGTGTGCGGGCAAAGGGTTACAGTGTATGTGGAAGGGGTTTCAGTGTGTGGGGAAGGGGTTTCAGTGTGTGTGGAAGTGGTTTTAGTGTGTGTGGAAGGGGTATCAGTGTGTGGGGATGGGTTTCAGTGGGTGTTGAAGATGTTTCAGCGTGTGGGGAAGAGATTTCAGTGTGTGGGGAAGATGTTTCAGTGTGAGTGGAAGAGGTTTCAGTGCTTGGGGAAGGAGTTTCAAGGTGTGGGGAAGAGGTTTCAGTGTGTGGGGAAGAGGCTTCAATGTGTGGGGAAGAGGTTTCAGTGCGTGTGGAAGGGGTTTCAGTGCATGGGGAAGGGGTTTCAGTGTGTGGGGAAGAGGTTTCAGTGTGTGGGGAAGGGTTTCAGTCTGTGGGGAAGAGCTTTCAGTGTGTGGGAAAGATGTTTCAGTGTGTGTGGAAGAGGTTTCAGTGCGTGGGGAAGGAGTTTCAGTGTGTGGGGAAGAGGTTTCAGTGTGTGGGGAAGGGGTTTCAGTGTGTGGGGAAATGATTTTGGTGTGTAGGGGAGGGGTTTCAGTGTGTGTGGAAGGGGTTGCAGTGTGTGGGGAAGGGGTTGCAGTGTGCGGGGAAAGCGTTGCAGTGTATGTGGAAGGGGTTGCAGGGCGTGGGGATGAGGTTTCAGTGTGTGTGGAAGAGGTCTCAGTGTGTGTGGAAGGTGTTTCAGTGTGTGGGGAAGAGGTTTCAGTGTGTGGGGAAGATGTTTCAGTGTGTGGCGAAGAGGTTTCAGTGTGTGGGGATGGGTATCAGTGTGAGCGGAAGGGGTTTCAGTGCATGTGGAAGAGGTTTCAGTGTGCGTGGAAGGGGTTTCAGCGTGTGGGGAAGGGGCTCAGCGTGTGTGGAAGGGTTTCAGCGATCGGGGAAGGGTTTTCAGTGTGCGGGGAAGGGGTTTCAGTGTGTGTTGAAGGGGTTTCAGTGTGTAGGGAAGGGGTTTCAGTGTGCGCGGAAAGGGTTACAGTGTATGTGGAAGGGGTTTCAGCGTGTGGGGAAGGAGTTTCAGTGTGTGGTGAAGAGGTTTCAGTGTGTGGGGAAGAGGTTTCAGTGTGTGGGGAAGAGTTCTCAGTTTGTGTGGAAGAGGTTTCAGTGCGTGGGGAAGGGGTTTCAGTGTGTGGGGAACAGGTTTCAGTGTGTGGGGACGTGGTTTCAGTGTGTGGGGAAGGGTTTCAGAGTGTGGGGAAGTGGTATCAGTGTGTGGGGATGGGTTTCAGTGTGTGGGGAAGGGGTTTGAGTGTGTGGGGAAGAGGTTTTAATGTGTGGGGATGGGTTTCAGTGTGTGGGGATGAGGTTTCAGTGTGTGGGGATGGGTTTCAGTGTGTGGGGATGGGTTTCTGCCTGTGGGGAAGAGGTTTCAGTGTGTGGGGAAGAGGTTTCAGTGTGTGGGGAAGGGGTTTCAGTGTGTGGATAAGGGGTTTCAGTGTGTGGGGAATTGGTTTCAGTGTGTGGGGAAGAGGTTTTAGTGAGTGGGGAAGAGGTTTTAGTGTGTGGGGAAGTGGTTTCAGTCTGTGGGGAAGGGTTTTCAGTGTGTGGGGAAGAGGTTTCAGTGTGTGGGGATGGGTTTCAGTGTGTGGGGAAGGGTTTCAGTGTGTGGGGAAGAGGTTTCAGTGAGTGCGGAAGGGGTTTCAGTGTGTGTGGAAGAGGTTTAAGTGTTTGTGCAAGGGGTTTCGGTGTGTGTGGAAGGGGTTTCATTGTGTGCGGACGTGGTTTCAGTGTGTAGGGAAGAGGTTTCAGTGTGTGGGGAAGAGGTTTCAGTGTGTGGGGATGGGTTTCAGTGTGAGTGAAAGATGTTTCAGTGTGTGGGGACGAGGTTTCAGTGTTTGGAGAAGGGATTCAGTGTGTGTGCAGGGGGTTTCAGTATGTGGGGAAGGGGCTTCAGTGTGAGTGGAAGGGGTTTCAGCGTGTGTGGAAGGGGTTTCAGTGTGTGGTGATGGGTTTCAGTGGGTGTTGAAGATGTTTCAGCGTGTGGGGAAGAGGTTTCAGTGTGTGGGGAAGATGTTTCAGTGTGAGTGGAAGACGTTTCAGTGCGAGGGGAAGGAGTTTCAAGGTGTGGGGAAGAGGTTTCAGTGTGTGGGGAAGAGGCTTCAGTGTGTGGGGAAGAGGTTTCAGTGTGTGTGGAAGGGGTTTCAGTGCATGCGGAAGGGGTTTCAGTGTGTGGGGAAGAGGTTTCAGTGTGTGTGGAAGGGTTTCAGTCTGTGGGGAAGAGCTTTCAGTGTGTGGGAAAAATGTTTCAGTGTGTGTGGAAGAGGTTTCAGTGCGTGGGGAAGGAGTTTCAGTGTGTGGGGAAGAGGTTTCAGTGTGTGGGGAAGGGGTTTCCGTGTGTGGGGAAATGTTTTCGGTGTGTAGGGGAGGGGTTTAAGTCTGTGTGGAAGGGTTTGCAGTGTGTGGGGAAGGGGTTGCAGTGTGCGGGGAAAGCGTTGCAGTGTATGTGGAAGGGGTTGCAGGGCGTGGGGAAGAGGTTTCATTGTATGTGGAAGAGGTCTCAGTGTGAGTGGAAGGGGTTTCAGTGTGTGGGGATGGGTTTCAGTGGGTGTGGAAGAAGTATCAGCGTGTGGGGAAGAGGTTTCAGTGTGTGGGGAAGATGTTTCAGTGTGTGGGGAAGAGGTTTCAGTGTGTGGGGATGGGTATCAGTGTGAGCGGAAGGGGTTTCAGTGCATGTGGAAGAGGTTTCAGTGTGTGTGCAAGGGGTTTCAGCGTGTGGGGAAGGGGGCTCAGCGTGTTTGGAAGGGTTTCAGCGATCGGGGAAGGGTTTTCAGTGTGCGTGGAAGGTTTTTCAATGTGTGTTGAAGTGGTTTCAGTGTGTGGGGAAGGGGTTTCAGTGTGTGTGGTAGAGCTTTCAGTGTGTGGGGAAGAGGTTT
Source organism: Heterodontus francisci (assembly GCF_036365525.1). Taxonomy (NCBI): domain Eukaryota; kingdom Metazoa; phylum Chordata; class Chondrichthyes; order Heterodontiformes; family Heterodontidae; genus Heterodontus; species Heterodontus francisci. The sequence goes on along the minus strand of NW_027142229.1, from coordinate 1,640,031 downwards.
CAGTTTGTGGGGATGGGTTTCATTGTGTGGGGAATGGATTCAGTGTGTGGGAATGGGTTTGAGTGTGTGGGGATGGATATCAGTGTGTGCGGATGGGTTTCAGTGCGTGGGGAAGGTGTTTCCGTCTGTGGGGATGGGTTTCAGTGTGTGGGGAATGGGTTTCAGTGTATGTGGTAGAGCCTTCAGTGTGTGGGGAAGAGGTTTCAGTTTGTGGGGATGGGTTTCATTGTGTGGGGAATGGATTCAGTGTGTGGGAATGGGTTTGAGTGTGTGGGGATGGATATCAGTGTGTGCGGAAGGGGTTTCAGTGCATGTGGAAGAGGTTTCAGTGTGTGTGGAAGGGTTTTCAGCGTGTTTGCAAGGGGATTCAGCGTGTGGTGATGGGTTTTAGTGTGCGGGGAAGTGTTTTCAGTGTGTGGAGAAGGGTTTTCAGTGTGTGTGGAAGGGGTGTCAGTGTGTGCGGAAGGGGTTTCAATGTGCGGGGAAGGGGCTACAGTGTATGTGGAAGCGGTTTCAGTGTGTGTGGAAGTTGTTTCAGTGTGTGGGGATGGCTTTCAGTGGGTGTGGAAGAAGTTTCAGTGCGTGGGGAAGGAGTTTCAGTGTGTGGGGAAGAGGATTCAGTGTGTGGGGAAGAGGTTTCAGTTCGTGGGGAAGTGGTTTCAGTGTGTGGGGAAGAGGTTTCAGTCTGTGGGGAAGAGCCTTCAGTGTGTGGGGGAGTGGTTTCAGTGTGTGGGGAAGATGTTTCAGTGTGTGTGGAAGAGGTTTCAGTTTGTGGGGAAGATGTTTCAGTGTGTGTGGAAGAGGTTTCAGTGCGTGGGGAAGGAGTTTCAGTGTGTGGGGAAGAGGATTCAGTGTGTGGGGAATAGGTTTCAGTTCGTGGGGAAGTGGTTTCAGTGTGTGGGGAAGAGGTTTCAGTCTGTGGGGAAGAGCCTTCAGTGTGTGGGGGAGTGGTTTCAGTGTGTGTGGAAGGGGTTGCAGTCTGTGGGGAAGGGGTTGCAGTGTGCGGGGAAAGCGTTGCAGTGCATGTGGAAGGGGTTTCAGTGCGTGGGGAAGGGGTTTCAGTTTGTGTGGAAGAGGTTTCAGTGTGTGTGGAAGGGGTTTCAGTGTGTGGGGATGGGTTTCAGTGGGTGTGGAAGAAGTTTCAGCGTGTGGGGAAGAGGTTTCAGTGTGTGGGGAAGATGTTTCAGTGTGTGTGAAAGAGGTTTCAGTGCGTGGGGAAGGAGTTTCATTGTGTGGGGAAGAGGTTTCAGTGTTTGGGGAAGGGGTTTCAGTGTGTGGGGAAATGATTTCGGTGTGTGGGGAAGGGGTTTCAGTGTGTGGGGAAGTGGTTTCAGTGTGTGGGGAAGAGGTTTCAGTGTGTGGGGAAGAGGTTTCAGAGTGTGGGGAAGGGGTTTCTGTCTGTGGGGTAGTGGTTTCAGTGTTAGGGGAAGAGGTTTCAGTGTGTGCTGATGGGTTTCAGTGTGTGGGGAATGTGTTTCAGTCTGTGCGGATGGGTTTCGGTGTGTGGGGAATGGGTTTCAGTATGTGTGGTAGAGCTTTCAGTGTGTGGGGAAGAGGTTTCAGTTTGTGGGGATGGGTTTCATTGTGTGGGGAATGGATTCAGTGTGTGGGAATGGGTTTGAGTGTGTGGGGAATGGTATCAGTGTGTGCGGAAGGGGTTTCAGTGTGTGTGGAAGGGTTTTCAGCGTGTTTGCAAGGGGGTTCAGCGTGTGGGGAAGGGTTTTAGTGTGCGGGGAAGGGTTTTCAGTGTGTGGGGAAGGGTTTTCAGTGTGTGTGGAAGGGGTGTCAGTGTGTGGGGAAGGGGTTTCAATGTGCGGGGAAGGGGCTACATTGTATGTGGAAGCGGTTTCAGTGTGTGTGGAAGTTGTTTCAGAGTGTGGGGATGGCTTCCAGTGGGTGTGGAAGAAGTTTCATCGTGTGGGGAAGACGTTTCAGTGTGTGGGGAAGAGGTTTCAGTGCGTGGGGAAGGAGTTTCAGTGTGTGGGGAAGAGGATTCAGTGTGTGGGGAAGAGGTTTCAGTGTGTGGGGAAGAGGTTTCAGTGTGTGTGGAAGGGGTTTCAGTTCGTGGGGAAGTGGTTTCAGTGTGTGGGGAAGAGGTTTCAGTCTGTCGGGAAGAGCCTTCAGTGTGTGGGGGAGTGGTTTCAGTGTGTGTGGAAGGGGTTGCAGTCTGTGGGGAAGGGGTTGCAGTGTGCGGGGAAAGCGTTGCAGTGCATGTGGAAGGGGTTTCAGTGCGTGGGGAAGGGGTTTCAGTTTGTGTGGAAGAGGTTTCAGTGTGTGTGGAAGGGGTTTCAGCGTGTGGGGAAGAGGTTTCAGTGTGTGGGGAAGATGTTTCAGTGTGTGTGGAAGAGGTTTCAGTGCGTGGGGAAGGAGTTTCAGTGTGTGGGGAAGAGGTTTCAGTGTGTGGGGAAGGGGTTTCAGTGTGTGGGGAAATGATTTCGGTGTGTGGGGAAGGGGTTTCAGTGTGTGGGGAAGTGGTTTCAGTGTGTGGGGAAGAGGGTTCAGTGTGTGGGGAAGAGGTTTCAGAGTGTGGGGAAGGGGTTTCTGTCTGTGGGGTATTGGTTTCAGTGTTAGGGGAAGAGGTTTCAGTGTGTGGGTTGGGTATCAGTGTGAGCGGAAGGGGTTTCAGTGCATGTGGAAGAGGTTTCAGTGTGTGCGGAAGGGGTTTCAGCGTGTGGGGAAGGGGGTTCAGCGTGTGGGGAAGGGTTTCAGTGTGCGGGGAAGGGTTTTCAGTGTGCGTGAAAGGGGTTTCAGTGTGTGTTGAAGGGGTTTCAGTGTGTCGGGAAGGGGTTTCAGTGTGCGGGCAAAGGGTTACAGTGTATGTGGAAGGGGTTTCAGTGTGTGGGGAAGGGGTTTCAGTGTGTGTGGAAGTGGTTTTAGTGTGTGTGGAAGGGGTATCAGTGTGTGGGGATGGGTTTCAGTGGGTGTTGAAGATGTTTCAGCGTGTGGGGAAGAGATTTCAGTGTGTGGGGAAGATGTTTCAGTGTGAGTGGAAGAGGTTTCAGTGCTTGGGGAAGGAGTTTCAAGGTGTGGGGAAGAGGTTTCAGTGTGTGGGGAAGAGGCTTCAATGTGTGGGGAAGAGGTTTCAGTGCGTGTGGAAGGGGTGTCAGTGCATGGGGAAGGGGTTTCAGTGTGTGGGGAAGAGGTTTCAGTGTGTGGGTAAGGGTTTCAGTCTGTGGGGAAGAGCTTTCAGTGTGTGGGAAAGATGTTTCAGTGTGTGTGGAAGAGGTTTCAGTGCGTGGGGAAGGAGTTTCAGTGTGTGGGGAAGAGGTTTCAGTGTGTGGGGAAGGGGTTTCAGTGTGTGGGGAAATGATTTCGGTGTGTAGGGGAGGGGTTTCAGTGTGTGTGGAAGGGGTTGCAGTGTGTGGGGAAGGGGTTGCAGTGTGCGGGGAAAGCGTTGCAGTGTATGTGGAAGGGGTTGCAGGGCGTGGGGATGAGGTTTCAGTGTGTGTGGAAGAGGTCTCAGTGTGTGTGGAAGGTGTTTCAGTGTGTGGGGAAGAGGTTTCAGTGTGTGGGGAAGATGTTTCAGTGTGTGGCGAAGAGGTTTCAGTGTGTGGGGATGGGTATCAGTGTGAGCGGAAGGGGTTTCAGTGCATGTGGAAGAGGTTTCAGTGTGTGTGGAAGGGGTTTCAGCGTGTGGGGAAGGGGCTCAGCGTGTGTGGAAGGGTTTCAGCGATCGGGGAAGGATTTTCAGTGTGCGGGGAAGGGGTTTCAGTGTGTGTTGAAGGGGTTTCAGTGTGTAGGGAAGGGGTTTCAGTGTGCGCGGAAAGGGTTACAGTGTATGTGGAAGGGGTTTCAGCGTGTGGGGAAGGGGTTTCAGTGTGTGGTGAAGAGGTTTCAGTGTGTGGGGAAGAGGTTTCAGTGTGTGGGGAAGAGTTCTCAGTTTGTGTGGAAGAGGTTTCAGTGCGTGGGGAAGGGGTTTCAGTGTGTGGGGAACAGGTTTCAGTGTGTGGGGACGTAGTTTCAGTGTGTGGGGAAGGGTTTCAGAGTGTGGGGAAGTGGTATCAGTGTGTGGGGATGGGTTTCAGTGTGTGGGGAAGGGGTTTGAGTGTGTGGGGAAGAGGTTTTAATGTGTGGGGATGGGTTTCAGTGTGTGGGGATGAGGTTTCAGTGTGTGGGGATGGGTTTCAGTGTGTGGGGATGGGTTTCTGCCTGTGGGGAAGAGGTTTCAGTGTGTGGGGAAGAGGTTTCAGTGTGTGGGGAAGGGGTTTCAGTGTGTGGATAAGGGGTTTCAGTGTGTGGGGAATAGGTTTCAGTGTGTGGGGAAGAGGTTTTAGTGAGTGGGGAAGAGGTTTTACTGTGTGGGGAAGTGGTTTCAGTCTGTGGGGAAGGGTTTTCAGTGTGTGGGGAAGAGGTTTCAGTGTGTGGGGATGGGTTTCAGTGTGTGGGGAAGGGTTTCAGTGTGTGGGGAAGAGGTTTCAGTGAGTGCGGAAGGGGTTTCAGTGTGTGTGGAAGAGGTTTAAGTGTGTGTGCAAGGGGTTTCGGTGTGTGTGGAAGGGGTTTCATTGTGTGCGGACGTGGTTTCAGTGTGTAGGGAAGAGGTTTCAGTGTGTGGGGAAGAGGTTTCAGTGTGTGGGGATGGGTTTCAGTGTGAGTGAAAGATGTTTCAGTGTGTGGGGACGAGGTTTCAGTGTTTGGAGAAGGGATTCAGTGTGTGTGCAGGGGGTTTCAGTATGTGGGGAAGGGGCTTCAGTGTGAGTGGAAGGGGTTTCAGCGTGTGTGGAAGGGGTTTCAGTGTGTGGGGATGGGTTTCAGTGGGTGTTGAAGATGTTTCAGCGTGTGGGGAAGAGGTTTCAGTGTGTGGGGAAGATGTTTCAGTGTGAGTGGAAGACGTTTCAGTGCGAGGGGAAGGAGTTTCAAGGTGTGGGGAAGAGGTTTCAGTGTGTGGGGAAGAGGCTTCAGTGTGTGGGGAAGAGGTTTCAGTGTGTGTGGAAGGGGTTTCAGTGCATGCGGAAGGGGTTTCAGTGTGTGGGGAAGAGGTTTCAGTGTGTGTGGAAGGGTTTCAGTCTGTGGGGAAGAGCTTTCAGTGTGTGGGAAAAATGTTTCAGTGTGTGTGGAAGAGGTTTCAGTGCGTGGGGAAGGAGTTTCAGTGTGTGGGGAAGAGGTTTCAGTGTGTGGGGAAGGGGTTTCCGTGTGTGGGGAAATGATTTCGGTGTGTGGGGAGGGGTTTAAGTCTGTGTGGAAGGGTTTGCAGTGTGTGGGGAAGGGGTTGCAGTGTGCGGGGAAAGCGTTTCAGTGTGTGGGGATGGGTTTCAGTGGGTGTGGAAGAAGTTTCAGCGTGTGGGGAAGAGGTTTCAGTGTGTGGGGAAGATGTTTCAGTGTGTGGGGAAGAGGTTTCAGTGTGTGGGGATGGGTATCAGTGTGAGCGGAAGGGGTTTCAGTGCATGTGGAAGAGGTTTCAGTGTGTGTGGAAGGGGTTTCAGCGTGTGGGGAAGGGGGCTCAGCGTGTTTGGAAGGGTTTCAGCGATCGGGGAAGGGTTTTCAGTGTGCGTGGAAGGGTTTTCAATGTGTGTTGAAGGGTTTTCAGTGTGTGGGGAAGGGGTTTCAGTGTGCGGGGAAAGGGTTACAGTGTATGTGGAAGGGGTTTCAGTGTGTGGGGAAGGGGTTTCAGTGTGTGGTGAAGAGGTTTCAGTGTGTGGGGAAGAGGTTTCAGTGTGTGGGGAAGAGTTCTCAGTTTGTGTGGAAGAGGTTTCAGTGCGTGGGGAAGGGGTTTCAGTGTGTGGGGAAGAGGTTTCAGTCTGTGGGGACGTGGTTTCAGTGTGTGGGGAAGGGTTTCAGTGTGTGGGGAAGGAGTAACAGTGTGTGGGGATGGGTTTCAGTGTGTGGGGAAGGGGTTTGAGTGTGTGGGGAAGAGGTTTTAATGTGTGGGAATGGGTTTCAGTGTGTGGGTATGAGGTTTCAGTGAGTGGCGATGGGTTTCAGTGTGAGGGGATGGGTTTCTGCCTGTGGGGAAGAGGTTTCAGTGTGTGGGGAAGAGGCTTCAATGTGTGGGGAAGAGGTTTCAGTGTGTGGGGAAGGGGTTTCAGTGTGTGGATAAGGGGTTTCAGTGTGTGGGGAAGAGGTTTCAGTGTGTGGGGAAGAGGTTTTAGTGAGTGGGGAAGAGGTTTTAGTGTGTGGGGAAGTGGTTTCAGTGTGTGGGGAAGACGTTTCAGTTTGTGGGGATGGGTTTCAGTGTGAGTGAAAGATGTTTCAGTGTGTGGGGACGAGGTTTCAGTGTGTGGAGAAGGGATTCAGTGTGTGTGGAGGGGGTTTCAGTATGTGGGGAAGGGGCCTCAGTGTGAGTGGAAGGGTTTTCAGCGTGTGGGAAGGTGTTTCAGTGTGTGTGAAATAGGTATCAGTTTGTGTGGAAGGGTGTTCAGTTTGTGTGGAAGGGGTTTCAGCGTGACGGGAAGGGGTTTCAGCGTGTGGAGAAGGGTTTCTGTGTGTGGGGAAGAGGTTTCAGTGTGTGGGGAATAGGTTTCAGTGTGTGGGGATGGATTTCAGTGTGTGGGGAAGAAGTTTCAGTCTGTGGGGATGGGTTTCAGTGTGTGGGGAATGGGTTTCAGTGTGTGTGGAAGGGGTTTCAGCGTGTGGGGAAGGGGTTTCAGCGTGTGGGGAAGAGGTTTCAGTGTGTGAGAAATAGGTTTATGTTTGTGGGGATGGGTTTCATTGTGTGGGGAATGGTTTCAGTGTGTGGGGATGTGTTTCAGTGTGTGGGGATGGGTATCAGTGCGTGCAGAAGGGGTTTCAGTGCATGTGGAAGAGGTTTCAGTGCGTGTGGAAGGGTTTTCAGCGTGTGGGTAAGGGGGTTCAGCGTGTGGGGAAGGGTTTCAGTGTGCGGGGAAGGGTGTTCAGTGTGCGGGGAAATGGTTACAGTGTATGTGGAAGCGGTTTCGGTGTGTGTGGAAGTTGTTTCAGTGCGGGGGGATGGGTTTCAGTGGGTGTGGAATAAGTTTAAGCGTGTGGGGAAGATTTTTCAGTCTGTGGGGAAGATTTTACAGTGTGTGTGGAAGAGGTTTCAGTGCGTGGGGAAGGAGTTTCAGTGTGTGGGTAAGAGGATTCAGTGTGTGGGGAAGAGGTTTCAGTGTGTGGGGAAGAGGTTTCAGTGTGTGTGGAAGGGGTTTCAGTGCGTGGCGAAGTGGTTTCAGTGTGTGGGGAAGAGGTTTCAGTCTGTGGGGAAGAGCATTCAGTGTGTCGGGGAGGGGTTTCAGTGTGTGTGGAAGTGGTTGCAGTGTGTGGGGAAGGGGTTGCAGTGTGCGGGGAAAGCGTTGCAGTGTATGTGGAAGGGGCTGCAGTGCGTGGGGAAGAGGTTTCAGTGTGTGTGGAAGAGGTTTCAGTGTGTGTGGAAGGTGTTTCAGTGTGTGGGGATGGGTTTCAGTGGGTGTGGAAGAAGTTTCAGCGTGTGGGGAAGAGGTTTCAGTGTGTGGGGAAGATGTTTCAGTGTGTGTGGAAGAGGTTTCAGTGCGTGGGGAAGGTGTTTCAGTGCGTGGGGAAGGGGTTTCAGTGTGTGGGGAAGGGGTATCAGTGTGAGCGGAAGGGGTTTCAGTGCATGTGGAAGAGGTTTCATTGTGTGTGGAAGAGGTTTCAGCGTGTGGGGAAGGGGGCTCAGCGTGTGGGGAAGGGTTTCAGTGATCGGGGAAGGGTTTTCAGTGTGCGTGGAAGGGGTTTCAGTGTGTGTTGAAGGGGTTTCAGTGTGCGGGGAAAGGGTTACAGTGTATGTGGAAGGGGTTTCAGTGTGTGGGGAAGGGTTTTCAGTGTGTGTGGAAGAGGTTTCAGTGTGTGTGGAAGGGGTTTCAGAGTGTGGGGATGGGTTTCAGTGGGTGTGGAAGATGTTTCAGCGAGTGAGGAAGAGGTTTCAGTGTGTGGGGAAGATGTTTCAGTGTGAGTGGAAGTGGTTTCAGTGCGTGGGGAAGAAGTTTCAAGGTTTGCGGAAGAGGTTTCAGTGTGTGGGGAAGAGGTTTCAGTGTGTTGGGAAGAGGTTTCAGTGTGTGTGGAAGGGGTTTCAGTGCATGGGGAAGGGGTTTCAGTGTGTGGGGAAGAGGTTTCTGTGTGTGGGGAAGGGTTTCAGTCTGTGGGAACAGCTCTCAGTGTGTGGGAAAGATGTTTCAGTGTATGGGGAAGGGGTTTCAGTGTGTGGGGAAGTGGTTTCAGTGTGTGGGGAAGAGGTTTCAGAGTGTGGGGAAATGGTTTCAGTCTGTGGGGAAGTGGTTTCAGTGTGTTGGGAAGATGTTTCAGTGTGTGGGGAAGGGGTTTCAGTCTGTGGGGAAGAGCATTCAGTGTGTCGGGGAGGGGTTTCAGTGTGTGTGGAAGTGGTTGCAGTGTGTGGGGAAGGGGTTGCAGTGTGCGGGGAAAGCGTTGCAGTGTATGTGGAAGGGGCTGCAGTGCGTGGGGAAGAGGTTTCAGTGTGTGTGGAAGAGGTTTCAGTGTGTGTGGAAGGTGTTTCAGTGTGTGGGGATGGGTTTCAGTGGGTGTGGAAGAAGTTTCAGCGTGTGGGGAAGAGGTTTCAGTGTGTGGGGAAGATGTTTCAGTGCGTGGGGAAGGTGTTTCAGTGCGTGGGGAAGGGGTTTCAGTGTGTGTGGACGGGGTATCAGTGTGAGCGGAAGGGGTTTCAGTGCATGTGGAAGATGTTTCAGTGTGTGTGGAAGGGGTTTCAGCGTGTGGGGAAGGGGGCTCAGCGTGTGGGGAAGGGTTTCAGTGATCGGGGAAGGGTTTTCTGTGTGCGTGGAAGGGGTTTCAGTGTGTGTTGAAGGGGTTTCAGTGTGCGGGGAAAGCGTTACAGTGTATGTGGAAGGGGTTTCAGTGTGTGGGGAAGGGTTTTCAGTGTGTGTGGAAGAGGTTTCAGTGTGTGTGGAAGGGGTTTCAGAGTGTGGGGATGGGTTTCAGTGGGTGTGGAAGATGTTTCAGCGTGTTAGGAAGAGGTTTCAGTGTGAGGGGAAGATGTTTCAGTGTGAGTGGAAGAGGTTTCAGTGCGTGGGGAAGGAGTTTCAAGGTTTGCGGAAGAGGTTTCAGTGTGTGGGGAAGAGGTTTCAGTGTGTTGGGAAGAGGTTTCAGTGTGTGTGGAAGGGGTTTCAGTGCATGGGGAAGGGATTTCAGTGTGTGGGGAAGAGGTTTCTGTGTGTGGGGAAGGGTTTCAGTCTGTTGGAAGAGCTTTCAGTGTGTGGGAAAGATGTTTCAGTGTATGGGGAAGGGGTTTCAGTGTGTGGGGAAGTGGTTTCAGTGTGTGGGGAAGAGGTTTCAGAGTGTGGGGAAATGGTTTCAGTCTGTGGGGAAGTGGTTTCAGTGTGTTGGGAAGAGGTATCAGTGTGTGGGGAAGATGTTTCAGTGTGTGTGGAAGAGGTTTCAGTGCGTGGGGAAGGTGTTTCAGTGCGTGGGGAAGGGGTTTCAGTGTGTGGGGACGGGGTATCAGTGTGAGAGGAAGGGGTTTCAGTGCATGTGGAAGATGTTTCAGTGTGTGTGGAAGGGGTTTCAGCGTGTGGGGAAGGGGGCTCAGCGTGTGGGGAAGGGGGCTCAGCGTGTAGGGAAGGGTTTCAGTGATCGGGGAAGGGTTTTCAGTGTGCGTGGAAGGGGTTTCAGTGTGTGTTGAAGGGGTTTCAGTGTGCGGGGAAAGGGTTACAGTGTATGTGGAAGGGGTTTCAGTGTGTGGGGAAGGGTTTTCAGTGTTTGTGGAAGAGGTTTCAGTGTGTGTGGAAGGGGTTTCAGAGTGTGGGGATGGGTTTCAGTGGGTGTGGAAGATGTTTCAGCGAGTGAGGAAGAGGTTTCAGTGTTTGGGGAAGATGTTTCAGTGTGAGTGGAAGTGGTTTCAGTGCGTGGGGAAGAAGTTTCAAGGTTTGCGGAAGAGGTTTCAGTGTGTGGGGAAGAGGTTTCAGTGTGTTGGGAAGAGGTTTCAGTGTGTGTGGAAGGGGTTTCAGTGCATGGGGAAGGGGTTTCAGTGTGTGGGGAAGAGGTTTCTGTGTGTGGGGAAGGGTTTCAGTCTGTTGGAACAGCTTTCAGTGTGTGGGAAAGATGTTTCAGTGTATGGGGAAGGGGTTTCAGTGTGTGGGGAAGTGGTTTCAGTGTGTGGGGAAGAGGTTTCAGAGTGTGGGGAAATGGTTTCAGTCTGTGGGGAAGTGGTTTCAGTGTGTTGGGAAGATGTTTCAGTGTGTGGGGAAGGGGTTTCAGTCTGTGGGGAAGAGCATTCAGTGTGTCGGGGAGGGGTTTCAGTGTGTGTGGAAGTGGTTGCAGTGTGTGGGGAAGGGGTTGCAGTGTGCGGGGAAAGCGTTGCAGTGTATGTGGAAGGGGCTGCAGTGCGTGGGGAAGAGGTTTCAGTGTGTGTGGAAGAGGTTTCAGTGTGTGTGGAAGGTGTTTCAGTGTGTGGGGATGGGTTTCAGTGGGTGTGGAAGAAGTTTCAGCGTGTGGGGAAGAGGTTTCAGTGTGTGGGGAAGATGTTTCAGTGTGTGTGGAAGAGGTTTCAGTGCGTGGGGAAGGTGTTTCAGTGCGTGGGGAAGGGGTTTCAGTGTGTGGGGACGTGGTATCAGTGTGAGCGGAAGGGGTTTCAGTGCATGTGGAAGATGTTTCAGTGTGTGTGGAAGGGGTTTCAGCGTGTGGGGAAGGGGGCTCAGCGTGTGGGGAAGGGTTTCAGTGATCGGGGAAGGGTTTTCAGTGTGCGTGGAAGGGGTTTCAGTGTGTGTTGAAGGGGTTTCAGTGTGCGGGGAAAGCGTTACAGTGTATGTGGAAGGGGTTTCAGTGTGTGGGGAAGGGTTTTCAGTGTGTGTGGAAGAGGTTTCAGTGTGTGTGGAAGGGGTTTCAGAGTGTGGGGATGGGTTTCAGTGGGTGTGGAAGATGTTTCAGCGTGTGAGGAAGAGGTTTCAGTGTGAGGGGAAGATGTTTCAGTGTGAGTGGAAGAGGTTTCAGTGCGTGGGGAAGGAGTTTCAATTTTTGCGGAAGAGGTTTCAGTGTGTGGGGAAGAGGTTTCAGTGTGTTGGGAAGAGGTTTCAGTGTGTGTGGAAGGGGTTTCAGTGCATGGGGAAGGGATTTCAGTGTGTGGGGAAGAGGTTTCTGTGTGTGGGGAAGGGTTTCAGTCTGTTGGAAGAGCTTTCAGTGTGTGGGAAAGATGTTTCAGTGTATGGGGAAGGGGTTTCAGTGTGTGGGGAAGTGGTTTCAGTGTGTGGGGGAGATGTTTCAGAGTGTGGGGAAATGGTTTCAGTCTGTGGGGAAGTGGTTTCAGTGTGTTGGGAAGAGGTTTCAGTGTGTGGGGAAGGGGTTTCAGTCAGTGGTGAAGGGGATACAGTGTGTGGGAAAGAGGTATCAGTGTGCGGGGAAGCAGTTTCAGTGTGTGGGGAAGAGGTTTCAGTGTTTGGGGAAGAGGTTTCAGTGTGTGGGGAAGGGTTTCAGTCTGTGGCGAAGAGGTCTCATTGTGTGGGAAGATGTTTCCGTGTGTGGGGATGGGTTTCAGTTAATGGGGAAGGGGTTTCAGTGTGTGGGGATGGGTTTCAGTGTGTGGGAAAGATGTTTCAGTGTGTGGGGAAGGGGTTTCAGTGTGTGGGGAAGAGGTTTCAGAGTGTGGGGAAATGGCTTCAGTCTGTGGGGAAGTGGTTTCAGTGTGTGCGGAAGAGGTTTCAGTGTGTGGGGAAGGGGTTTCAGTGTGTGGTGAAGGGGATACAGTGTGTGGGAAAGAGGTATCAGTGTGCAGGGAAGGGGTTTCAGTGTGTGGGGAAGAGGTTTCAGTGTGTGGGGAAGAGGTTTCAGTGTGTGGGGAAGGGTTTCAGTCTGTGGCGAAGAGGTCTCAGTGTGTGGGAAGATGTTTCAGTGTGCGGGGAAGGGTTTCAGTGTGTGGGGATGGGTTTCAGTTGGTCGGGAAGGGGTTTCTGTGTGTGGTGATGGGTTTCAGTGTGTCGGGAAGGGGTTTCAGTGTGTGGGGAAGAGGTTTCATTGTGTGGGGATGGGTTTCAGTGTGCGGGGAAGGGGTTTCAGTGTGTTGGGAAGAGGTTTCAGTTTGTGGGGAAGTGGTTTCAGTCAGTGGGGAAGGGATTTCAGTGTGTGGGGATTGGTTTCAGTGTGTGGGGAAGAGGTTTCAGTGTGTGGGGAACAGGTTTCAATGTGTGGAGAAGGGGTTTCAGTGTGTGGGGAAGAGGTTGCAGTGTGTGGGGAAGTTGTTTCAGTGTGTGGGAATGGGCTTCAGTGTGTGGGGAAGGGGTTTCAGTGAGTGGGGAAGAGGTTTCAGTGTGTGGGGATGGCTTTCTGTGTGTGGGGAAGGGTTTTAAGTGTGTGGGGAAGAGGTTTCAGTGTGTGGGGAAGGGTTTCAGTCTACAGGGAAAGGTTTCAGTGTGTGTGGAAGAGGTTTCTGTGGGGATGGGTTTCAGAGTGTGGGGAAGGGTTTTCAATGTGTGGGGAAGAGGTTTCAGTGCGTGGGGAAGGGGTTTCAGTGTGCGGAGAAGGGGATTCAGTGTGTGTGGAAGGGGTCTCAGTGTGTGGGGAAGGGGTTTCAGTGTGCGGGGAAGGGGTTACAGTGTGTGTGGAAGGGGTTTCAGTGTGTGGGGAAGGGGTTTCAGTGTGTGTGGAAGAGGTTTCAGTGTGTGTGTAAGGGGTTTCAGTGTGTGGGGATGGTTTTCAGTGTGTGTGGAAGATGTTTCAGCGTGTGGCGAAGAGGTTTCAGTGTGTGGGGAAGATGTTTCAGTGTGTGTGGAAGAGGATTCAGTGCCTGGGGAAGGAGTTTCAGTGTGTGGGGAAGAGGTTTCAGTGTGTGGGGAAGAGGTTTCAGTGTGTGTGTAAGGGTTTCAGTCTGTGGTGAAGAGCTTTCAGTGTGTGGGGAAGAGATTTCAGTTTGTGGGGATGGGTTTCAGTGTGTGGGGGTGGGTTTCAGTGTGTGGGGAAGTGGTTTCAGTGTGTGGGGAAGAGGTTTCAGTGTGTGGGGATGGGTTTCAGTGTGTGGGGAAGGGGTTTCACTGTGTGGGGAAGAGTTTTCAGTGTGTGGGAAGAGATTTCAGTGTGTGGGGATGGGTTTCAGTGAGCTGTTAAGGGGATTCAGTCTGTGGGGAAAGGGTTTCAGTGTGTGGGGAAGAGGTTTCAGTGTGTGGGGAAGGGGTTTCAGTGTGTGGGGAAGAGGATTCAGTGTGTGGTGAAGAGGATTCAGAGAGTGGTGAAGGGGTTTCAGTCTGTGGGGAAGTGGTTTCAGTGTGTGGGGACGAGGTTTCAGTGTGTGGGAAAGGGGTTTCAGTGTGTGATGAAGGGGATTCAGTGTGTGGTGAAGAGGTTTCAGTGTGCGGGCAAGGGGTTACATTGTTTGGGGAAGAGGTTTCAGTGTGTGGGGAAGAGGTTTCAGTGTGTGGGGAGCAGGTTTCAGTGTGTGGCTAAGAGGTTTCAGTGTGTGTGGAAGAGGTTTCAGTGTGTGGGGAAGAGGTTTCAGTGTGTGGGGAAGAGGTTCCAGTCTGTGGCGAAGAGGTTTCAGTTTCTGGGAATAGGTTTCAGTGCGTGGGGAAGGGTTTCAGTGTGTGGGGATGGGGATCAATGTGTCGGGAAGGGGTTTCAGTGTGTGGCAAGGAGGTTTCAGTGTGTGGGGATGGCTTTCTGTGTGTGGGGAAGGGGTTTAAGTGTGTGGGAAAGAGGTTTCAGTGTGTGGGGAAGGGTTTCAGTCAGTAGGGAAAGGTTTCACTGTGTGTGGAAGAGGTTTCAGTGTTTGGGTATGGGTTTCAGTGTGTGTGTAAGGGGTTTCAGTGTGTGGGGAACAGGTTTCAATTTGTGGAGAAGGCGTTTCAGTGTGTGTGGAAGAGGTTGTAGTGAGTGGGGAAGGAGTTTCAGTGTGTGGGAATGGGTTTCAGTGTGTGGGGAAGGGGCTTCAGTGTGTGGGGAAGGGGTTTCAGTGTGTGGGGATGGCTTTCTGTGTGTGGGGAAGGGTTTTAAGTGTGTGGGGAAGAGGTTTCAGTGTGTGGGGAAGGGTTTCAGTCTGCAGGGAAAGGTTTCATTGTGTGTGGAAGAGGTTTCTGTGGGGATGGGTTTCAGTGTGTGGGGAAGAGGTTTCAGTGCGTGGGGAAGGGGTTTCAGTGTGCGGAGAAGGGGATTCAGTGTGTGTGGAAGGGGTTTCAGTGTGTGGAGAAGGTGTTTCTGTGTGCGGGGAAGGGGTTACAGTGTGTGTGGAAGGGGTTTCAGTGTGTGGGGAAGAGTTTTCAGTGTGTGTGTAAGGGGTTTCCGCGTGTGGGGATGGTTTGCAGTGTGTGTGGAAGATGTTTCAGCGTGTGGCGAAGAGGTTTCAGTGTGTGGGGAAGATGTTTCAGTGTGTGTGGAAGAGGATTCAGTGCCTGGGGAAGAAGTTTCAGTTTGTGGGGAAGAGGTTTCAGTGTGTGGGGAAGAGGTTTCAGTGTGTGGGTAAGGGTTTCAGTCTGTAGGGAAGAGCTTTCAGTGTGTGGGGAAGAGGTTTCAGTGTGTGGGGAAGAGGTTTCAGTGTGTGGGGATGGGTTTCAGTGTGTGGGGAAGTGGTTTCAGTGTGTGGGGAAGAGGTTTCACTGTGTGGGGAAGGATTTTCAGTGTGTGGGAAGAGATTTCAGTGAATGGGGATGGGTTTCAGTGTGTGGTTAAGGGATTTCAGTCTGTGAGGAAGGGGTTTCAGTGTGTGGGGAAGAGGTTTCAGTGTGTGGGGAAGGGGTTTCAGTGTGTCGGGAAGTTGCTTCTGTGTGTGGCGAAGAGGATTCAGTGTGTGGTGAAGAGGTTTCAGAGTGTGGTGAAGAGGTTTCAGACTGTGGGGAAGGGTTTCAGTCTGTGGGCAAGTGGTTTCAGTGTGTGGGGACGAGGTTTCAGTGTGTGGGGAAGGGGTTTCAGTGTGTGGTGAAGGGGATTCAGTGTGTGGGGAAGAGGTTTCAGTGTGCGGGGAAGGGGTTACATTGTGTAGGGAAGAGGTTTCAGTGTGTGGGGAAGAGGTTGCAGTGTGTGGGGAACAGATTTCAGTGTGTGGCGAAGAGGTTTCAGTGTGTGTGGAAGAGGTTTCAGTGTGTGAGGAAGAGGTTTCAGTGTGTGGGGAAGAGGTTTCAGTCTGTGGCGAGAGGTTTCAGTTTCTGGGAATAGGTTTCAGTGCGTGGGGAAGGGTTTCAGTGTGTGGGGATGGGGTTCACTGTGTGGGGAAGGGGTTTCAGTGTGTGGCTAAGAGGTTTCAGTGTGTGGGGATGGCTTTCTGTGTGTGTTGATGGGGTTTCAGTGTGTGGGGAAGAGGTTTCAGTGTGTGGGGCAGGGTTTCAGTCTGTAGGGAAAGGTTTCACTGTGTGTGGAAGAGGTTTCCGTGTTTGGGTATGGGTGAAAGAGTGTTGGGAAGGGGTTTCAGCATGTGGGGATGTGTTTCAGTCTGTGGGGATGGGTTTCAGTGTGTGGGGAAGGGGTTTCAGTGTGTGGGGAAGAGGTTTCAGTGCGTGGGGAAGGGGTTTCAATGTGTGGGGAAGGGGTTACAGTGTGTGTGGAAGGGGTTTCAGTGTGTGGGGAAGGGGTATCAGTGTGTGGGGATGGGTTTCAGCGTGTGTGGAAGATGTTTCAGCGTGTGGCGAAGAGGTTTCAGTGTGTGGGGATGGGTTTCAGTGTGTGGGGATGGGTTTCAGTGTGTGGAGAAGTGGTCTTAGTGTGTGGGGAAGAGGTTTCAGTTTGTGGGGAAGGGGTTACAGTGTGTGGTGAAGGGGATTCAGTGTGTGGGGAAGAGGTTTCAGTTTGCGGGGAAGCAGTTACATTGTGTGGGGAAGTGGTTTCAGTGTGTGCGGAAGAGGTTTCAGTGCGAGGGGAAGAGGTTTCAGTGTGTGTGGAAGAGGATTCTGTGCCTGGGGAAGAAGTTTCAGTGTGTGGGGAAGAGGTTTCAGTGTGTGTGGAGGAGGTTTCAGTGTGTGGGGAAGGGTTTTAGTCTGTGGGGAAGAGCTTTCAGTGTGTGGGGAAGAGGTTTCAGTGTGTGGGGATGGGTTTCAGTGTGTGGGGAAGTGGTTTAAGTGTGTGGGGAAGAGGTTTCAGTGTGTGGGGCAGCGTTTCAGTCTGTAGGGAAAGGTTTCACTGTGTGTGGAAGAGGTTTCAGTGTTTGGGTATGGGTTAAAGAGTGTTGGGAAGGGGTTTCAGCATGTGGGGATGTGTTTCAGTCTGTGGGGATGGGTTTCAGTGTGTGGGGAAGGGGTTTCAGTGTGTCGGGAAGAGGTATCAGTGCGTGGGGAAGGGGTTTCAATGTGTGGGGAAGGGGTTACAGTGTGTGTGGAAGGGGTTTCAGTGTGTGGGGAAGGGTTTCAGTGTGTGGGGAAGTGGTTTCAGTGTGTGAGGAAGAGGTTTCAGTGTGTGGGGATGGGTTTCAGTGTGTGGGGAAGGGGTTTCAGTGTGTGGGGAAGCGGTTTCAGTGTGTGGGGAAGAGGTTTCAGTGTGTGGGGATGGGTTTCAGTGTGTGGGGAAGGGATTTCACCGTGTGGGGAAGGGTTTTCAGTGTGTGGGAAGAGATATCAGTGTGTGGGGATGGGTTTCAGTGAGTGGTTAAGGGGATTCAGTCTGTGGGGAAGGGGTTTCAGTGTGTGGGGAAGAGGTTTCAGTGTGTGTGTAAGGGGTTTCCGTGTGTGGGGATGGTTTTCAGTGTGTGTGGAAGATGTTTCAGCGTGTGGGGAAGATGTTTCAGTGTGTGTGGAAGAGGATTCAGTGCCTGGGGAAGAAGTCTCAGTGTGTGGGGAAGAGGTTTCAGTGTGTGGGGAAGAGGTTTCAGTGTGTGGGTAAGGGTTTCAGTCTGTGGGGAAGAGCTTTCAGTGTGTGGGGAAGAGGTTTCAGTGTGTGGGGAAGAGGTTTCAGTGTGTGGGGATGGGTTTCAGTGTGTGGGGAAGTGGTTTCAGTGTGTGGGGAAGAGGTTTCAGTATGTGGGGATGGGTTTCAGTGTGTGGGGAAGGGGTTTCACTGTGTGGGGAAGGGTTTTCAGTGTGTGGGAAGAGATTTCAGTGCATGGGGATGGGTTTCAGTGTGTGGTTAAGGGATTTCAGTCTGTGATGAAGGGTTTTCAGTGTGTGGGGAAGAGGTTTCAGTGTGTGGGGAAGGGGTTTCAGTGTGTGGGGAAGTGGCCTCAGTGTGTGGCGAAGAGGATGCAGTGTGTGGTGAAGAGGTTTCAGAGTGTGGTGAAGAGGTTTCAGACTGTGGGGAAGAGGTTTCAGTCTGTGGGCAAGTGGTTTTAGTGTGTGGGGACGAGGTTTCAGTGTGTGGGGAAGGGGTTTCAGTGTGTGGTGAAGGGGATTCAGTGTGTGGGGAAGAGGTTTCAGTGTGCGGGGAAGGGGTTACATTGTGTGGGGAAGAGGTTTCAGTGTGTGGGGAAGAGGTTGCAGTGTGTGGGGAACAGATTTCAGTGTGTGGCGAAGAGGTTTCAGTGTGTGTGGAAGAGGTTTCAGTGTGTGAGGAATAGGTTTCAGTGTGTGGGGAAGAGGTTTCAATCTGTGGCGAGAGGCTTAAGTTTCTGGGAATAGGTTTCAGTGCGTGGGGAAGGGTTTCAGTGTGTGGGGATGGGGTTCACTGAATGGGGAAGGGGTTTCAGTTTGTGGCTAAGAGGTTTCAGTGTGTGGGGATGGCTTTCTGTGTGTGGGGAAGAGGTTTCAGTGTGTGGGGCAGGGTTTCAGTCTGTAGGGAAAGGTTTCACTGTGTGTGGAAGAGGTTTCAGTGTTTGGGTATGGGTTAAAGAGTGTTGGGAAGGGGTTTCAGCATGTGGGGATGTGTTTCAGTCTGTGGGGATGGGTTTCAGTGTGTGGGGAAGGGGTTTCAGTGTGTGGGGAAGAGGTTTCAGTGCGTGGGGAAGAGGTTTCAATGTGTGGGGAAGGGGTTACAGTGTGTGTGGAAGGGGTTTCAGTGTGTGGGGAAGGGGTATCAGTGTGTGTGGAAGAGGTTTCAGTGTGTGTGTAAGGGGTTTCAGTGTGTGGGGATTAGTTTCAGCGTGTGTGGAAGATGTTTCAGCGTGAGGCGAAGAGGTTTCAGTGTGTGGGGATGGGTTTCAGTGTGTGGGGATGGGTTTCAGTGTGTGGAGAAGTGGTTTCAGTGTGTGGGGAAGAGGTTTCAGTTTGTGGGGAAGGGGTTACAGTGTGTGGTGAAGGGGATTCAGTGTGTGGGGAAGAGGTTTCAGTTTCCGGGGAAGGGGTTACATTGTGTGGGGAAGTGGTTTCAGTGTGTGCGGAAGAGGTTTCAGTGTGTGGGGAAGAGGTTTCAGTGTGTGTGGAAGAGGATTCAGAGCCTGGGGAAGAGGTTTCAGTGTGTGTGGTAGAGGTATCAGTGTGTGTGGTGGAGGTTTCAGTGTGTGGGGAAGGGTTTTAGTCTGTGGGGAAGAGCTTTCAGTGTGTGGGGGAGAGGTTTCAGTGTGTGGGGATGGGTTTCAGTGTGTGGGGAAGTGGTTTCAGTGTGTGTGGTGGAGGTTTCAGTGTGTGGGGAAGGGTTTTAGTCTGTGGGGAAGAGCTTTCAGTGTGTGGGGGAGAGGTTTCAGTGTGTGGGGAAGAGGTTTCAGTGTGTGGGGCAGCGTTTCAGTCTGTAGGGAAAGGTTTCACTGTGTGTGGAAGAGGTTTCAGTGTTTGGGTCTGGGTTAAAGAGTGTTGGGAAGGGGTTTCAGCATGTGGGGATGTGTTTCAGTCTGTGGGGATGGGTTTCAGTGTCTGGGGAAGGGGTTTCAGTGTGTGGGGAAGAGGTTTCAGTGCGTGGGGAAGGGGTTTCAGACTGTGGGGAAGGGGTTTCAGTCTGTGGGCAAGTGGTTTCAGTGTGTGGGGACGAGGTTTCAGTGTGTGGGGAAGGGGTTTCAGTGTGTGGTGAAGGGGATTCAGTGTGTGGGGAAGAGGTTTCAGTGTGTGGGGAAGTGGTTACATTGTGTGGGGAAGAGGTTTCAGTGTGTGGGGAAGAGGTTGCAGTGTGTGGGGAACAGATTTCAGTGTGTGGCGAAGAGGTTTCAGTGTGTGTGGAAGAGGTTTCAGTGTGTGAGGAAGAGGTTTCAGTGTGTGGGGAAGAGGTTTCAGTCTGTGGCGAGATGTTTCAGTTTCTGGGAATAGGTTGCAGTGCGTGGGGAAGGGTTTCAGTGTGTGGGGATGGGGTTCACTGTGAGGGGAAGGTGTTTCAGTGTGTGGCTAAGAGGTTTCAGTGTGTGGGGATGGCTTTCTGTGTGTGGGGAAGGGGTTTAAGTGTGTGGGGAAGAGGTTTCAGTGTGTGGGGCAGGGTTTCAGTCTGTAGGGAAAGGTTTCACTGTGTCTGGAAGAGGTTTCAGTGTTTGGGTGTGGGTTAAAGAGTGTTGGGAAGGGGTTTCAGCATGTGGGGATGTGTTTCAGTCTGTGGGGATGGGTTTCAGTGTGTGGGGAAGGGGTTTCAGTGTGTGGGGAAGAGGTTTCAGTGCGTGGGGAAGGGGTTTCAATGTGTGGGTAAGGGGTTACAGTGTGTGTGGAAGGGGTTTCAGTGTGTGGGGAAGGGGGATCAGTGTGTGTGGAAGAGGTTTCAGTGTGTGTGTAAGGGGTTTCAGTGTGTGGGGATGGGTTTCAGCGTGTGTGGAAGATGTTTCAACGTGTGGCGAAAAGGTTTCAGTGTGTGGGGATGAGTTTCAGTGTGTGGGGATGGGATTCAGTGTGTGGAGAAGTGGTTTCAGTGTGTGAGGAAGAGGTTTCAGTTTGTGGGGAAGGGGTTACAGTGTGTGGTGAAGGGGATTCAGTGTGTGGGGAAGAGGTTTCAGTTTGCGGGGAAGCGGTTACATTGTGTGGGGAAGAGGTTTCAGTGCGTGGGGAAGAGGTTTCAGTGCGTGGGGAAGAGGTTTCAGTGTGTGTGGAAGAGGATTCAGTGCCTGGGGAAGAAGTTTCAGTGTGTGGGGAAGAGGTTTCAGTGTGTGTGGAGGAGGTTTCAGTGTGTGGGGAAGGGTTTTAGTCTGTGGGGAAGAGCTTTCAGTGTGTGGGGAAGAGGTTTCAGTGTGTGGGGATGGGTTTCAGTGTGTGGGGAAGTGGTTTAAGTGTGTGGGGAAGAGGTTTCAGTGTGTGGGGCAGCGTTTCAGTCTGTAGGGAAAGGTTTCACTGTGTGTGGAAGAGGTTTCAGTGTTTGGGTATGGGTTAAAGAGTGTTGGGAAGGGGTTTCAGCATGTGGGGATGTGTTTCAGTCTGTGGGGATGGGTTTCAGTGTGTGGGGAAGGGGTTTCAGTGTGTGGGGAAGAGGTTTCAGTGCGTGGGGAAGGGGTTTCAATGTGTGGGGAAGGGGTTACAGTGTGTGTGGAAGGGGTTTCAGTGTGTGGGGAAGGGTTTCAGTGTGTGGGGAAGTGGTTTCAGTGTGTGAGGAAGATGTTTCAGTGTGTGGGGATGGGTTTCAGTGTGTGGGGAAGGGGTTTCAGTGTGTGGGGAAGTGGTTTCAGTGTGTGGGGAAGAGGTTTCAGTGTGTGGGGATGGGTTTCAGTTTGTGGGGAAGGGATTTCACCGTGTGGGGAAGGGTTTTCAGTGTGTGGGAAGAGATTTCAGTGTGTGGGGATGGGTTTCAGTGAGTGGTTAAGGGGATTCAGTCTGTGGGGAAGGGGTTTCAGTGTGTGGGGAAGAGGTTTCAGTGTGTGTGCAAGGGGTTTCCGTGTGTGGGGATGGTTTTCAGTGTGTGTGGAAGATGTTTCAGCGTGTGGCGAAGAGGTTTCAGTGTGTGGGGAAGATGTTTCAGTGTGTGTAGAAGAGGATTCAGTGCCTGGGGAAGAAGTCTCAGTGTGTGGGGAAGAGGTTTCTGTGTGTGGGGAAGAGGTTTCAGTGTGTGGGTAAGGGTTTCAGTCTGTGGGGAAGAGCTTTCAGTGTGTGGGGAAGAGGTTTCAGTGTGTGGGGAAGAGGTTTCAGTGTGTGGGGATTGGTTTCAGTGTGTGGGGAAGTGGTTTCAGTGTGTGGGGAAGAGGTTTCAGTGTGTGGGGATGGGTTTCAGTGTGTGGGGAAGGGGTTTCACTGTGTGGGGAAGGGTTTTCAGTGTGTGGGAAGAGATTTCAGTGAATGGGGATGGGTTTCAGTGTGTGGTTAAGGGATTTCAGTCTGTGAGGAAGGGTTTTCAGTGTGTGGGGAAGAGGTTTCAGTGTGTGGGGAAGGGGTTTCAGTGTGTGGGGAAGTGGTTTCAGTGTGTGGGGAAGAGGTTTCAGTGTGTGGTGAAGAGGTTTCAGAGTGTGGTGAAGAGGTTTCAGACTGTGGGGAAGGGGTTTCAGTCTGTGGGCAAGTGGTTTCAGTGTGTGGGGACGAGGTTTCAGTGTGTGGGGAAGGGGTTTCAGTGTGTGGTGAAGGGGGTTCAGTGTGTGGGGAAGAGGTTTCAGTGTGCGGGGAAGGGGTTACATTGTGTGGGGAAGAGGTTTCAGTGTGTGGGGAAGAGGTTGCAGTGTGTGGGGAACAGATTTCAGTGTGTGGCGAAGAGGTTTCAGTGTGTGTGGAAGAGGTTTCAGTGTGTGAGGAAGAGGTTTCAGTGTGTGGGAAAGAGGTTTCAATCTGTGGCGAGAGGTTTCAGTTTCTGGGAATAGGTTTCAGTGCGTGGGGAAGGGTTTCAGTGTGTGGGGATGGGGTTCACTGTATGGGGAAGGGGTTTCAGTGTGTGGCTAAGAGGTTTCAGTGTGTGGGGATGGCTTTCTGTGTGTGGGGAAGGGGTTAAAGTGTGTGGGGAAGAGGTTTCAGTGTGTGGGGCAGGGTTTCAGTCTGTAGGGAAAGGTTTCACTGTGTGTGGAAGAGGTTTCAGTGTTTGGGTATGGGTTAAAGAGTGTTGGAAAGGGGTTTCAGCATGTGGGGATGTGTTTCAGTCTGTGGGGATGGGTTTCAGTGTGTGGGGAAGGGGTTTCAGTGTGTGGGGAAGAGGTTTCAGTGCGTGGGGAAGGGGTTTCAATGAGTGGGGAAGGGGTTACAGTGTGTGTGGAAGGGGTTTCAGTGTGTGGGGAAGGGGTATCAGTGTGTGTGGAAGAGGTTTCAGTGTGTGTGTAAGGGGTTTCAGTGTGTGGGGATGGGTTTCAGCGTGTGTGGAAGATGTTTCAGCGTGTGGCGAAGAGGTTTCAGTGTGTGGGGATGGGTTTCAGTGTGTGGGGATGGGTTTCAGTGTGTGGAGAAGTGGTTTCAGTGTGTGGGGAAGAGGTTTCAGTTTGTGGGGAAGGGGTTACAGTGTGTGGTGAAGGGGATTCAGTGTGTGGGGAAGAGGTTTCAGTTTCCGGGGAAGGGGTTACATTGTGTGGGGAAGTGGTGTCAGTGTGTGCGGAAGAGGTTTCAGTGTGTGGGGAAGAGGTTTCAGTGTGTGTGGAAGAGGATTCAGTGCCTGGGGAAGAAGTTTCAGTGTGTGGGGAAGAGGTTTCAGTGTGTGTGGAGGAGGTTTCAGTGTGTGGGGAAGGGTTTTAGTCTGTGGGGAAGAGCTTTCAGTGTGTGGGGAAGAGGTTTCAGTGTGTGGGGATGGGTTTCAGTGTGTGGGGAAGTGGTTTAAGTGTGTGGGGAAGAGGTTTCAGTGTGTGGGGCAGCGTTTCAGTCTGTAGGGAAAGGTTTCACTGTGTGTGGAAGAGGTTTCAGTGTTTGGGTATGGGTTAAAGAGTGTTGGGAAGGGGTTTCAGCATGTGGGGATGTGTTTCAGTCTGTGGGGATGGGTTTCAGTGTGTGGGGAAGGGGTTTCAATGTGTGGGGAAGAGGTTTCAGTGCGTGGGGAAGGGGTTTCAATGTGTGGGGAAGGGGTTACAGTGTGTGTGAAGGGGTTTCAGTGTGTGGGGAAGGGTTTCAGTGTGTGGGGAAGTGGTTTCAGTGTGTGGGGAAGAGGTTTCAGTGTGTGGGGATGGGTTTCAGTGTGTGGGGAAGGGGTTTCAGTGTGTGGGGAAGTGGTTTCAGTGTGTGGGGAAGAGGTTTCAGTGTGTGGGGATGGGTTTCAGTGTGTGGGGAAGGGGTTTCACCGTGTGGGGAAGGGTTTTCAGTGTGTGGGAAGAGGTTTCAGCGTGTGGGGATGGGTTTCAGTGAGTGTTTAAGGGGATTCAGTCTTTGGGGAAGGGGTTTCAGTGTGTGGGGAAGAGGTTTCAGTGTTTGGGGATGGGGTTTCAGTGTGTGGTGAAGTGGCTTCAGTGTGTGGGGAAGAGGATTCAGTGTGTGGTGATGAGGTTTCAGAGGGTGGTGAAGAGGTTTAAGATTGTGGGGAAGGGGTTTCAGTCTGTGGGGAAGGGGTTTCAGTGTGTGGGGAAGAGGTTTCAGTGTGTGGGGAAGGGGTTTCAGTGTGTGATGAAGGTGATTCAGTGTGTGGGGAAGAGGTTTCAGTGTGCGGGGAAGGGGTTACATTGTGTGGGGAAGAGGTTTCAGTGTGTGGGGAAGAGTTTGCAGTGTGTGGGGAACAGGTTTCAGTGTGTGGCGAAGAGGTTTCAGTGTGTGTGGAAGAGGTTTCAATGTGTGGGGAAG
Source organism: Heterodontus francisci (assembly GCF_036365525.1). NCBI lineage: Eukaryota > Metazoa > Chordata > Chondrichthyes > Heterodontiformes > Heterodontidae > Heterodontus > Heterodontus francisci. The sequence goes on along the minus strand of NW_027142229.1, from coordinate 1,616,755 downwards.
AGGTTTCAGTGTGTGGGGAAGAGGTTTCAGTCTGTGGCGAAGAGGATTCGGTTTCTGGGAATAGGTTTCAGTGCGTGGGGAAGGGTTTCAGTGTGTGGGGATGGGGTTCACTGTATGGGGAAGGGGTTTCAGTGTGTGGCTAAGAAGTTTCAGTGTGTGGGGATGGCTTTCTGTGTGTGGGGAAGGGGTTAAAGTGTGTGGGGAAGAGGTTTCAGTGTGTGGGGCAGGGTTTCAGTCTGTAGGGAAAGGTTTCACTGTGTGTGGAAGAGGTTTCAGTGTTTGGGTATGGTTTAAAGAGTGTTGGAAAGGGGTTTCAGCATGTGGGGATGTGTTTCAGTCTGTGGGGATGGGTTTCAGTGTGTGGGGAAGGGGTTTCAGTGTGTGGGGAAGAGGTTTCAGTGCGTGGGGAAGGGGTTTCAATGAGTGGGGAAGGGGTTACAGTGTGTGTGGAAGGGGTTTCAGTGTGTGGGGAAGGGGTATCAGTGTGTGTGGAAGAGGTTTCAGTGTGTGTGTAAGGGGTTTCAGTGTGTGGGGATGGGTTTCAGCGTGTGTGGAAGATGTTTCAGCGTGTGGCGAAGAGGTTTCAGTGTGTGGGGATGGGTTTCAGTTTGAGGGGATGGGTTTCAGTGTGTGGAGAAGTGGTTTCAGTGTGTGGGGAAGAGGTTTCAGTTTGTGGGGAAGGGGTTACAGTGTGTGGTGAAGGGGATTCAGTGTGTGGGGAAGAGGTTTCAGTTTCCGGGGAAGGGGTTACATTGTGTGGGGAAGTGGTGTCAGTGTGTGCGGAAGAGGTTTCAGTGTGTGGGGAAGAGGTTTCAGTGTGTGTGGAAGAGGATTCAGTGCCTGGGGAAGAAGTTTCAGTGTGTGGGGAAGAGGTTTCAGTGTGTGTGGAGGAGGTTTCAGTGTGTGGGGAAGGGTTTTAGTCTGTGGGGAAGAGCTTTCAGTGTGTGTGGAAGAGGTTTCAGTGTGTGGGGTTGGGTTTCAGTGTGTGGGGAAGTGGTGTAAGTGTGTGGGGAAGAGGTTTCAGTGTGTGGGGCAGCGTTTCAGTCTGTAGGGAAAGGTTTCACTGTGTGTGGAAGAGGTTTCAGTGTTTGGGTATGGGTTAAAGAGTGTTGGGAAGGGGTTTCAGCATGTGGGGATGTGTTTCAGTCTGTGGGGATGGGTTTCAGTGTGTGGGGAAGGGGTTTCAATGTGTGGGGAAGAGGTTTCAGTGCGTGGGGAAGGGGTTTCGATGTGTGGGGAAGGGGTTACAGTGTGTGTGGAAGGGGTTTCAGTGTGTGGGGAAGGGTTTCAGTGTGTGGGGAAGTGGTTTCAGTGTGTGCGGAAGAGGTCTCAGTGTGTGGGGATGGGTTTCAGTGTGTGGGGAAGGGGTTTCAGTGTGTGGGGAAGTGGTTTCAGTGTGTGGGGAAGAGGTTTCAGTGTGTGGGGATGGGTTTCAGTGTGTGGGGAAGGGGTTTCACCGTGTGGGGAAGGGTTTTCAGTGTGTGGGAAGAGATTTCAGCGTGTGGGGATGGGTTTCAGTGAGTGTTTATGGGGATTCAGTCTGTGGGGAAGGGGTTTCAGTGTGTGGGGAAGAGGTTTCAGTGTTTGGGGAAGGGATTTCAGTGTGTGGTGAAGTGGCTTCAGTGTGTGGGGAAGAGGATTCAGTGTGTGGTGATGAGGTTTCAGAGGGTGGTGAAGAGGTTTAAGAGTGTGGGGAAGGGGTTTCAGTCTGTGGGGAAGGGGTTTCAGTGTGTGGGGAAGAGGTTTCAGTGTGTGGGGAAGGGGTTTCAGTGTGTGGTGAAGGTGATTCAGTGTGTGGGGAAGAGGTTTCAGTGTGCGGGGAAGGGGTTACATTGTGTGGGGAAGAGGTTTCAGTGTGTGGGGAAGAGGTTGCACTCTGTGGGGTACAGGTTTCAGTGTGTGGCGAAGAGGTTTCAGTGTGTGTGGAAGAGGTTTCAATGTGTGGGGAAGAGGTTTCAGTGTGTGGGGAAGAGGTTTCAGTCTGTGGCGAAGAGGATTCGGTTTCTGGGAATAGGTTTCAGTGCGTGGGGAAGGGTTTCAGTGTGTGGGGATGGGGTTCAGTGTGTGGGGAAGGGGTTTCAGTGTGTGGCTAAGAGGTTTCAGTGTTTGGGGATGGCTTTCTGTGTGTGGGGAAGGGGTTTAAGTGTGTGGGGAAGAGGTTTCAGTGTGTGGGGAAGGGTTTCAGTCTGTAGGGAAAGGTTTCACTGTGTGTGGGGAAGAGGTTTCAGTGTTTGGGTATGGGTTACAGAGTGTGGGGAAGGGGATTCAGTCTGTGGGGATGTGTCTCATTCTGTGGGGATGGGTTTCAGTGTGTGGGGAAGGGGTTTCAGTGTGTGGGGAAGAGGTCTCAGTGTGTGGGGAAGGGGTTTCAGTTTGCGGGGAAGGGGTTACAGTGTGTGTGGACGGGGTTTCAGTGTGTGGGGAAGGGGTTTCAATGTGTGTGAAAGAGGTTTCAGTGTGTGTGTAAGGGGTTTCAGTGTGTGGGGATGGGTTTCAATGTGTGTGGAAGATGTTTCAGCGTGTGGCGAAGAGGTTTCAGTGTGTGGGGATGGGTTTCAGTGTGTGGGGATGGGTTTCAGTGTGTGGAGAAGTGGTTTCAGTGTGTGGGGAAGAGGTTTCAGTGTGTGCGGATGTGTTGCTGTGTGTGGGGAAGGGGTTTCAGTGTGTGGGGAAGGGTTTTCAGAGTGTGGGAAGAGATTTCAGTGTATGGGGATGGGTTTCAGTGTGTGGGAAAGGGGATTTAGTATGTGGGGAAGGGGTTTCAGTGAGTGGGGAAGAGGCTTCAGTGTGTCGGGAAGGGGTTTCAGTCTGTGGGGAAGTGGTTTCAGTTTGTGGGGAAGAGGTTTCAGTGTGTGTGGAAGGGGTTTCAGAGTGTGGTGAAGGGGATTCAGTGTGTGGGGAAGAGGATTCAGTTTGCGGGGAAGGGGTTACATTGTGTGGGGAAGTGGTTTCAGTGTGTGGGGAAGAGGTTTCAGTGTGTGGGGAAGAGGTTTCAGTGTGTGGCGAAGAGGATTCAGTGTGTGTGGAAGAGGTTTCAGTGTGTGGGGAAGAGGTTTCAGTGTGTGAGGAAGGTTTTCAGTCTTTGGCGAAGAGGTTTCAGTTTCTGGGAAGAGGTTTCAGTGCGTGGGGAAGGGTTTCAGTTTGTGGGGATGGGGTTCAGTGTGTGGGGAATGGGTTTCAGGGTGTGGGGATGGGTTTCAGCAGTGGGGAAGGGGTTTCAGTGTGTGGGGAAGAGGTTTCAGTGTGTGGGGAAGAGGTTTCAGAGTGTGGGGAAGGTGTTTCAGTCTGTGGGGAAGTGGTTTCTGTGTGTGGGGATGAGGTTTCAGTGGGTGGGGAAGGGGTTTCAGAGTGTGGTGAAAGGGATTCAGCGCGAGGGGACGTGGTTTCAGTTTGCGGGGAAGGGGTTTCAGTGTGTTCGGGAGAGGTTTCAGTGTGTGGGGAAGGGTTTCAGTCTGTGGCGTAGAGGTTTCAGTGTGTGGGGATGGGTTACAGAGTGTGGGGAAGGGGTTTCAGTCAGTGGGGATGTGTTTCAGTCTTTGGGGATGGGTTTCAGTGTGTGGGGAAGGGGTTTCAGTGTGTTGGGAAGAGGTTTCAGTGCGTGGGGAAGGGGTTTCTGTGCGCGTGGAAGGGGTTACAGTGTGTGTGGAAGGGGTTTCAGTGTGTGTGGAAGCGGTTTCAGTGTGTGTGGAAGGGGTTTCAGTGTGTGTGGAAGAGGTTTCAGTGTGTGGGGAAGGGGTTTCTGTGTGCGTGGAAGGGGTTACAGTGTGTGTGGAAGGGGTTTCAGTGTGTGTGGAAGCGGTTTCAGTGTGTGGGGAAGGGGTTTCAGTGTGTTTGGAAGAGGTTTCAGTGTGTGTGTAAGGGGTTTCAGTGTGTGGGGAACGGATTTCAATGTGTGGAGATTGGTTTCAGTGTGTGTGGAAGAGGTTGCGGTGTGTGGTGAAGGGGTTTCAGTGTGTGGGAATGGGTTTCAGTGTGTGGCGAAGGGGTTTCAGTGTGTGGGGAAGAGGTTTCAGTGTGTGGGGATGGCTTTCTGTGTGTGGGGAACGTTTTTAAGTGTGTGGGGAAGAGGTTTCAGTGTGTGGGGAAGGGTTTCAGTGGGTGGGGAAGTGGTTTCAGTGTGTGGGGAAGAGGTTTCAGTGTGTGGGGATGGGTTTCAGTGTGTGGGGAAGGGGTTTCACTGTGTGGGGAAGGGTTTTCAGTGTGTGGGAAGAGATTTCAGTGAATGGGGATGGGTTTCAGTGTGTGGTTAAGGGGTTTCAGTCTGTGAGGAAGGGGTTTCAGTGTGTGGGGAAGAGGTTTCAGTGTGTGGGGAAGGGGTTTCAGTGTGTGGGGAAGTGGCTTCAGTGTGTGGGGAAGAGGATTCAGTGTGTGGTGAAGAGGTTTCAGAGTGTGGTGAAGAGGTTTCAGAGTGTGGGGAAGGGGTTTCAGTCTGTGGGGAAGTGGTTTCAGTGTGTGGGGACGAGGTTTCAGTGTGTGGGGAAGGGGTTTCAGGGTGTGGTGAAGGGGATTCAGTGTGTGGGAAAGAGGTTTCAGTGTGCGGGGAAGGGGTTACATTGAGTGGGGAAGAGGTTTCAGTGTTTGGGGAAGAGGTTGCAGTGTGTGGGGAACAGATTTCAGTGTGTGGCGAAGAGGTTTCAGTGTGTGTGGAAGAGGTTTCAGTGTGTGAGGAAGAGGTTTCAGTGTGTAGGGAAGCGGTTTCAGTCTGTGGCGAGAGGTTTCAGTTTCTGGGAATAGGTTTCAGTGCGTGGGGAAGGGTTTCAGTTTGTGGGGATGGGGTTCACTGTGTGGGGAAGGGGTTTCAGTGTGTGGCTAAGAGGTTTCAGTGTGTGGGGATGGCTTTCTGAGTGTGGGGAAGGGGTTTAAGTGTGTGGTGAAGAGGTTTGAGTGTGTGGGGCAGAGTTTCAGTCTGTAGGGAAAGGTTTCACTGTGTGTGGAAGAGGTTTCAGTGTTTGGGTATGGGTTAAAGAATGTTGGGAAGGGGTTTCAGCATGTGGGGATGTGTTTCAGTCTGTGGGGATGGGTTTCAGTGTGTGGGGAAGTTTTCAGTGTGTGGGGAAGAGCTTTCAGTGCGTGGGGAAGGGGTTTCAGTGTGTGGTGAAGGGGTTACAGTGTGTGTGGAGCTGGTTTCAGTTTGTGGGGAAGGGGTTTCAGTGTGTGTGGAAGAGGTTTCAGTGTGTGTGTAAGGGGTTTCAGTGTGTGGGGATGGGTTTCAGCTTGTGTGGAAGATGTTTCAGCGTGTGGCGAAGAGGTTTCAGTGTGTGGGGATGGGTTTCAGTGTGTGGGGATGGGTTTCAGTGTGTGGAGAAGTGGTTTCAGTGTGTGGGGAAGAGGTTTCAGCGTGTGTGGAAGGGGTTTCAGTGTGTGGTGAAGGGGATTCAGTGTGTGGGGAAGAGGTTTCAGTTTCCGGGGAAGGGGTTACATTGTGTGGGGAAGTGGTTTCAGTGTGTGGGGAAGAGGTGTCAGTGTGTGGGGAAGAGGTTTCAGTGTGTGTGGAAGAGGATTCAGTGCCTGGGGAAGAAGTTTCAGTGTGTGGGGAAGAGGTTTCAGTGTGTGTGGAAGAGGTTTCAGTGTGTGGGGAAGGGTTTTAGTCTGTGGGGAAGAGCTTTCAGTGTGTGGGGAAGAGGTTTCAGTGTGTGTGTAAGGGGTTTCAGTGTGTGGGGAACGGATTTCAATGTGTGGAGATTGGTTTCAGTGTGTGTGGAAGAGGTTGCGGTGTGTGGTGAAGGGGTTTCAGTGTGTGGGAATGGGTTTCAGTGTGTGGCGAAGGGGTTTCAGTGTGTGGGGAAGAGGTTTCAGTGTGTGGGGATGGCTTTCTGTGTGTGGGGAACGTTTTTAAGTGTGTGGGGAAGAGGTTTCAGTGTGTGGGGAAGGGTTTCAGTGGGTGGGGAAGTGGTTTCAGTGTGTGGGGAAGAGGTTTCAGTGTGTGGGGATGGGTTTCAGTGTGTGGGGAAGGGGTTTCACTGTGTGGGGAAGGGTTTTCAGTGTGTGGGAAGAGATTTCAGTGAATGGGGATGGGTTTCAGTGTGTGGTTAAGGGGTTTCAGTCTGTGAGGAAGGGGTTTCAGTGTGTGGGGAAGAGGTTTCAATGTGTGGGGAAGGGGTTTCAGTGTGTGGGGAAGTGGCTTCAGTGTGTGGGGAAGAGGATTCAGTGTGTGGTGAAGAGGTTTCAGAGTGTGGTGAAGAGGTTTCAGAGTGTGGGGAAGGGGTTTCAGTCTGTGGGGAAGTGGTTTCAGTGTGTGGGGACGAGGTTTCAGTGTGTGGGGAAGGGGTTTCAGGGTGTGGTGAAGGGGATTCAGTGTGTGGGAAAGAGGTTTCAGTGTGCGGGGAAGGGGTTACATTGAGTGGGGAAGAGGTTTCAGTGTGTGGGGAAGAGGTTGCAGTGTGTGGGGAACAGATTTCAGTGTGTGGCGAAGAGGTTTCAGTGTGTGTGGAAGAGGTTTCAGTGTGTGAGGAAGAGGTTTCAGTGTGTAGGGAAGCGGTTTCAGTCTGTGGCGAGAGGTTTCAGTTTCTGGGAATAGGTTTCAGTGCGTGGGGAAGGGTTTCAGTTTGTGGGGATGGGGTTCACTGTGTGGGGAAGGGGTTTCAGTGTGTGGCTAAGAGGTTTCAGTGTGTGGGGATGGCTTTCTGAGTGTGGGGAAGGGGTTTAAGTGTGTGGTGAAGAGGTTTCAGTGTGTGGGGCAGAGTTTCAGTCTGTAGGGAAAGGTTTCACTGTGTGTGGAAGAGGTTTCAGTGTTTGGGTATGGGTTAAAGAATGTTGGGAAGGGGTTTCAGCATGTGGGGATGTGTTTCAGTCTGTGGGGATGGGTTTCAGTGTGTGGGGAAGTTTTCAGTGTGTGGGGAAGAGCTTTCAGTGCGTGGGGAAGGGGTTTCAGTGTGTGGTGAAGGGGTTACAGTGTGTGTGGAACTGGTTTCAGTGTGTGGGGAAGGGGTTTCAGTGTGTGTGGAAGAGGTTTCAGTGTGTGTGTAAGGGGTTTCAGTGTGTGGGGATGGGTTTCAGCTTGTGTGGAAGATGTTTCAGCGTGTGGCGAAGAGGTTTCAGTGTGTGGGGATGGGTTTCAGTGTGTGGGGATGGGTTTCAGTGTGTGGAGAAGTGGTTTCAGTGTGTGGGGAAGAGGTTTCAGCGTGTGTGGAAGGGGTTTCAGTGTGTGGTGAAGGGGATTCAGTGTGTGGGGAAGAGGTTTCAGTTTCCGGGGAAGGGGTTACATTGTGTGGGGAAGTGGTTTCAGTGTGTGGGGAAGAGGTGTCAGTGTGTGGGGAAGAGGTTTCAGTGTGTGTGGAAGAGGATTCAGTGCCTGGGGAAGAAGTTTCAGTGTGTGGGGAAGAGGTTTCAGTGTGTGTGGAAGAGGTTTCAGTGTGTGGGGAAGGGTTTTAGTCTGTGGGGAAGAGCTTTCAGTGTGTGGGGAAGAGGTTTCAGTGTGTGGGGATGGGTTTCAGTGTGTGGGGATGGGTTTCAGTGTGTGGGGAAGTGGTTTCAGTGAGTGGGGAAGAGGTTTCAGTGTGTGGGGATGGGTTTCAGTGTGTGGGGAAGGGGTTTCACTGTGTGGGGAAGAGGATTCAGTGTGTGGTGAAGAGGATTCAGAGTGTGGTGAAGAGGTTTCAGAGCGTGGGGAAGAGGTTTCAGTCTGTGGGGAAGGGGTTTCAGTGTGTGGGGATGGGTTTCAGTGTGTGGGGATGGGTTTCAGTGTGTGGAGAAGTGGTTTCAGTGTGTGGGGAAGAGGTTTCAGCGTGTGTGGAAGGGGTTTCAGTGTGTGGTGAAGGGGATTCAGTGTGTGGGGAAGAGGTTTCAGTTTCCGGGGAAGGGGTTACATTGTGTGGGGAAGTGGTTTCAGTGTGTGGGGAAGAGGTGTCAGTGTGTGGGGAAGAGGTTTCAGTGTGTGTGGAAGAGGATTCAGTGCCTGGGGAAGAAGTTTCAGTGTGTGGGGAAGAGGTTTCAGTGTGTGTGGAAGAGGTTTCAGTGTGTGGGGAAGGGTTTTAGTCTGTGGGGAAGAGCTTTCAGTGTGTGGGGAAGAGGTTTCAGTGTGTGGGGATGGGTTTCAGTGTGTGGGGATGGGTTTCAGTGTGTGGGGAAGTGGTTTCAGTGAGTGGGGAAGAGGTTTCAGTGTGTGGGGATGGGTTTCAGTGTGTGGGGAAGGGGTTTCACTGTGTGGGGAAGAGGATTCAGTGTGTGGTGAAGAGGATTCAGAGTGTGGTGAAGAGGTTTCAGAGCGTGGGGAAGAGGTTTCAGTCTGTGGGGAAGGGGTTTCAGTGTGTGGGGACGAGGTTTCAGTGTGTGGGGAAGGGGTTTCAGTGTGTGGTGAAGGTGATTCAGTGTGTGGGGAAGAGGTTTCAGTGTGCGGGGAAGGGGTTACATTGTATGGGGAAGAGGTTTCAGTGTGTGGGGAAGAGGTTGCAGTGTGTGGGGAACAGATTTCAGTGTGTGGCGAAGAGGTTTCAGTGTGTGTGGAAGAGGTTTCAGTGTGTGAGGAAGAGGTTTCAGTGTGTGGGGAAGAGGTTTCAGTCTGTGGGGAAGAGATTTCAATGTGTGGGGAAAGGGTTTCAGTGTGTGGGGAAGGGGCTTCAGTCTGTGGAGAAGTGGTTTCAGTGTGTGAGGAAGAGGTTTCAGTGTGTGGGGAAGAGGTTTCAGTGTGATGGGAAGGGGTTTCAGTGTGTGGGGAAGAGGTTTCTGTGTGTGGGGAAGAGGTTTCAGTGTGCGGGGAAGGGGTTACAGTGTGTGTTGAAGGGGTTTCAGTTTGTGTGTAAGGGGTTTCAGTGTGTGGGGATGGTTTTCAGTGTGTGTGGAAGATGTTTCAGCGTGTGGCGATGAGGTTCCAGTGTGTGGGGGAGAGGTTTCAGTGTGTGGGGAAGGGGCTTCAGTCTGTGGAGAAGTGGTTTCAGTGTGTGTGGAAGATGTTTCAGCGTGTGGCAAAGAGGTTTCAGTGTGTGGGGGAGAGGTTTCAGAGTGTGGGGAATGGTTTCAGTCAGTGGCGAAGAGGTTTCAGTGCGTGGGGAAGTGGTTTCAGTGTGTGGGGAAGGGGTTTCAGTTTGTGGGGATGGGTTTCAGTGTGTGGGGAAGGGGTTTCAGTGTGTAGGGAAGGGGTTTCAGTGTGTGGTGATGAGGGTTCAGTGTGTGGGGAAGGGTTTCAGTGTGTGGGGAAGGGTTTCAGTGTGTGGGGAAGGGGTTTCCGTGTGTGGGGAAGAGGTTTCAGTGTGTGGGGATGGGTTACAGAGTGTGGGGAAGGGGTTTCAGTCTGTGGGGATGTGTTTCAGTCTGTGGGGATGGGTTTCAGTGTGTTGGGAAGAGGTTTCAGTGCGTGGGGAAGGGTTTTCAGTGTGTGTGGAAGAGGTTTCAGTGTGTGTGTAAGGGGTTTCAGTGTGTGGGGAACGGATTTCAATGTGTGGAGAAGTGGTTTCAGTGTGTGTGGAAGAGGTTACAGTGTGTGTGGAAGGGGTTTCAGTGTGTGTGGAAGCGGTTTCAGTGTGTGGGGAAGGGGTTTCAGTGTGTGTGGAAGAGGTTTCAGTGTGTGTGTAAGGGGTTTCAGTGTGTGGGGAACGGATTTCAATGTGTGGAGAAGTGGTTTCAGTGTGTGTGGAAGAGGTTGCAGTGTGTGGGGAAGGGGTTTCAGGGTGTGGGAATGGGTTTCAGTGTGTGGCGAAGGGGTTTCAGTGTGTGGGGAAGAGGTTTCAGTGTGTGGCGAAGGGGTTTCAGTGTGTGGGGAAGAGGTTTCAGTGTGTGGGGATGGCTTTCTGTGTGTGGGGAAGGGTTTTAAGTGTGTGGGGAAGAGGTTTCAGTGTGTGGGGAAGGGTTTCAGTGTGTGGGGAAGTGGTTTCAGTGTGTGGGGAAGAGGTTTCAGTGTGTGGGGATGGGTTTCAGTGTGTGGGGAAGGGGTTTCACTGTGTGGGGAAGTGTTTTCAGTGTGTGGGAAGGGATTTCAGTGAATGGGGATGGGTTACAGTGTGTGGTTAAGAGGTTTCAGTCTATGAGGAAGGGGTTTCAGTGTGTGGGGAAGAGGTTTCAGTGTGTGGGGAAGGTGTTTCAGTGTGTGGGGAAGTGGCTTCAGTGTGTGGGGAAGAGGATTCAGTGTGTGGTGAAGAGGTTTCAGAGTGTGGTGAAGATGTTTCAGAGTGTGGGGAAGGGGTTTCAGTCTGTGGGGAAGTGGTTTCAGTGTGTGGGGACGAGGTTTCAGTGTGTGGGGAAGGGGTTTCAGTGTGTGGTGAAGGGGATTCAGTGTGAAGGGAAGAGGTTTCAGTGTGCGGGGAAAGGGTTACATTGTGTGGGGAAGAGGTTGCAGTGTGTGGGGAACAGATTTCAGTGTGTGGGGAAAGGGTTTCAGTGTGTGTGGAAGAGGTTTCAGTGTGTGTGTAAGGGGTTTCAGTGTGTGGGGATGGGTTTCAGCTTGTGTGGAAGATGTTTCAGCGTGTGTGGAAGGGGTTTCAGTGTGTGGTGAAGGGAATTCAGTGTGTGGGGAAGAGGTTTCAGTTTGCGGGGAAGGGGTTACATTGTGTGGGGAAGTGGTTTCAGTGTGTGGGGAAGAGGTGTCAGTGTGTGGGGAAGAGGTTTCAGTGTGTGTGGAAGAGGATTCAGTGCCTGGGGAAGAAGTTTCAGTGTGTGGGGAAAAGGTTTCAGTGTGTGTGGAAGAGGTTTCAGTGTGTGGGGAAGGGTTTTAGTCTGTGGGGAAGAGCTTTCAGTGTGTGGGGAAGAGGTTACAGTGTGTGGGGATGGGTTTCAGTGTGTGGGGATGGGTTTCAGTGTGTGGGGAAGTGGTTTCACTGTGTGGGGAAGAGGTTTCAGTGTGTGGAGATGGGTTTCAGTGTGTGGGGAAGGGGTTTCACTGTGTGGGGAAGAGGATTCAGTGTGTGGTGAAGAGGTTTCAGAGTGTGGTGAAGAGGTTTCAGAGTGTGGGGAAGGGGTTTCAGTCTGTGGGGAAGGGGTTTCAGTGTGTGGGGACGAGGTTTCAGTGTGTGGGGAAGGGGTTTCAGTGTGTGGTGAAGGTGATTCAGTGTGTGGGGAAGAGGTTTCAGTGTGCGGGGAAGGGGTTACATTGTGTGGGGAAGAGGTTTCAGTGTGTGGGGAAGAGGTTGCATTGTGTGGGGAACAGATTTCAGTGTGTGGCGAAGAGGTTTCAGTGTGTGTGGATGAGGTTTCAGTGTGTGGGGAAGGGGTTTCAGTCTGTGGGGAAGAGATTTCAATGTGTAGGGAAAGGGTTTCAGTGTGTGGGGAAGGGGCTTCAGACTGTGGAGAAGTGGTTTCAGTGTGTGAGGAAGAGGTTTCAGTGTGTGGGGAAGAGGTTTCAGTGTGATGGGAAGGGGTTTCAGTGTGTGGGGAAGAGGTTTCTGTGTGTGGGGAAGAGGTTTCAGTGTGCGGGGAAGGGGTTACAGTGTGTGTTGAAGGGGTTTCAGTGTGTGGGGATGGTTTTCAGTGTGTGTGGAAGATGTTTCAGCGTGTGGCGAAGAGGTTTCAGTGTGGAGGGGAGATGTTTCAGTGTGTGTGTAAGGGGTTTCAGTGTGTGGGGATGGTTTTCAGTGTGTGTGGAAGATGTTTCAGCGTGTGGCAAAGAGGTTTCAGTGTGTGGGGGAGAGCTTTCAGTGTGTGGGGAAGGGTTTCAGTCTGTGGCGAAGAGGTTTCAGTGCATGGGGAAGTGGTTTCAGTGTTTGGGGAAGGGGTTTCAGTTTGTGGGGATGGGTTTCAGTGTGTGGGGAAGGGGTTTCAGTGTGTAGGGAAGGGGTTTCAGTGTGTGGTGATGAGGGTTCAGTGTGTGGGGAAGGGTTTCAGTGTGTGGGGATGGGTTTCAGTGTGTGGGGAAGGGGTTTCCGTGTGCGGGGAAGAGGTTTCAGTGTGTGGGGATGGGTTACAGAGTGTGGGGAAGGGGTTTCAGCCTGTGGGGATGTGTTTCAGTCTGTGGGGATGGGTTTCAGTGTGTGGGAATGGGTTTCAGTTTGTTGGGAAGGGGTTTCAGTGCGTGGGGAAGGGGTTTCTGTGTGCGTGGAAGGGGTTACAGTGTGTGTGGAAGGGGTTTCAGTGTGTGTGGAAGCGTTTTCAGTGTGTGGGGAAGGGGTTTCAGTGTGTGTGGAAGAGGTTTCAGTGTGTGTGTAAGGGGTTTCAGTGTGTGGGGAACGGATTTCAAGGTGTGGAGAAGTGGTTTCAGTGTGTGTGGAAGAGGTTGCAGTGTGTGGGGAAGGGATTTCAGTGTGTGGGAATGGGTTTCAGTGTGTGGCGAAGGGGTTTCAGTGTGTGGGGAAGAGGTTTCAGTGTGTGGGGATGGCTTTCTGTGTGTGGGGAAGGGTTTTAAGTGTGTGGGGAAGAGGTTTCAGTGTGTGGGGAAGGGTTTCAGTGTGTGGGGAAGTGGTTTCAGTGTGTGGGGAAGAGGTTTCAGTGTGTGGGGATGGGTTTCAGTGTGTGGGGAAGGGGTTTCACTGTGTGGGGAAGGGTTTTCAGTGTGTGGGAAGGGATTTCAGTGAATGGGGATGGGTTTCAGTGTGTGGTTAAGGGGTTTCAGTCTGTGAGGAAGGGGTTTCAGTGTGTGGGGAAGAGGTTTCAGTGTGTGGGGAAGGGGTTTCAGTGTTTGGGGAAGTGGCTTCAGTGTGTGGGGAAGAGGATTCAGTGTGTGGTGAAGAGGTTTCAGAGTGTGGTGAAGAGGTTTCAGAGTGTGGGGAAGGGGTTTCAGTCTGTGGGGAAGTGGTTTCAGTGTGTGGGGACGAGGTTTCAGTGTGTGGGGAAGGGGTTTCAGTGTGTGGTGAAGGGGATTCAGTGTGAAGGGAAGAGGTTTCAGTGTGCGGGGAAGGGGTTACATTGTGTGGGAAAGAGGTTTCAGTGTGTGGGGAAGAGGTTGCAGTGTGTGGGGAACAGATTTCAGTGTGTGGCGAAGAGGTTTCAGTGTGTGTGGAAGAGCTTTCAGTGTGTGAGGAAGAGGTTTCAGTGTGTGGGGAAGAGGTTTCAGTCTGTGGCGAGAGGTTTCAGTTTCTGGGAATAGGTTTCAGTGCGTGGGGAAGGGTTTCAGTGTGTGGGGATGGGGTTCACTGTGTGGGGAAGGGGTTTCAGTGTGTGGCTAAGAGGTTTCAGTGTGTGGGGATGGCTTTCTGTGTGTGAGGAAGGGGTTTAAGTGTGTGGGGAAGAGGTTTCAGTGTGTGGGGCAGGGTTTCAGTCTGTAGGGAAAGGTTTCACTGTGTGTGGAAGAGGTTTCAGTGTTTGGGTATGGGTTAAAGAGTGTTGGGAAGGGGTTTCAGCATGTGGGGATGTGTTTCAGTCTGTGGGGATGGGTTTCAGTGTGTGGGGAAGGGGTTTCAGTGTGTGGGGAAGAGCTTTCAGTGCGTGGGGAAGGGGTTTCAGTGTGTGGGGAAGGGGTTACAGTGTGTGCGGAAGGGGTTTCAGTGTGTGGGGAAGGGGTTTCAGTGTGTGTGGAAGAGGTTTCAGTGTGTGTGTAAGGGGTTTCAGTGTGTGGGCATCGGTTTCAGCTTGTGTGGAAGATGTTTCAGCGTGTGGCGAAGAGGTTTCAGTGAGTGGGGATGGGTTTCAGTGTGTGGGGATGGGTTTCAGTGTGTGGAGAAGTGGTTTCAGTGTGTGGGGAAGAGGTTTCAGTGTGTGTGGAAGGGGTTTCAGTGTGTGGTGAAGGGTATTCAGTGTGTGGGGAAGAGGTTTCAGTTTGCGGGGAAGGGGTTACATTGTGTGGGGAAGTGGTTTCAGTGTGTGGGGAAGAGGTGTCAGTGTGTGGGGAAGAGGTTTCAGTGTGTGTGGAAGAGGATTCAGTGCCTGGGGAAGAAGTTTCAGTGTGTGGGGAAGAGGTTTCAGTGTGTGTAAAAGAGGTTTCAGTGTGTGGGGAAGGGTTTCAGTCTGTGGGGAAGAGCTTTCAGTGTGTGGGGAAGAGGTTTCAGTGCGTGGGGATGGGTTTCAGTGTGTGGGGATGGGTTTCAGTGTGTGGGAAGTGGTTTCAGTGTGTGGGGAAGAGGTTTCAGTGTGTGGGGATGGGTTTCAGTGTGTGGGGAAGGGGTTTCACTGTGTGGCGAAGAGGTTTCAGTGTGTGGGGGAGAGGTTTCAGTGTGTGTGTAAGGGGTTTCAGTGTGTGGGGATGGTTTTCAGTGTGTGTGGAAGATGTTTCAGCGTGTGGCAAAGAGGTTTCAGTGTGTGAGGGAGAGGTTTCAGTGTGTGGGGAAGGGTTTCAGTCTGTGGCGAAGAGGTTTCAGTGCGTGGGGAAGTGGTTTCAGTGTGTGGGGAAGGGGTTTCAGTTTGTGGGGATGGGTTTCAGTGTGTGGGGAAGGGGTTTCAGTGTGTAGGGAAGGGGTTTCAGTGTGTGGTGATGAGGGTTCAGTGTGTGGGGAAGGGTTTCAGTGTGTGGGGAAGGGTTTCGGTGTGTTGGGAAGGGGTTTCCGTGTGTGGGGAAGAGGTTTCAGTGTGTGGGGATGGGTTACAGAGTGTGGGGAAGGGGTTTCAGTCTGTGGGGATGTGTTTCAGTCTGTGGGGATGGGTTTCAGTGTGTGGGGAAGGGGTTTCAGTGTGTTGGGAAGAGGTTTCAGTGCGTGGGGAAGGGGTTTCTGTGTGCGTGGAAGGGGTTACAGTGTGTGTGGAAGGGGTTTCAGTGTGTGTGGAAGCGGTTTCAGTGTGTGGGGAAGGGGTTTCAGTGTGTGTGGAAGAGGTTTCAGTGTGTGTGTAAGGGGTTTCAGTGTGTGGGGAACGGATTTCAATGTGTGGAGAAGTGGTTTCAGTGTGTGTGGAAGAGGTTGCAGTGTGTGGGGAAGGGGTTTCAGTGTGTGGGAATGGGTTTCAGTGTGTGGCGAAGGGGTTTCAGTGTGTGGGGACGAGGTTTCAGTGTGTGGGGATGGCTTTCTGTGTGTGGGGAAGGGTTTTAAGTGTGTGGGGAAGAGGTTTCAGTGTGTGAGGAAGGGTTTCAGTGTGTGGGGAAGTGGTTTCAGTGTGTGGGGAAGAGGTTTCAGTGTGTGGGGATGGGTTTCAGTGTGTGGGGAAGGGGTTTCACTGTGTGGGGAAGGGTTTTCAGTGTGTGGGAAGGGATTTCAGTGAATGGGGATGGGTTTCAGTGTGTGGTTAAGGGGTTTCAGTCTGTGAGGAAGGGGTTTCAGTGTGTGGGGAAGAGGTTTCAGTGTGTGGGGAAGGGGTTTCAGTGTGTGGGGAAGTGGCTTCAGTGTGTGGGGAAGAGGATTCAGTGTGTGGTGAAGAGGTTTCAGAGTGTGGTGAAGAGGTTTCAGAGTTTGGGGAAGGGGTTTCAGTCTGTGGGGAAGTGGTTTCAGTGTGTGGGGACGAGGTTTCAGTGTGTGGGGAAGGGGTTTCAGTGTGTGGTGAAGGGGATTCAGTGTGAAGGGAAGAGATTTAAGTGTGCGGGGAAGGGGTTACATTGTGTGAGACAGAGGTTTCAGTGTGTGGGGAAGAGGTTGCAGTGTGTGGGGAACAGATTTCAGTGTGTGGCGAAGAGGTTTCAGTGTGTGTGGAAGAGGTTTCAGTGTGTGAGGAAGAGGTTTCAGTGTGTGGGGAAGAGGTTTCAGTCTGTGGCGAGAGGTTTCAGTTTCTGGGAATAGGTTTCAGTGCGTGGGGAAGGGTTTCAGTGTGTGGGGATGGGGTTCACTGTGTGGGGAAGGGGTTTCAGTGTGTGGCTAAGAGGTTTCAGTGTGTGGGGATGGCTTTCTGTGTGTGAGGAAGGGGTTTAAGTGTGTGGGGAAGAGGTTTCAGTGTGTGGGGCAGAGTTTCAGTCTGTAGGGAAAGGTTTCACTGTGTGTGGAAGAGGTTTCAGTGTTTGGGTATGGGTTGAAGAGTGTTGGGAAGGGGTTTCAGCATGTGGGGATGTGTTTCAGTCTGTGGGGATGGGTTTCAGTGTGTGGGGAAGGGGTTTCAGTGTGTGGGGAAGAGCTTTCAATGCGTGGGGAAGGGGTTTCAGTGTGTGGGGAAGGGGTTACAGTGTGTGTGGAAGGGGTTTCAGTGTGTGGGGAAGGGGTTTCAGTGTGTGTGGAAGAGGTTTCAGTGTGTGTGTAAGGGGTTTCAGTGTGTGGGGATGTGTTTCAGCTTGTGTGGAAGATGTTTCAGCGTGTGGCGAAGAGGTTTCAGTGTGTGGGGATGGGTTTCAGTGTGTGGGGATGGGTTTCAGTGTGTGGAGAAGTGGTTTCAGTGTGTGGGGAAGAGGTTTCACTGTGTGTGGAAGGGGTTCCAGTGGGTGGTGAAGGGGATTCAGTGTGTGGGGAAGAGGTTTCAGTTTGCGGGGAAGGGGTTACATTGTGTGGGGAAGTGGTTTCAGTGTGTGGGGAAGAGGTGTCAGTGTGTGGGGAAGAGGTTTCAGTGTGTGTGGAAGAGGATTCAGTGCCTGGGGAAGAAGTTTCAGTGTGTGGGGAAGAGGTTTCAGTGTGTGTGGAAGAGGTTTCAGTGTGTGGGGAAGGGTTTTAGTCTGTGGGGAAGAGCTTTCAGTGTGTGGGGAAGAGGTTTCAGTGTGTGGGGATGGGTTTCAGTGTGTGGGGATGGGTTTCAGTGTGTGGGGAAGGGGTTTCACTGTGTGGGGAAGAGGATTCAGTGTGTGGTGAAGAGGTTTCAGAGTGTGGTGAAGAGGTTCTTGAGTGTGGGGAAGGGGTTTCAGTCTGTGGGGAAGGGGTTTCAGTGTGTGGGGACGTGGTTTCAGTGTGTGGGGAAGGGGTTTCAGTGTGTGGTGAAGGTGATTCAGTGTGTGGGGAAGAGGTTTCAGTGTGCGGGGAAGGGGTTGCATTGTGTGGGGAAGAGGTTTCCGTGTGTGGGGAAGAGGTTGCAGTGTGTGGGGAACAGATTTCAGTGTGTGGCGAAGAGGTTTCAGTATGTGTGGAAGAGGTTTCAGTGTGTGGGGAAGAGGTTTCAGTGTGTGGGGAAGAGGTTTCAGTCTGTGGCGAAGAGGATTCAGTTTCTGGGAATAGGTTTCAGTGCGTGGGAAAGGGTTTCAGTGTGTGGATATGGGGTTCAGTGTGTGGGGTAGGGGTTTCAGTGTGTGGCTAAGAGGTTTCAGTGTTTGGCGATGGCTTTCTGTGTGTGGGGAAGGTGTTTAAGTGTGTGGGGAAGAGGTTTCAGTGTGTGGGGAAGACTTTCAGTCTGTAGGGAAATGTTTCACTGTGTGTGGAAGAGGTTTCAGTGTTTGGGTATGGGTTACAGAGTGTGGGGAAGGGGTTTCAGTCTGTGGGGATGTGTTTCAGTCTGTGGGGATAGGTTTTAGTGTGTGGGGAAGGGGTTTCAGTGTGTGGGGAAGATGTTTCAGTGCGTGGGGAAGGGGTTTCAGTGTGCGGGGAAGGGGTTACAGTGTGTGTGGACGGGGTTTCAGTGTGTGGGGAAGGGGTTTCAGTGTGTGTGGAAGATGTTTCAGCGTGTCGCGAAGAGGTTTCAGTGTGTGGGGATGGGTTTCAGTGTGTGGGGATGGGTTTCAGTGTGTGGAGAAATGGTTTCAGTGTGTGGGGAAGAGGTTTCAGCGTGTGGGGATGTGTTGCAGTGTGTGGGGAAGGGGTTTCAGTGTGTGTGGAAGGGTTTTCAGTGTGTGGGAAGAGATTTCAGTGTGTGGGGATGGGTTTCAGTGTGTGGGAAAGGGGATTCAGTCTGTGGGGAAGGGGTTTCAGTGTGTGGGGAAGAGGCTTCAGTGTGTAGGGAAGGGGTTTCAGTCTGTGGGGAAGTGGTTTCAGTGTGTGGGGAAGAGGTTTCAGTGTGTGTGGAAGGGGTTTCAGTGTGTGTTGAAGGGGATTCAGTGTGTGGGGAAGAGGATTCAGTTTGCGGGGAAGGGGTTACATTGTGAGGGGAAGTGGTTTCAGTGTGTGGCGAAGAGGTTTCAGTGTGTGTGGAAGAGGTTTCAGTGTGTGGGGAAGAGGTTTCAGTGTGTGGGGAAGGGTTTCAGTGTGTGGATATGGGGTTCAGTGTGTGGGGTAGGGGTTTCAGTGTGTGGCTAAGAGGTTTCAGTGTTTGGCGATGGCTTTCTGTGTGTGGGGAAGGTGTTTAAGTGTGTGGGGAAGAGGTTTCAGTGTGTGGGGAAGACTTTCAGTCTGTAGGGAAATGTTTCACTGTGTGTGGAAGAGGTTTCAGTGTTTGGGTATGGGTTACAGAGTGTGGGGAAGGGGTTTCAGTCTGTGGGGATGTGTTTCAGTCTGTGGGGATAGGTTTTAGTGTGTGGGGAAGGGGTTTCAGTGTGTGGGGAAGATGTTTCAGTGCGTGGGGAAGGGGTTTCAGTGTGCGGGGAAGGGGTTACAGTGTGTGTGGACGGGGTTTCAGTGTGTGGGGAAGGGGTTTCAGTGTGTGTGGAAGATGTTTCAGCGTGTCGCGAAGAGGTTTCAGTGTGTGGGGATGGGTTTCAGTGTGTGGGGATGGGTTTCAGTGTGTGGAGAAATGGTTTCAGTGTGTGGGGAAGAGGTTTCAGCGTGTGGGGATGTGTTGCAGTGTGTGGGGAAGGGGTTTCAGTGTGTGGGGAAGGGTTTTCAGTGTGTGGGAAGAGATTTCAGTGTGTGGGGATGGGTTTCAGTGTGTGGGAAAGGGGATTCAGTCTGTGGGGAAGGGGTTTCAGTGTGTGGGGAAGAGGCTTCAGTGTGTAGGGAAGGGGTTTCAGTCTGTGGGGAAGTGGTTTCAGTGTGTGGGGAAGAGGTTTCAGTGTGTGTGGAAGGGGTTTCAGTGTGTGTTGAAGGGGATTCAGTGTGTGGGGAAGAGGATTCAGTTTGCGGGGAAGGGGTTACATTGTGAGGGGAAGTGGTTTCAGTCTGTGGGGAAGAGGTTTCAGTGTGTGGAGAAGAGGTTTCAGTGTGTGGCGAAGAGGTTTCAGTGTGTGTGGAAGAGGTTTCAGTGTGTGGGGAAGAGGTTTCAGTGTGTGGGGAAGGGTTTCAGTCTTTGGCGAAGAGGTTTCAGTTTCTGGGAAGAGGTTTCAGTGCGTGGGGAAGGGTTTCAGTGTGTGGGGATGGGGTTCAGTGTGTGGGGAATGGGTTTCAGGGTGTGGGGATGGGTTTCAGCAGTGGGGAAGGGGTTTCAGTGTGTGGGGAAGAGGTTTCAATGTGTGGGGAAGAGGTTTCAGAGTGTGGGGAAGGTGTTTCAGTCTGTGGGGAAGTGGTTTATGTGTGTGGGAAAGAGGTTTCAGTGGGTGGGGAAGGGGTTTCAGGGTGTGGTGAAAGGGATTCAGTGTGAGGGGATGAGGTTTCAGTTTGCGGGGAAGGTGTTTCAGTGTGTTCGGGAGAGGTTTCAGTGTGTGGGGAAGGGTTACAGAGTGTGGGGAAGGGTTTTCAGTCTGTGGGGATGTGTTTCAGTCTGTGGGGATGGGTTTCAGTGTGTGGGGAAGGGGTTTCAGTGTGTGGGGAAGAGGTTTCACTGCGTGGGGAAGGGGTTTCTGTGTGCGTGGAAGGGGTTACAGTGTGTGTGGAAGGGGTTTCAGTGTTTGTGGAAGCGGTTTCAGTGTGTGGGGAAGGGGTTTCAGTGTGTGTGGAAGAAGTTTCAGTGTGTGTGGAAGCGGTTTCAGTGTGTGGGGAAGGGGTTTCAGTGTGATGGGAAGGGGTTTCAGTGTGTGGGGAAGAGGTTTCTGTGTGTGGGGAAGAGGTTTCAGTGTGCGGGGAAGGGGTTACAGTGTGTGTTGAAGGGGTTTCAGTGTGTGGGTTAGAGGTTTCATTGTGTGTGTAAGGGGTTTCAGTGTGTGGGGATGGTTTTCAGTGTGTGTGGAAGATGTTTCAGCGTGTTGCGAAGAGGTTTCAGTGTGTGGGGTAGAGGTTTCAGTGTGTGTGTAAGGGGTTTCAGTGTGTGGGGATGGTTTTCAGTGTGTGTGGAAGATGTTTCAGCGTGTGGCGAAGAGGTTTCAGTGTGTGGGGGAGAGGTTTCAGTGTGTGGGGAAGGGTTTCAGTCTGTGGCGAAGAGGTTTCAGTGCGTGGGGTAGTGGTTTCAGTGTGTGGGGAAGGGGTTTCAGTTTGTTGGGATGGGTTTCAGTGTGTGGGGAAGGGGTTTCTGTGTGTAGGGAAGTGGTTTCAGTGTGTGGTGATGAGGGTTCAGTGTGTGGGGAAGGGTTTCAGTGTGTGGGGAAGGGTTTCAGTGTGTGGGGAAGGGGTTTCAGTATGTGGGGAAGAGGTTTCAGTGTGTGGGGATGGGTTTCAGTGTGTGGGGAAGGGGTTTCAGTGTGCGGGGAAGGTGTTTCAGTGTGTGGGGAAGAGGATTCAGTGTGTGGGAAGAGGTTTCAGTGTGTGGGGAAGGGGATTCAGTCTGTGGGGAAGAGATTTCAATGTGTGGGGATAGGGTTTCAGTGTGTGGGGAAGGGGCTTCAGTCTGTGGAGAAGTGGTTTCAGTGTGTGAGGAAGAGGTTTCAGTGTGTGGGGAAGAGGTTTCAGTATGATGGGAAGGGGTTTCAGTGTGTGGGGAAGAGGTTTCTGTGTGTGGGGAAGAGGTTTCAGTGTGTGGGAATGGGTTTTAGTTTGTGGGGAAGGGGTTTCAGTTTATGGGGAAGAGGTTTCAGTGTGTGGGGATGGGTTTCAGTGTTCAAGGAAGGGTTTCAGTGTATGGGGAAGTGTTTTCAGTGTGTGGGGATGGATTTCAGTGTGTGGGAAAGGGTTTCAGTGTGTGGGGAAGAGGTTTCAGAGTGTGGAGAGGGTTTCAGTGTGTAGCGAAGGGTTTCAGTGTGTGGGGAAAGGTTTTAGTGTGTGGGGAAGAGCTTTCAGTGTGTGGGGATGGGTTTCAGTGTGTGGGGAATGTTTTCAGTGTCTGGAAAAGATGTTTCAGTGTGCAGTGTAGAGGTTTCAGTGTGTGGGGATGGGTTTCAGTGTGCAGGGAAAGTTTTCAGTGTGTGGGGAAGGTGTTTCAGTGTGTGTGGAAGAGGTTTCAGTGTGTGGGGAAGATGTTTCAGTGTGTGGTGAAGGAGTTTCAGTGTGTGGGGAAGGGGTTTCAGTGTGTGTGGAAGAGGTTTCAGTGTGTGTGTAAGGGGTTTCAGTGTGTGGGGATGGGTTTCAGCTTGTGTGGTAGATGTTTCAGCGTGTGGCGAAGAGGTTTCAGTGTGTGGGGATGGGTTTCAGTGTGTGGGGATGGGTTTCAGTGTGTGGAGAAGTGGTTTCAGTGTGTGGGGAAGAGGTTTCACTGTGTGTGGAAGGGGTTCCAGTGGGTGGTGAAGGGGATTCAGTGTGTGGGGAAGAGGTTTCAGTTAGCGGGGAAGGGGTTACATTGTGTGGGGAAGTGGTTTCAGTGTGTGGGGAAGAGGTGTCAGTGTGTGGGGAAGAGGTTTCAGTGTGTGTGGAAGAGGATTCAGTGCCTGGGGAAGAAGTTTCAGTGTGTGGGGAAGAGGTTTCAGTGTGTGTGGAAGAGGTTTCAGTGTGTGGGGAAGGGTTTTAGTCTGTGGGGAAGAGCTTTCAGTGTGTGGGGAAGAGGTTTCAGTGTGTGGGGATGTGTTTCAGTGTGTGGGGATGGGTTTCAGTGTGTGGGGAAGGGGTTTCACTGTGTGGGGAAGAGGATTCAGTGTGTGGTGAAGAGGTTTCAGAGTGTGGTGAAGAGGTTCTTGAGTGTGGGGAAGGGGTTTCAGTCTGTGGGGAAGGGGTTTCAGTGTGTGGGGACGTGGTTTCAGTGTGTGGGGAAGGGGATTCAGTGTGTGGTGAAGGTGATTCAGTGTGTGGGGAATGGGTTTCAGGGTGTGGGGATGGGTTTCAGCAGTGGGGAAGGGGTTTCAGTGTGTGGGGAAGAGGTTTCAATGTGTGGGGAAGAGGTTTCAGAGTGTGGGGAAGGTGTTTCAGTCTGTGGGGAAGTGGTTTATGTGTGTGGGAAAGAGGTTTCAGTGGGTGGGGAAGGGGTTTCAGGGTGTGGTGAAAGGGATTCAGTGTGAGGGGATGAGGTTTCAGTTTGCGGGGAAGGTGTTTCAGTGTGTTCGGGAGAGGTTTCAGTGTGTGGGGAAGGGTTACAGAGTGTGGGGAAGGGTTTTCAGTCTGTGGGGATGTGTTTCAGTCTGTGGGGATGGGTTTCAGTGTGTGGGGAAGGGGTTTCAGTGTGTGGGGAAGAGGTTTCACTGCGTGGGGAAGGGGTTTCTGTGTGCGTGGAAGGGGTTACAGTGTGTGTGGAAGGGGTTTCAGTGTTTGTGGAAGCGGTTTCAGTGTGTGGGGAAGGGGTTTCAGTGTGTGTGGAAGAAGTTTCAGTGTGTGTGGAAGCGGTTTCAGTGTGTGGGGAAGGGGTTTCAGTGTGATGGGAAGGGGTTTCAGTGTGTGGGGAAGAGGTTTCTGTGTGTGGGGAAGAGGTTTCAGTGTGCGGGGAAGGGGTTACAGTGTGTGTTGAAGGGGTTTCAGTGTGTGGGTTAGAGGTTTCAGTGTGTGTGTAAGGGGTTTCAGTGTGTGGGGATGGTTTTCAGTGTGTGTGGAAGATGTTTCAGCGTGTTGCGAAGAGGTTTCAGTGTGTGGGGTAGAGGTTTCAGTGTGTGTGTAAGGGGTTTCAGTGTGTGGGGATGGTTTTCAGTGTGTGTGGAAGATGTTTCAGCGTGTGGCGAAGAGGTTTCAGTGTGTGGGGGAGAGGTTTCAGTGTGTGGGGAAGGGTTTCAGTCTGTGGCGAAGAGGTTTCAGTGCGTGGGGTAGTGGTTTCAGTGTGTGGGGAAGGGGTTTCAGTTTGTTGGGATGGGTTTCAGTGTGTGGGGAAGGGGTTTCTGTGTGTAGGGAAGTGGTTTCAGTGTGTGGTGATGAGGGTTCAGTGTGCGGGGAAGGGTTTCAGTGTGTGGGGAAGGGTTTCAGTGTGTGGGGAAGGGGTTTCAGTATGTGGGGAAGAGGTTTCAGTGTGTGGGGATGGGTTTCAGTGTGTGGGGAAGGGGTTTCAGTGTGCGGGGAAGGTGTTTCAGTGTGTGGGGAAGAGGATTCAGTGTGTGGGAAGAGGTTTCAGTGTGTGGGGAAGGGGTTTCAGTCTGTGGGGAAGAGATTTCAATGTGTGGGGATAGGGTTTCAGTGTGTGGGGAAGGGGCTTCAGTCTGTGGAGAAGTGGTTTCAGTGTGTGAGGAAGAGGTTTCAGTGTGTGGGGAAGAGGTTTCAGTATGATGGGAAGGGGTTTCAGTGTGTGGGGAAGAGGTTTCTGTGTGTGGGGAAGAGGTTTCAGTGTGTGGGAATGGGTTTTAGTTTGTGGGGAAGGGGTTTCAGTTTATGGGGAAGAGGTTTCAGTGTGTGGGGATGGGTTTCAGTGTTCAAGGAAGGGTTTCAGTGTATGGGGAAGTGTTTTCAGTGTGTGGGGATGGATTTCAGTGTGTGGGAAAGGGTTTCAGTGTGTGGGGAAGAGGTTTCAGAGTGTGGAGAGGGTTTCAGTGTGTAGCGAAGGGTTTCAGTGTGTGGGGAAAGGTTTTAGTGTGTGGGGAAGAGCTTTCAGTGTGTGGGGATGGGTTTCAGTGTGTGGGGAATGTTTTCAGTGTCTGGAAAAGATGTTTCAGTGTGCAGTGTAGAGGTTTCAGTGTGTGGGGATGGGTTTCAGTGTGCAGGGAAAGTTTTCAGTGTGTGGGGAAGGTGTTTCAGTGTGTGTGGAAGAGGTTTCAGTGTGTGGGGAAGATGTTTCAGTGTGTGGTGAAGGAGTTTCAGTGTGTGGGGAAGGGGTTTCAGTGTGTGTGGAAGAGGTTTCAGTGTGTGTGTAAGGGGTTTCAGTGTGTGGGGATGGGTTTCAGCTTGTGTGGTAGATGTTTCAGCGTGTGGCGAAGAGGTTTCAGTGTGTGGGGATGGGTTTCAGTGTGTGGGGATGGGTTTCAGTGTGTGGAGAAGTGGTTTCAGTGTGTGGGGAAGAGGTTTCACTGTGTGTGGAAGGGGTTCCAGTGTGTGGTGAAGGGGATTCAGTGTGTGGGGAAGAGGTTTCAGTTTGCGGGGAAGGGGTTACATTGTGTGGGGAAGTGGTTTCAGTGTGTGGGGAAGAGGTGTCAGTGTGTGGGGAAGAGGTTTCAGTGTGTGTGGAAGAGGATTCAGTGCCTGGGGAAGAAGTTTCAGTGTGTGGGGAAGAGGTTTCAGTGTGTGTGGAAGAGGTTTCAGTGTGTGGGGAAGGGTTTTAGTCTGTGGGGAAGAGCTTTCAGTGTGTGGGGAAGAGGTTTCAGTGTGTGGGGATGTGTTTCAGTGTGTGGGGATGGGTTTCAGTGTGTGGGGAAGGGGTTTCACTGTGTGGGGAAGAGGATTCAGTGTGTGGTGAAGAGGTTTCAGAGTGTGGTGAAGAGGTTCTTGAGTGTGGGGAAGGGGTTTCAGTCTGTGGGGAAGGGGTTTCAGTGTGTGGGGAAAGGTTTTAGTGTGTGGGGAAGAGCTTTCAGTGTGTGGGGATGGGTTTCAGTGTGTGGGGAATGTTTTCAGTGTCTGGAAAAGATGTTTCAGTGTGCAGTGTAGAGGTTTCAGTGTGTGGGGATGGGTTTCAGTGTGCATGGAAAGTTTTCAGTGTGTGGGGAAGGTGTTTCAGTGTGTGTGGAAGAGGTTTCAGTGTGTGGGGAAGATGTTTCAGTGTGTGGTGAAGGAGTTTCAGTGTGTGGGGAAGGGGTTTCAGTGTGTGTGGAAGAGGTTTCAGTGTGTGTGTAAGGGGTTTCAGTGTGTGGGGATGGGTTTCAGCTTGTGTGGTAGATGTTTCAGCGTGTGGCGAAGAGGTTTCAGTGTGTGGGGATGGGTTTCAGTGTGTGGGGATGGGTTTCAGTGTGTGGAGAAGTGGTTTCAGTGTGTGGGGAAGAGGGTTCACTGTGTGTGGAAGGGGTTCCAGTGTGTGGTGAAGGGGATTCAGTGTGTGGGGAAGAGGTTTCAGTTTGCGGGGAAGGGGTTACATTGTGTGGGGAAGTGGTTTCAGTGTGTGGGGAAGAGGTGTCAGTGTGTGGGGAAGAGGTTTCAGTGTGTGTGGAAGAGGATTCAGTGCCTGGGGAAGAAGTTTCAGTGTGTGGGGAAGAGGTTTCAGTGTGTGTGGAAGAGGTTTCAGTGTGTGGGGAAGGGTTTTAGTCTGTGGGGAAGAGCTTTCAGTGTGTGGGGAAGAGGTTTCAGTGTGTGGGGATGTGTTTCAGTGTGTGGGGATGGGTTTCAGTGTGTGGGGAAGGGGTTTCACTGTGTGGGGAAGAGGATTCAGTGTGTGGTGAAGAGGTTTCAGAGTGTGGTGAAGAGGTTCTTGAGTGTGGGGAAGGGGTTTCAGTCTGTGGGGAAGGGGTTTCAGTGTGTGGGGACGTGGTTTCAGTGTGTGGGGAAGGGGTTTCAGTGTGTGGTGAAGGTGATTCAGTGTGTGGGGAAGAGGTTTCAGTGTGCGGGGAAGGGGTTGCATTGTGTGGGGAAGAGGTTTCCGTGTGTGGGGAAGAGGTTGCAGTGTGTGGGGAACAGATTTCAGTGTGTGGCGAAGAGGTTTCAGTATGTGTGGAAGAGGTTTCAGTGTGTGGGGTAGAGGTTTCAGTTTGTGGGGAAGAGGTTTCAGTCTGTGGCGAAGAGGATTCAGTTTCTGGGAATAGGTTTCAGTGCGTGGGAAAGGGTTTCAGTGTGTGGATATGGGGTTCAGTGTGTGGGGTAGGGGTTTCAGTGTGTGGCTAAGAGGTTTCAGTGTTTGGCGATGGCTTTCTGTGTGTGGGGAAGGTGTTTAAGTGTGTGGGGAAGAGGTTTCAGTGTGTGGGGAAGTCTTTCAGTCTGTAGGGAAATGTTTCACTGTGTGTGGAAGAGGTTTCAGTATTTGGGTATGGGTTACAGAGTGTGGGGAAGGGGTTTCAGTCTGTGGGGATGTGTTTCAGTCTGTGGGGATAGGTTTTAGTGTTTGGGGAAGGGGTTTCAGTGTGTGGGGAAGATGTTTCAGTGCGTGGGGAAGGGGTTTCAGTGTGCGGGGAAGGGGTTACAGTGTGTGTGGACGGGGTTTCAGTGTGTGGGGAAGGGGTTTCAGTGTGTGTGGAAGATGTTTCAGCGTGTCGCGAAGAGGTTTCAGTGTGTGGGGATGAGTTTCAGTGTGTGGGGATGGGTTTCAGTGTGTGGAGAAATGGTTTCAGTCTGTGGGGAAGAGGTTTCAGCGTGTGGGGATGTGTTGCAGTGTGTGGGGAAGGGGTTTCAGTGTGTGGGGAAGGGTTTTCAGTGTGTGGGAAGAGATTTCAGTGTGTGGGGATGGGTTTCAGTGTGTGGGAAAGGGGATTCAGTCTGTGGGGAAGGGGTTTCAGTGTGTGGGGAAGAGGCTTCAGTGTGTAGGGAAGGGGTTTCAGTCTGTGGGGAAGTGGTTTCAGTGTGTGGGGAATAGGTTTCAGTGTGTGTGGAAGGGGTTTCAGTGTGTGTTGAAGGGGATTCAGTGTGTGGGGAAGAGGATTCAGTTTGCGGGGAAGGGGTTACATTGTGAGGGGAAGTGGTTTCAGTCTGTGGGGAAGAGGTTTCAGTGTGTGGAGAAGAGGTTTCAGTGTGTGGCGAAGAGGTTTCAGTGTGTGTGGAAGAGGTTTCAGTGTGTGGGGAAGAGGTTTCAGTGTGTGGGGAAGGGTTTCAGTCTTTGGCGAAGAGGTTTCAGTTTCTGGGAAGAGGTTTCAGTGCGTGGGGAAGGGTTTCAGTGTGTGGGGATGGGGTTCAGTGTGTGGGGAATGGGTTTCAGGGTGTGGGGATGGGTTTCAGCAGTGGGGAAGGGGTTTCAGTGTGTGGGGAAGAGGTTTCAATGTGTGGGGAAGAGGTTTCAGAGTGTGGGGAAGGTGTTTCAGTCTGTGGGGAAGTGGTTTATGTGTGTGGGAAAGAGGTTTCAGTGGGTGGGGAAGGGGTTTCAGGGTGTGGTGAAAGGGATTCAGTGTGAGGGGATGAGGTTTCAGTTTGCGGGGAAGGTGTTCCAGTGTGTGTGGAAGAGGTTTCAGTGTGTGGGGAAGAGGTTTCAGTGTGTGGGGAAGGGTTTCAGTCTTTGGCGAAGAGGTTTCAGTTTCTGGGAAGAGGTTTCAGTGCGTGGGGAAGGGTTTCAGTGTGTGGGGATGGGGTTCAGTGTGTGGGGAATGGGTTTCAGGGTGTGGGGATGGGTTTCAGCAGTGGGGAAGGGGTTTCAGTGTGTGGGGAAGAGGTTTCAGTGTGTAGGGAAGGGGTTTCAGTCTGTGGGGAAGTGGTTTCAGTGTGTGGGGAAGAGGTTTCACTGTGTGTGGAAGGGGTTTCAGTGTGTGTTGAAGGGGATTCAGTGTGTGGGGAAGAGTATTCAGTTTGCGGGGAAGGGGTTACATTGTGAGGGGAAGTGGTTTCAGTCTGTGGGGAAGAGGTTTCAGTGTGTGGAGAAGAGGTTTCAGTGTGTGGCGAAGAGGTTTCAGTGTGTGTGGAAGAGGTTTCAGTGTGTGTGGAAGAGGTTTCAGTGTGTGGGGAAGAGGTTTCAGTGCGTGGGGAAGGGTTTCAGTGTGTGGGGATGGGGTTCAGTGTGTGGGGAATGGGTTTCAGGGTGTGGGGAATGGGTTTCAGCAGTGGGGAAGGGGTTTCAGTGTGTGGGGAAGAGGTTTCAATGTGTGGGGAAGAGGTTTCAGAGTGTGGGGAAGGTGTTTCAGTCTGTGGGGAAGTGGTTTATGTGTGTGGGAAAGAGGTTTCAGTGGGTGGGGAAGGGGTTTCAGGGTGTGGTGAAAGGGATTCAGTGTGAGGGGATGAGGTTTCAGTTTGCGGGGAAGGTGTTTCAGTGTGTTCGGAAGAGGTTTCAGTGTGTGGGGAAGGGTTACAGAGAGTGGGGAAGGGTTTTCAGTCTGTGGGGATGTGTTTCAGTCTGTGGGGATGGGTTTCAGTGTGTGGGGAAGGGGTTTCAGTGTGTGGGGAAGAGGTTTCACTGCGTGGGGAAGGGGTTTCTGTGTGCGTGGAAGGGGTTACAGTGTGTGTGGAAGGGGTTTCAGTGTTTGTGGAAGCGGTTTCAGTGTGTGGGGAAGGGGTTTCAGTGTGTGTGGAAGAAGTTTCAGTGTGTGTGGAAGCGGTTTCAGTGTGTGGGGAAGGGGTTTCAGTGTGATGGGAAGGGGTTTCAGTGTGTGGGGAAGAGGTTTCTGTGTGTGGGGAAGAGGTTTCAGTGTGCGGGGAAGGGGTTACAGTGTGTGTTGAAGGTGTTTCAGTGTGTGGGTTAGAGGTTTCAGTGTGTGTGTAAGGGGTTTCAGTGTGTGGGGATGGTTTTCAGTGTGTGTGGAAGATGTTTCAGCGTGTTGCGAAGAGGTTTCAGTGTGTGGGGTAGAGGTTTCAGTGTGTGTGTAAGGGGTTTCAGTGTGTGGGGATGGTTTTCAGTGTGTGTGGAAGATGTTTCAGCGTGTGGCGAAGAGGTTTCAGTGTGTGGGGGAGAGGTTTCAGTGTGTGGGGAAGGGTTTCAGTCTGTGGCGAAGAGGT
Source organism: Heterodontus francisci (assembly GCF_036365525.1). Classification (NCBI taxonomy): domain Eukaryota; kingdom Metazoa; phylum Chordata; class Chondrichthyes; order Heterodontiformes; family Heterodontidae; genus Heterodontus; species Heterodontus francisci. The sequence continues at coordinate 1,588,622 of NW_027142229.1, read as the reverse complement.
TTCAGTGCGTGGGGTAGTGGTTTCAGTGTGTGGGGAAGGGGTTTCAGTTTGTTGGGATGGGTTTCAGTGTGTGGGGAAGGGGTTTCTGTGTGTAGGGAAGTGGTTTCAGTGTGTGGTGATGAGGGTTCAGTGTGTGGGGAAGGGTTTCAGTGTGTGGGGAAGGGTTTCAGTGTGTGGGGAAGGGGTTTCAGTATGTGGGGAAGAGGTTTCAGTGTGTGGGGATGGGTTTCAGTGTGTGGGGAAGGGGTTTCAGTGTGCGGGGAAGGTGTTCCAGTGTGTGGGGAAGAGGATTCAGTGTGTGGGAAGAGGTTTCAGTGTGTGGGGAAGGGGTTTCAGTCTGTGGGGAAGAGATTTCAATGTGTGGGGATAGGGTTTCAGTGTGTGGGGAAGGGGCTTCAGTCTGTGGAGAAGTGGTTTCAGTGTGTGAGGAAGAGGTTTCAGTGTGTGGGGAAGAGGTTTCAGTATGATGGGAAGGGGTTTCAGTGTGTGGGGAAGAGGTTTCTGTGTGTGGGGAAGAGGTTTCAGTGTGTGGGAATGGGTTTTAGTTTGTGGGGAAGGGGTTTCAGTTTATGGGGAAGAGGTTTCAGTGTGTGGGGATGGGTTTCAGTGTGCAGGGAAAGTTTTCAGTGTGTGGGGAAGGTGTTTCAGTGTGTGTGGAAGAGGTTTCAGTGTGTGGGGAAGATGTTTCAGTGTGTGGTGAAGGAGTTTCAGTGTGTGGGGAAGGGGTTTCAGTGTGTGTGGAAGAGGTTTCAGTGTGTGTGTAAGGGGTTTCAGTGTGTGGGGATGGGTTTCAGTGTGCAGGGAAAGTTTTCAGTGTGTGGGGAAGGTGTTTCAGTGTGTGTGGAAGAGGTTTCAGTGTGTGGGGAAGATGTTTCAGTGTGTGGTGAAGGAGTTTCAGTGTGTGGGGAAGGGGTTTCAGTGTGTGTGGAAGAGGTTTCAGTGTGTGTGTAAGGGGTTTCAGTGTGTGGGGATGGGTTTCAGCTTGTGTGGTAGATGTTTCAGCGTGTGGCGAAGAGGTTTCAGTGTGTGGGGATGGGTTTCAGTGTGTGGGGATGGGTTTCAGTGTGTGGAGAAGTGGTTTCAGTGTGTGGGGAAGAGGTTTCACTGTGTGTGGAAGGGGTTCCAGTGTGTGGTGAAGGGGATTCAGTGTGTGGGGAAGAGGTTTCAGTTTGCGGGGAAGGGGTTACATTGTGTGGGGAAGTGGTTTCAGTGTGTGGGGATGAGGTGTCAGTGTGTGGGGAAGAGGTTTCAGTGTGTGTGGAAGAGGATTCAGTGCCTGGGGAAGAAGTTTCAGTGTGTGGGTTAGAGGTTTCAGTGTGTGTGGAAGAGGTTTCAGTGTGTGGGGAAGGGTTTTAGTCTGTGGGGAAGAGCTTTCAGTGTGTGGGGAAGAGGTTTCAGTGTGTGGGGATGTGTTTCAGTGTGTGGGGATGGGTTTCAGTGTGTGGGGAAGGGGTTTCACTGTGTGGGGAAGAGGATTCAGTGTGTGGTGAAGAGGTTTCAGAGTGTGGTGAAGAGGTTCTTGAGTGTGGGGAAGGGGTTTCAGTCTGTGGGGAAGGGGTTTCAGTGTGTGGGGACGTGGTTTCAGTGTGTGGGGAAGGGGTTTCAGTGTGTGGTGAAGGTGATTCAGTGTGTGGGGAAGAGGTTTCAGTGTGCGGGGAAGGGGTTGCATTGTGTGGGGAAGAGGTTTCCGTGTGTGGGGAAGAGGTTGCAGTGTGTGGGGAACAGATTTCAGTGTGTGGCGAAGAGGTTTCAGTATGTGTGGAAGAGGTTTCAGTGTGTGGGGTAGAGGTTTCAGTTTGTGGGGAAGAGGTTTCAGTCTGTGGCGAAGAGGATTCAGTTTCTGGGAATAGGTTTCAGTGCGTGGGAAAGTTTTTCAGTGTGTGGATATGGGGTTCAGTGTGTGGGGTAGGGGTTTCAGTGTGTGGCTAAGAGGTTTCAGTGTTTGGCGATGGCTTTCTGTGTGTGGGGAAGGTGTTTAAGTGTGTGGGGAAGAGGTTTCAGTGTGTGGGGAAGTCTTTCAGTCTGTAGGGAAATGTTTCACTGTGTGTGGAAGAGGTTTCAGTATTTGGGTATGGGTTACAGAGTGTGGGGAAGTGGTTTCAGTCTGTGGGGATGTGTTTCAGTCTGTGGGGATAGGTTTTAGTGTGTGGGGAAGGGGTTTCAGTGTGTGGGGAAGATGTTTCAGTGCGTGGGGAAGGGGTTTCAGTGTGCGGGGAAGGGGTTACAGTGTGTGTGGACGGGGTTTCAGTGTGTGGGGAAGGGGTTTCAGTGTGTGTGGAAGATGTTTCAGCGTGTCGCGAAGAGGTTTCAGTGTGTGGGGATGAGTTTCAGTGTGTGGGGATGGGTTTCAGTGTGTGGAGAAATGGTTTCAGTCTGTGGGGAAGAGGTTTCAGCGTGTGGGGATGTGTTGCAGTGTGTGGGGAAGGGGTTTCAGTGTGTGGGGAAGGGTTTTCAGTGTGTGGGAAGAGATTTCAGTGTGTGGGGATGGGGTTCAGTGTGTGGGAAAGGGGATTCAGTCTGTGGGGAAGGGGTTTCAGTGTGTGGGGAAGAGGCTTCAGTGTGTAGGGAAGGGGTTTCAGTCTGTGGGGAAGTGGTTTCAGTGTGTGGGGAATAGGTTTCAGTGTGTGTGGAAGGGGTTTCAGTGTGTGTTGAAGGGGATTCAGTGTGTGGGGAAGAGGATTCAGTTTGCGGGGAAGGGGTTACATTGTGAGGGGAAGTGGTTTCAGTCTGTGGGGAAGAGGTTTCAGTGTGTGGAGAAGAGGTTTCAGTGTGTGTGGAAGAGGTTTCAGTGTGTGGGGAAGAGGTTTCAGTGTGTGGGGAAGGGTTTCAGTCTTTGGCGAAGAGGTTTCAGTTTCTGGGAAGAGGTTTCAGTGCGTGGGGAAGGGTTTCAGTGTGTGGGGATGGGGTTCAGTGTGTGGGGAATGGGTTTCAGGGTGTGGGGATGGGTTTCAGCAGTGGGGAAGTGGTTTCAGTGTGTGGGGAAGAGGTTTCAATGTGTGGGGAAGAGATTTCAGTGTGTGGGGATGGGTTTCAGTGTGTGGTGAAGGCGATTCAGTGTGTGGGGAGGAGGTTTCAGTGCGTGGGGAAACGGTTTCAGTGTGTGGGGAAGAGGTTTCAGTGTGTGAGGAAGGGTTTCAGTCTGTGGCGAAGAGGTTTAAGTGTGTGGGGAAAAGGTTTCAGTGTGTGGGGATGGGTTTCAGTGTGTGGGGAAGGGGTTTCAGTGTGTGGGGACGAGGTTTCAGTTTGTGGGGAAGAGTTTTCAGAGTGTGGGGAAGGTGTTTCAGTCTTTGGGGAAGTGTTCTGTTTGTGTGTGGGGAAGGGGCTTCAGTGTGTGGGGATGGGTTTCAGTATGTGGGGATGGATTTTTTGTGAGTGGAAGGGGTTTCAGTGTGTGGGGAAGGGGTTTCAGTGTGTGGGGAAGAGATTTCCGTGTGTGGGGATGGGTTTCAGTGTTTGGTGAATGGGATTCAGTGTGTGTGGAAGAGGTTTCAGTGTGTGGGGAAGGGGTTTCAGTGTGTGTGGAAGAGGTTTCAGTGTGTGTGGAAGGGGTTTCAGTATGGGGATGGGTTTCAGTGGGTGTGGAAGAAGTTTCAGCGCGTGGGGAAGAGGTTTCAGTGTGTGGGGAAGATGTTTCAGTGTGTGTGGAAGAGGATTCAGTGCATGGGGAAGGAGTTTCAGTGTGTGGGGAAGAGGTTTCAGTGTGTGGGGAAGATGTTTCACTGTGAGTGGAATAGGTTTCAGTGCGTGGGGAAGGGGTTTCAGTGTGTGGGGAAGAGGTTACTGTGTGTGGGTTAGGGTTTCAGTCTGTGGGGAAGAGGTTTCAGTGTGTGGGGAAGAGGTTTCAGTGTGTGTGGATGGGTTTCAGTATGTGGGGATGGATTTTGGTGTGAGTGGAAGGGGTTTCAGTGTGTGGGGAAGAGGTTTCAGTGTGTGGGGAAGATGTTTCAGTATGTGTGGATGAGGTTTCAGTGCGTGGGGAAGGAGTTTCAGTGTGTGGGGAAGAGGTTTGAGTGTGTGGGAAGAGGTTTCAGTGTGTGGGGAAGATGTTTCACTGTGCGTGGAATAGGTTTCAGTGCGTGGGGAAGGGGTTTCAGTGTGTGGGGAAGAGGTTTCAGTCTGTGGGTTAAGGTTTCAGTCTGTGGGGAAGAGGTTTCAGTTTGTGGGGAAGAGGTTTCAGTGTGTGTGGATGGGTTTCAGTGTGTGGGGATGGGTTTTGTGTGTGGGGAAGGACTTCAGTGTGTGGGGAAGGGGTTTCAGTGTGTGGGGAAGAGATTTCAGTGTGTGGGGATGGGTTTCAGTGTGTGGTGAAGGCGATTCAGTGTGTGGGGAGGAGGTTTCAGTGCGTGGGGAAACGGTTTCAGTGTGTGGGGAAGAGGTTTCAGTGTGTGAGGAAGGGTTTCAGTCTGTGGCGAAGAGGTTTCAGTGTGTGGGGAAAAGGTTTCAGTGTGTGGGGATGGGTTTCAGTGTGTGGGGAAGGGATTTCAGTGTGTGGGGACGAGGTTTCAGTTTGTGGGGAAGAGGTTTCAGAGTGTGGGGAACGTGTTTCAGTCTGTGGGGAAGTGTTTTGTGTGTGTGGGGAAGGGGCTTCAGTGTGTGGGGATGGGTTTCAGTGGGTGTGGAAGAAGTTTCAGCGCGTGGGGAAGAGGTTTCAGTGTGTGGGGAAGATGTTTCAGTGTGTGTGGAAGAGGATTCAGTGCGTGGGGAAGGAGTTTCAATGTGTGGGAAGAGGTTTCAGTGTGTGGGGAAGATTTTTCACTGTGTGTGGAATAGGTTTCAGTGCGTGGGGAAGGGGTTTCAGTGTGTGGGGAAGCGGTTTCAGTGGGTGTGGAAGAAGTTTCAGCGCGTGGGGAAGAGGTTTCAGTGCGTGGGGAAGGAGTTTCAATGTGTGGGAAGAGGTTTCAGTGTGTGGGGAAGATGTTTCAGTTTGTGGGGAAGAGGTTTCAGAGTGTGGGGAAGGTGTTTCAGTCTGTGGGGAATTGTTTTGTGTGTGTGGGGAAGGGGCTTCAGTGTGTGGGGATGGGTTTCAGTGGGTGTGGAAGAAGTTTCAGCGCGTGGGGAAGAGGTTTCAGTGCGTGGGGAAGGAGTTTCAATGTGTGGGAAGAGGTTTCAGTGTGTGGGGAAGATGTTTCACTGTGTGTGGAATAGGTTTCTGTGCGTGGGGAAGGGGTTTCAGTGTGTGGGGAAGCGGTTTCAGTGTGTGGGTTAGGGTTTCAGTCTGTGGGGAAGAGGTTTCAGTGTGTGTGGATGGGTTTCAGTGTGTGCGGATGGGTTTAGTGTGTGGGGATGGGTTTAGTGTGTGGGGAAGGGTTTCAGTGTGTGGGGAAGGGGTTTCAGTGTGTGGGCAAGAGATTTCAGTGTGTGGGGATGGGTTTCAGTGTGTGGTGAAGGCGATTCAGTGTGTGGGGAGGAGGTTTCAGTGCGTGGGGAAGCGGTTTCAGTGTGTGGGGAAGAGGTTTCAGTGTGTGAGGAAGGGTTTCAGTCTGTGGCGAAGAGGTTTCAGTGTGTGGGGAAACGGTTTCAGTGTGTGGGGAAGGGATTCAGTGTGTGGGGAAGGGTTTTCAGTGTGTGGGGACGAGGTTTCAGTTTGTGGGGAAGAGGTTTCAGAGTGTGGGGAAGGTGTTTCAGTCTGTGGGGAAGTGGTTTGTGTGAGTGGGGAAGGGGTTTCAGTGTGTGGGGATGGGGTTTCAGAGTGTGGTGAAGGGGATTCAGTGTGTGGGGAGGAGGTTTCAGTGTGCGGGGAAGGGGTTTCAGTGTGTGGGGGAGAGGTTTCAGTGTGTGGGGAAGAGGTTTCAGTGTTTGGGGAAGAGGTTTCAGTGTGTGTGGAAGAAGTTTCCGTGCGTGGGGAAGGGTTACAGTCTGTGGTGAAGAGGTTTCTGTGTGTGGGGAAGAGGTTTCAGTGTGTGGGGAAGTGTTTCAGCGTGTCGGGATGGGTTTCAGTGTGTGGGGAAGGGGTTTCAGTGTGTGGGGATGGGTTTCAGTGTGTGGGGAAGGTGTTTCAGAGTGAAGGGAAGGGGTTTCAGTGTGTTGGGATGAGGTTTCAGTGTGTGGGGAAGGGTTTCAGTGTGTGGGGATTGGTTTCTGTGTGTGCGGAAGGGGTTTCAGTGTGTGGGGAAGAGGTTTCACTGTGTGGGGATGGGTTTCAGATTGTGGTGAAGGGGTTTTAGCCTGTGGAGAAGTGGTTTCAGAGTGTGGGGAAGATGTTTCAGTGTGTGGGAAAGTGGTTTCAATGTGTGGGGAAGAGGTTTCAGTGTGTGGGGAGGGGTTTCTGTGTGTGGGGAAGAGGGTTTCAGTGTGTGGGGAAGGGGTTTCATTATATGGGTAAGAGGTTTCAGTGTGTGGGGATGGGTTTCAGTGTGTGGGGAAGGGTTTCTGTGTATGGGGAAGAGTTTTCAGTGTGTGGGGATGGATTTCAGAGTGTGGGGAAGGGTTTCAGTGTGTGGGGATAGTTTTCAGTATGTGGCGAAGGGGTTCAGTGTGTGGGGAAAGGTTTTAGTGTGTGGGAAAGAGGTTTCAGTGTGCTGGGAAGAGGTGTCAGTGTGTGGGAATGGGTTTCAGTGTGTAGGGAAAGGTTTCAGTGTGTGGGGAAGGTGTTTCAGTGTGTGTGGAAGAGGTTTCAGTGTGTGGAGAAGATGTTTCAGTGTGTGTGGATGAGGTTTCAGTGCGTGGGGAAGGAGTTTCAGTGTGTGGGGAAGAGGTTTCAGTGTGTGGGAAGAGGTTTCAGTGTGTGGGGAAGATGTTTCACTGTGTGTGGAATAGGTTTCAGTGCGTGGGGAAGGGGTTTCAGTGTGTGGGGAAGAGGTTTCAGTCTGTGGGTTAGGGTTTCAGTCTGTGGGGAATAGGTTTCAGTTTGTGGGGAAGAGGTTTCAGTGTGTGTGGATGGGTTTCAGTGTGTGGGGATGGGTTTTGTGTGTGGGGAAGGGTTTCAGTGTGTGGGGAAGGGGTTTCAGTGTGTGGGGAAGAGATTTCAGTGTGTGGGGATGGGTTTCAGTGTGTGGTGAAGGCGATTCAGTGTGTGGGGAGGAGGTTTCAGTGCGTGGGGAAACGGTTTCAGTGTGTGGGGAAGAGGTTTCAGTGTGTGAGGAAGGGTTTCAGTCTGTGGCGAAGAGGTTTCAGTGTGTGGGGAAAAGGTTTCAGTGTGTGGGGATGGGTTTCAGTGTGTGGGGAAGGGGTTTCAGTGTATGGGGACGAGGTTTCAGTTTGTGGGGAAGAGGTTTCAGAGTGTGGGGAAGGTGTTTCAGTCTGTGGGGAAGTGTTTTGTGTGTGTGGGGAAGGGGCTTCAGTGTTTGGGGATGGGTTTCAGTGGGTGTGGAAGAAGTTTCAGCGCGTGGGGAAGAGGTTTCAGTGTGTGGGGAAGATGTTTCAGTGTGTGTGGAAGAGGATTCAGTGCATGGGGAAGGAGTTTCAATGTGTGGGAAGAGGTTTCAGTGTGTGGGGAAGATTTTTCACTGTGTGTGGAATAGGTTTCAGTGCGTGGGGAAGGGGTTTCAGTGTGTGGGGAAGCGGTTTCAGTGTGTGGGTTAGGGTTTCAGTCTGTGGGGAAGAGGTTTCAGTTTGTGGGGAAGAGGTTTCAGTGTGTGTGGATGGGTTTCAGTGTGTGCGGATGGGTTTAGTGTGTGGGGAAGGGTTTCAGTGTGTGGGGAAGGGGTTTCAGTGTGTGGGGAAGAGATTTCAGTGTGTGGGGATGGGTTTCAGTGTGTGGTGAAGGCGATTCAGTGTGTGGGGAGGGGGTTTCAGTGCGTGGGGTAGCGGTTTCAGTGTGTGGGGAAGAGGTTTCAGTGTGTGAGGAAGGGTTTCAGTCTGTGGCGAAGAGGTTTCAGTGTGTGGGGAAAAGGTTTCAGTGTGTGGGGATGGGTTTCAGTGTGTGGGGAAGGGGTTTCAGTGTGTGGGGACGAGGTTTCAGTTTGTGGGGAAGAGGTTTCTGAGTGTGGGGAAGGTGTTTCAGTCTGTGAAGAAGTGGTTTGTGTGAGTGGGGAAGGGGTTTCAGTGTGTGGGGATGGGGTTTCAGAGTGTGGTGAAGGGGATTCAGTGTGTGGGGAGGTGGTTTCAGTGTGCGGGGAAGGGGTTTCAGTGTGTGGGGGAGAGGTTTCAGTGTGTGGGGAAGAGGTTTCAGTGTTTGGGGAAGAGGTTTCAGTGTGTGTGGAAGACGTTTCCGTGCGTGGGGAAGGGTTTCAGTCTGTGGCGAAGAGGATTCAGTGTGTGGGGAAGAGGTTTCAGTGTTTGGGGAAGTGTTTCAGCGTGTCGGGATGGGTTTCAGTGTGTGGGGAAGGGGTTTCAGTGTGTGGGGATGGGTTTCAGTGTGTGGAGAATTTGTTTCAGTGTGAAGGGAAGGAGTTTCAGTGTATGGGGATGAGGTTTCAGTGTGTGGGGAAGGGTTTCAGTGTGCGGTGATTGGTTTCTGTGTGTGGGGAAGGGGTTTCAGTGTGTGGGGAAGAGGTTTCAGTGTGTGGGGATGGGTTTCAGAGTGTGGTGAAGGGGTTTCAGTCTGTGGAGAAGTAGTTTCAGTGTGTGGGGAAGATGTTTCAGTGTGTGGGAAAGAGGTTTCAGTGTGTGGGGAAGAGGTTTCTGTGTGTGGGGGAGGGGTTTCTGTGTGTGGGGAAGAGGGTTCAGTATGTGGGAATGGGTTTCAGTGTGTGGGGAAGGGGTTTCAGTGTATGGGTAAGAGGTTTCAGTGTGCGGGGAATGGGTTTCAGTGTGTGGGGAAGGGTTTCTGCGCATGGGGAAGAGTTTTCAGTGTGTGGGGATGGATTTCAGAGTGTGGGGAAGGGGTTCAGTGTGTGGGGAAGAGGTTTCAGAGTGTGGAGATGGGGTTCAGTGTGTGGCGAAGGGTTTCAGTGTGTGGGGAAAGGTTTTAATGTGTGGGGAAGAGGTTTCAGTGTGCGGGGAATAGGTGTCAATGTGTGGGGATGGGTTTCAGTGTGTTGGGAAAGGTTTCAGTGTGTGGGGAAGCTGTTTCAGTGTGTGTGGAAGAGGTTTCAGTGTGTGGGGAAGATGTTTCAGTGTGTGTGGATGAGGTTTCAGTGCGTGGGGAAGGAGTTTCAATGTGTGGGGAAGAGGTTTCAGTGTGTAGGAAAGAGGTTTCTGTATGTGGGGAAGTGGTGTCAGTGTGTGGGGAAGTGGTTTCACTGTGTGGGGAAGAGGTTTCAGTGTGTGGGGAAGAGGTTTCAGTCTGTGGGGAAGTGGTTTCAGTGTGTGAGGAAAAGGTTTCAGTGTGTGGGGAAGGGGTTTCAGTGTTTGGTGAAGGGGATTCAGTGTGTGGGAAAGTGGTTTCTGTGTGCGGGGAAGGGGTTACAGTGTGTGTGGAAGAGGTTTCAGTGCGTGGGGAAGGGGTTTCAGTTTGTGTGGAAGAGGTTTCAGGGTGTGTGGAAGGGGTTTCAGTGTGCGGATGGGTTTCAGTGGGTGTGGAAGAAGTTTCAGCGCGTGGGGAAGAGGTTTCAGTGTGTGGGGAAGATGTTTCAGTGTGTGTGGAAGAGGATTCAGTGCGTGGGGAAGGAGTTTCAATGTGTGGGAAGAGGTTTCAGTGTGTGGGGAAGATGTTTCACTGTGTGTGGAATAGGTTTCAGTGCGTGGGGAAGGGGTTTCAGTGTGTGGGGAAGAGGTTTCAGTGTGTGGGTTAGGGTTTCAGTCTGTGGGGAAGAGGTTTCAGTTTGTGGGGAAGAGGTTTCAGTGTGTGTGGATGGGTTTCAGTGTGTGGGGATGGGTTTAGTGTGTGGGGAAGGGTTTCAGTGTGTGGGGAAGGGGTTTCAGTGTGTGGGGAAGAGATTTCAGTGTGTGGGGATGGGTTTCAGTGTGTGGTGAAGGCGATTCAATGTGTGGGGAGGAAGTTTCAGTGCGTGGGGAAGCTGTTTCAGTGCGTGGGGAAGAGGTTTCAGTGTGTGGGAAGGGTTTCAGTCTGTGGCGAAGAGGTGTCAGTGTGTGGGGAAAAGGTTTCAGTGTGTGGGGATGGGTTTCAGTGTGTGAGGAAGGGGTTTCAGTGTGTGGGGACGAGGTTTCAGTTTGTAGGGAAGAGGTTTCAGAGTGTGGGGAAGGTGTTTCAGTCTGTGGGGATGTGGTTTGTGTGTGTGGGGAAGGGGTTTCAGTGTGTGAGGATGGGGTTTCAGAGTGTGGTGAAGGGGATTCAGTGTGTGGGGAGAAGGTTTCAGTGTGCGGGGAAGGGGTTTCAGTGTGTGGGGGAGAGGTTTCAGTGTGTGGGGAAGAGGTTTCAGTGTTTGGGGAAGAGGTTTCAGTGTGTGTGGAAGAAGTTTCCGTGCGTGGGGAAGGGTTTCAGTCTGTGGCGAAGAGGTTTCAGTGTGTGGGGAAGAGGTTTCAGTGTGTGGGGAAGTGTTTCAGCGTGTCGGGATGGGTTTCAGTGTGTGGGGAAGGGGTTTCAGTGTGTGGGGATGGGTTTCAGTGTGTGGGGAAGGTGTTTCAGTGTGAAGGGAAGGGGTTTCAGTGTGTGGGGATGAGGTTTCAGTGTGTGGGGAAGGGTTTCAATGTGTGGGGATTGGTTTCTGTGTGTGGGGAAGGGGTTTCAGAGTGTGGGGAAGAGGTTTCAGTGTGTGGAGATGGGTTTCAGATTGTGGTGAAGGGGTTTCAGTCTGTGGAGAAGTGGTTTCAGTGTGTGGGGAAGATGTTTCAGTGTGTGGGAAAGAGGTTTCAGTGTGTGGGGAAGAGGTTTCAGTGTGTGGGGGAGGGGTTTCTGTGTGTGGGGAAGAGGTTTCAGTGTGTGGGAATGGGTTTCAGTGTGTGGGGAAGGTGTTTCAGTATATGGGTAAGAGGTTTCAGTGTGTGGGAATGGGTTTCAGTGTGTGGGGAAGAGTTTCTGTGTATTGGGTAGAGTTTTCAGTGTGTGGGGATGGATTTCAGAGTGTGGGGACGGAGTTCAGTGTGTGGGGAAGAGGTTTCAGAGTGTGGAGATGGGGTTCAGTGTGTGGCGAAGGGTTTCAGTGTGTGGGGAAAGGTTTTAGTGAGTGCGGAAGAGGTTTCAGTGTGCGGGGAAGAGGTGTCAGTGTGTGGGGATGGGTTTCAGTGTGTTGGGAAAGGTTTCAGAGTTTGGGGAAGGTATTTCAGTGTGTGTGGAAGAGGTTTCAGTGTGTGGGGAAGATGTTTCAGTGTGTATGGATGAGGATTCAGTGCGTGGGGAAGGAGTTTCAATGTGTGGGGAAGAGGTTTCAGTGTGTAGGGAAGAGGTTTCTGTGTGTGGGGAAGTGGTTTCAGTGTGTGGGGAAGTGGTTTCACTGTGTGGGGATGAGGTTTCAGTGTGTGGGGAAGAGGTTTCAGTCTGTGGGGAAGTGGTTTCAGTGTGTGGGGAAAAGGTTTCAGTGTGTGTGGAAGGGGTTTCAGAGTTTGGTGAAGGGGATTCAGTGTGTGGGAAAGTGGTTTCTGTGTGCGGGGAACGGGTTTCAGTGTGTGGCGAAGAGGTTTCAGTGTGTGGGGAAGGGTTTTCAGTGTGTGGGGAAGGGTTTCAGTCTGTAGGGAACGGTTTCAGTGTGTGGGGAAGAGGTTTCATTGTGTGGGGATGGGTTTCAGTTTGTGGGGTAGGTGTTTCAGTCTGTGGTTATGTGTTTCAGTCTGTGGGGATGGGTTTCAGTGTGTGGGGAAGTGGTTTTCGTGTGTGGGGAAGAGGTTTCAGTACGTGGGGAAGGGATTCAGTGTGCGGTGAAGGGGTTTCAGTGTGTGTGGAAGGGGTTTCAGTGTGTGGGGAAGGGGTTTCTGTGTGCGGGGCAGGGGTTACAGTGTGTGTGGAAGGGGTTTCAGAGTGTGGGGAAGGGGTTTCAGTGTGTGTGGAAGAGGTTTCTGTGTGTGGGGAAGAGGTTTCAGTGTGTGGGAATGGGTTTCAGTGTGTGGGGAAGGGGTTTCAGTATATGGGTAAGAGGTTTCACTGTGTGGGGATGGGTTTCAGTGAGTGGGGAAGGGTTTCTGTGTATGGGGAAGAGTTTTCAGTGTGTGGGGATGGATTTCAGAGTGTGGGGAAGGGTTTCAGTGTGTGGGGAAGAGGTTTCAGAGTGTGGAGATTGTTTTCAGTATGTGGCGAAGGGTTTCAGTGTGTGGGGAAAGGTTTTAGTGTGTGGGGAAGAGGTTTCAGTTTGTTGGGAAGAGGTGTCAGTGTGTGGGAATGGGTTTCAGTGTGTAGGGAAAGGTTTCAGTGTGTGGGGAAGGTGTCTCAGTGTGTGTGGATGAGGTTTCAGTGCGTGGGGAAGGAGTTTCAGTGTGTGGGGAAGAGGTTTCAGTGTGTGGGGAGGAGGTTTCATTCTGTGGGGAAGTGGTTTCAGTGTGTGGGGAAGTGGTTTCAGAGTGTGGAGATGGGTATCAGTGTGTGGCGAAGGCTTTCAGTGTGTGGGGAAATGTTTTAGTGTGTGGGGAAGAGGTTTCAGTGTGTGGGGAAGAGGTTTCAGTGTGTGGGGATGGGTTTCAGTGTGTGGGGAATGTTTTCAGTGTCTGGGCAAGATGTTTCAGTGTGTGGGGTAGAGGTTTCAGTGTGTGGGGATGGGTTTCAGTGAGTAGGGAAAGTTTTCAGTGTGTGGGGAATGTGTTTCAGTGTGTGTGGAAGAGGTTTCAGTGTGTGGGGAAGATGCTTCAGTGTGTGTGGAAGAGGTTTCAGTGCGTGGGGAAGGAGTTTCGGTGTGTGGGGAAGAGGTTTCAGTGTGTGGGGAAGAGGTTTCAGTATGTGGGGAAGTGGTGCCAGTGTGTGGAGAAGTGGTTTCAGTTTGTGGGGAAGAGGTTTCAGTGTGTGGGGAAGATGTTTCAGAGTGTGGGGAAGGGGTTCCAGTCTGCTGCGAAGTGGTTTCAGTGTGTGGGGAAATGGTTTCAGTGTGTGGGCAAGGGGTTTCAGTGTGTGGTGAAGGAGATTCAGTGTGTGGGAAAGAGGATTCTGTGTGCGGGGAAGGTGTTTCAGTGTGTGGGGAAGAGGTATCAGTGTGTGGGGAAGAGTTTTCAGTGTGTGGGGAAGGGTTTCGTCTGTCGGGAACGGTTTCAGTGTGTGTGGAAGAGGTTTCAGTGTGTGGGGATGGGTTTCAGTGTGTGGGGTAGGGGTTTCAGTCTGTGGGGATGTGTTTCAGTCTGTGGGGATGGGTTTCAGCGTCTGGGGAAGGGGTTTCCGTGTGTGGGGAATAGGTTTCAGTGTGTGGGGAAGGGGATTCACTGTGCGGTGAAGGAGTTTCAGTGTGTGTGGAAGGGGTTTCAGTGTGTGGGGAAGGGGTTTCTGTGTGCGGGGAAGGGGTTACAGTGTGTGTGGAAGAGGTTTCAGTGCGTGGGGAAGGGGTTTCAGTTTGTGTGGAAGAGATTTCAGGGTGTGTGGAAGGGGTTTCAGTGTAGGGATGGGTTTCAGTGGGTGTGGAAGAAGTTTCAGCGCGTGGGGAAGAGGTTTCAGTGTATGGGGAAGATGTTTCAGTGTGTGTGGAAGAGGATTCAGTGCGTGGGGAAGGAGTTTCGATGTGTGGGAAGAGGTTTCAGTGTGTGGGGAAGATGTTTCACTGTTTGTGGAATAGGTTTCAGTGCGTGGGGAAGGGGTTTCAGTGTGTGGGGAAGAGGTTTCAGTGTGTGGGTTAGGGTTTCAGTCTGTGGGGAAGAGGTTTCAGTTTGTGGGGAAGAGGTTTCAGCGTGTGTGGATGGGTTTCAGTCTGTGGGGATGGGTTTAGTGTGTGGGGAAGGGTTTCAGTGTGTGGGGAAGGGGTTTCAGTGTGTGGGGAAGAGATTTCAGTGTGTGGGGATGGGTTTCAGTGTGTGGTGAAAGCGATTCAGTGTGTGGGGAGGAGGTTTCAGTGCGTGGGGAAACGGTTTCAGTGTGTGGGGAAGAGGTTTCAGTGTGTGAGGAAGGGTTTCAGTCTGTGGCGAAGAGGTTTAAGTGTGTGGGGAAAAGGTTTCAGTGTGTGGGGATGGTTTTCAGTGTGTGGGGAAGGGGTTTCAATGTGTGGGGACGAGGTTTCAGTTTGTGGGGAAGAGGTTTCAGAGTGTGGGGAAGGTGTTTCAGTCTGTGGGGAAGTGTTTTGTGTGTGTGGGGAAGGGGTTTCAGTGTGTGGGGATAGGTTTCAGTGGGTGTGGAAGAAGTTTCAGCGCGTGGGGAAGAGGTTTCAGTGTGTGGGGAAGATGTTTCAGTGTGTGTGGAAGAGGATTCAGTGCGTGGGGAAGGAGTTTCAATGTGTGGGAAGAGGTTTCAGTGTGTGGGGAAGATGTTTCACTGTGTGTGGAATAGGTTTCAGTGCGTGGGGAAGTGGTTTCAGTGTGTGGGGAAGAGGTTTCAGTTTGTGGGTTAGGGTTTCAGTCTGTGGGGAAGAGGTTTCAGTTTGTGGGGAAGAGGTTTCAGTGTGTGTGGATGGGTTTCAGTGTGTGGGGATGGGTTTAGTGTGTGGGGAAGGGTTTCAATGTGTGGGGAAGGGGTTTCAGTGTGTGGGGAAGAGATTTCAGTGTGTGGGGATGGGTTTCAGTGTGTGGTGAAGGCGATTCAGTGTGTGGGGAGGAGGTTTCAGTGCGTGGGGAAGCGGTTTCAGTGTGTGGGGAAGAGGTTTCATTGTGTGAGGAAGGGTTTCAGTCTGTGGCGAAGAGGTTTCAGTGTGTGGGGAAAAGGTTTCAGTGTGTGAGGATGGGTTTCAGTGTGTGGGGAAGGGGTTTCAGTGTGTGGGGACGAGGTTTCAGTTTGTGGGGAAGAGGTTTCAGAGTGTAGGGAAGGTGTTTCAGTCTGTGGGGAAGTGGTTTGTGTGAGTGGGGAAGGGGTTTCAGTGTGTGGGGATGGTGTTTCAGAGTGTGATGAAGGGGATTCAGTGTGTGGGGAGGAGGTTTCAGTGTGCGGGGAAGGGGTTTCAGTGTGTGGGGGAGAGGTTTCAGTGTGTGGGGAAGCGGTTTCATTGTTTGTGGAAGAGGTTTCAGTGTGTGTGGAAGAAGTTTCCGTGCGTGGGGAAGGGTTTCAGTCTGTGGCGAAGAGGTTTCAGTGTGTGGGGAAGAGGTTTCAGTGCGTGGGGAAGGGATTCAGTGTGTGGGGAAGAGGTTTCAGAGTGTGGAGATAGTTTTCAGTATGTGGCGAAGGGTTTCAGTGTGTGGGGAATGGTTTTAGTGTGTGGGGAAGAGGTTTCAGTGTGCTGGGAAGAGGTGTCAGTGTGTGGGAATGGGTTTTAGTGTGTACGGAAAGGTTTCAGTGTGTGGGGAAGGTGTTTCAGTGTGTGTGGAAGAGGTTTCAGTGTGTGGGGAAGATGTTTCAGTGTGTGTGGATGAGGTTTCAGTGCGTGGGGAAGGAGTTTCAGTGTGTGGGGAAGAGGTTTCAGTGCGTCGGGAAGAGGTTTCATTATGTGGGGAAGTGGTTTCAGTGTGTGGGGAAGTGGTTTCAGAGTGTGGAGATGGGTATCAGTGTGTGGCGAAGGCTTTCAGTGTGTGGGGAAAGGTTTTAGTGTGTGGGGAAGAGGTTTCAGTGTGTGGGGAAGAGGTTTCAGTGTGTGGGGATGGGTTTCAGTGTGTGGGGAATGTTTTCAGTGTCTGGGCAAGATGTTTCAGTGTGTGGGGTAGAGGTTTCAGTGTGTGGGGATGGGTTTCAGTGAGTAGGGAAAGTTTTCAGTGTGTGGGGAATGTGTTTCAGTGTGTGTGGAAGAGGTTTCAGTGTGTGGGGAAGATGTTTCAGTGTGTGTGGAAGAGGTTTCAGTGCGTGGGGAAGGAGTTTCAGTGTGTGGGGAAGAGGTTTCAGTGTGAGGGGAAGAGGTTTAAGTCTGTGGGGAAGTGGTGCCAGTGTGTGCAGAAGTGGTTCCAGTTTGTGGGGAAGAGGTTTCAGTGTGTGGGGAAGATGTTTCAGAGTGTGGGGAAGGGGTTTCAGTGAGTGGGGACGAGGTTTCAGTTTGTGGGGAAGAGGTTTCAGAGTGTGGGGAAGGTGTTTCAGTCTGTGGGGAAGTGGTTTGTGTGAGTGGGGAAGGGGTTTCAGTGTGTGGGGATGGTGTTTCAGAGTATGATGAAGGGGATTCAGTGTGTGGGGAGGAGGTTTCAGTGTGCGGGGAAGGGGTTTCAGTGTGTGGTGGAGAGGTTTCAGTGTGTGGGGAAGCGGTTTCAGTGTTTGGGGAAGAGGTTTCCGTGTGTGTGGAAGAAGTTTCCGTGCGTGGGGAAGGGTTTCAGTCTGTGGCGAAGAGGTTTCAGTGTGTGGGGAAGAGGTTTCAGTGCGTGGGGAAGGGATTCAGTGTGCGGTGAAGGGGTTTCAGTGTGTGTGGAAGGGGTTTCAGTGTGTGGGGAAGGGGTTTCTGTGTGCGGGGCAGGGGTTACAGTGTGTGTGGAAGGGGTTTCAGAGTTTGGGGAAGGTGTTTCAGTGTGTGTGAAAGAGGTTTCTGTGTGTGGGGATGAGGTTTCAGTGTGTGGGAATGGGTTTCAGTGTGTGGGGAAGGGGTTTCAGTATATGGGTAAGAGGTTTCAGTGTGTGGGGATGGGTTTCAGTGTGTGGGGAAGGGTTTCTGTGTATGGGGAAGAGTTTTCAGTGTGTGGGGATGGATTTCAGAGTGTGAGGAAGCGTTTCAGTGTGTGGGGAATGTGTTTCAGAGTGTGGAGATAGTTTGCAGTATGTGGCGAAGGGTTTCAGTGTGTGGGGAAAGGTTTTAGTGTGTGGGGAAGAGGTTTCAGTGTGCTGGGAAGAGGTGTCAGTGTGTGGGAATGGGTTTCAGTGTGCAGGGAAAGGTTTCAGTGTGTGGGGAAGGTGTTTCAGTGTGTGTGGAAGAGGTTTCAGTGTGTGGGGAAGATGTTTCAGTGTGTGTGGATGAGGTTTCAGTGCGTGGGGAAGGAGTTTCAGTGTGTGGGGAAGAGGTTTCAGTGTGTCGGGAAGAGGTTTCATTATGTGGGGAAGTGGTTTCAGTGTGTGGGGAAGTGGTTTCAGAGTGTGGAGATGGGTATCAGTGTGTGGCGAAGGCTTTCAGTGTGTGGGGAAAGGTTTTAGTGTGTGGGGAAGAGGTTTCAGTGTGTGGGGAAGAGGTTTCAGTGTGTGGGGATGGGTTTCAGTGTGTGGGGAATGTTTTCAGTGTCTGGGCAAGATGTTTCAGTGTGTGGGGTAGAGGTTTCAGTGTGTGGGGAAAGTTTTCAGTGTGTGGGGAATGTGTTTCAGTGTGTGTGGAAGAGGTTTCAGTGTGTGGGGAAGATGTTTCAGTGTGTGTGGAAGAGGTTTCAGTGCGTGGGGAAGGAGTTTCAGTGTGTGGGGAAGAGGTTTCAGTGTGTGGGGAAGAGTTTTCAGTATGTGGGGAAGTGGTGCCAGTGTGTGCAGAAGTGGTTCCAGTTTGTGGGGAAGAGGTTTCAGTGTGTGGGGAAGATGTTTCAGAGTGTGGGGAAGGGGTTTAAGTCTGCTGCGAAGTGGTTTCAGTGTGTGGGGAAATGGTTTCAGTGTGTGGGCAAGGGGTTTCAGTGTGTGGTGAAGGAGATTCAGTGTGTGGGAAAGAGGATTCTGTGTGCGGGGAAGGGGATTCAGTGTGTGGGGAAGAGGTTTCAGTGTGTGGGGAAGAGTTTTCAGTGTGTGGGGAAGGGTTTCGTCTGTAGGGAACGGTTTCAGTGTGTGTGGAAGAGGTTTCAGTGTGTGGGGATGGGTTTCAGTTTGTGGGGATGGGTTTCAGAGTCTGGGGAAGGGGTTTCCGTGTGTGGGGAATAGGTTTCAATGTGTGGGGAAGGGGATTCAGTGTGCGGTGAAGGGGTTTCAGTGTGTGTGGAAGGGGTTTCAGTGTGTGGGGAAGGGGTTTCTGTGTGCGGGAAAGGGGTTTCAGTGTGTGGGGAAGAGATTTCAGTGTGTGGGGATGGGTTTCAGTGTGTGGTGAAGGCGATTCATTGTGTGGGGAGGAGGTTTCAGTGCGTGGGGAAGCGGTTTCAGTGTGTGGGGAAGAGGTTTCAGTGTGTGGGAAGGGTTTCAGTCTGTGGCGAAGAGGTGTCAGTGTGTGAGGAAGGGTTTCAGTCTGTGGCGAAGAGGTTTCAGTGTGTGGGGAAAAGGTTTCAGTGTGTGGGGACGAGGTTTCAGTTTGTGGGGAAGAGGTTTCTGAGTGTGGGGAAGGTGTTTCTGTCTGTGGGGAAGTGTTTTGTGTGTGTGGGGAAGGGGTTTCAGTGTGTGGGGATGGGTTTCAGTGGGTGTGGAAGAAGTTTCAGCGCGTGGAGAAGAGGTTTCAGTGTGTGGGGAAGATGTTTCAGTGTGTGTGGAAGAGGATTCAGTGCGTGGGGAAGGAGTTTCAATGTGTGGGAAGAGGTTTCAGTGTGTGGGGAAGATGTTTCACTGTGTGTGGAATAGGTTTCAGTGCGTGGGGAAGAGGTTTCAGTGTGTGGGTTAGGGTTTCAGTGTTTGGGGAAGAGGTTTCAGTTTGTGGGGAAGAGGTTTCAGTGTGTGGGGATGGGTTTCAGTGTGTGGTGAAGGCGATTCAGTGTGTGGGGAGGAGGTTTCAGTGCGTGGGGAAGCGGTTTCAGTGTGTGGGGAAGAGGTTTCAGTGTGTGTGGATGGGTTTCAGTGTGTGGGGATGAGTTTAGTGTGTGGGGAAGGGTTTCAGTGTGTGGGGAAGGGGTTTCAGTGTGTGGGCAAGAGATTTCAGTGTGTGGGGATGGGTTTCAGTGTGTGGTGAAGGCGATTCAGTGTGTGGGGAGGAGGTTTCAGTGCGTGGGGAAGCGGTTTCAGTGTGTGGGGAAGAGGTTTCTGAGTGTGGGGAAGGTGTTTCTGTCTGTGGGGAAGTGTTTTGTGTGTGTGGGGAAGGGGTTTCAGTGTGTGGGGATGGGTTTCAGTGGGTGTGGAAGAAGTTTCAGCGCGTGGAGAAGAGGTTTCAGTGTGTGGGGAAGATGTTTCAGTGTGTGTGGAAGAGGATTCAGTGCGTGGGGAAGGAGTTTCAATGTGTGGGAAGAGGTTTCAGTGTGTGGGGAAGATGTTTCACTGTGTGTGGAATAGGTTTCAGTGCGTGGGGAAGAGGTTTCAGTGAGTGGGTTAGGGTTTCAGTGTTTGGGGAAGAGGTTTCAGTTTGTGGGGAAGAGGTTTCTGTGTGTGGGGATGGGTTTCAGTGTGTGGTGAAGGCGATTCAGTGTGTGGGGAGGAGGTTTCAGTGCGTGGGGAAGCGGTTTCAGTGTGTGGGGAAGAGGTTTCAGTGTGTGTGGATGGGTTTCAGTGTGTGGGGATGAGTTTAGTGTGTGGGGAAGGGTTTCAGTGTGTGGGGAAGGGGTTTCAGTGTGTGGGGAAGAGATTTCAGTGTGTGGGGATGGGTTTCAGTGTGTGGTGAAGGCGATTCAGTGTGTGGGGAGGAGGTTTCAGTGCGTGGGGAAGCGGTTTCAGTGTGTGGGGAAGAGGTTTCAGTGTGTGAGGAAGGGTTTCAGTCTGTGGCGAAGAGGTTTCAGTGTGTGGGGAAAAGGTTTCAGTGTGTGGGGATGGGTTTCAGTGTGTGGGGAAGGGGTTTCAGTGTGTGGGGACGAGGTTTCAGTTTGTGGGGAAGATGTTTCAGAGTGTGGGGAAGGTGTTTCAGTCTGTGGGGAAGTGGTTTGTGTGAGTGGGGAGGAGGTTTCAGTGTGCGGGGAAGGGGTTTCAGTGTGTGGGGGAGAGGTTACAGTGTGTGGGGAAGAGGTTTCAGTGTTTGGGGAAGAGGTTTCAGTGTGTGTGGAAGAAGTTTCCGTGCGTGGGGAAGGGTTTCAGTCTGTGGCGAAGAGGTTTCAGTGTGTGGGGAAGAGGTTTCAGTGTGTGGGGAAGTGTTTCAGCGTGTCGTGATGGGTTTCAGTGTGTGGGGAAGGGGTTTCAGTGTGTGGGGATGGGTTTCAGTGTGTGGGGAAGGTGTTTCAGTGTGAAGGGATGAGGTTTCAGTGTGTGGGGATGAGGTTTTAGTGTGTGGGGAAGGGTTTCAGTGTGTGGGGATTGGTTTCTGTGTGTGGGGAAGGGGTTTCAGTGTGTGGGGAAGAGGTTTCAGTGTGTGGGGAAGATGTTGCAGTGTGTGGGAAAGAGGTTTCAGTGTGTGGGGAAGAGGTTTCAGTGTGTGGGGGAGGGGTTTCTGTGTGTGGGGAAGAGGGTTCAGTGTGTGTGAATGTGTTTCAGTGTGTGGGGAAGGGGTTTCAGTGTATGGGTAAGAGGTTTCAGTGTGTGGGAATGGGTTTCAGTGTGTGGCGAAGGGTTTCTGTGTATGGGGAAGACTTTTCAGTATGTGGGGATGGATTTCAGAGTGTGGGGAAGGGGTTCAGTGTGTGGGGAAGAGGTTTCAGAGTGTGGAGATGGGGTTCAGTGTGTGGCGAAGGGTTTCAGTGTGTGGGGAAAGGTTTTAGTGTGTGGGGAAGAGGTTTCAGTGTGCGGGGAAGAGGTGTCAGTGTGTGGGGATGGGTTTCAGTGTGTTGGGAAAGGTTTCAGTGTGTGGGGAAGGTGTTTCAGTGTGTGTGGAAGAGGTTTCAGTGTGTGGGGAAGATGTTTCAGTGTTTGTGGATGAGGTTTCAGTGCGTGGGGACAGAGTTTCAATGTGTGGGGAAGAGGTTTCAGTGTGTCGGGAAGAGGTTTCTGTATGTGGGGAAGTGGTTTCAGTGTGTGGGGATGTGGTTTCACTGTGTGGGGAAGAGGTTTCAGTGTGTGTGGAAGAGGTTTCAGTCTGTGGGGAAGTGGTTTCAGTGTGTGGGGAAAAGGTTTCAGTGTGTGGGGAAGGGGTTTCGGTGTTTGGTGAAGGGGATTCAGTGTGTGGGAAAGTGGTTTCTGTGTGCGGGGAAGGGGTTACAGTGTGTGTGGAAGAGGTTTCAGTGCGTGGGGAAGGGGTTTCAGTTTGTGTGGAAGAGGTTTCAGTGTGTGTGGAAGGGGTTTCAGTGTGCGGATGGTTTTCAGTGGGTGTGGAAGAAGTTTCAGCGCGTGGGGAAGAGGTTTCAGTGTGTGGGGAAGATGTTTCAGTGTGTGTGGAAGAGGATTCAGTGCGTGGGGAAGGAGTTTCAATGTGTGGGAAGAGGTTTCAGTGTGTGGGGAAGATGTTTCACTGTGTGTGGAATAGGTTTCAGTGCGTGGGGAAGGGGTTTCAGAGTGTGGGTTAGGGTTTCAGTGTGTGGGGCTGGGTTTAGTGTGTGGGGAAGGGTTTCAGTGTGAGGGGAAGGGGTTTCAGTGTGTGGGGAAGAGATTTCAGTGTGTGGGGATGGGTTTCAGTGAGTGGTGAAGGCGATTCAGTGTGTGGGGAGGAGGTTTCAGTGCGTGGGGAAGCGGTTTCAGTGTGTGTGGAAGAGGTTTCAGTCTGTGGGGAAGTGGTTTCAGTGTGTGGGGAAAAGGTTTCAGTGTGTGGGGAAGGGGTTTCAGTGTTTGGTGAAGGGGATTCAGTGTGTGGGAAAGTGGTTTCTGTGTGCGGGGAATCGGTTACAGTGTGTGTGGAAGATGTTTCAGTGCGTGGGGAAGGGGTTTCAGTTTGTGTGGAAGAGGTTTCAGTGTGTGAGGAAGGGGTTTCAGTGTGCGGATGGTTTACAGTGGGTGTGGAAGAAGTTTCAGCGCGTGGGGAAGAGGTTTCAGTGTGTGGGGAAGATGTTTCAGTGTGTGTGGAAGAGGATTCAGTGCGTGGGGAAGGAGTTTCAAAGTGTGGGAAGAGGTTTCAGTGTGTGGGGAAGATGTTTCACTGTGTGTGGAATAGGTTTCAGTGCGTGGGGAAGGGGTTTCAGAGCGTGGGTTAGGGTTTCAGTGTGTGGGGCTGGGTTTAGTGTGTGGGGAAGGGTTTCAGTGTGTGGGGAAGAGATTTCAGTGTGTGGGGATGGGTTTCAGTGTGTGGTGAAGGCGATTCAGTGTGTGGGGAGGAGGTTTCAGTGCGTGGGGAAGCGGTTTCAGTGTGTGGGGAAGAGGTTTCAGAGTGTGGGAAGGGTTTCAGTCTGTGGCGAAGAGGTGTCAGTGTGTGGGGAAAAGGTTTCAGTGTGTGGGGATGGGTTTCAGTGTGTGGGGAAGGGGTTTCAGTGTGTGGGGAAGATGTTTCAGTGTGTGTGGAAGAGGATTCAGTGCGTGGGGAAGGAGTTTCAATGTGTGGGAAGAGGTTTCAGTGTGTGGGGAAGATGTTTCACTTTGTGTGGAATAGGTTTCAGTGCGTGGGGAAGGGGTTTCAGAGTGTGGGTTAGGGTTTCAGTGTGTGGGGATGGGTTTCAGTGGGTGTGGAAGAAGTGTCAGCGCGTGGGGAAGAGGTTTCAGTGTGTGGGGAAGATGTTTCAGTGTGTGGGGAAGAGGTTTCACTGTGTGTGGAATAGGTTTCAGTGCGTGGGGAAGGGGTTTCAGTATGTGGGGAAGAGGTTTCAGTGTGTGGGGATGGTTTTCAGTGTGTGTGGAAGAGGATTCAGTGCGTGGGGAAGGTGTTTCAGTGTGTGGGGAAGAGGTTTCAGTGTTTGGGGAAGAGGTTTCACTGTGTGTGGAATAGGTTTCAGTGCGTGGGGAAGGGGTTTCAGTATGTGGGGAAGAGGTTTCAGTGTGTGGGTTAGGGTTTCAGTCAGTGGGGAAGAGGTTTCAGTGTTTGGGGAAGAGGTTTCAGTGTGAGCGGATGGGTCTCAGTGTGTGGGGATGGGTTTCAGTGTGAGGGGAAGTGGTTTCAGTGTGTGGCGAAGAGGTTTCAGTGTGTGGGGATGGGCTTTAGTGTGTGGGGAAGGGGTTTCAGTGTGTGGGGAAGGGGTTTCAGTGTGTGGGGAAGGGGTTTCAGTGTGTGGGGAAGAGATTTCAGTGTGTGGGGATTGGTTTCAGTGTGTGGTGAAGGGGATTCAGTGTGTGGGGAGGAGGTTTCAGTGTGCGGGGAAGGGGTTTCAGTGTGTGGGGAAGAGGTTTCAGTGTGTGGGGAAGAGGTTTCAGTTTTTTGGGCTGAGGTTTCAGTGCGTGTGTAAGAGGTTTCAGTGTTTGGGGAAGCGGTTTCAGTGTGTGGGGAAGAGGTTTCAGTGTCTGAGGAAGGGTTTCAGTCTGTGGCAAAGAGGTTTCAGCGCGTGGGGATGGGGTTTCAGTGTGTGGGGAAGGTGTTTCTGTGTGTGGGGAAGAGGTTTCAGTGTGTGGGGAAGGGGGTTCAGTGTGTGGGGGAGGGGTTTCAGTCTGTGGGTAAGAGGTTTCATTGTGCGGGGAAGGGGTTTCAGTGTGTGGGGAAGGGGTTTCCGTGTGTGGGGAAGAGGTTTCTGTGTGTGGGGAAGAGGTTTCAGCGTGTGGAGATGGCTCTCAGTGTGTGGCTAATAGGTTTCACTGTGTGTGGAATAGGTTTCAGTGCGTGGGGAAGAGGTTTCAGTGTGTGGGTTAGGGTTTCAGTCTGTGGGGAAGACGTTTCAGTATGTGGGGAAGAGGTTTCAGTGTGAGCGGATTGGTTTCAGTGTGTGGGGATGGGTTTCAGTGTGTGGGGAAGTGGTTTCAGTGTATGGCGAAGAGGTTTCAGTGTTTGGGGAAGAGATTTCATTGTGCGGGGAAGGGGTTTCAGTGTGTGGGGAAGGGGTTTCCGTGTGTGGGGAAGAGGTTTCAGTGTTTGGGGAAGAGGTTTCAGTGCGTGTGTAAGAGGTTTCAGTGCCTGGGGAAGCGGTTTCAGTGTGTGGGGAAGAGGTTTCAGTGTGTGAGGAAGGTTTCAGTCTGTGGCAAAGAGGTTTCAGTGTGTGGGGAAGAGGTTTCAGTGTTTGGGGAACTGTTTCAGTGTGTGGGGATGGGTTTCATTGTGTGGGGAATGGGTTTCAGTGTTTGGGGATGGGTTTCAGTGTGTGAGGAAGGGGTTTCAGTGTGTAGGGAAGGGGGTTCAGTGTGTGGGGATGAGGTTTCAGTGTGTGGGGATGGGTTTAGTGTGTTTGGAAGGGTTTCAGTGTGTGGGGAAGGGGTTTCAGTGTGTGGGGAAGAGATTTCAGTGTGTGGGGATGGGTTTCAGTGTGTGGTGAAGGCGATTCATTGTGTGGGGAGGAGGTTTCAGTGCGTGGGGAAGCGGTTTCAGTGTGTGGGGAAGAGGTTTCAGTGTGTGGGAAGGGTTTCAGTGTGTGGCGAAGAGGTGTCAGTGTGTGGGGAAAAGGTTTCAGTGCGTGGGGATGGGTTTCAGTGTGTGGGGAAGGGGTTTCAGTGTGTGGGGACGAGGTTTCAGTTTGTGGGGAAGAGGTTTCAGAGTGTGGGGAAGGTGTTTCAGTCTGTGGGGATGTGGTTTGTGTGTGTGGGGAAGGGGTTTCAGTGTGTGGGGATGGGGTTTCAGAGTGTGGTGAAGGGGATTCAGTGTGTGGGGAGGAGGTTTCAGTGTGCGGGGAAGGGGTTTCAGTGTGTGGGGGAGAGGTTTCAGTGTGTGGGGAAGAGGTTTCAGTGTTTGGGGAAGAGGTTTCAGTGTGTGTGGAAGAAGTTTCCGTGCGTGGGGAAGATGTTTCAGCGTGTCGGGATGGGTTTCAGTGTGTGGGGAAGGGGTTTCAGTGTGTGGGGATGGGTTTCAGTGTGTGGGGAAGGTGTTTCAGTGTGAAGGGAAGGGGTTTCAGTGTGTGGGGATGAGGTTTCAGTGTGTGGGGAAGGGTTTCAGTGTGTGGGGATTGGTTTCTGTGTGTGGGGAAGGGGTTTCAGTGTGTGGAGAAGAGGTTTCAGTGTATGGGGATGGGTTTCAGAGTGTGGTGAAGGGGTTTCAGTCTGTGGAGAAGTGGTTTCAGTGTTTGGGGAAGATGTTTCAGTGTGTGGGAAAGAGGTTTAAGTGTGTGGGGAAGAGGTTTCAGTGTGTGGGGGAAGGGTTTCTGTGTGTGGGGAAGAGGGTTCAGTGTGTGGGAATGGGTTTCAGTGTGTGGCGAAGGGGTTTCAGTGTATGGGTAAGAGGTTTCAGTGTGTGGGAATGGGTTTCAGTGTGTGGGGAAGGTTTTCTGTGTATGGGGAAGAGTTTTCAGAGTGTGGGGATGGATTTCAGAGAGTGGGGAAGGGGTTCAGTGTGTGGGGAAGAGGTTTCAGAGTGTGGAGATGGGGTTCAGTGTGTGGCGAAGGGTTTCAGTGTGTCGGGAAAGGTTTTAGTGTGTGGGGAAGAGGTTTCAGTGTGCGGGGAAGAGGTGTCAGTGTGTGGGGATGGGTTTCAGTGTGTTGGGAAAGGTTTCAGTTTGTGGGGAAGGTATTTCAGTGTGTGTGGAAGAGGTTTCAGTGTGTGGGGAAGATGTTTCAGTGTGTGTGGATGAGGTTTAAGTGCGTGGGGAAGGAGTTTCAATGTGTGGGGAAGAGGTTTCAGTGTGTAGGGAAGAGGTTTCTGTATGTGGGGAAGTGGTTTCAGTGTGTGGGGATGTGGTTTCACTGTGTGGGGAAGAGGTTTCAGTGTGTGGGGAAGAGGTTTCAGTCTGTGGGGAAGTGGTTTCAGTGTGTGGGGAAAATGTTTCAGTGTGTGGGGAAGGGGATTCAGAGATTGGTGAAGGGGATTCAGTGTGTGGGAAAGTGGTTTCTGTGTGCGGGGAACGGGTTTCAGTGTGTGTCGAAGAGGTTTCAGTGTGTGGGGAAGAGTTTTCAGTGTGTGGGGAAGGGTTTCAGTCTGTCGGGAACGGCTTCAGTGTGTGTGGAAGAGGTTTCATTGTGTGGGGATGGGTTTCAGTTTGTGGGGTAGGTGTTTCAGTATGTGGGGATGTGTTTCAGTTCTTGGGGATGGGTTTCAGTGTGTGGGGAAGTGGTTTCCGTGTGTGGGGAAGAGGTTTCAGTGCGTGGGGAAGGGATTGAGTGTGCGGTGAAGGGGTTTCAGTGTGTGTGGAAGGGGTTTCAGTGTGTGGGGAAGGGGTTTCTGTGAGCGGGGCAGGGGTTACAGTGTGTGTGGAAGGGGTTTCAGTGTGTGGGGAAGGGGTTTCAGTGTGTGTGGAAGAGGTTTCAGTGTGTGGGGAAGGGGTTTCAGTGTGTGAGGATGGGTTTCAGTGTGGGGATGGGTTTCAGTGTGTGTGGAAGAGGTTTCAGTGTGTGGGGAAGAGGTTACAGTGTGTGTGGAAAGGGATTCAGTGTGTGGGGAAGGAGTTTCAGTGTGTGGTGAATATGTTTCAGTTTGTGGGGAAGATGTTTCAGTGTGTGGGAAAGAGGTTTCAGTGTGTGGGGAAGAGGTTTCAGTGTGTGGGGGAGGGGTTTCTGTGTGTGGGGAAGAGGGTTCAGTGTGTGGGAATGGGTTTCAGTGTGTGGGGAAGGGGTTTCAGTGTATGGGTAAGAGTTTTCAGAGTGTGGGGATGTATTTCAGAGAGTGGGGAAGGGGTTCAGTGTGTGGGGAAGAGGTTTCAGAGTGTGGAAATGGGGTTCAGTGTGTGGCGAAGGGTTTCAGTGTGTCGGGAAAGGTTTTAGTGTGTGGGGAAGAGGTTTCAGTGTGCGGGGAAGAGGTGTCAGTGTGTGGGGATGGGTTTCAGTGTGTTGGGAAAGGTTTCAGTTTGTGGGGAAGGTATTTCAGTGTGTGTGGACGAGGTTTCAGTGTGTGGGGAAGATGTTTCAGTGTGTGTGGATGAGGTTTAAGTGCGTGGGGAAGGAGTTTCAATGTGTGGGGAAGAGGTTTCAGTGTGTAGGGAAGAGGTTTCTGTATGTGGGGGAGTGGTTTCAGTGTGTGGGGATGTGGTTTCACTGTGTGGGGAAGAGGTTTCAGTGTGTGGGGAAGAGGTTTCAGTCTGTGGGGATGTGGTTTCAGTGTGTGGGGAAAAGGTTTCAGTGTGTGGGGAAGGGGTTTCAGAGATTGGTGAAGGGGATTCAGTGTGTGGGAAAGTGGTTTCTGTGTGCGGGGATCGGGTTTCAGTGTGTGTCGAAGAGGTTTCAGTGTGTGGGGAAGAGTTTTCAGTGTGTGGGGAAGGGTTTCAGTCTGTCGGGAACGGTTTCAGTGTGTGTAGAAGAGGTTTCATTGTGTGGGGATGGGTTTCAGTTCGTGGGGTAGGTGTTTCAGTATGTGGGGATGTATTTCAGTCTGTGGGGATGGGTGTCAGTGTGTGGGGAAGTGGTTTCCGTGTGTGGGGAAGAGGTTTCAGTGCGTGGGGAAGGGATTGAGTGTGCGGTGAAGGGGTTTCAGTGTTTGTGGAAGGGGTTTCAGTGTGTGGGGAAGGGGTTTCTGTGTGCGGGGCAGGGGTTACATTGTGTGTGGAAGGGGTTTCAGTGTGTGGGGAAGGGGTTTCAGTGTGTGTGGAAGAGGTTTCAGTGTGTGGGGAAGGGGTTTCAGTGTGTGAGGATGGGTTTCAGTGTGGGGATGGGTTTCAGTGTGTGGGGAAGAGGTTTCAGTGTGTGGGGAAGAGGTTACAGTGTGTGTGGAAAGGGATTCAGTGTGTGGGGAAGGAGTTTCAGTGTGTGGTGAATATGTTTCAGTGAGTGGGGAAGAGGTTTCAGTGTGTGGGTTAGGGTTTCAGTCTGTGGGGAAGAGGTTTCAGTGTGTGGGGAAGAGGTTTCAGTGTGTGGGGAAGAGGTTTTAGTGTGTGGGGATGGGTTTCAGTGTGTGGTGAAGGGGATTCAGTGTGTGGGGAGGAGGTTTCAGTGTGCGGGGAAGGGGTTTCAGTGTGTGGGGAAGAGGTTTCATTGTGTGGGGAAGAGGTTTCAGTGTTTGGGGAAGAGGTTTCAGTCCGTGTGTAAGAGTTTTCAGTGCGTGGGTAAGCGGTTTCAGTGTGTGGGGAAGAGGTTTCAGTGTGTGAGGAAGGATTTCAGTCTGTGGCGAAGAGGTTTCAGTGTGTGGGGAAGAGGTTTCAGTGTGTGGGGATGGGTTTCAGTGTGTGGGGAAGGGGTTTCAGTGTGTGGGGAAGAGGTTTCAGTGTGTGGGGAAGAGGTTTCAGAGTGTGGGGGAGGGGTTTCTGTGTGTGGGGAAGAGGGTTCAGTGTGTGGGAATGGGTTTCAGTGTGTGGGGAAGGGGTTTCAGTGTATGGGTAAGAGTTTTCAGAGTGTGGGGATGTATTTCAGAGAGTGGGGAAGGGGTTCAGTGTGTGGGGAAGAGGTTTCAGAGTGTGGAAATGGGGTTCAGTGTGTGGCGAAGGGTTTCAGTGTGTCGGGAAAGGTTTTAGTGTGTGGGGAAGAGGTTTCAGTGTGCGGGGAAGAGGTGTCAGTGTGTGGGGATGGGTTTCAGTGTGTTGGGAAAGGTTTCAGTTTGTGGGGAAGGTATTTCAGTGTGTGTGGACGAGGTTTCAGTGTGTGGGGAAGATGTTTCAGTGTGTGTGGATGAGGTTTAAGTGCGTGGGGAAGGAGTTTCAATGTGTGGGGAAGAGGTTTCAGTGTGTAGGGAAGAGGTTTCTGTATGTGGGGGAGTGGTTTCAGTGTGTGGGGATGTGGTTTCACTGTGTGGGGAAGAGGTTTCAGTGTGTGGGGAAGAGGTTTCAGTCTGTGGGGATGTGGTTTCAGTGTGTGGGGAAAAGGTTTCAGTGTGTGGGGAAGGGGTTTCAGAGATTGGTGAAGGGGATTCAGTGTGTGGGAAAGTGGTTTCTGTGTGCGGGGATCGGGTTTCAGTGTGTGTCGAAGAGGTTTCAGTGTGTGGGGAAGAGTTTTCAGTGTGTGGGGAAGGGTTTCAGTCTGTCGGGAACGGTTTCAGTGTGTGTAGAAGAGGTTTCATTGTGTGGGGATGGGTTTCAGTTAGTGGGGTAGGTGTTTCAGTATGTGGGGATGTATTTCAGTCTGTGGGGATGGGTGTCAGTGTGTGGGGAAGTGGTTTCCGTGTGTGGGGAAGAGGTTTCAGTGCGTGGGGAAGGGATTGAGTGTGCGGTGAAGGGGTTTCAGTGTGTGTGGAAGGGGTTTCAGTGTGTGGGGAAGGGGTTTCTGTGTGCGGGGCAGGGGTTACATTGTGTGTGGAAGGGGTTTCAGTGTGTGGGGAAGGGGTTTCAGTGTGTGTGGAAGAGGTTTCAGTGTGTGGGGAAGGGGTTTCAGTGTGTGAGGATGGGTTTCAGTATGGGGATGGGTTTCAGTGTGTGGGGAAGAGGTTTCAGTGTGTGGGGAAGAGGTTACAGTGTGTGTGGAAAGGGATTCAGTGTGTGGGGAAGGAGTTTCAGTGTGTGGTGAATATGTTTCAGTGAGTGGGGAAGAGGTTTCAGTGTGTGGGTTAGGGTTTCAGTCTGTGGGGAAGAGGTTTCAGTGTGTGGGGAAGAGGTTTCAGTGTGTGGGGAAGAGGTTTTAGTGTGTGGGGATGGGTTTCAGTGTGTGGTGAAGGGGATTCAGTGTGTGGGGAGGAGGTTTCAGTGTGCGGGGAAGGGGTTTCAGTGTGTGGGGAAGAGGTTTCATTGTGTGGGGAAGAGGTTTCAGTGTTTGGGGAAGAGGTTTCAGTCCGTGTGTAAGTGTTTTCAGTGCGTGGGTAAGCGGTTTCAGTGTGTGGGGAAGAGGTTTCAGTGTGTGAGGAAGGATTTCAGTCTGTGGCGAAGAGGTTTCAGTGTGTGGGGAAGAGGTTTCAGTGTGTGGGGATGGGTTTCAGTGTGTGGGGAAGGGGTTTCAGTGTGTGGGGAAGAGGTTTCAGTGTGTGGGGAAGAGGTTTCAGAGTGTGGGGAAGAGGTTTCAGAGTGTGGGGAAGGGGTTTCAATCTGTGGGGAAGTGGTTTCTGTGTGTGGAGAAGGGGTTTCAGTGTGTGAGGAAGGGGTTTCAGAGTGTGGTGAAGGGGATTCAGTGTGTGGGGAGGAGGTTTCAGTGTGAGGGGAAGGGGTTTGAGTGTGTGGGGGAGAGATTTCAGTGTGTGGGGAAGAGGTTTCAGTGTTTGGGGAAGAGGTTTCAGTGTGTGTGGAAGAGGTTTCCGTGCGTGGGGAAGGGTTTCAGTCTGTGGCGAAGAGGTTTCAGTGTGTGGGGAAGAGGTTTCAGTGTGTGGGGAAGGGGTTTCAGTGTGTGGGGATGGGTTTCAGTGTGTGGGGAAGGGGTTTCAGTGTGTAGGGAAGGGGTTTCAGTGTGTGGGGATGAGGTTTCAGAGTGTGGGGAAGGGTTTCAGTGTGTGGGGATGGGGTTTCAGTGTGCGGGGAAGAGTTTTCAGTGTGTGGGGATGGGTTTCAGAGTGTGGGGAAGGGGTTTCAGTGTGTGGGGAAGGTGTTTCAGTGTGAGGGGAAGAGCTTTCAGTGTGTGGGGAAGAGGTTTCAGTGTGTGGGGAAGGGGTTTCAGTCTGTGGGGAAGAGATTTCAGTGTGTGGGGATGAGGTTTCAGTGTGTGGGGATGGGTTTCAGTGTGTGGGGAAGGGGTTTCAGTGTGTGGGGAAGAGGTTTCAGTGTGTGGGGAAGAGGTTTAAGTATGTGGGGATGGGTTTCAGTGTGTGGGGAAGGGGTTTCAGTGTGTGGGGAAGAGGTTTCAGTGTGTGGGGAAGAGGTTTCAGAGTGTGGGGAAAGGGTTTCAGTCTGTGGGGAAGTGGTTTCTGTGTGTGGGGAAGGGATTTCAGAGTGTGGTGAAGTGGATTCAGTGTGTGGGGAGGAGGTTTCAGTGTGCGGGGAAGGGGTTTCAGTGTGTGGGGGAGAAGTTTCAGTGTGTGGGGAAGAGGTTTCAGTGTTTGGGGTAGAGGTTTCAGTGTGTGAGGAAGAGTTTTCCGTGCGTGGGGAAGGGGTTTCAGTGTGTGGGGATGAGGTTTCAGTGAGTGGGGAAGGGTTTCAGTGTGTGGGGATGGGTTTGAGTGTGTGGGGAAGGGGTTTCAGTGTGAGGGGAAGAGGTTTCAGTGTGTGGGGATGGGTTTCAGAGTGTGGGGATGGTGTTTCAGTGTGTGGGCAAGGTGTTTCAGTGTGAGGGGAAGAGGTTTCAGTGTGTGGGGAAGAGGTTTCAGTGTGTGGGGAAGGGGTTTCAGTCTGTGGGGAAGAGATTTCAGTGTGTGGGGAAGGGGTTTCAGTGTGTGGGGAAGGAGTTTCAGTCTGTGGAGAAGTGGTTTCAGTGTGTGGGGAAGAGGTTTCAGTGTGTGGAGAAGAGGTTTCAGTGTGTGGGGAAGGGGTTTCAGTGTGTGGGGAAGAGGTTTCTGTGTGTGGGGAAGAGGTTTCAGTGTGTGGGAATGGGTTTCAGTGTGAGGGGAAGGGGTTTCAATATATGGGTAAGAGGTTTCAGTGTGTGGGGATGGGTTTCAGTGTGTGGGGAAGGGGTTTCTGTGTATGGGGAAGAGTTTTCAGTGTGTGGGGATGGATTCCAGTTTGTGGGGAAGGGTTTCAGTGTGTGGGGAAGAGGTTTCAGAGTGTGGAGATGGGTTTCATTGTGTGGCGAAGGGTTTCAGTGTGTGGGGAAAGGTTCTAGTGTGTGGGGAAGAGTTTTCAGTGTGCGGGGAAGAGGTGTCAGTGTGTGGGGATGTGTTTCAGTGCGTGGGGAATGTTTTCAGTGTCTGGGGAAGATGTTTCCGTGTGTGGGGTAAAGGTTTCGGTGTGTGGGGAAGGTGTTTCAGTGTGTGTGGAAGAGCTTTCACTGTGTGGGGAAGTTGTTTCAGTGTATGTGGATGAGGTTTCAGTGCGTGGGGAAGCAGTTTCAGTGTGTGGGGAAGTGGTTTCAGTGTGTGGGGAAGTGGTTTCACTGTGTGGGGAAGAGGTTTCAGTGTGTGGGGAAGAGGGTTCAGTCTCTGGGGAAGTGGTTTCAGTGTGTGGGGAAAAGGTTTCAGTGTGTGGGGAAGGGGTTTCAGTGTTTGGTGAAGGGGATTCAATGTGTGGGAAAGAGGTTTCTGTGTACGGGGAAGGGGTTTAAGTGTGTGTGGAAGAGGTTTCAGTGTGTGGGGAAGAGTTTTCAGTGTGTGGGGAAGGGTTTCAGTCTGTAGGGAACGGTTTCAGTGTGTGTTGAAGAGGTTTCAGTGTGTCGGGATGGGTTTCAGTGTGTGGGGTAGGGGTTTCAGTCTGTGGGGATGTGTTTCAGTCTGTGGGGATGGGTTTCAGCGTGTGGGGAAGGGGTTTCCGTGTGTGGGGAAGATGTTTCAGTGCGTGGGGAAGGGATTCAGTGTGCGTGAAGGGGTTTCAGTGTGTGTGGAAGGGTTTTCGTTGTGTGGGGAAGGGGTTTCTGTGTGCGGGGAAGGGGTTAGAGTGTGTGTGGAAAGGGATTCAGTTTGTGGGGAAGGGGTTTCAGTGTGTGTGGAAGAGGTTTCAGTGTGTGTGGAAGGGGTTTCTGTGTGTGGGGATGGGTTTCAGTGGGTGTGGAAGAAGTGTCAGCGCGTGGGGAAGAGGTTTCAGTGTGTGGGGAAGATGTTTCAGTGTGTGGGGAAGAGGTTTCACTGTGTGTGGAATAGGTTTCAGTGCGTGGGGAAGGGGTTTCAGTATGTGGGGAAGAGGTTTCAGTGTGTGGGGATGGGTTTCAGTGTGTGTGGAAGAGGATTCAGTGCGTGGGGAAGGAGTTTCAATGTGTGGGGCAGAGGTTTCAGTGTGTGGGTAAGAGGTTTCACTGTGTGTGGAATAGGTTTCAGTGCGTGGGGAAGGCGTTTCAGTATATGGGGAAGAGGTTTCAGTGTGTGGGTTAGGGTTTCAGTCACTGGGGAAGAGGTTTCAGTGTGTGGGGAAGAGGTTTCAGTGTGAGCGGATGGGTTTCAGTGTGTGGGGATGGGTTTCAGTGTGAGGGGAAGTGGTTTCAGTGTGTGGCGAAGAGGTTTCGGTGTGTGGGGATGGGCTTTAGTGTGTGGGGAAGGGGTTTCCGTGTGTGGGGAAGATGTTTCAGTGTGTGGGAAAGAGGTTTCAGTGTGTGGGGAAGAGGTTTCAGTGTGTGGGGGAGGGGTTTCTGTGTGTGGGGAAGAGGGTTCAGTATGTGGGAATGGGTTTCAGTGTGTGGGGAAGGGGTTTCAGTGTATGGGTAAGAGTTTTCAGAGTGTGGGGATGTATTTCAGAGAGTGGGGAAGGGGTTCAGTGTGTGGGGAAGAGGTTTCAGATTGTGGAGATGGGGTTCAGTGTGTGGCGAAGGGTTTCAGTGTGTCGGGAAAGGTTTTAGTGTGTGGGGAAGAGGTTTCAGTGTGCGGGGAAGAGGTGTCAGTGTGTGGGGATGGGTTTCAGTGTGTTGGGAAAGGTTTCAGTTTGTGGGGAAGGTATTTCAGTGTGTGTGGAAGAGGTTTCAGTGTGTGGGGAAGAAGTTTCAGTGTGTGTGGATGAGGTTTAAGTGCGTGGGGAAGGAGTTTCAATGTGTGGGGAAGAGGTTTCAGTGTGTAGGGAAGAGGTTTCTGTATGTGGGGGAGTGGTTTCATTGTGTGGGGAAGAGGTTTCAGTGTTTGGGGAAGAGGTTTCAGTCCGTGTGTAAGAGTTTTCAGTGCGTGGGTAAGCGGTTTCAGTGTGTGGGGAAGAGGTTTCAGTGTGTGAGGAAGGATTTCAGTCTGTGGCGAAGAGGTTTCAGTGTGTGGGGAAGAGGTTTCAGTGTGTGGGGATGGGTTTCAGTGTGTGGGGAAGGGGTTTCAGTGTGTGGGGAAGAGGTTTCAGTGTGTGGGGAAGAGGTTTCAGAGTGTGGGGAAGAGGTTTCAGAGTGTGGGGAAGGGGTTTCAATCTGTGGGGAAGTGGTTTCTGTGTGTGGAGAAGGGGTTTCAGTGTGTGAGGAAGGGGTTTCAGAGTGTGGTGAAGGGGATTCAGTGTGTGGGGAGGAGGTTTCAGTGTGAGGGGAAGGGGTTTGAGTGTGTGGGGGAGAGATTTCAGTGTGTGGGGAAGAGGTTTCAGTGTTTGGGGAAGAGGTTTCAGTGTGTGTGGAAGAGGTTTCCGTGCGTGGGGAAGGGTTTCAGTCTGTGGCGAAGAGGTTTCAGTGTGTGGGGAAGAGGTTTCAGTGTGTGGGGAAGGGGTTTCAGTGTGTGGGGATGGGTTTCAGTGTGTGGGGAAGGGGTTTCAGTGTGTAGGGAAGGGGTTTCAGTGTGTGGGGATGAGGTTTCAGTGTGTGGGGAAGGGTTTCAGTGTGTGGGGATGGGGTTTCAGTGTGCGGGGAAGAGTTTTCAGTGTGTGGGGATGGGTTTCAGAGTGTGGGGAAGGGGTTTCAGTGTGTGGGGAAGGTGTTTCAGTGTGAGGGGAAGAGCTTTCAGTGTGTGGGGAAGAGGTTTCAGTGTGTGGGGAAGGGGTTTCAGTCTGTGGGGAAGAGATTTCAGTGTGTGGGGAAGAGGTTTCAGTGTGTGGGGATGGGTTTCAGTGTGTGGGGAAGGGGTTTCAGTGTGTGGGTAAGAGGTTTCAGTGTGTGGGGAAGAGGTTTAAGTATGTGGGGATGGGTTTCAGTGTGTGGGGAAGGGGTTTCAGTGTGTGGGGAAGAGGTTTCAGTGTGTGGGGAAGAGGTTTCAGAGTGTGGGGAAAGGGTTTCAGTCTGTGGGGAAGTGGTTTCTGTGTGTGGGGAAGGGATTTCAGAGTGTGGTGAAGTGGATTCAGTGTGTGGGGAGGAGGTTTCAGTGTGCGGGGAAGGGGTTTCAGTGTGTGGGGGAGAAGTTTCAGTGTGTGGGGAAGAGGTTTCAGTGTTTGGGGTAGAGGTTTCAGTGTGTGAGGAAGAGTTTTCCGTGCGTGGGGAAGGGGTTTCAGTGTGTGGGGATGAGGTTTCAATGAGTGGGGAAGGGTTTCAGTGTGTGGGGATGGGTTTGAGTGTGTGGGGAAGGGGTTTCAGTGTGAGGGGAAGAGGTTTCAGTGTGTGGGGATGGGTTTCAGAGTGTGGGGAAGGTGTTTCAGTGTGTGGGCAAGGTGTTTCAGTGTGAGGGGAAGAGGTTTCAGTGTGTGGGGAAGAGGTTTCAGTGTGTGGGGAAGGGGTTTCAGTCTGCGGGGAAGAGATTTCAGTGTGTGGGGAACGGGTTTCAGTGTGTGGGGAAGTAGTTTCAGTCTGTGGAGAAGTGGTTTCAGTGTGTGGGGAAGAGGTTTCAGTGTGTGGAGAAGAGGTTTCAGTGTGTGGGGAAGGGGTTTCAGTGTGTGGGGAAGAGGTTTCTGTGTGTGGGGAAGAGGTTTCAGTGTGTGGGAATGGGTTTCAGTGTGAGGGGAAGGGGTTTCAATATATGGGTAAGAGGTTTCAGTGTGTGGGGATGGGTTTCAGTGTGTGGGGAAGGGGTTTCTGTGTATGGGGAAGAGTTTTCAGTGTGTGGGGATGGATTCCAGTTTGTGGGGAAGGGTTTCAGTGTGTGGGGAAGAGGTTTCAGAGTGTGGAGATGGGTTTCATTGTGTGGCGAAGGGTTTCAGTGTGTGGGGAAAGGTTCTAGTGTGTGGGGAAGAGTTTTCAGTGTGCGGGGAAGAGGTGTCAGTGTGTGGGGATGTGTTTCAGTGCGTGGGGAATGTTTTCAGTGTCTGGGGAAGATGTTTCCGTGTGTGGGGTAAAGGTTTCGGTGTGTGGGGAAGGTGTTTCAGTGTGTGTGGAAGAGCTTTCACTGTGTGGGGAAGTTGTTTCAGTGTATGTGGATGAGGTTTCAGTGCGTGGGGAAGCAGTTTCAGTGTGTGGGGAAGTGGTTTCAGTGTGTGGGGAAGTGGTTTCACTGTGTGGGGAAGAGGTTTCAGTGTGTGGGGAAGAGGGTTCAGTCTCTGGGGAAGTGGTTTCAGTGTGTGGGGAAAAGGTTTCAGTGTGTGGGGAAGGGGTTTCAGTGTTTGGTGAAGGGGATTCAATGTGTGGGAAAGAGGTTTCTGTGTACGGGGAAGGGGTTTAAGTGTGTGTGGAAGAGGTTTCAGTGTGTGGGGAAGAGTTTTCAGTGTGTGGGGAAGGGTTTCAGTCTGTAGGGAACGGTTTCAGTGTGTGTTGAAGAGGTTTCAGTGTGTCGGGATGGGTTTCAGTGTGTGGGGTAGGGGTTTCAGTCTGTGGGGATGTGTTTCAGTCTGTGGGGATGGGTTTCAGCGTGTGGGGAAGGGGTTTCCGTGTGTGGGGAAGATGTTTCAGTGCGTGGGGAAGGGATTCAGTGTGCGTGAAGGGGTTTCAGTGTGTGTGGAAGGGTTTTCGTTGTGTGGGGAAGGGGTTTCTGTGTGCGGGGAAGGGGTTAGAGTGTGTGTGGAAAGGGATTCAGTTTGTGGGGAAGGGGTTTCAGTGTGTGTGGAAGAGGTTTCAGTGTGTGTGGAAGGGGTTTCTGTGTGTGGGGATGGGTTTCAGTGGGTGTGGAAGAAGTGTCAGCGCGTGGGGAAGAGGTTTCAGTGTGTGGGGAAGATGTTTCAGTGTGTGGGGAAGAGGTTTCACTGTGTGTGGAATAGGTTTCAGTGCGTGGGGAAGGGGTTTCAGTATGTGGGGAAGAGGTTTCAGTGTGTGGGGATGGGTTTCAGTGTGTGTGGAAGAGGATTCAGTGCGTGGGGAAGGAGTTTCAATGTGTGGGGCAGAGGTTTCAGTGTGTGGGTAAGAGGTTTCACTGTGTGTGGAATAGGTTTCAGTGCGTGGGGAAGGCGTTTCAGTATATGGGGAAGAGGTTTCAGTGTGTGGGTTAGGGTTTCAGTCACTGGGGAAGAGGTTTCAGTGTGTGGGGAAGAGGTTTCAGTGTGAGCGGATGGGTTTCAGTGTGTGGGGATGGGTTTCAGTGTGAGGGGAAGTGGTTTCAGTGTGTGGCGAAGAGGTTTCGGTGTGTGGGGATGGGCTTTAGTGTGTGGGGAAGGGGTTTCCGTGTGTGGGGAAGATGTTTCAGTGTGTGGGAAAGAGGTTTCAGTGTGTGGGGAAGAGGTTTCAGTGTGTGGGGGAGGGGTTTCTGTGTGTGGGGAAGAGGGTTCAGTATGTGGGAATGGGTTTCAGTGTGTGGGGAAGGGGTTTCAGTGTATGGGTAAGAGTTTTCAGAGTGTGGGGATGTATTTCAGAGAGTGGGGAAGGGGTTCAGTGTGTGGGGAAGAGGTTTCAGATTGTGGAGATGGGGTTCAGTGTGTGGCGAAGGGTTTCAGTGTGTCGGGAAAGGTTTTAGTGTGTGGGGAAGAGGTTTCAGTGTGCGGGGAAGAGGTGTCAGTGTGTGGGGATGGGTTTCAGTGTGTTGGGAAAGGTTTCAGTTTGTGGGGAAGGTATTTCAGTGTGTGTGGAAGAGGTTTCAGTGTGTGGGGAAGATGTTTCAGTGTGTGTGGATGAGGTTTAAGTGCGTGGGGAAGGAGTTTCAATGTGTGGGGAAGAGGTTTCAGTGTGTAGGGAAGAGGTTTCTGTATGTGGGGGAGTGGTTTCATTGTGTGGGGAAGAGGTTTCAGTGTTTGGGGAAGAGGTTTCAGTCCGTGTGTAAGAGTTTTCAGTGCGTGGGTAAGCGGTTTCAGTGTGTGGGGAAGAGGTTTCAGTGTGTGAGGAAGGATTTCAGTCTGTGGCGAAGAGGTTTCAGTGTGTGGGGAAGAGGTTTCAGTGTGTGGGGATGGGTTTCAGTGTGTGGGGAAGGGGTTTCAGTGTGTGGGGAAGAGGTTTCAGTGTGTGGGGAAGAGGTTTCAGAGTGTGGGGAAGAGGTTTCAGAGTGTGGGGAAGGGGTTTCAATCTGTGGGGAAGTGGTTTCTGTGTGTGGAGAAGGGGTTTCAGTGTGTGAGGAAGGGGTTTCAGAGTGTGGTGAAGGGGATTCAGTGTGTGGGGAGGAGGTTTCAGTGTGAGGGGAAGGGGTTTGAGTGTGTGGGGGAGAGATTTCAGTGTGTGGGGAAGAGGTTTCAGTGTTTGGGGAAGAGGTTTCAGTGTGTGTGGAAGAGGTTTCCGTGCGTGGGGAAGGGTTTCAGTCTGTGGCGAAGAGGTTTCAGTGTGTGGGGAAGAGGTTTCAGTGTGTGGGGAAGGGGTTTCAGTGTGTGGGGATGGGTTTCAGTGTGTGGGGAAGGGGTTTCAGTGTGTAGGGAAGGGGTTTCAGTGTGTGGGGATGAGGTTTCAGTGTGTGGGGAAGGTTTTCAGTGTGTGGGGATGGGGTTTCAGTGTGCGGGGAAGAGTTTTCAGTGTGTGGGGATGGGTTTCAGAGTGTGGGGAAGGGGTTTCAGTGTGTGGGGAAGGTGTTTCAGTGTGAGGGGAAGAGCTTTCAGTGTGTGGGGAAGAGGTTTCAGTGTGTGGGGAAGGGGTTTCAGTCTGTGGGGAAGAGATTTCAGTGTGTGGGGAAGAGGTTTCAGTGTGTGGGGATGGGTTTCAGTGTGTGGGGAAGGGGTTTCAGTGTGTGGGTAAGAGGTTTCAGTGTGTGGGGAAGAGGTTTAAGTATGTGGGGATGGGTTTCAGTGTGTGGGGAAGGGGTTTCAGTGTGTGGGGAAGAGGTTTCAGTGTGTGGGGAAGAGGTTTCAGAGTGTGGGGAAAGGGTTTCAGTCTGTGGGGAAGTGGTTTCTGTGTGTGGGGAAGGGATTTCAGAGTGTGGTGAAGTGGATTCAGTGTGTGGGGAGGAGGTTTCAGTGTGCGGGGAAGGGGTTTCAGTGTGTGGGGGAGAAGTTTCAGTGTGTGGGGAAGAGGTTTCAGTGTTTGGGGTAGAGGTTTCAGTGTGTGAGGAAGAGTTTTCCGTGCGTGGGGAAGGGGTTTCAGTGTGTGGGGATGAGGTTTCAGTGAGTGGGGAAGGGTTTCAGTGTGTGGGGATGGGTTTGAGTGTGTGGGGAAGGGGTTTCAGTGTGAGGGGAAGAGGTTTCAGTGTGTGGGGATGGGTTTCAGAGTGTGGGGAAGGTGTTTCAGTGTGTGGGCAAGGTGTTTCAGTGTGAGGGGAAGAGGTTTCAGTGTGTGGGGAAGAGGTTTCAGTGTGTGGGGAAGGGGTTTCAGTCTGCGGGGAAGAGATTTCAGTGTGTGGGGAAGGGGTTTCAGTGTGTGGGGAAGTAGTTTCAGTCTGTGGAGAAGTGGTTTCAGTGTGTGGGGAAGAGGTTTCAGTGTGTGGAGAAGAGGTTTCAGTGTGTGGGGAAGGGGTT
The DNA here is from genome assembly GCF_036365525.1 of Heterodontus francisci. Taxonomy (NCBI): domain Eukaryota; kingdom Metazoa; phylum Chordata; class Chondrichthyes; order Heterodontiformes; family Heterodontidae; genus Heterodontus; species Heterodontus francisci. The sequence goes on along the minus strand of NW_027142229.1, from coordinate 1,550,237 downwards.
TCAGTGTGTGGGGAAGAGGTTTCTGTGTGTGGGGAAGAGGTTTCAGTGTGTGGGAATGGGTTTCAGTGTGAGGGGAAGGGGTTTCAGTGTGTGGGGAAGAGGTTTCAGAGTGTGGGGATGGGTTTCAGTGTGTGGGGAAGGGGTTTCAGTGTGTGGGGAAGAGGTTTCAGTGTGTGGGGAAGAGGTTTCAGAGTGTGGGGAAGAGGTTTCAGAGTGTGGGGAAGGGGTTTCAATCTGTGGGGAAGTGGTTTCTGTGTGTGGAGAAGGGGTTTCAGTGTGTGAGGAAGGGGTTTCAGAGTGTGGTGAAGGGGATTCAGTGTGTGGGGAGGAGGTTTCAGTGTGAGGGGAAGGGGTTTGAGTGTGTGGGGGAGAGATTTCAGTGTGTGGGGAAGAGGTTTCAGTGTTTGGGGAAGAGGTTTCAGTGTGTGTGGAAGAGGTTTCCGTGCGTGGGGAAGGGTTTCAGTCTGTGGCGAAGAGGTTTCAGTGTGTGGGGAAGAGGTTTCAGTGTGTGGGGAAGGGGTTTCAGTGTGTGGGGATGGGTTTCAGTGTGTGGGGAAGGGGTTTCAGTGTGTAGGGAAGGGGTTTCAGTGTGTGGGGATGAGGTTTCAGTGTGTGGGGAAGGTTTTCAGTGTGTGGGGATGGGGTTTCAGTGTGCGGGGAAGAGTTTTCAGTGTGTGGGGATGGGTTTCAGAGTGTGGGGAAGGGGTTTCAGTGTGTGGGGAAGGTGTTTCAGTGTGAGGGGAAGAGCTTTCAGTGTGTGGGGAAGAGGTTTCAGTGTGTGGGGAAGGGGTTTCAGTCTGTGGGGAAGAGATTTCAGTGTGTGGGGAAGAGGTTTCAGTGTGTGGGGATGGGTTTCAGTGTGTGGGGAAGGGGTTTCAGTGTGTGGGTAAGAGGTTTCAGTGTGTGGGGAAGAGGTTTAAGTATGTGGGGATGGGTTTCAGTGTGTGGGGAAGGGGTTTCAGTGTGTGGGGAAGAGGTTTCAGTGTGTGGGGAAGAGGTTTCAGAGTGTGGGGAAAGGGTTTCAGTCTGTGGGGAAGTGGTTTCTGTGTGTGGGGAAGGGATTTCAGAGTGTGGTGAAGTGGATTCAGTGTGTGGGGAGGAGGTTTCAGTGTGCGGGGAAGGGGTTTCAGTGTGTGGGGGAGAAGTTTCAGTGTGTGGGGAAGAGGTTTCAGTGTTTGGGGTAGAGGTTTCAGTGTGTGAGGAAGAGTTTTCCGTGCGTGGGGAAGGGGTTTCAGTGTGTGGGGATGAGGTTTCAGTGAGTGGGGAAGGGTTTCAGTGTGTGGGGATGGGTTTGAGTGTGTGGGGAAGGGGTTTCAGTGTGAGGGGAAGAGGTTTCAGTGTGTGGGGATGGGTTTCAGAGTGTGGGGAAGGTGTTTCAGTGTGTGGGCAAGGTGTTTCAGTGTGAGGGGAAGAGGTTTCAGTGTGTGGGGAAGAGGTTTCAGTGTGTGGGGAAGGGGTTTCAGTCTGCGGGGAAGAGATTTCAGTGTGTGGGGAAGGGGTTTCAGTGTGTGGGGAAGTAGTTTCAGTCTGTGGAGAAGTGGTTTCAGTGTGTGGGGAAGAGGTTTCAGTGTGTGGAGAAGAGGTTTCAGTGTGTGGGGAAGGGGTTTCAGTGTGTGGGGAAGAGGTTTCTGTGTGTGGGGAAGAGGTTTCAGTGTGTGGGAATGGGTTTCAGTGTGAGGGGAAGGGGTTTCAATATATGGGTAAGAGGTTTCAGTGTGTGGGGATGGGTTTCAGTGTGTGGGGAAGGGGTTTCTGTGTATGGGGAAGAGTTTTCAGTGTGTGGGGATGGATTCCAGTTTGTGGGGAAGGGTTTCAGTGTGTGGGGAAGAGGTTTCAGAGTGTGGAGATGGGTTTCATTGTGTGGCGAAGGGTTTCAGTGTGTGGGGAAAGGTTCTAGTGTGTGGGGAAGAGGTTTCAGTGTCTGAGGAAGGGTTTCAGTCTGTGGCAAAGAGGTTTCAGCGTGTGGGGATGGGGTTTCAGTGTGTGGGGAAGGTGTTTCTGTGTGTGGGGAAGAGGTTTCAGTGTGTGGGGAAGGGGTTTCAGTGTGTGGGGGAGGGGTTTCAGTCTGTGGGGAAGAGGTTTCATTGTGCGGGGAAGGGGTTTCAGTGTGTGGGGAAGGGGTTTAAGCCTGTGAAGAAGTGGTTTCAGTGTGTGGGGAAGAGGTTTCAGTGTGTGGGGAAGAGGTTTCAGTGTGTGGGGAAGGGGTTTCGGTGTGTGGGGAAGAGGTTTCTGTGTGTGGGGAAGAGGTTTCAGCGTGTGGAGATGGGTCTCAGTGTGTGGGGAATAGGTTTCACTGTGTGTGGAATAGGTTTCAGTACGTGGGGAAGGGGTTTCAGTATGTGGGGAAGAGGTTTCAGTGTGTGGGTTCGGGTTTCAGTCTGTGGGGAAGACGTTTCAGTATGTGGGGAAGAAGTTTCAGTGTGAGCGGATGGGTTTCAGTGTGTGGGGATGGGATTCAGTGTGTGGGGAAGGGGTTTCAGTGTGTGGCGAAGAGGTTTCAGTGTGTGGGGATGGTTTTTAGTGCGTGGAGAAGGGGTTTCAGTGTGTGGGGAAGGGGATTCAGTGTGTGGGGAGGAGGTTTCAGTGTGCGGGGAAGTGGTTTCAGTGTGAGGGGAAGAGGTTTCAGCGTGTGGGGAAGAGGTCTCAGTGTTTGGGGAAGTGGTTTCAGTGCGTGTGTAAGAGGTTTCAGTGCGTGGGGAAGCGGTTTCAGTGTGTGGGGAAGAGGTTTCAGTGTGTGAGGAAGGTTTCAGTCTGTGGCAAAGAGCTTTCAGTGTGTGGGGAAGAGGTTTCAGTGTGTGGGGAAGTGTTTCAGTGTGTGGGGGTGGGTTTCATTGTGTGGGGAATGGGTTTCAGAGTTTGGGGATGGGTTTCAGTGTGTGAGGAAGGGGTTTCAGTGTGTAGGGAAGGGGGTTCAGTGTGTGGGGATGAGGTTTCAGTGTGTGGGGAAGGGTTTCAGTGTGTGGGGATGGGTTTCAGTGTGTGGGGAAGGGGTTTCAGTGTGTGAGGAAGAGGTTTCAGTGTGTGGGGAAGGGTTTCAGTGTGTGGGGAAGGGGTTTCAGTGTGTGGGGAAGGTGTTTAAGTGTGTGGGGAAGAGGTTTCAGTGTGTGGGGAAGGGGTTTCAGTGTGTGGGGAAGAGGTTTCAGTGTGTGGGTAAGGGGTTTCAGTCTGTGGGGAAGAGGTTTCATTGTGCGGGGAAGGGGTTTCATTGTGCTGGGAAGAGGTTTCAGTGTGTGGGGAAGAGGTTTCAGTCTGTGGGGAAGGGGTTTCGGTGTGTGGGGAAGAGGTTTCTGTGTGTGGGGAAGAGGTTTCAGTGTGTAGAGAAGGGTTTCAGTCTGTGGCGAAGAGGTTTCAGTGTGTGGGGAAGAGGTTTCAGTGTGTGGGGAAGGGGTTTCAGTGTGTGGGGATGGGTTTCAGTGTGTGGGGAAGGGGTTTCAGTGTGTGGGGAAGGGGTTTCAGTGTGTGGGGATGAGGTTTCAGTGTGTGGGGAAGGGTTTCAGTGAGTGGGGATGGGGTTTCAGTGTGCGGGGAAGAGTTTTCAGTGTGTGGGGATGGGTTTCAGAGTGTGGGGAAGAGGTTTCAGTTTGTGGGGAAGGTGTTTCAGTGTGAGGGGAAGAGCTTTCAGTGTGTGGGGAAGAGGTTTCAGTGTGTGGGGAAGGGGTTTCAGTCTGTGGGGAAGAGATTTCAGTGTGTGGGGAAGAGGTTTCAGTGTGTGAGGAAGGATTTCAGTCTGTGGCGAAGAGATTTCAGTGTGTGGGGAAGTGGTTTCAGTGTGTGGGGATGGGTTTCAGTGTGTGGGGAAGGGGTTTCAGTGTGTGGGGAAGGGGTTTCAGTGTGTGGGGAAGAAGTTTCAGTGTGTGGCGAAGAGGTTTCAGAGTGTGGGGAAAGGGTATCAGTCTGTGGGGAAGTGGTTTCTGTGTGTGGGGAAGGGATTTCAGAGTGTGGTGAAGTGGATTCAGTGTGTGGGGAGGAGGTTTCAGTGTGCGGGGAAGGGGTTTCAGTGTGTGGGGGAGAAGTTTCAGTGTGTGGGGAAGAGGTTTCAGTGTTTGGGGTAGAGGTTTCAGTGTGTGAGGAAGAGGTTTCCGTGCTTGGGGAAGGGGTTTCAGTGTGTGGGGATGAGGTTTCAGTGAGTGGGGAAGGATTTCAGTGTGTGGGGATGGGTTTGAGTGTGTGGGGAAGGGGTTTCAGTGTGAGGGGAAGAGGTTTCAGTGTGTGGGGATTGGTTTCAGAGTGTGGGGAAGGTGTTTCAGTGTGTGGGGAAGGTGTTTCAGTGTGAGGGGAAGAGGTTTCAGTGTGTGGGGAAGAGGTTTCACTGTGTGGGGAAGGGGTTTCAGTCTGTGGGGAAGAGATTTCAGTGTGTGGGGAAGGGGTTTCAGTGTGTGGGGAAGGAGTTTCAGTCTGTGGAGAAGTGGTTTCAGTGTGTGGGGAAGAGGTTTCAGTGTGTGGAGAAGAGGTTTCAGTGTGTGGGGAAGAGGTTTCAGTGTTTGGGAATGGGTTTCAGTGTGAGGGGAAGGGGTTTCAGTATATGGGTAAGAGTTTTCAGTGTGTGGGGATGGGTTTCAGTGTGTGGGGAAGGGGTTTCTGTGTATGGGGAAGAGTTTTCAGTGTGTGGGGATGGATTCCAGTTTGTGGGGAAGGGTTTCAGTGTGTGGGGAAGAGGTTTCAGAGTGTGGAGATGGGTTTCAGTGAGTGGCGAAGGGTTTCAGTGTGTGGGGAAAGGTTTTAGTGTGTGGGGAAGAGTTTTCAGTGTGCGGGGAAGAGGTGTCAGTGTGTGGGTAAGAGGTTTCAGTGTGTGGGGAATGTTTTCAGTGTCTGGGGAAGATGTTTCCGTGTGTGGCGTAAAGGTTTCGGTGTGTGGGGAAGGTGTTTCAGTGTGTGTGGAAGAGGTTTCACTGTGTGGGGAAGTTGTTTCAGTGTGTGTGGATGAGGTTTCAGTGCGTGGGGAAGCAGTTTCAGTGTGTGGGGAATAGGTTTCAGTGTGTGGGGAAGAGGTTTCAGTATGTGGGGAAGTGGTTTCAGTGTGTGGGGAAGTGGTTTCACTGTGTGGGGAAGAGGTTTCAGTGTGTGGGGAAGAGGTTTCAGTCCCTGGGGAAGTGGTTTCAGTGTGTGGGGAAAAGGTTTCAGTGTGTGGGGAAGGGGTTTCAGTGTTTGGTGAAGGGGATTCAATGTGTGGGAAAGAGGTTTCAGTGTGTGGGGAAGAGGTTTCAGTCCCTGGGGAAGTGGTTTCAGTGTGTGGGGAAGAGCTTTCAGTGTGTGGGGAAGGGTTTCAGTCTGTAGGGAACGGTTTCAGTGTGTGTTGAAGAGGTTTCAGTGTGTCGGGATGGGTTTCAGTGTGTGGGGTAGGGGTTTCAGTCTGTGGGGATGTGTTTCAGTCTGTGGGGATGGGTTTCAGTGTGTGTGGAAGGGTTTTCGTTGTGTGGGGAAGGGGTTTCTGTGTGCGGGGAAGGGGTTACAGTGTGTGTGGAAAGGGATTCAGTGTGTGGGGAAGGGGTTTCAGTGTGTGTGGAAGAGGTTTCAGTGTGTGTGGAAGGGGTTTCAGTGTGTGGGGATGGGTTTCAGTGGGTGTGGAAGAAGTGTCAGCGCGTGGGGAAGAGGTTTCAGTGCGTGGGGAAGGGGTTTCAGTATGTGGGGAAGAGGTTTCAGTGTGTGGGTTAGGGTTTCAGTCAGTGGGGAAGAGGTTTCAGTGTGTGGGGAAGAGGTTTCAGTGTGAGCGGATGGGTTTCAGTGTGTGGGGATGGGTTTCAGTGTGAGGGGAAGTGGTTTCAGTGTGTGGCGAAGAGGTTTCAGTGTGTGGGGATGGGCTTTAGTGTGTGGGGAAGGGGTTTCAGTGTGTGGGGAAGGGGTTTCAGTGTGTGGGGAAGGGGTTTCAGTGTGTGGAGAAGAGATTTCAGTGTGTGGGGATTGGTTTCAGTGTATGGTGAAGGGGATTCAGTGTGTGGGGAGGAGGTTTCATTGTGCGGGGAAGGGGTTTCAGTGTGTGGGGAAGAGGTTTCAGTGTGTGGGGAAGAGATTTCAGTTTTTTGGGCTGAGGTTTCAGTGCGTGTGTAAGAGGTTTCAGTGTTTGGGGAAGCGGTTTCAGTGTGTGGGGAAGAGGTTTCAGTGTCTGAGGAAGGGTTTCAGTCTGTGGCAAAGACGTTTCAGCGTGTGGGGATGGGGTTTCAGTGTGTGGGAAAGGTGTTTCTGTGTGTGGGGAAGAGGTTTCAGTGTGTGGCGAAGGGGTTTCAGTGTGTGGGGGAGGGGTTTCAGTCTGTGGGGAAGAGGTTTCATTGTGCGGGGAAGGGGTTTCAGTGTGTGGGGAAGGGGTTTAAGTCTGTGGAGAAGTGGTTTCAGTGTGTGGGGAAGAGGTTTCAGTGTGTGGGGAAGAGGTTTCAGTGTGTGGGGAAGGGGTTTCGGTGTGTGGGGAAGAGGTTTCTGTTTGTGGGGATGAGGTTTCAGCGTGTGGAGATGGGTCTCAGTGTGTGGGGAATAGGTTTCACTGTGTGTGGAATAGGTTTCAGTACGTGGGGAAGGGGTTTCAGTATGTGGGGAAGAGGTTTCAGTGTGTGGGTTCGGGTTTCAGTCTGTGAGGAAGACGTTTCAGTATGTGGGGAAGAGGTTTCAGTGTGAGCGGATGGGTTTCAGTGTGTGGGGATGGGATTCAGTGTGTGGGGAAGTGGTTTCAGTGTGTGGCGAAGAGGTTTCAGTGTGTGGGGATGGTTTTTAGTGCGTGGAGAAGGGGTTTCAGTGTGTGGGGAAGGGGATTCAGTGTGTGGGGAGGAGGTTTCAGTGTGCGGGGAAGGGGTTTCAGTGTGTGGGGAAGAGGTTTCAGCGTGTGGGGAAGAGGTTTCAGTGTTTGGGGAAGAGGTTTCAGTGCGTGTGTCAGAGGTTTCAGTGCGTGGGGAAGCGGTTTCAGTGTGTGGGGAAGAGGTTTCAGTGTGTGAGGAAGGTTTCAGTCTGTGGCAAAGAGGTTTCAGTGTGTGGGGAAGAGGTTTCAGTGTGTGGGGAAGTGTTTCAGTGTGTGGGGATGGTTTTCATTGTGTGGGGAATGGGTTTCAGTGTTTGGGGATGGGTTTCAGTGTGTGAGGAAGGGGTTTCAGTGTGTAGGGAAGGGGGTTCAGTGTGTGGGGATGGGTTTCAGTGTGTGGGGAAGGGGTTTCAGTGTGTGAGGAAGAGGTTTCACTTTGTGGGGAAGGGTTTCAGTGTGTGGGGAAGGGGTTTCAGTGTGTGGGGAAGGTGTTTCAGTGTGTGGGGAAGAGGTTTCAGTGTTAGGGGAAGGGGTTTCAGTGTGTGGGGAAGAGGTTTCAGTGTGTGGGTAAGGGGTTTCAGTCTGTGGGGAAGAGGTTTCATTGTGCGGGGAAGGGGTTTCAGTGTGTGGGGAAGGGGTTTCATTCTGTGGAGAAGTGGTTTCAGTGTGTGTGGAAGAGGTTTCAGTGTGTGGGGAAGAGGTTTCAGTGTGTGGGGAAGGGGTTTCGGTGTGTGGGGAAGAGGTTTCTGTGTGTGGGGAAGAGGTTTCAGTGTGTAGAGAAGGGTTTCAGTGTGTGGGGGGGGGGCGGTTTCAGTGTATGGGGAAGAGGTTTCAGTGTGTGGGGATGGGTTTCAGTGTGTGTGTATGGGTTTCAGTGTGTGGGGAAGGGATTTCAGTGTCTGGGGATGGGTTTCAGTGTGTGGGGAAGATGTTTCAGTGTGTGTCAAAGAGGATTCAGTGCGTGGGGAAGGAGTTTCAGTGTGTGGGGAAGAGGTTTCAGTGTGTGGGGAAGAGGTTTCACTGTGTGTGGAATAGGTTTCAGTGCGTGTGGAAGGGGTTTCAGTGTGTGGGGAAGAGGTTTCAGTGTGTGGGCGAAGAGGTTTCAGTGTTTGTGGATGGGTTTCAGTGTTTGGGGATGGGTTTCAGTGTGTGGGGAAGGGGATTTAGTGTGTGGGGAAGAGGTTTCAGTGTGTGGGTATGGGTTTTAGTGTGTGGGGAATGGGTTTCAGTGTGTGGGGAAGGGGTTTCAGTGTGTGGGGAAGAGATTTCTGTGTGTGGGGATGGGTTTCAGTGTGTGGTGAAGGGGATTCAGTGTATGGGGATGGGTTTCAGTGTGTGGGGAAGGGGTTTCAGTGTGTGGGGAAGGGGTTTCAGTGTGTGGGGAAGAGGTTTCAGTGTGTGGCGAAGAGGTTTCAGAGTGTGGGGAAATGGTATCAGTCTGTGGGGAAGTGGTTTCTGTGTGTGGGGAAGGGATTTCAGAGTGTGGTGAAGTGGATTCAGTGTGTGGGGAGGAGGTTTCAGTGTGCGGGGAAGGGGTTTCAGTGTGTGGGGGAGAAGTTTCACTGTGTGGGGAAGAGGTTTCAGTGTTTGGGGAAGGGGTTTCAGTGTGTGGGGATGAGGTTTCAGTGAGTGGGGAAGGATTTCAGTGTGTGGGGATGGGTTTGAGTGTGTGGGGAAGGGGTTTCAGTGTGAGGGGACGAGGTTTCAGTGTGTGGGGATGGGTTTCAGAGTGTGGGGAAGGTGTTTCAGTGTGTGGGGAAGGTGTTTCAGTGTGAGGGGAAGAGGTTTCAGTGTGTGGGGAAGAGGTTTCACTGTGTGGGGAAGGGGTTTCAGTCTGTGGGGAAGAGATTTCAGTGTGTGGGGAAGGGGTTTCAGTGTGTGGGGAAGGAGTTTCAGTCTGTGGAGAAGTGGTTTCAGTGTGTGGGGAAGAGGTTTCAGTGTGTGGAGAAGAGGTTTCTGTGTTGGGGAAGAGGTTTCAGTGTTTGGGAATGGGTTTCAGTGTGAGGGGAAGGGGTTTCAGTATATGGGTAAGAGTTTTCAGTGTGTGGGGATGGATTTCAGTGTGTGGGGAAGGGGTTTCTGTGTATGGGGAAGAGTTTTCAGTGTGTGGGGATGGATTCCAGTTTGTGGGGAAGGGTTTCAGTGTGTGGGGAAGAGGTTTCAGAGTGTGGAGATGGGTTTCAGTGAGTGGCGAAGGGTTTCAGTGTGTGGGGAAAGGTTTTAGTGTGTGGGGAAGAGTTTTCAGTGTGCGGGGAAGAGGTGTCAGTGTGTGGGTAAGAGGTTTCAGTGTGTGGGGAATGTTTTCAGTGTCTGGGGAAGATGTTTCCGTGTGTGGCGTAAAGGTTTCGGTGTGTGGGGAAGGTGTTTCAGTGTGTGTGGAAGAGGTTTCACTGTGTGGGGAAGTTGTTTCAGTGTGTGTGGATGAGGTTTCAGTGCGTGGGGAAGCAGTTTCAGTGTGTGGGGAATAGGTTTCAGTGTGTGGGGAAGAGGTTTCAGTATGTGGGGAAGTGGTTTCAGTGTGTGGGGAAGTGGTTTCACTGTGTGGGGAAGAGGTTTCAGTGTGTGGGGAAGAGGTTTCAGTCCCTGGGGAAGTGGTTTCAGTGTGTGGGGAAAAGGTTTCAGTGTGTGGGGAAGGGGTTTCAGTGTTTGGTGAAGGGGATTCAATGTGTGGGAAAGAGGTTTCAGTGTGTGGGGAAGAGGTTTCAGTCCCTGGGGAAGTGGTTTCAGTGTGTGGGGAAGATTTTTCAGTGTGTGGGGAAGGGTTTCAGTCTGTAGGGAACGGTTTCAGTGTGTGTTGAAGAGGTTTCAGTGTGTCGGGATGGGTTTCAGTGTGTGGGGTAGGGGTTTCAGTCTGTGGGGATGTGTTTCAGTCTGTGGGGATGGGTTTCAGTGTGTGTGGAAGGGTTTTCGTTGTGTGGGGAAGGGGTTTCTGTGTGCGGGGAAGGGGTTACAGTGTGTGTGGAAAGGGATTCAGTGTGTGGGGAAGGGGTTTCCGTGTGTGTGGAAGAGGTTTCAGTGTGTGTGGAAGGGGTTTCAGTGTGTGGGGATGGGTTTCAGTGGGTGTGGAAGAAGTGTCAGCGCGTGGGGAAGAGGTTTCAGTGTGTGGGGAAGATGTTTCAGTGTGTGGGGAAGAGGTTTCACTGTGTGTGGAATAGGTTTCAGTGCGTGGGGAAGGGGTTTCAGTATGTGGGGAAGAGGTTTCAGTGTGTGGGTTAGGGTTTCAGTCAGTGGGGAAGAGGTTTCAGTGTGTGGGGAAGAGGTTTCAGTGTGAGCGGATGGGTTTCAGTGTGTGGGGATGGGTTTCAGTGTGAGGGGAAGTGGTTTCAGTGTGTGGCGAAGAGGTTTCAGTGTGTGGGGATGGGCTTTAGTGTGTGTGGAAGGGGTTTCAGTGTGTGGGGAAGGGGTTTCAGTGTGTGGGGAAGGGGTTTCAGTGTGTGGAGAAGAGATTTCAGTGTGTGGGGATTGGTTTCAGTGTATGGTGAAGGGGATTCAGTGTGTGGGGAGGAGGTTTCATTGTGCGGGGAAGGGGTTTCAGTGTGTGGGGAAGAGGTTTCAGTGTGTGGGGAAGAGATTTCAGTTTTTTGGGCTGAGGTTTCAGTGCGTGTGTAAGAGGTTTCAGTGTTTGGGGAAGCGGTTTCAGTGTGTGGGGAAGAGGTTTCAGTGTCTGAGGAAGGGTTTCAGTCTGTGGCAAAGACGTTTCAGCGTGTGGGGATGGGGTTTCAGTGTGTGGGGAAGGTGTTTCTGTGTGTGGGGAAGAGGTTTCAGTGTGTGGCGAAGGGGTTTCAGTGTGTGGGGGAGGGGTTTCAGTCTGTGGGGAAGAGGTTTCATTGTGCGGGGAAGGGGTTTCAGTGTGTGGGGAAGGGGTTTAAGTCTGTGGAGAAGTGGTTTCAGTGTGTGGGGAAGAGGTTTCAGTGTGTGGGGAAGAGGTTTCAGTGTGTGGGGAAGGGGTTTCGGTGTGTGGGGAAGAGGTTTCTGTTTGTGGGGAAGAGGTTTCAGCGTGTGGAGATGGGTCTCAGTGTGTGGGGAATAGGTTTCACTGTGTGTGGAATAGGTTTCAGTACGTGGGGAAGGGGTTTCAGTATGTGGGGAAGAGGTTTCAGTGTGTGGGTTCGGGTTTCAGTCTGTGAGGAAGACGTTTCAGTATGTGGGGAAGAGGTTTCAGTGTGAGCGGATGGGTTTCAGTGTGTGGGGATGGGATTCAGTGTGTGGGGAAGTGGTTTCAGTGTGTGGCGAAGAGGTTTCAGTGTGTGGGGATGGTTTTTAGTGCGTGGAGAAGGGGTTTCAGTGTGTGGGGAAGGGGATTCAGTGTGTGGGGAGGAGGTTTCAGTGTGCGAGGAAGGGGTTTCAGTGTGTGGGGAAGAGGTTTCAGCGTGTGGGGAAGAGGTTTCAGTGTTTGGGGAAGAGGTTTCAGTGCGTGTGTAAGAGGTTTCAGTGCGTGGGGAAGCGGTTTCAGTGTGTGGGGAAGAGGTTTCAGTGTGTGAGGAAGGTTTCAGTCTGTGGCAAAGAGGTTTCAGTGTGTGGGGAAGAGGTTTCAGTGTGTGGGGAAGTGTTTCAGTGTGTGGGGATGGTTTTCATTGTGTGGGGAATGGGTTTCAGTGTTTGGGGATGGGTTTCAGTGTGTGAGGAAGTGGTTTCAGTGTGTAGGGAAGGGGGTTCAGTGTGTGGGGATGAGGTTTCACTGTTTGGGGAAGGGTTTCAGTGTGTGGGGATGGGTTTCAGTGTGTGGGGAAGGGGTTTCAGTGTGTGTGGAAGAGGTTTCACTTTGTGGGGAAGGGTTTCAGTGTGTGGGGAAGGGGTTTCAGTGTGTGGGGAAGGTGTTTCAGTGTGTGGGGAAGAGGTTTCAGTTGTGAGGGGAAGGGGTTTCAGTGTGTGGGGAAGAGGTTTCAGTGTGTGGGTAAGGGGTTTCAGTCTGTGGGGAAGAGGTTTCATTGTGCGGGGAAGGGGTTTCAGTGTGTGGGGAAGGGGTTTCATTCTGTGGAGAAGTGGTTTCAGTGTGTGGGGAAGAGGTTTCAGTGTGTGGGGAAGAGGTTTCAGTGTGTGGGGAAGGGGTTTCGGTGTGTGGGGAAGAGGTTTCTGTGTGTGGGGAAGAGGTTTCAGTGTGTAGAGAAGGGTTTCAGTGTGTGGGGGGGGGGCGGTTTCAGTGTATGGGGAAGAGGTTTCAGTGTGTGGGGATGGGTTTCAGTGTGTGTGTATGGGTTTCAGTGTGTGGGGAAGGGATTTCAGTGTCTGGGGATGGGTTTCAGTGTGTGGGGAAGATGTTTCAGTGTGTGTCAAAGAGGATTCAGTGCGTGGGGAAGGAGTTTCAGTGTGTGGGGAAGAGGTTTCAGTGTGTGGGGAAGAGGTTTCACTGTGTGTGGAATAGGTTTCAGTGCGTGTGGAAGGGGTTTCAGTGTGTGGGGAAGAGGTTTCAGTGTGTGGGCGAAGAGGTTTCAGTGTTTGTGGATGGGTTTCAGTGTTTGGGGATGGGTTTCAGTGCGTGGGGAAGGGGATTTAGTGTGTGGGGAAGAGGTTTCAGTGTGTGGGTATGGGTTTTAGTGTGTGGGGAATGGGTTTCAGTGTGTGGGGAAGGAGTTTCAGTGTGAGGGGAAGAGATTTCTGTGTATGGGGATGGGTTTCAGTGTGTGGTGAAGGGGATTCAGTGTATGGGGAGGAAGTTTCAGTGTGCGGGGAAGGGGTTTCAGTGTTTGGGGAAGAGGTTTCAGTGTGTGGGGAACAGGTTTCAGTGTTTGGGGAAGAGGTTTCAGTGCGTGTGTAAGAGGTTTCAGTGCGTGTGGAGGCGGTTTCAGTGTGTGGGGAAGAGGTTTCAGTCTGTGAGGAAGGGTTTCATTCTGTGGCGAAGAGGATTCAGTGTGTAGGGAAGAGGTTTCAGTGCGCGGGGAAGTGTTTCAGTGTAAGGGGATGGGTTTCAGTGTGTGGGGAAGGGGTTTCAGTCCCTGGGGAAGTGGTTTCAGTGTGTGGGGAAAAGGTTTCAGTGTGTGGGGAAGGGGTTTCAGTGTTTGGTGAAGGGGATTCAATGTGTGGGAAAGAGGTTTCAGTGTGTGGGGAAGAGGTTTCAGTCCCTGGGGAAGTGGTTTCAGTGTGTGGGGAAGAGTTTTCAGTGTGTGGGGAAGGGTTTCAGTCTGTAGGGAACGGTTTCAGTGTGTGTTGAAGAGGTTTCAGTGTGTCGGGATGGGTTTCAGTGTGTGGGGTAGGGGTTTCAGTCTGTGGGGATGTGTTTCAGTCTGTGGGGATGGGTTTCAGTGTGTGTGGAAGGGTTTTCGTTGTGTGGGGAAGGGGTTTCTGTGTGCGGGGAAGGGGTTACAGTGTGTGTGGAAAGGGATTCAGTGTGTGGGGAAGGGGTTTCAGTGTGTGTGGAAGAGGTTTCAGTGTGTGTGGAAGGGGTTTCAGTGTGTGGGGATGGGTTTCAGTGGGTGTGGAAGAAGTGTCAGCGCGTGGGGAAGAGGTTTCAGTGTGTGGGGAAGATGTTTCAGTGTGTGGGGAAGAGGTTTCACTGTGTGTGGAATAGGTTTCAGTGCGTGGGGAAGGGGTTTCAGTATGTGGGGAAGAGGTTTCAGTGTGTGGGTTAGGGTTTCAGTCAGTGGGGAAGAGGTTTCAGTGTGTGGGGAAGAGGTTTCAGTGTGAGCGGATGGGTTTCAGTGTGTGGGGATGGGTTTCAGTGTGAGGGGAAGTGGTTTCAGTGTGTGGCGAAGAGGTTTCAGTGTGTGGGGATGGGCTTTAGTGTGTGTGGAAGGGGTTTCAGTGTGTGGGGAAGGGGTTTCAGTGTGTGGGGAAGGGGTTTCAGTGTGTGGAGAAGAGATTTCAGTGTGTGGGGATTGGTTTCAGTGTATGGTGAAGGGGATTCAGTGTGTGGGGAGGAGGTTTCATTGTGCGGGGAAGGGGTTTCAGTGTGTGGGGAAGAGGTTTCAGTGTGTGGGGAAGAGATTTCAGTTTTTTGGGCTGAGGTTTCAGTGCGTGTGTAAGAGGTTTCAGTGTTTGGGGAAGCGGTTTCAGTGTGTGGGGAAGAGGTTTCAGTGTCTGAGGAAGGGTTTCAGTCTGTGGCAAAGACGTTTCAGAGTGTGGGGATGGGGTTTCAGTGTGTGGGGAAGGTGTTTCTGTGTGTGGGGAAGAGGTTTCAGTGTGTGGCGAAGGGGTTTCAGTGTGTGGGGGAGGGGTTTCAGTCTGTGGGGAAGAGGTTTCATTGTGCGGGGAAGGGGTTTCAGTGTGTGGGGAAGGGGTTTAAGTCTGTGGAGAAGTGGTTTCAGTGTGTGGGGAAGAGGTTTCAGTGTGTGGGGAAGAGGTTTCAGTGTGTGGGGAAGGGGTTTCGGTGTGTGGGGAAGAGGTTTCTGTTTGTGGGGAAGAGGTTTCAGCGTGTGGAGATGGGTCTCAGTGTGTGGGGAATAGGTTTCACTGTGTGTGGAATAGGTTTCAGTACGTGGGGAAGGGGTTTCAGTATGTGGGGAAGAGGTTTCAGTGTGTGGGTTCGGGTTTCAGTCTGTGAGGAAGACGTTTCAGTATGTGGGGAAGAGGTTTCAGTGTGAGCGGATGGGTTTCAGTGTGTGGGGATGGGATTCAGTGTGTGGGGAAGTGGTTTCAGTGTGTGGCGAAGAGGTTTCAGTGTGTGGGGATGGTTTTTAGTGCGTGGAGAAGGGGTTTCAGTGTGTGGGGAAGGGGATTCAGTGTGTGGGGAGGAGGTTTCAGTGTGCGAGGAAGGGGTTTCAGTGTGTGGGGAAGAGGTTTCAGCGTGTGGGGAAGAGGTTTCAGTGTTTGGGGAAGAGGTTTCAGTGCGTGTGTAAGAGGTTTCAGTGCGTGGGGAAGCGGTTTCAGTGTGTGGGGAAGAGGTTTCAGTGTGTGAGGAAGGTTTCAGTCTGTGGCAAAGAGGTTTCAGTGTGTGGGGAAGAGGTTTCAGTGTGTGGGGAAGTGTTTCAGTGTGTGGGGATGGTTTTCATTGTGTGGGGAATGGGTTTCAGTGTTTGGGGATGGGTTTCAGTGTGTGAGGAAGTGGTTTCAGTGTGTAGGGAAGGGGGTTCAGTGTGTGGGGATGAGGTTTCACTGTTTGGGGAAGGGTTTCAGTGTGTGGGGATGGGTTTCAGTGTGTGGGGAAGGGGTTTCAGTGTGTGTGGAAGAGGTTTCACTTTGTGGGGAAGGGTTTCAGTGTGTGGGGAAGGGGTTTCAGTGTGTGGGGAAGGTGTTTCAGTGTGTGGGGAAGAGGTTTCAGTTGTGAGGGGAAGGGGTTTCAGTGTGTGGGGAAGAGGTTTCAGTGTGTGGGTAAGGGGTTTCAGTCTGTGGGGAAGAGGTTTCATTGTGCGGGGAAGGGGTTTCAGTGTGTGGGGAAGGGGTTTCATTCTGTGGAGAAGTGGTTTCAGTGTGTGGGGAAGAGGTTTCAGTGTGTGGGGAAGAGGTTTCAGTGTGTGGGGAAGGGGTTTCGGTGTGTGGGGAAGAGGTTTCTGTGTGTGGGGAAGAGGTTTCAGTGTGTAGAGAAGGGTTTCAGTGTGTGGGGGGGGGCGGTTTCAGTGTATGGGGAAGAGGTTTCAGTGTGTGGGGATGGGTTTCAGTGTGTGTGTATGGGTTTCAGTGTGTGGGGAAGGGATTTCAGTGTCTGGGGATGGGTTTCAGTGTGTGGGGAAGATGTTTCAGTGTGTGTCAAAGAGGATTCAGTGCGTGGGGAAGGAGTTTCAGTGTGTGGGGAAGAGGTTTCAGTGTGTGGGGAAGAGGTTTCACTGTGTGTGGAATAGGTTTCAGTGCGTGTGGAAGGGGTTTCAGTGTGTGGGGAAGAGGTTTCAGTGTGTGGGCGAAGAGGTTTCAGTGTTTGTGGATGGGTTTCAGTGTTTGGGGATGGGTTTCAGTGCGTGGGGAAGGGGATTTAGTGTGTGGGGAAGAGGTTTCAGTGTGTGGGTATGGGTTTTAGTGTGTGGGGAATGGGTTTCAGTGTGTGGGGAAGGAGTTTCAGTGTGAGGGGAAGAGATTTCTGTGTATGGGGATGGGTTTCAGTGTGTGGTGAAGGGGATTCAGTGTATGGGGAGGAAGTTTCAGTGTGCGGGGAAGGGGTTTCAGTGTTTGGGGAAGAGGTTTCAGTGTGTGGGGAACAGGTTTCAGTGTTTGGGGAAGAGGTTTCAGTGCGTGTGTAAGAGGTTTCAGTGCGTGTGGAAGCGGTTTCAGTGTGTGGGGAAGAGGTTTCAGTCTGTGAGGAAGGGTTTCATTCTGTGGCGAAGAGGATTCAGTGTGTAGGGAAGAGGTTTCAGTGCGCGGGGAAGTGTTTCAGTGTAAGGGGATGGGTTTCAGTGTGTGGGGAAGGGGTTTCTGTTTGTGGGGAAGAGGTTTCAGCGTGTGGAGATGGGTCTCAGTGTGTGGGGAATAGGTTTCACTGTGTGTGGAATAGGTTTCAGTACGTGGGGAAGGGGTTTCAGTATGTGGGGAAGAGGTTTCAGTGTGTGGGTTCGGGTTTCAGTCTGTGAGGAAGACGTTTCAATATGTGGGGAAGAGGTTTCAGTGTGAGCGGATGGGTTTCAGTGTGTGGGGATGGGATTCAGTGTGTGGGGAAGTGGTTTCAGTGTGTGGCGAAGAGGTTTCAGTGTGTGGGGATGGTTTTTAGTGCGTGGAGAAGGGGTTTCAGTGTGTGGGGAAGGGGATTCAGTGTGTGGGGAGGAGGTTTCAGTGTGCGGGGAAGGGGTTTCAGTGCATGGGGAAGAGGTTTCAGCGTGTGGGGAAGAGGTTTCAGTGTTTGGGGAAGAGGTTTCAGTGCGTGTGTAAGAGGTTTCAGTGCGTGGGGAAGTGGTTTCAGTGTGTGGGGAAGAGGTTTCAGTGTGTGAGGAAGGTTTCAGTCTGTGGCAAAGAGGTTTCAGTGTGTGGGGAAGAGGTTTCAGTGTGTGGGGAAGTGTTTCAGTGTGTGGGGATGGGTTTCATTGTGTGGGGAATGGGTTTCAGTGTTTGGGGATGGGTTTCAGTGTGTGAGGAAGGGGTTTCAGTGTGTAGGGAAGGGGGTTCAGTGTGTGGGGAAGAGGTTTCAGTGTTTGGGGAAGGGTTTCAGTGTGTGGGGATGGGTTCCAGTGTGTGGGGAAGGGGTTTCAGTGTGTGAGGAAGAGGTTTCACTTTGTGGGGAAGGGTTTCAGTGTGTGGGGAAGGGGTTTCAGTGTGTGGGGAAGGTGTTTCAGTGTGTGGGGAAGAGGTTTCAGTGTGAGGGGAAGGGGTTTCAGTGTGTGGGGAAGAGGTTTCAGTGTGTGGGTAAGGGGTTTCAGTCTGTGGGGAAGGGGTTTCACTGTGTGGGGAAGAGGTTTCAGTGTGTGGCGAAGAGGTTTCAGAGTGTGGGGAAAGGGTATCAGTCTGTGGGGAAGTGGTTTCTGTGTGTGGGGAAGGGATTTCAGAGTGTGGTGAAGTGGATTCAGTGTGTGGGGAGGAGGTTTCAGTGTGCGGGGAAGGGGTTTCAGTGTGTGGGGGAGAAGTTTCACTGTGTGGGGAAGAGGTTTCAGTGTTTGGGGTAGAGGTTTCAGTGTGTGAGGAAGAGGTTTCCGTGCTTGGGGAAGGGGTTTCAGTGTGTGGGGATGAGGTTTCAGTGAGTGGGGAAGGATTTCAGTGTGTGGGGATGGGTTTGAGTGTGTGGGGAAGGGGTTTCAGTGTGAGGGGAAGAGGTTTCAGTGTGTGGGGATGGGTTTCAGAGTGTGGGGAAGGTGTTTCAGTGTGTGGGGAAGGTGTTTCAGTGTGAGGGGAAGAGGTTTCAGTGTGTGGGGAAGAGGTTTCACTGTGTGGGGAAGGGGTTTCAGTCTGTGGGGAAGAGATTTCAGTGTGTGGGGAAGGGGTTTCAGTGTGTGGGGAAGGAGTTTCAGTCTGTGGAGAAGTGGTTTCAGTGTGTGGGGAAGAGGTTTCAGTGTGTGGAGAAGAGGTTTCTGTGTTGGGGAAGAGGTTTCAGTGTTTGGGAATGGGTTTCAGTGTGAGGGGAAGGGGTTTCAGTATATGGGTAAGAGTTTTCAGTGTGTGGGGATGGGTTTCAGTGTGTGGGGAAGGGGTTTCTGTGTATGGGGAAGAGTTTTCAGTGTGTGGGGATGGATTCCAGTTTGTGGGGAAGGGTTTCAGTGTGTGGGGAAGAGGTTTCAGAGTGTGGAGATGGGTTTCAGTGAGTGGCGAAGGGTTTCAGTGTGTGGGGAAAGGTTTTAGTGTGTGGGGAAGAGTTTTCAGTGTGCGGGGAAGAGGTGTCAGTGTGTGGGTAAGAGGTTTCAGTGTGTGGGGAATGTTTTCAGTGTCTGGGGAAGATGTTTCCGTGTGTGGCGTAAAGGTTTCGGTGTGTGGGGAAGGTGTTTCAGTGTGTGTGGAAGAGGTTTCACTGTGTGGGGAAGTTGTTTCAGTGTGCGTGGATGAGGTTTCAGTGCGTGGGGAAGCAGTTTCAGTGTGTGGGGAATAGGTTTCAGTGTGTGGGGAAGAGGTTTCAGTATGTGGGGAAGTGGTTTCAGTGTGTGGGGAAGTGGTTTCACTGTGTGGGGAAGAGGTTTCAGTGTGTGGGGAAGAGGTTTCAGTCCCTGGGGAAGTGGTTTCAGTGTGTGGGGAAAAGGTTTCAGTGTGTGGGGAAGGGGTTTCAGTGTTTGGTGAAGGGGATTCAATGTGTGGGAAAGAGGTTTCAGTGTGTGGGGAAGAGGTTTCAGTCCCTGGGGAAGTGGTTTCAGTGTGTGGGGAAGAGTTTTCAGTGTGTGGGGAAGGGTTTCAGTCTGTAGGGAACGGTTTCAGTGTGTGTTGAAGAGGTTTCAGTGTGTCGGGATGGGTTTCAGTGTGTGGGGTAGGGGTTTCAGTCTGTGGGGATGTGTTTCAGTCTGTGGGGATGGGTTTCAGTGTGTGTGGAAGGGTTTTCGTTGTGTGGGGAAGGGGTTTCTGTGTGCGGGGAAGGGGTTACAGTGTGTGTGGAAAGGGATTCAGTGTGTGGGGAAGGGGTTTCAGTGTGTGTGGAAGAGGTTTCAGTGTGTGTGGAAGGGGTTTCAGTGTGTGGGGATGGGTTTCAGTGGGTGTGGAAGAAGTGTCAGCGCGTGGGGAAGAGGTTTCAGTGTGTGGGGAAGATGTTTCAGTGTGTGGGGAAGAGGTTTCACTGTGTGTGGAATAGGTTTCAGTGCGTGGGGAAGGGGTTTCAGTATGTGGGGAAGAGGTTTCAGTGTGTGGGTTAGGGTTTCAGTCAGTGGGGAAGAGGTTTCAGTGTGTGGGGAAGAGGTTTCAGTGTGAGCGGATGGGTTTCAGTGTGTGGGGATGGGTTTCAGTGTGAGGGGAAGTGGTTTCAGTGTGTGGCGAAGAGGTTTCAGTGTGTGGGGATGGGCTTTAGTGTGTGGGGAAGGGGTTTCAGTGTGTGGGGAAGGGGTTTCAGTGTGTGGGGAAGGGGTTTCAGTGTGTGGAGAAGAGATTTCAGTGTGTGGGGATTGGTTTCAGTGTATGGTGAAGGGGATTCAGTGTGTGGGGAGGAGGTTTCATTGTGCGGGGAAGGGGTTTCAGTGTGTGGGGAAGAGGTTTCAGTGTGTGGGGAAGAGATTTCAGTTTTTTGGGCTGAGGTTTCAGTGCGTGTGTAAGAGGTTTCAGTGTTTGGGGAAGCGGTTTCAGTGTGTGGGGAAGAGGTTTCAGTGTCTGAGGAAGGGTTTCAGTCTGTGGCAAAGACGTTTCAGCGTGTGGGGATGGGGTTTCAGTGTGTGGGGAAGGTGTTTCTGTGTGTGGGGAAGAGGTTTCAGTGTGTGGCGAAGGGGTTTCAGTGTGTGGGGGAGGGGTTTCAGTCTGTGGGGAAGAGGTTTCATTGTGCGGGGAAGGGGTTTCAGTGTGTGGGGAAGGGGTTTAAGTCTGTGGAGAAGTGGTTTCAGTGTGTGGGGAAGAGGTTTCAGTGTGTGGGGAAGAGGTTTCAGTGTGTGGGGAAGGGGTTTCGGTGTGTGGGGAAGAGGTTTCTGTTTGTGGGGAAGAGGTTTCAGCGTGTGGAGATGGGTCTCAGTGTGTGGGGAATAGGTTTCACTGTGTGTGGAATAGGTTTCAGTACGTGGGGAAGGGGTTTCAGTATGTGGGGAAGAGGTTTCAGTGTGTGGGTTCGGGTTTCAGTCTGTGAGGAAGACGTTTCAGTATGTGGGGAAGAGGTTTCAGTGTGAGCGGATGGGTTTCAGTGTGTGGGAATGGGATTCAGTGTGTGGCGAAGAGGTTTCAGTGTGTGGGGATGGTTTTTAGTGCGTGGAGAAGGGGTTTCAGTGTGTGGGGAAGGGGATTCAGTGTGTGGGGAGGAGGTTTCAGTGTGCGGGGAAGGGGTTTCAGTGTGTGGGGAAGAGGTTTCAGCGTGTGGGGAAGAGGTTTCAGTGTTTGGGGAAGAGGTTTCAGTGCGTGTGTAAGAGGTTTCAGTGCGTGGGGAAGCGGTTTCAGTGTGTGGGGAAGAGGTTTCAGTATGTGAGGAAGGTTTCAGTCTGTGGCAAAGAGGTTTCAGTGTGTGGGGAAGAGGTTTCAGTGTGTGGGGAAGTGTTTCAGTGTGTGGGGATGGTTTTCATTGTGTGGGGAATGGGTTTCAGTGTTTGGGGATGGGTTTCAGTGTGTGAGGAAGGGGTTTCAGTGTGTAGGGAAGGGGGTTCAGTGTGTGGGGATGAGGTTTCACTGTTTGGGGAAGGGTTTCAGTGTGTGGGGATGGGTTTCAGTGTGTGGGGAAGGGGTTTCAGTGTGTGTGGAAGAGGTTTCACTTTGTGGGGAAGGGTTTCAGTGTGTGGGGAAGGGGTTTCAGTGTGTGGGGAAGGTGTTTCAGTGTGTGGGGAAGAGGTTTCAGTTGTGAGGGGAAGGGGTTTCAGTGTGTGGGGAAGAGGTTTCAGTGTGTGGGTAAGGGGTTTCAGTCTGTGGGGAAGAGGTTTCATTGTGCGGGGAAGGGGTTTCAGTGTGTGGGGAAGGGGTTTCATTCTGTGGAGAAGTGGTTTCAGTGTGTGGGGAAGAGGTTTCAGTGTGTGGGGAAGAGGTTTCAGTGTGTGGGGAAGGGATTTCGGTGTGTGGGGAAGAGGTTTCTGTGTGTGGGGAAGAGGTTTCAGTGTGTAGAGAAGGGTTTCAGTGTGTGGGGGGGGGGGCGGTTTCAGTGTATGGGGAAGATGTTTCAGTGTGTGGGGATGGGTTTCAGTGTGTGTGTATGGGTTTCAGTGTGTGGGGAAGGGATTTCAGTGTCTGGGGATGGGTTTCAGTGTGTGGGGAAGATGTTTCAGTGTGTGTCAAAGAGGATTCAGTGCGTGGGGAAGGAGTTTCAGTGTGTGGGGAAGAGGTTTCAGTGTGTGGGGAAGAGGTTTCACTGTGTGTGGAATAGGTTTCAGTGCGTGTGGAAGGGGTTTCAGTGTGTGGGGAAGAGGTTTCAGTGTGTGGGCGAAGAGGTTTCAGTGTTTGTGGATGGGTTTCAGTGTTTGGGGATGGGTTTCAGTGTGTGGGGAAGGGGATTTAGTGTGTGGGGAAGAGGTTTCAGTGTGTGGGTATGGGTTTTAGTGTGTGGGGAATGGGTTTCAGTGTGTGGGGAAGGAGTTTCAGTGTGTGGGGAAGAGATTTCTGTGTGTAGGGATGGGTTTCAGTGTGTGGTGAAGGGGATTCAGTGTATGGGGAGGAAGTTTCAGTGTGCGGGGAAGGGGTTTCAGTGTTTGGGGAAGAGGTTTCAGTGTGTGGGGAACAGGTTTCAGTGTTTGGGGAAGAGGTTTCAGTGCGTGTGTAAGAGGTTTCAGTGCGTGCGGAAGCGGTTTCAGTGTGTGGGGAAGAGGTTTCAGTCTGTGAGGAAGGGTTTCAGTCTGTGGCGAAGAGGATTCAGTGTGTAGGGAAGAGGTTTCAGTGCGCGGGGAAGTGTTTCAGTGTAAGGGGATGGGTTTCAGTGTGTGGGGAAGGGGTTTCTGTTTGTGGGGAAGAGGTTTCAGCGTGTGGAGATGGGTCTCAGTGTGGGGGAATAGGTTTCACTGTGTGTGGAATAGGTTTCAGTACGTGGGGAAGGGGTTTCAGTATGTGGGGAAGAGGTTTCAGTGTGTGGGTTCGGGTTTCAGTCTGTGAGGAAGACGTTTCAGTATGTGGGGAAGAGGTTTCAGTGTGAGCGGATGGGTTTCAGTGTGTGGGGATGGGATTCAGTGTGTGGGGAAGTGGTTTCAGTGTGTGGCGAAGAGGTTTCAGTGTGTGGGGATGGTTTTTAGTGCGTGGAGAAGGGGTTTCAGTGTGTGGGGAAGGGGATTCAGTGTGTGGGGAGGAGGTTTCAGTGTGCGGGGAAGGGGTTTCAGTGCATGGGGAAGAGGTTTCAGCGTGTGGGGAAGAGGTTTCAGTGTTTGGGGAAGAGGTTTCAGTGCGTGTGTAAGAGGTTTCAGTGCGTGGGGAAGCGGTTTCAGTGTGTGGGGAAGAGGTTTCAGTGTGTGAGGAAGGTTTCAGTCTGTGGCAAAGAGGTTTCAGTGTGTGGGGAAGAGGTTTCAGTGTGTGGGGAAGTGTTTCAGTGTGTGGGGATGGGTTTCATTGTGTGGGGAATGGGTTTCAGTGTTTGGGGATGGGTTTCAGTGTGTGAGGAAGGGGTTTCAGTGTGTAGGGAAGGGGGTTCAGTGTGTGGGGATGAGGTTTCAGTGTTTGGGGAAGGGTTTCAGTGTGTGGGGATGGGTTTCAGTGTGTGGGGAAGGGGTTTCAGTGTGTGAGGAAGAGGTTTCACTTTGTGGGGAAGGGTTTCAGTGTGTGGGGAAGGGGTTTCAGTGTGTGGGGAAGGTGTTTCAGTGTGTGGGGAAGAGGTTTCAGTGTGAGGGGAAGGGGTTTCAGTGTGTGGGGAAGAGGTTTCAGTGTGTGGGTAAGGGGTTTCAGTCTGTGGGGAAGAGGTTTCATTGTGCGGGGAAGGGGTTTCAGTGTGTGGGGAAGGGGTTTCATTCTGTGGAGAAGTGGTTTCAGTGTGTGGGGAAGAGGTTTCAGTGTGTGGGGAAGAGGTTTCAGTGTGTGGGGAAGGGGTTTCGGTGTGTGGGGAAGAGGTTTCTGTGTGTGGGGAAGAGGTTTCAGTGTGTAGAGAAGGGTTTCAGTGTGTGGGGGGGGGGGTACAGTGTATGGGGAAGAGGTTTCAGTGTGTGGGGATGGGTTTCAGTGTGTGTGTATGGGTTTCAGTGTGTGGGGAAGGGATTTCAGTGTCTGGGGATGGGTTTCAGTGTGTGGGGAAGATGTTTCTGTGCGTGTCAAAGAGGATTCAGTGCGTGGGGAAGGAGTTTCAGTGTGTGGGGAAGAGGTTTCAGTGTGTGGGAAAGAGGTTTCACTGTGTGTGGAATAGGTTTCAGTGCGTGTGGAAGGGGTTTCAGTGTGTGGGGAAGAGGTTTCAGTGTGTGGGCGAAGAGGTTTCAGTGTTTGTGGATGGGTTTCAGTGTGTGGGGATGGGTTTCAGTGTGTGGGGAAGGGGATTTAGTGTGTGGAGAAGAGGTTTCAGTGTGTGGGTATGGGTTTTAGTGTGTGGGGAATGGGTTTCAGTGTGTGGGGAAGGGGTTTCAGTGTGTGGGGAAGAGATTTCTGTGTGTGGGGATGGGTTTCAGTGTGTGGTGAAGGGGATTCAGTGTATGGGGAGGAAGTTTCAGTGTGCGGGGAAGGGGTTTCAGTGTTTGGGGAAGAGGTTTCAGTGTGTGGGGAACAGGTTTCAGTGTTTGGGGAAGAGGTTTCAGTGCGTGTGTAAGAGGTTTCAGTGCGTGCGGAAGCGGTTTCAGTGTGTGGGGAAGAGGTTTCAGTGTGTGAGGAAGGGTTTCAGTCTGTGGCGAAGATGATTCAGTGTGTGGGGAAGAGGATTCAGTGCGCGGGGAAGTGTTTCAGTGTAAGGGGATGGGTTTCAGTGTGTGGGGAAGGGGTTTCAGTGTTTGGGGATGTGTTTCAGTGTGTGGGGAAGGGGTTTCAGTGTGCAGGGAAGGGGTTTCAGTGTGTGGGGATGAGATTTCAGTGTGTGGGGAAGGGTTTCAGTGTGTGGGGATGGGTTTCAGTGTGTGGGGAAGGGGTTTCACTGTGTGGGGAAGAGGTTTCAGTGTGTGGGGACGGTGTTTCAGTGTGTGGGGAAGAGGTTTCAGTGTGTGGTGAAGAGGTTTCAGTGTGTGGGGGAGGGGTTTCAGTGTGTGGGGAAGAGGTTTCAGTGTGTGGAGAAGTGGTTTCAGTGTGTGGGGAAGGGGTTTCAGTCTGTGGAGAAGGGGTTTCAGTGTGTGGGGAAGAGGTTGCAGTGTGTGGCGATGAGTTTCAGTGTGTGCGGAAGGGGTTTCAGTGCATGGGGAAGTGGTTTCAGTGAGTGGGGGTGGGTTTCAGTGTGTGGGGAAGGGTTTCAGTGTGTGGGGAAGAGGTTTCAGTGTGTGGGAATGGGTTTCAGTGTGTGGGGATGGGTTTCAGTGTGTGGGGATGGGTTTCAGTGTGTGGGGTTGTGTTTCAGTGTGTGGGGAAGGGTTTCAGTGTGTGCGGATGGGTTTCAGTTTGTGGGGAAGGGGTTTCAGTGTGTGGGGAGGAGGTTTCAGTGTGTGGGGATGGGTTTCAGTGTGTGGGGAAGGGGTTTCTGTGTGTGGGGAAGGTGTTTCAGTGTGTGGGGAAGAGGTTTCAGTGTGTGTGGAAGAGGTTTCAGTGTGTGGGGAAGGGGTTTCAGTCTGTGGGGAAGAGGTTTCAGTGTGTGGGGAAGCGGTTTCAGTGTGAGGGGAAGGGGTTTCAGTCTGTGGAGAAGTGGTTTCAGTGTGTGGGGAAGAGGTTTCAGTGTGTGGTGAAGAGGTTTCAGTGTGTGGGGAAGGGGTTTCAGTCTGTGGGGAAGAGGTTTCTGTGTGTGGGGAAGAGGTTTCAGTGTGTGGGAATGGGTTTCAGTGTGTGGGGAAGGTGTCTCAGTGTATGAGGAAGAGGTTTCAGTGTGTGGGGATGGGTTTCAGTGTGTGGGGAAGGGTTGCAATGTATGGGGAAGAGGTTTCAGTGTGTGGGGATGGATTTCAGTGTGTGGGGAAGGGTTTCAGTGTGTGGGGAAGAGGTGTCAGAATGTGGAGATGGGTTTCAGTGTGCGGCGAAGGGTTTCAGTGTGTGGGTAAAGTTTTTAGTGTGTGGGGAAGAGGTTTCAGTGTGTGGGGAAGAGGTTTCAGTGTGTGGGGATGGGTTTCAGTGTGTGGGGAATGTTTTCAGTGTCTGGGGAAGATGTTTCAGTTTGTGGGGTAGAGGTTTCAGTGTGTGGGGATTGGTTTCAGTGTGCAGTGAAAGGTTTCAGTGCGTGGGGAAGGTGTTTCAGTGTGTGTGGAAGAGGTTTCAGTGTGTCGGGAAGATGTTTCAGTGTGTGTGGAAGAGGTTTCAGTGCGTGGGGAAGGAGTTTCAGTGTGTGGGGAAGAGTTTTCAGTGTGTGGGGAGGAGGTTTCAGTATGTGGGGAAGTGCTTTCAGTGTTTGGGGAAGTGGTTTCAGTGTGTGGGGAAGAGGTTTCAGTGTGTGGGGAAGAGGTTTCAGAGTGTGGCGAAGGGGTTTCAGTCTGTGGGGAAGTGGTTTCAGTGTGTGGGGAAAAGGTTTCAGTGTGTGGGGAAGTGCTTTCAGAGTGTGGTGAAGGGTATTCACTGTGTGGGAAAGAGGTTTCTGTGTGCGGGGAAGGGGTTTCAGTGTGTGGGGATGGGTTTCAGTGGGTGTGGAAGAAGTTTCAGCGCGTGGGGAAGAGGTTTCAGTGTGTGGGGATGATGTTTCAGTGTGTGTGGAAGAGGATTCAGTGCGTGGGGAAGGAGTTTCAGTGTGTGGGGAAGAGGTTTCATTGTGTGGGGAAGAGGTTTCACTGTGTGTGGAATAGGTTTCAGTGCGTGGGGAAGGGGTTTCAGAGAGTGGGGAAGAGGTTTCAGTGTGTGGGTTAGGGTTTCATTCTGTGTGGAAGAGGTTTCAGTGTGTGGGGAAGAGGTTTCAGTGTGTGTGGATGGGTTTCAGTATGTGGGGATGGGGTTTCAGTGTGTGGGGAAGGGGTTTCAGTGTGTGGGGAGGAGGTTTCAGTGTGTGGGGATGGGTTTTACTGTGTGGGGAAGGGGTTTCAGTGTGTGGGGAAGGTGTATCAGTGTGTGGGGAAGGGATTTCAGTGTGTTGGGATGGGTTTCATTGTGTGGTGGAGGGGATTCAGTGTGTGGGGAGGAGGTTTCAGTGTGCGGGGAAGGTGTTTCAGTGTGTGGGGAAGAGGTTTCAGTGTGTGGCGAAGAGGTTTCAGTGTGTAGGGAAGAGGTTTCAGTGTGCGGGGAAGAGGTTTCAGAGTGTGAGGAAGGGGCTTCAGTCTGTGGGGAATTGGTTTCAGTGTGTGGGGAAAAGGTTTCAGTGTGTGGTAAAGTGGTTTCAGTGTGTGGTGAAGGGGATTCAGTGTGTGGGAAAGAGGTTCATTTGTGCGGGGAAGGGGTTTCATTGTGTGGGGATGGGTTTCAGTGGGTGTGGTATAAGTTTCAGCGCGTAGGGAAGAGTTTTCAGTGTGTGGGGAAGATGTTTCAGTGTGTGTGGAAGAGGATTCAGTTCGTGTGGAAGGAGTTTCAGTTCGTGGGGAAGAGGTTTCAGTGCGTGGGGAAGAGGTTTCACTGTGTGTGGAAGAGGTTTCAGTGTGTGGGTTAGGGTTTCAGTCTGTGGGGAAGGGGTTTCAGGGTGTGGGGAAGGGGTTTCAGTGTGTGGGGAGGAGGTTTCAGTGTGTGGGGAAGTGTTTTACTGTGTGGGGAAGGGGTTTCAGTGTGTGAGGAAGTGGTTTCAGTGTGTGGGGAAGAGGTTTCAGTGTGTGGGGTAGAGGTTTCAGTGTGTGGGGTTGTGTTTCAGTGTGTGGGGATGGGTGTCAGTGTGTGGGGAAGGGGTTTCAGTGTGTGGGGATGGGTTTCAGTGTGTGGGGAAGGGGTTTCAGTGTGCAGGGAAGGGGTTTCAGTGTGTGGGGATGAGGTTTCCGTGTGTGGGGAAGGGTTTCAGTGTGTGGGGATGGCTTTCAGTGTGTGGGGATAGGGTTTCAGTGTGTGGGGAAGGGGTTTCAGTGTGTGGGGAGGTTTCAGTGTGTGGGGATGGGTTTTACTGTGTGGGGAAGGGGTTTCAGTGTGTGGGGAAGGTGTATCAGTGTGTGGGGAAGGGATTTCAGTGTGTTGGGATGGGTTTCATTGTGTGGTGAAGGGGATTCAGTGTGTGGGGAGGAGGTTTCAGTGTGCGGGGAAGGGGTTTCAGTGTGTGGGGAAGAGGTTTCAGTGTGTGGCGAAGAGGTTTCAGTGTGTAGGGAAGAGGTTTAAGTGTGCGGGGAAGAGGTTTCAGAGTGTGAGGAAGGGGATTCAGTCTGTGGGGAATTGGTTTCAGTGTGTGGGGAAAAGGTTTCAGTGTGTGGTAAAGTGGTTTCAGTGTGTGGTGAAGGGGATTCAGTGAGTGGGAAAGAGGTTTCTTTGTGCGGGGAAGGGGTGTCATTGTGTGGGAATGGGTTTCAGTGGGTGTGGTATAAGTGTCAGCGCGTGGGGAAGAGTTTTCAGTGTGTGGGGAAGATGTTTCAGTGTGTGTGGAAGAGGATTCAGTTCGTGAGGAAGGAGTTTCAGTTCGTGGGGAAGAGGTTTCAGTGACTGGGGAAGAGGTTTCACTGTGTGTGGAATAGGTTTCAGTGCGTGGGGAAGGGGTTTCAGTGTGTGGGGAAGAGGTTTCAGTGTGTGGGTTAGGGTTTCAGTCTGTGGGGAAGGGGTTTCAGTGTGTGGGGAAGGGGTTTCAGTGTGTGGGGAGGAGGTTTCAGAGTGTGGGGATGGGTTTTACTGTGTGGGGAAGGGGTATCAGTGTGTGGGGAAGGGGTTTCAGTGTGTGGGGAAGATGTTTCAGTGTGTGGGGAAGTGGTTTCAGTGTGTGGGGTTGTGTTTCAGTGTGTGTGGATGGTTTTCAGTATGTGGGGATGGGGTTTCAGTGTGTGGGGAAGGGGTTTCAGTGTGTGGGGAAGGTGTATCAGTGTGTGGGGAAGGGATTTCAGTGTGTTGGGATGGGTTTCATTGTGTGGTGGAGGGGATTCAGTGTGTGGGGAGGAGGTTTCAGTGTGCGGGGAAGGTGTTTCAGTGTGTGGGGAAGAGGTTTCAGTGTGTGGCGAAGAGGTTTCAGTGTGCAGGGAAGAGGTTTCAGTGTGCGGGGAAGAGGTTTCAGAGTGTGAGGAAGGGGCTTCAGTCTGTGGGGAATTGGTTTCAGTGTGTGGGGAAAAGGTTTCAGTGTGTGGTAAAGTGGTTTCAGTGTGTGAGGAAGGGGTTTCAGTGTGTAGGGAAGGGGTTTCAGTGTGTGGGGATGAGGTTTCCGTGTGCGGGGAAGTGTTTCAGTGTGTGGGGATGGCTTTCAGTGTGTGGGGAAGGAGTTTCAGTGTGTGGGGAAGAGGTTTCAGTGTGTGGGGTTGTGTTTCAGTGTGTGGGGAAGGGGTTTCAGTGTGTGGGGAAGGTGTTTCAGTGTGTGGGGAAGAGGTTTCAGTGTGTGAGGAAGGTGTTTCAGTGTGTGGGGGAGGGCTTTCAGTCTGTGGGGAAGAGGTTTCACTGTGTGGGGAAGGGGTTTCAGTGGTTGGGGAAGGGGTTTCAGTCTGTGGAGAAGTGGTTTCAGTATGTGGTGAAGAGGTTTCAGTGTGTGGTGAAGAGGTTTCAGTGTGTGCGGAAGGGGTTTTGGTGTGTGGGGAATTGGTTTCTGTGTGTGGGGAAGAGGTTTCAGTGTGCGGGGATGGGTTTCAGTATGTGGGGAAGGGGTTTCAGTGTATGGCGAGGAGGATTCAGTGTGTGGGGATGGGTTTCAGTGCGTGGGGACGGGTTTCAGTGTGTGGGGAAGAGGTTTCAGTGAGTGGGGAAGTGTTTTAGTGTGTGCGGATGGGTTTCAGTGTGTGTGGAAGGGGTTTCAGTGTGTGGGGATGGGTTTCCGTGTGTGGGGAAGTGGTTTCAGTGTGTACGGTAGGGGTTTCAGTGTGTGGAGATGAGGTTTCAGTGTGTGGGGAAGGGATTCAGTGTGTGGGGAAGAGGTTTCAGTGTGTGGGGAAGGGGTTTCAGTGTGTGGGGAAGATGTTTCAGTGTTTGGGGATGGGTTTCAGTTAGTGGGGAAGAGGTTTCAGTGTGTGGGGAAGGGGTTTCAGTGTGTGGGGAAGAGGTTTCAGTGTGTGGGGAAGGGGTTTCAGTCTGTGGGGAAGAGGTTTCAGTGTGTGGGGAAGGGGTTTCAGTGTGTGGGGAAGGGGTTTCAGTCTGTGGAGAAGTGGTTTCAGTCTGTGGGGAAGAGGTTTCTGTGTGTGGGGAAGAGGTTTCAGTGTGTGGGGAAGGTGTTTCAGTGTTTGTGGAAGAGGTTTCAGTGTGTGGGGAAGATGTTTCAGTGTGTGGGGAAGAGTATTCAGTGTGTGGGGAACGGTGTCTGTCTGTAGGGAAAGGTCTCAGTGTGTGTGGAAGAGGTTTCAGTGTGTGCGGAAGTGTTTCAGTGTGTGGGGCAGGGTTTTCAGTCTGTGGGGATGTGTTTCAGTCTGTGGGGATGGGTTTCAGTGTGTGGGGAAGGGGTTTCCGTGTGTGGGGAAGAGGTTTCAGTGCGTGGGGAAGGGGTTTCAGTGGGCGGTGAAGGGGTTTCAGAGTGTGGTGAAGGGTATTCAGTGTGTGGGAAAGAGGTTTCTGTGTGCGGGGACGGGGTTTCAGTGTGCGTGGATGGTTTTCAGTGGGTGTGGAAGAAGTTTCAGCGCGTGGGGAAGAGGTTTCAGTGTGTGGGGAATAGGATACAGGGCGTGCGGAAGGAGTTTCAGTGTGTGGGGAAGAGGTTTCAGTGTGTGGGGAAGAGGTTTCAGTGTGTGTGGAAGGGGCTTCAGTCTGTGGGGAAGTGGTTTCAGTGTGTGGGGAAATGGTTTCAGTGTGTGGTGAAGGGGATTCAGTGTGTGGGAAAGAGGTTTCTGTGTGCGGGGAAGGGGTTTCATTGTGTGGGGATGGGTTTCAGTGGGTGTGGTATAAGTTTCAGCGCGTGGGAAAGAGTTTTCAGTGTGTGGGGAAGATGTTACAGTGTGTGTGGAAGAGGATTCAGTTCGTGGGGAAGGCGTTTCAGTTCGTGGGGAAGAGGTTTCAGTGCGTGGGGAAGAGGTTTCACTGTGTGCGGAATAGGTTTCAGTGCGTGGGGAAGGGGTTTCAGTGTGTGGGGAAGAGGTTTCAGTGTGTGGGTTAGGGTTTCAGTCTTTGGGGAAGAGGTTTCAGTGTGTGGGCAAGAGGTTTCAGTGTGTGTGGATGGGTTTCAGTGTGTGGGGATGGGTTTCAGTGTGTGGGGAAGGGGTTTCAGTGTGTGGGGATGAGGTTTCCGTGTGTGGGGAAGGGTTTCAGTGTGTGGGGATGGCTTTCAGTGTGTGGGGAAGGAGTTTCAGTGTGTGGGGAAGAGGTTTCAGTGTGTGGGGTTGTGTTTCAGTGTGTGGGGAAGGGGTTTCAGTGTGTGGGGAAGGTGTTTCAGTGTGTGGGGAAGAGGATTCAGTGTGTGGGGAAGAGGTTTCAGTGTGTGGGGGAGGGCTTTCAGTCTGTGGGGAAGAGGTTTCACTGTGTGGGGAAGGGGTTTCAGTGGGTGGGGAAGGGGTTTCAGTCTGTGGAGAAGTGGTTTCAGTATGTGGAGAAGTGGCTTCAGTGTGTGGTGAAGAGGTTTCAGTGTGTGGGGAAGGGGTTTCGGTGTGTGGGGAAGAGGTTTCTGTGTGTGGGGAAGAGGTTTCAGTGTGCGTGGATGGGTTTCAGTATGTGGGGAAGGGGTTTCAGTGTGTGGCGAGGAGGATTCAGTGTGTGGGGATGGGTTTCAGTGCGTGGGGAAGGGTTTCAGTGTGTGGGGAAGAGGTTTCAGTGAGTGGGGAAGTGTTTAAGTGTGTGGGCATGGGTTTCAGTGTGTGGGGAAGGGGTTTCAGTGTGTGGGGATGGGTTTCAGTGTGTGGGGAAGTGGTTTCCGTGTGTACGGTAGGGGTTTCAGTGTGTGGAGATGAGGTTTCAGTGTGTGGGGAAGGGATTCAGTGTGTGGGGATGGGTTTCAGTGTGTGGGGATGGGTTTCAGTTAATGGGGAAGAGGTTTCAGTGTGTGGGGAAGGGGTTTCAGTGTGTGGGGAAGAGGTTTCAGTGTGTGGGGAAGGGGTTTCAGTCTGTGGGGAAGAGGTTTCAGTGTGTAGGGAAGGGGTTTCAGTGTGTGGGGAAGGGGTTTCAGTCTGTGGAGAAGTGGTTTCAGTCTGTGGGGAAGAGGTTTCTGTGTGTGGGGAAGAGGTTTCAGTGTGTGGGGAAGGGGTTTCAGTGTGTGTGGAAGAGGTTTCAGTGTGTGGGGAAGATGTTTCAGTGTGTGGGGAAGAGTATTCAGTGTGTGGGGAACGGTGTCTGTCTGTAGGGAACGGTTTCAGTGTGTGTGGACGAGGTTTCAGTGTGTGCGGATGTGTTTCAGTGTGTGCGGCAGGGGTTTCAGTCTGTGGGGATGTGTTTCAGTCTGTGGGGATGGGTTTCAGTGTGTGGGGAAGGGGTTTCCGTGTGTGGGGAAGGGGTTTCCGTGTGTGGGGAAGAGGTTTCAGTGCGTGGGGAAGAGGTTTCAGTGTGTGGGGAAGATGTTTCAGTGTGTGTGGAAGAGGATACAGGGCGTGCGGAAGGAGTTTCAGTGTGTGGGGAAGTGGTTTCAGTGTGTGGGGAAGAGGTTTCAGTGTGTGGGGAAGGGGCTTCAGTCTGTGGGGAAGTGGTTTCAGTGTGTGGGGAAAAGGTTTCAGTGTGTGGTAAAGTGGTTTCAGTGTGTGGTGAAGGGGATTCAGTGTGTGGGAAAGAGGTTTCTGTGTGCGGGGAAGGGGTTTCATTGTGTGGAGATGGGTTTCAGTGGGTGTGGTATAAGTTTCAGCGCGTGGGAAAGAGTTTTCAGTGTGTGGGGAAGATGTTTCAGTGTGTGTGGAAGAGGATTCAGTTCGTGGGGAAGGCGTTTCAGTTCGTGGGGAAGAGGTTTCAGTGCGTGGGGAAGAGGTTTCACTGTGTGCGGAATAGGTTTCAGTGCGTGGGGAAGGGGTTTCAGTGTGTGGGGAAGAGGTTTCAGTGTGTGGGTTAGGGTTTCAGTCTTTGGGGAAGAGGTTTCAGTGTGTGGGCAAGAGGTTTCAGTGTGTGTGGATGGGTTTCAGTGTGTGGGGATGGGTTTCAGTGTGTGGGGAAGGGGTTTCAGTGTGTGGGGATGAGGTTTCCGTGTGTGGGGAAGGGTTTCAGTGTGTGGGGATGGCTTTCAGTGTGTGGAGAAGGAGCTTCAGTGTGTGGGGAAGAGGTTTCAGTGTGTGGGGTTGTGTTTCAGTGTGTGAGGAAGGGGTTTCAGTGTGTTGGGAAGGTGTTTCAGTGTGTGGGGAAGAGGTTACAGTGTGTGGGGAAGAGGTTTCAGTGTGTGGGGGAGGGCTTTCAGTCTGTGGGGAAGAGGTTTCACTGTGTGGGGAAGGGGTTTCAGTGGGTGGGGAAGGGGTTTCAGTCTGTGGAGAAGTGGTTTCAGTATGTGGAGAAGTGGTTTCAGTGTGTGGTGAAGAGGATTCAGTTTGTGGGGAAGGGGTTTCGGTGTGTGGGGAAGAGGTTTCTGTGTGTGGGGAAGAGGTTTCAGTGTGCGTGGATGGGTTTCAGTATGTGGGGAAGGGGTTTCAGTCTGTGGAGAAGTGGTTTCAGTATGTGGAGAAGTGGTTTCAGTGTGTGGTGAAGAGGATTCAGTGTGTGGGGATGGGTTTCAGTGCGTGGGGAAGGGTTTCATTGTGTGGGGAAGAGGTTTCAGTGAGTGGGGAAGTGTTTTAGTGTGTGGGCATGGGTTTCAGTGTGTGGGGAAGGGGTTTCAGTGTGTGGGGATGGGTTTCAGTGTGTGGGGAAGTGGTTGCCGTGTGTACGGTAGGGGTTTCAGTGTGTGGAGATGAGGTTTCAGTGTGTGGGGAAGGGATTCAGTGTGTGGGGATGGGTTTCAGTGTGTGGGGATGGGTTTCAGTTAATGGGGAAGAGGTTTCAGTGTGTGGGGAAGGGGTTTCAGTGTGTGGGGAAGAGGTTTCAGTGTGTGGGGAAGGGGTTTCAGTCTGTGGGGAAGAGGTTTCAGTGTGTAGGGAAGGGGTTTCAGTGTGTGGGGAAGGGGTTTCAGTCTGTGGAGAAGTGGTTTCAGTCTGTGGGGAAGAGGTTTCTGTGTGTGGGGAAGGGGTTTCAGTGTGTGGGGAAGAGGTTTCAGTGTGTGGGGATGGGTTTCAG
This sequence comes from Heterodontus francisci, assembly GCF_036365525.1. Taxonomy (NCBI): domain Eukaryota; kingdom Metazoa; phylum Chordata; class Chondrichthyes; order Heterodontiformes; family Heterodontidae; genus Heterodontus; species Heterodontus francisci. Next base: position 1,517,494 of record NW_027142229.1, on the reverse strand, counting down.
TTAGTGGGGAAGAGGTTTCAGTGTGTGGGGAAGGGGTTTCAGTGTGTGGGGAAGAGGTTTCAGTGTGTGGGGAAGGGGTTTCAGTCTGTGGGGAAGAGGTTTCAGTGTGTGGGGAAGGGGTTTCAGTGGGTGGGGAAGGGGTTTCAGTCTGTGGAGAAGTGGTTTCAGTCTGTGGGGAAGAGGTTTCAGTGTGTGGGGAAGAGGTTTCAGTGTATGGGGAAGGGGTTTCAGTGTGTGTGGAAGAGATTTCAGTGTGCGGGGAAGATGTTTCAGTGTGTGGGGAAGAGTTTTCAGTGTGTGGGGAACGGTGTCTGTCTGCAGGGAACGGTTTCAGTGTGTGTGGAAGAGGTTTCAGTGTGTGCGGAAGTGTTTCAGTGTGTGGGGCAGGGGTTTCAGTCTGTGGGGATGTGTTTCAGTCTGTGGGGATGGGTTTCAGTGTGTGGGGAAGGGGTTTCCGTGTGTGGGGAAAAGGTTTCAGTGCGTGGGGAAGGGTTTTACTTTGTGGGGAAGGGGTTTCAGTGTGTGGGGAAGGGATTTCAGTGTGTTGGGATGGGTTTCATTGTGTGGTGAAGGGGATTCAAAGTGTGGGGAGGAGGTTTCAGTGTGCGGGGAAGGGGTTTCTGTGTGTGGGGAAGAGGTTTCAGTGTGTGGGGAAGAGGTTTCAGTGTGTAGGGAAGAGGTTTCAGTGTGCGGGGAAGAGGTTTCAGAGTGTGGGGAAGGGGCTTCAGTCTGTGGGGAAGTGGTTTCAGTGTGTGGGGAAAAGGTTTCAGTGTGTGGTAAAGTGGTTTCAGTGTGTGGTGAAGGGGATTCTGTGTGTGGGAAAGAGGTTTCTTTGTGCGGGGAAGGGGTTTCATTGTGTGGGGATGGGTTTCAGTGGGTGTGGTATAAGTTTCAGCGCGTGGGGAAGAGTTTTCAGTGTGTGGGGAAGATGTTTCAGTGTGTGTGGAAGAGGATTCAGTTCGTGAGGAAGGAGTTTCAGTTCGTGGGGAAGAGGTTTCAGTGCGTGGGGAAGAGGTTTCACTGTGTGTGGAATAGGTTTCAGTGCGTGGGGAAGGGGTTTCAGTGTGTGGGGAAGAGGTTTCAGTGTGTGGGGAAGAGGTTTCAGTGTGTGGGTTTGGGTTTCAGTCTGTGGGGAAGGGGTTTCAGTGTGTGGGGAAGAGGTTTCAGTGTGTGGGGAAGGGTTTTAGTGTGTGGGAAAGGTGTTTCAGTGTGTGGGGTAGGGGTTTCAGTGTGTGGGGAAGAGGTTTCAGTGTGTGGGGAAGAGGTTTCAGTGTGTGGGGTTGTGTTTCAGTGTGTGGGGATGGGTTTCAGTGTGTGGGAATGGGTTTCAGTGTGTGGGGATGGGTTTCAGTGTGTGGGGAAGGGGTTTCAGTATGTAGGGAAGGGGTTTCAGTGTGTGGGGATGAGGTTTCCGTGTGTGGGGAAGGGTTTCAGTCTGTGGGGAAGAGGTTTCACTGTGTGGGGAAGGGGTTTCAGTGGGTGGGGAAGGGGTTTCAGTGTGTGGGGAAGAGGTTTCAAAGTGTGGAGATGGGTGTCAGTGTGTGGCGAAGGGTTTCAATGTGTGGGTAAAGGTTTTAGTGTGTGGGTAAGAGGTTTCAGTGTGTGGGGAAGAGGTTTCAGTGTGTGGGGATGGGTTTCAGTGTGTGGGGAATGTTTTCAGTGTCTGGGGAAGATGTTTCAGTGTGTGGGGTAGAGGTTTCAGTGTGCGGGGATGGGTTTCAGTGTGCAGGGAAAGGTTTCAGTGCATGGGGCAGGTGTTTCAGTGTGTGTGGAAGAAGTTTCAGTGTGTGGGGAAGATGTTTCAGTGTATGTGGAAGAGGTTTCAGTGCGTGGGGAAGGAGTTTCAGTGTGTGGGGAAGAGGTTTCATTGTGTGGGGAAGAGGTTTCAGTATGTGGGGAAGTGGTTTCAGTGTTGGGGAAGTGGTTTCAGTGTGTGGGGAAGAGGTTTCAGTGTGTGGGGAAGAGGTTTCAGAGTGTGGGGAAGGGGTTTCAGTCTGTGGGGAAGTGGTTTCAGTGTGTGGGGAAAAGGTTTCAGTGTGTGGGGAAGTGGTTTCAGAGTGTGATGAAGGGTATTCAGTGTGTGGGAAAGAGGGTTCTGTGTGCGGGGAAGGGGTTTCAGTGTTTGGGGATGGGTTTCAGTGGTTGTAGAAGAAGTTTCAGCGCGTGGGTAAGAGGTTTCAGTGTGTGGGGAAGATGTTTCAGTGTGTGTGGAAGAGGATTCAGTGCGTGGGGAAGGAGTTTCAGTATGTGGGGAAGAGGTTTCAGTGTGTGGGGAAGAGGTTTCACTGTGTGTGGAATAGGTTTCAGTGCGTGGGGAAGGGGTTTCAGTTTGTGGGGAAGTGGTTTCAGTGTGTGGGTTAGGGTTTCATTCTGTGGGGAAGAGGTTTCAGTGTTTGGGGAAGAGGTTTCAGTGTGTGTGGATGGGTTTCAGTGTGTGGGGATTTGTTTCAGTGTGTGGTGAAGGTGTTTCAGTGTGTGGGGAAGAGGTTTCATTGTGTGGGGATGGGTTTTAGTGTTTGGGGAAGGGGTTTCAGTAAGTGGGGAAGGGGTTTCAGTGTGTGGGGAAGGGATTTCAGTGTGTGGGGAAGGGATTTCATTCTGTGGTGAAGGGGATTCAGTGTGTGGGGAGGTGGTTTCTGTGAATGGGGATGGGTTTCAGTGTGTGGGAAGAGGTTTCAGTGTGTGGGGAAGAGGTTTCAGTGTGTGTGGAAGAGGACTCAGTGCGAGGGGAAGGAGTTTCAGTGTGTGGGGAAGAGGTTTCAGTGCGTGGCGAAGAGATTTCACTGTGTGTGGGGGGTGTTTCAGTGTGTGGGGAAGATGTTTCAGTATGTGTGGAAGAGGATTCAGTTCGTGGGGAAGGAGTTTCAGTTCGTGGGAAAGAGGTTTCAGTGCGTGGGGAAGATGTTTCACTTTGTGTGGAATCGGTTTCAGTGCGTGGGGAAGGGGTTTCAGTGTGTGGGGAAGAGGTTTCAGTGTGTGTGGATGGGTTTCAGTGTGTGGGGATGGATTTCAGTGTGTGGGGAAGGGGTTTCAGTGTGTGGGGAAGAGGTTTCAGTGTGTGGGGATGTGTTTTAGTGTCTGGGGAAGGGGTTTCAGTGTGTGGGGAAGGGGTTTCAGTGTGTGGGGAAGAGATTTCAGTGTGTGGGGATGGGTTTCAGTGTGTGGTGAAGGGGATTCAGTTTTTGGGAGGAGGTTTCAGTGTGCGGGGAAGGGGTTTCAGTGTGTGGGGAAGAGGTTTCAGTGTGTGGGGAAGAGGTTTCAGTGTTTGGGGAAGAGGTTTCTGTGTGTGTGTAAGAGGTTTCACTGCGTGGGGAAGCGGTTTCAGTGTGTGGGGAAGAGGTTTCAGTGTGTGAGGAAGGGTTTCAGTCTGTGGCGAAGAGGTTTCAGTGTGTGGGGTTGTGTTTCAGTGTGTGGGGATGGGTTTCTGTGTGTGGGGAAGGGGTTTCAGTGTGTGGGGATGGGTTTCAGTGTGTGGGGAAGGGGTTTCAGTGTGTAGGGAAGGGGTTTCAGTGTGTAGGGATGAGGGTTCTGTGTGTGGGGATGGGTTTCCGTGTATGGGGATGGCTTTCAGTGTGTGGGGAAGGGGTTTCAGTGTGTGGGGAAGAGGTTTCAGTGTGTGGGGATGGGTTTCAGTGCGTGGGGAAGGGGTTTCAGTGTGTGGGGAAGGTGTTTCAGTGTGTGGGGAAGATGTTTCAGTGTGTGGGGAAGAGGTTTCAGTGTGTGGGGGAGGGCTTTCAGTCTGTGGGGAAGAGGTTTCAGTGTGTGGGGGAGGGGTTTCAGTGTGTGGGGAAGGGGTTTCTGTCTGTGGAGAAGTGGTTTCAGTGTGTGGGGAAGAGGTTTCAGTGTGTGGGGAAGAGGTTTCAGTGTGTGGGGAAGGGGTTTCGGTGTGTGGGGAAGAGGTTTCTGTGTGTGGGGAAGAGGTTTCAGTGTGCGGGGATGAGTTTCAGTATGTGGGGAAGGGGTTTCAGTATGTGGCGAAGAGGATTCAGTGTGTGGGGATGGGTTTCTGTGCGTGGGGAAGGGTTTCAGTTTGTGGGGGAGGGGTCTCAGTGTGTGGGGAAGGGGTTTCTGTCTGTGGAGAAGTGGTTTCAGTGTGTGGGGAAGAGGTTTCAGTGTGTGGGGAAGAGGTTTCAGTGTGTGGGGAAGGGGTTTCGGTGCGTGGGGAAGAGGTTTCTGTGTGTGGGGAAGAGGTTTCAGTGTGCGGGGATGAGTTTCAGTATGTGGGGAAGGGGTTTCAGTATGTGGCGAAGAGGATTCAGTGTGTGGGGATGGGTTTCTGTGCGTGGGGAAGGGTTTCAGTTTGTGGGGAAGAGGTTTCAGTGTGTGGGGAAGTGTTTCAGTGTGTGGGGATGGGTTTCAGTGTGTGGGGAAGGTGTTTCAGTGTGTGGGGATGGGTTTCAGTGTGTGGGGAAGTGGTTTCAGTGTGTACGGTAGGGGTTTCAGTGTGTGGGGATGAGGTTTCAGTGTGTGGGGAAGGGTTTCAGTGTGTGGGGATGGGTTTCAGTGTGTGGGGAAGGGGTTTCAGTGTGTGGGGAAGGTGTTTCATTGTGTGGGGTCGGGTTTCAGTGTGTGGGGGATGTGTTTCAGTGTGTGTGAATGGGGTTTCAGTGTGTGGGTAAGGTGTTTCAGTGTGTGGGGAAGGTGTTTCAGTGTGTGGGAAAGGGGTTTCTGTGTGTGGGGAAGGTGTTTCAGTGTGTGGGGAAGTGTTTCAGTGTGTGGTCAAGGTGTTTCAGTGTGTGGGGAATGGTTTCAGTGTGTGGGGAAGGGGTTTCAGTGTGTGCGAAGGGGTTTCAGTGTGTGGGGAAGGTGTTTCAGTGTCTGGGAAAGGTGATTCAGTGTGTGGAGAAGGTGTTTCAGTGTGTGCGGAAGGGGTTTCAGTGTGTGGAGAAGGTGTTTCAGTGTCTGGGAAAGGTGTTTCAGTGTGTGGGGAAGGTGTTTCAGTGTGTTGGGAAGTGGTTTCAGTGTGTACGGTAGGGGTTTCAGTGTGTGGGGATGAGGTTTCAGTGTGTGGGGAAGGGTTTCAGTGTGTGGGGATATGTTTCAGTGTGTGGGGAAGGGGTTTCAGTGTGTGGGGAAGGTGTTTCATTGTGTGGGGTAGGGTTTCAGTGTGTGGGGGATGTGTTTCAGTGTGTGTGAATGGGGTTTCAGTGTGTGGGTAAGGTGTTTCAGTGTGTGGGGAAGGTGTTCCAGTTTGTGGGAAAGGGGTTTCTGTGTGTGGGGAAGGTGTTTCAGTGTGTGGGGAAGTGTTTCAGTGTGTGGGCAAGGTGTTTCAGTGTGTGGGGAATGGTTTCAGTGTGTGGGGAAGGGGTTTCAGTGTGTGCGGAAGGGGTTTCAGTGTGTGGGGAAGGTGTTTCAGTGTCTGGGAAAGGTGATTCAGTGTGTGGAGAAGGTGTTTCAGTGTGTGCGGAAGGGGTTTCAGTGTGTGTGAGGAAGGTGTTTCAGTGTGTGGGGAAGGTGTTTCAGTGTGTGGGGAAGGTGTTGCAGAGTGTGGGGAAGGGGTTTCAGTATGTGGGGAAGGGTTTCAGTGTGTGGGGAAGGGGTTTCAGTGTGTGGGGAAGGGTTTCAGTGTGTGGGGAAGGTGTTTCAGTGTGTGGGGAAAGTGTTCCAGTGTATGTGGAATGTGTTTCAGTGTGTGGGGAATGTGTTTCAGTGTGTGGGGAAGGGGTTTCAGTGTTTGGGGAAGGTGTTTCAATGTGTGGGGAAGGTGTTTCAGTGTGTGGGGAAGCTATTTCAGTGTGTGGGGAAGGTGTTTCAATGTGTGTGGAAGGGGTTTCAGTGTGTGGGGAAGTGTTTCAGTGTTTGGGGAAGGGGTTAAAGTCTGTGGGGATGTGTTTCAGTGAGTGGGGAAGGAGTTTCAGTGTGTGGGGAAGGTGTTTGAGTAAGTGCAGAAGGGGTTTCAGTGTGTGGGGAAGGTGTTTCAGTGTGTGCAGAAGGGGTTTCAGTATGTGGGGATGGGTTTCAGTGTGTGGGGAAGGTGTTTCGGTGTGTGGGTAAGTGTTTCAGTGTGTGGGGAAGGTGTTTCAGTGTGTGGGGAAGGGGTTTAAGTGTGGGGGGAAGGTGTTTCAGTGTGTGCGGAAGGGGTTTCAGTGTGTGGGGAAGGTGAGACAGTGTCTGGGAAAGGTGTTTCAGTGTGTGGGGAAGGTGTTTCAGTGTGTGGGGAAGGGGTTTCAGTATGTGTGAGGAAGGTGTTTCAGTGAGTGGGGAACGTGTTTCAGTGTGTGGGGAAGGGGTTTCAGTGTGTGGGGAAGGGTTTCAGTGTGTGGGGAAGGTGTGTCAGTGCCTGGGAAAGGTGTTTCAGTGTGTGGGGAAGGTGTTTCAGTGTGTGGGGAAGGGGTTTCAGTGTGTGTGAGGAAGGTGTTTCAGTGAGTGGGGAACGTGTTTCAGAGTGTGGGGAAGGGGTTTCAGTGTGTGGGGAAGGGTTTCAATGTGTGGGGAAGGGGTTTCAGTGTGTAGGGAAGGGTTTCAGTGTGTGGGGAATCTGTTTCCGTGTGTGCGGAAGGGGTTTCTGTGTATGGAGAAGCTGTTTCAGTGAGTGGGGAAGGTGTTCCAGTGTGTGGGGAATGTGTTTCAGTGTGAGGGGAAGGGGTGTCAGTGTGTGGGGAAGTGGTTTCAGTGTTGGGGAAGTGGTTTCAGTGTGTGGGGAAGAGGTTTCAGTGTGTGGGGAAGAGGTTTCAGAGTGTGGGGAAGGGGTTTCAGTCTGTGGGGAAGTGGTTTCAGTGTGTGGGGAAAAGGTTTCAGTTTGTGGGGAAGTGGTTTCAGAGTGTGATGAAGGGTATTCAGTGTGTGGGAAAGAGGGTTCTGTGTGCGGGGAAGGGGTTTCAGTGTTTGGGGATGGGTTTCAGTGGTTGTAGAAGAAGTTTCAGCGCGTGGGTAAGAGGTTTCAGTGTGTGGGGAAGATGTTTCAGTGTGTGTGGAAGAGGATTCAGTGCGTGGGGAAGGAGTTTCAGTGTGTGGGGAAGAGGTTTCAGTGTGTGGGGAAGAGGTTTCACTGTGTGTGGAATAGGTTTCAGTGCGTGGGGAAGGCGTTTCAGTGTGTGGGGAAGTGGTTTCAGTGTGTGGGTTAGGGTTTCATTCTGTGGAGAAGAGGTTTCAGTGTTTGGGGAAGAGGCTTCAGTGTGTGTGGATGGGTTTCAGTGTGTGGGGATGTGTTTCAGTGTGTGGGGAAGGGGTTTCAGTGTGTGGGGAAGAGGTTTCATTGTGTGGGGATAGGTTTTAGTGTGTGGGGAAGGGGTTTCAGTAAGTGGGGAAGGGGTTTCAGTGTGTGGGGAAGGGATTTCAGTGTGTGGGGAAGGGATTTCATTCTGTGGTGAAGGGGATTCAGTGTGTGGGGAGGTGGTTTCTGTGAATGGGGATGGGTTTCAGTGTGTGGGAAGAGGTTTCAGTGTGTGGGGAAGAGGTTTCAGTGTGTGTGGAAGAGGACTCAGTGCGTGGGGAAGGAGTTTCAGTGTGTGGGGAAGAGGTTTCAGTGCGTGGCGAAGAGATTTCACTGTGTGTGGGAGGTGTTTCAGTGTGTGGGGAAGATGTTTCAGTATGTGTGGAAGAGGATTCAGTTCGTGGGGAAGGAGTTTCAGTTCGTGGGGAAGAGGTTTCAGTGCGTGGGGTAGATGTTTCACTGTGTGTGGAATCGGTTTCAGTGCGTGGGGAAGGCGTTTCAGTGTGTGGGGAAGAAGTTTCAGTGTGTGTGGATGGGTTTCAGTGTGTGGGGATGGATTTCAGTGTGTGGGGAAGGGTTTCAGTGTGTGGGGAAGAGGTTTCAGTGTGTGGGGATGTGTCTTAGTGTCTGGGGAAGGGGTTTCAGTGTGTGGGGAAGGGGTTTCAGTGTGTGGGGAAGAGATTTCAGTGTGTGGGGATGGGTTTCAGTGGGTGGTGAAGGGGATTCAGTTTTTGGGAGGAGGTTTCAGTGTGCGGGGAAGGGGTTTCAGTGTGTGGGGAAGAGGTTTCAGTGTGTGGGGAAGAGGTTTCAGTGTTTGGGGAAGAGGTTTCTGTGTGTGTGTAAGAGGTTTCACTGCGTGGGGAAGCGGTTTCAGTGTGTCCGGAAGTGGTTTCAGTGTGTGATGAAGGTTTTCAGTCTGTGGCGAAGAGGTTTCAGTGTGTGGGGTTGTGTTTCAGTGTGTGGGGATGGGTTTCTGTGTGTGGGGAAGGGGTTTCAGTGTGTGGGGATGGGTTTCAGTGTGTGAGGAAGGGGTTTCAGTGTGTAGGGAAGGGGTTTCAGTGTGTGGGGATGAGGTTTCTGTGTGTGGGGATGGGTTTCAGTGTATGGGGATGGCTTTCAGTGTGTGGGGAAGGGGTTTCAGTGTGTGGGGAAGAGGTTTCAGTGAGTGGGGATGGGTTTCAGTGTGTGGGGAAGGGGTTTCAGTGTGTGGGGAAGGTGTTTCAGTGTGTGGGGAAGATGTTTCAGTGTGTGGGGAAGAGGTTTCAGTGTGTGGGGGAGGGCTTTCAGTCTGTGGGGAAGAGGTTTCAGTGTGTGGGGAAGGGGTTTCAGTGTGTGGGGAAGGGGTTTCTGTCTGTGGAGAAGTGGTTTCAGTGTGTGGGGAAGAGGTTTCAGTGTGTGGGGAAGAGGTTTCAGTGTGTGGGGAAGGGGTTTCGGTGTGTGGGGAAGAGGTTTCTGTGTGTGGGGAAGAGGTTTCAGTGTGCGGGGATGAGTTTCAGTATGTGGGGAAGGGGTTTCAGTATGTGGCGAAGAGGATTCAGTGTGTGGGGATGGGTTTCTGTGCGTGGGGAAGGGTTTCAGTTTGTGGGGAAGAGGTTTCAGTGTGTGGGGAAGTGTTTAAGTGTGTGGGGATGGGTTTCAGTGTGTGGGGAAGGTGTTTCAGTGTGTGGGGATGGGTTTCAGTGTGCGGGGAATTGGTTTCAGTGTGTACGGTAGGGGTTTCAGTGTGTGGGGATGAGGTTTCAGTGTGTGGGGAAGGGTTTCAGTGTGTGGGGAAGGGGTTTCAGTAAGTGGGGAAGGGGTTTCAGTGTGTGGGGAAGGGATTTCAGTGTGTGGGGAAGGGATTTCATTCTGTAGTGAAGGGGATTCAGTGTGTGGGGAGGTGGTTTCTGTGAATGGGGATGGGTTTCAGTGTGTGGGAAGAGGTTTCAGTGTGTGGGGAAGAGGTTTCAGTGTGTGTGGAAGAGGACTCAATGCGTGGGGAAGGAGTTTCAGTGTGTGGGGAAGAGGTTTCAGTGCGTGGCGAAGAGATTTCACTGTGTGTGGGAGGTGTTTCAGTGTGTGGGGAAGATGTTTCAGTATGTGTGGAAGAGGATTCAGTTCGTGGGGAAGGAGTTTCAGTTCGTGGGGAAGAGGTTTCAGTGCGTGGGTAAGATGTTTCACTGTGTGTGGAATCGGTTTCAGTGCGTGGGGAAGGGGTTTCAGTGTGTGGGGAAGGTGTTTCAGTGTGTGGGGAAGGGGTTTCAGTATGTGTGAGGAAGGTGTTTCAGTGAGTGGGGAACGTGTTTCAGTGTGTGGGGAAGGGGTTTCAGTGTGTGGGGAAGGGTTTCAGTGTGTGGGGAAGGTGTGTCAGTGCCTGGGAAAGGTGTTTCAGTGTGTGGGGAAGGTGTTTCAGTGTGTGGGGAAGGGGTTTCAGTGTGTGTGAGGAAGGTGTTTCAGTGAGTGGGGAACGTGTTTCAGAGTGTGGGGAAGGGGTTTCAGTGTGTGGGGAAGGGTTTCAATGTGTGGGGAAGGGGTTTCAGTGTGTAGGGAAGGGTTTCAGTGTGTGGGGAATCTGTTTCCGTGTGTGCGGAAGGGGTTTCTGTGTATGGAGAAGCTGTTTCAGTGAGTGGGGAAGGTGTTCCAGTGTGTGGGGAATGTGTTTCAGTGTGAGGGGAAGGGGTGTCAGTGTGTGGGGAAGTGGTTTCAGTGTTGGGGAAGTGGTTTCAGTGTGTGGGGAAGAGGTTTCAGTGTGTGGGGAAGAGGTTTCAGAGTGTGGGGAAGGGGTTTCAGTCTGTGGGGAAGTGGTTTCAGTGTGTGGGGAAAAGGTTTCAGTTTGTGGGGAAGTGGTTTCAGAGTGTGATGAAGGGTATTCAGTGTGTGGGAAAGAGGGTTCTGTGTGCGGGGAAGGGGTTTCAGTGTTTGGGGATGGGTTTCAGTGGTTGTAGAAGAAGTTTCAGCGCGTGGGTAAGAGGTTTCAGTGTGTGGGGAAGATGTTTCAGTGTGTGTGGAAGAGGATTCAGTGCGTGGGGAAGGAGTTTCAGTGTGTGGGGAAGAGGTTTCAGTGTGTGGGGAAGAGGTTTCACTGTGTGTGGAATAGGTTTCAGTGCGTGGGGAAGGCGTTTCAGTGTGTGGGGAAGTGGTTTCAGTGTGTGGGTTAGGGTTTCATTCTGTGGGGAAGAGGTTTCAGTGTTTGGGGAAGAGGCTTCAGTGTGTGTGGATGGGTTTCAGTGTGTGGGGATGTGTTTCAGTGTGTGGGGAAGGGGTTTCAGTGTGTGGGGAAGAGGTTTCATTGTGTGGGGATAGGTTTTAGTGTGTGGGGAAGGGGTTTCAGTAAGTGGGGAAGGGGTTTCAGTGTGTGGGGAAGGGATTTCAGTGTGTGGGGAAGGGATTTCATTCTGTGGTGAAGGGGATTCAGTGTGTGGGGAGGTGGTTTCTGTGAATGGGGATGGGTTTCAGTGTGTGGGAAGAGGTTTCAGTGTGTGGGGAAGAGGTTTCAGTGTGTGTGGAAGAGGACTCAGTGCGTGGGGAAGGAGTTTCAGTGTGTGGGGAAGAGGTTTCAGTGCGTGGCGAAGAGATTTCACTGTGTGTGGGAGGTGTTTCAGTGTGTGGGGAAGATGTTTCAGTATGTGTGGAAGAGGATTCAGTTCGTGGGGAAGGAGTTTCAGTTCGTGGGGAAGAGGTTTCAGTGCGTGGGGTAGATGTTTCACTGTGTGTGGAATCGGTTTCAGTGCGTGGGGAAGGCGTTTCAGTGTGTGGGGAAGAAGTTTCAGTGTGTGTGGATGGGTTTCAGTGTGTGGGGATGGATTTCAGTGTGTGGGGAAGGGGTTTCAGTGTGTGGGGAAGAGGTTTCAGTGTGTGGGGATGTGTCTTAGTGTCTGGGGAAGGGGTTTCAGTGTGTGGGGAAGGGGTTTCAGTGTGTGGGGAAGAGATTTCAGTGTGTGGGGATGGGTTTCAGTGGGTGGTGAAGGGGATTCAGTTTTTGGGAGGAGGTTTCAGTGTGCGGGGAAGGGGTTTCAGTGTGTGGGGAAGAGGTTTCAGTGTGTGGGGAAGAGGTTTCAGTGTTTGGGGAAGAGGTTTCTGTGTGTGTGTAAGAGGTTTCACTGCGTGGGGAAGCGGTTTCAGTGTGTCCGGAAGTGGTTTCAGTGTGTGATGAAGGTTTTCAGTCTGTGGCGAAGAGGTTTCAGTGTGTGGGGTTGTGTTTCAGTGTGTGGGGATGGGTTTCTGTGTGTGGGGAAGGGGTTTCAGTGTGTGGGGATGGGTTTCAGTGTGTGAGGAAGGGGTTTCAGTGTGTAGGGAAGGGGTTTCAGTGTGTGGGGATGAGGTTTCTGTGTGTGGGGATGGGTTTCAGTGTATGGGGATGGCTTTCAGTGTGTGGGGAAGGGGTTTCAGTGTGTGGGGAAGAGGTTTCAGTGAGTGGGGATGGGTTTCAGTGTGTGGGGAAGGGGTTTCAGTGTGTGGGGAAGGTGTTTCAGTGTGTGGGGAAGATGTTTCAGTGTGTGGGGAAGAGGTTTCAGTGTGTGGGGGAGGGCTTTCAGTCTGTGGGGAAGAGGTTTCAGTGTGTGGGGAAGGGGTTTCAGTGTGTGGGGAAGGGGTTTCTGTCTGTGGAGAAGTGGTTTCAGTGTGTGGGGAAGAGGTTTCAGTGTGTGGGGAAGAGGTTTCAGTGTGTGGGGAAGGGGTTTCGGTGTGTGGGGAAGAGGTTTCTGTGTGTGGGGAAGAGGTTTCAGTGTGCGGGGATGAGTTTCAGTATGTGGGGAAGGGGTTTCAGTATGTGGCGAAGAGGATTCAGTGTGTGGGGATGGGTTTCTGTGCGTGGGGAAGGGTTTCAGTTTGTGGGGAAGAGGTTTCAGTGTGTGGGGAAGTGTTTAAGTGTGTGGGGATGGGTTTCAGTGTGTGGGGAAGGTGTTTCAGTGTGTGGGGATGGGTTTCAGTGTGCGGGGAATTGGTTTCAGTGTGTACGGTAGGGGTTTCAGTGTGTGGGGATGAGGTTTCAGTGTGTGGGGAAGGGTTTCAGTGTGTGGGGAAGGGGTTTCAGTAAGTGGGGAAGGGGTTTCAGTGTGTGGGGAAGGGATTTCAGTGTGTGGGGAAGGGATTTCATTCTGTAGTGAAGGGGATTCAGTGTGTGGGGAGGTGGTTTCTGTGAATGGGGATGGGTTTCAGTGTGTGGGAAGAGGTTTCAGTGTGTGGGGAAGAGGTTTCAGTGTGTGTGGAAGAGGACTCAATGCGTGGGGAAGGAGTTTCAGTGTGTGGGGAAGAGGTTTCAGTGCGTGGCGAAGAGATTTCACTGTGTGTGGGAGGTGTTTCAGTGTGTGGGGAAGATGTTTCAGTATGTGTGGAAGAGGATTCAGTTCGTGGGGAAGGAGTTTCAGTTCGTGGGGAAGAGGTTTCAGTGCGTGGGTAAGATGTTTCACTGTGTGTGGAATCGGTTTCAGTGCGTGGGGAAGGGGTTTCAGTGTGTGGGGAAGAGGTTTCAGTGTGTGTGGATGGGTTTCAGTGTGTGGGGATGGAATTCAGTGTGTGGGGAAGGGGTTGCAGTGTGTGGGTAAGAGGTTTCAGTGTGTGGGGATGTGTTTTAGTGTCTGGGGAAGGGGTTTCAGTGTGTGGGGAAGGGGTTTCAGTGTGTGGGGAAGAGATTTCAGTGTGTGGGGATGGCTTTCAGTGTGTGGTAAAGGGGATTCAGTTTTTGGGAGGAGGTTTCAGTGTGCGGGGAAGGGGTTTCAGTGTGTGGGGAAGAGGTTTCAGTGTGTGGGGAAGAGGTTTCAGTGTTTGGGGAAGAGGTTTCTGTGTGTGTGTAAGAGGTTTCACTGCGTGGGGAAGCGGTTTCAGTGTGTGGGGAAGAGGTTTCAGTGTGTGAGGAAGGGTTTCAGTCTGTGGCGAAGAGGTTTCAGTGTGTGGGGTTGTGTTTCAGTGTGTGGGGATGGGTTTCTGTGTGTGGGGAAGGGGTTTCAGTGTGTGGGGATGGGTTTCAGTGTGTGAGGAAGGGGTTTCAGTGTGTAGGGAAGGGGTTTCAGTGTGTGGGGATGAGGTTTCTGTGTGTGGGGATGGGTTTCAGTGTATGGGGATGGCTTTCAGTGTGTGGGGAAGGGGTTTCAGTGTGTGGGGAAGAGGTTTCAGTGAGTGGGGATGGGTTTCAGTGTGTGGGGAAGGGGTTTCAGTGTGTGGGGAAGGTGTTTCAGTGTGTGGGGAAGATGTTTCAGTGTGTGGGGAAGAGGTTTCAGTGTGTGGGGGAGGGCTTTCAGTCTGTGGGGAAGAGGTTTCAGTGTGTGGGGAAGGGGTTTCAGTGTGTGGGGAAGGGGTTTCTGTCTGTGGAGAAGTGGTTTCAGTGTGTGGGGAAGAGGTTTCAGTGTGTGGGGAAGAGGTTTCAGTGTGTGGGAAAGGGGTTTCGGTGTGTGGGGAAGAGGTTTCTGTGTGTGGGGAAGAGGTTTCAGTGTGCGGGGATGAGTTTCAGTATGTGGGGAAGGGGTTTCAGTATGTGGCGAAGAGGATTCAGTGTGTGGGGATGGGTTTCTGTGTGTGGGGAAGGGTTTCAGTTTGTGGGGAAGAGGTTTCCGTGTGTGGGGAAGTGTTTAAGTGTGTGGGGATGGGTTTCAGTGTGTGGGAAAGGTGTTTCAGTGTGTGGGGATGGGTTTCAGTGTGTGGGGAAGTGGTTTCAGTGTGTACGGTAGGGGTTTCAGTGTGTGGGGATGAGGTTTCAGTGTGTGGGGAAGGGTTTCAGTGTGTGGGGATGGGTTTCAGTGTGTGGGGAAGGGGTTTCAGTGTGTGGGGAAGGAGTTTCATTGTGTGGGGTAGGGTTTCAGTGTGTGGGGGATGTGTTTCAGTGTGTGTGAATGGGGTTTCAGTGTGTGGGTAAGGTGTTTCAGTGTGTGGGGAAGTTGTTTCAGTGCGTGGGAAAGGGGTTTCTGTGTGTGGGGAAGGTGTTTCAGTGTGTGGGGAAGTGTTTCAGTGTGTGGGCAAGGTGTTTCAGTGTGTGGGGAATGGTTTCAGTGAGTGGGGAAGGGGTTTCAGTGTGTGCGGAAGGGGTTTCAGTGTGTGGGGAAGGTGTTTCAGTGTCTGGGAAAGGTGATTCAGTGTGTGGAGAAGGTGTTTCAGTTTGTGCGGAAGGGGTTTCAGTGTGTGGAGAAGGTGTTTCAGTGTCTGGGAAAGGTGTTTCAGTGTTGGGAAGGTGTTTCAGTGTGTACGGTAGGGGTTTCAGTGTGTGGGGATGAGGTTTCAGTGTGTGGGGAAGGGTTTCAGTGTGTGGGGATATGTTTCAGTGTGTGGGGAAGGGGTTTCAGTGTGTGGGGAAGGTGTTTCATTGTGTGGGGTAGGGTTTCAGTGTGTGGGGGATGTGTTTCAGTGTGTGTGAATGGGGTTTCAGTGTGTGGGTAAGGTGTTTCAGTGTGTTGGGAAGGTGTTCCAGTGTGTGGGGTATGGTTTCAGTGTGTGGGGAAGGGGTTTCAGTGTGTGCGGAAGGGGTTTCAGTGTGTGGGGAAGGTGTTTCAGTGTCTGGGAAAGGTGATTCAGTGTGGGGGGAAGGTGTTTCAGTGTGTGCGGAAGGGGTTTCAGTGTGTGGGGAAGGTGTTTCATTGTGTGCAGAAGGGGTTTCAGTGTGTTGGGAAGTGGATTCAGTTTGTGGGGAAGGTGTTTCATTGTGTGGGGAAGGTGTTTCATTGTGTGCGGAAGGGGATTCAGTGTGTAGAGAAGGGGTTTCAGTGTGTGGGGAAGGGGTTTCAGTGTGTGGGGAAGGTGTTTCAATGTGGGGGGAAGGTGTTTCAGTGTATGGGGAAGGGGTTGCAGTGTGTGTGGAAGGGTTTCAGTGCGTGGGGATGTTTTTCAGTGTGTGGGGGAGGTGTTTCAGTGTGTGGGGAAGGTGTAGAAGTGTGTGGGGAAGGGTTTCACTGTGTGGGGAAGGGGTTTCAGTGTGTGGGGAAGGGGTTTCAGTGTGTGGGGAAGGTGTTTCAGTGTGTGGGGAAGGTGATTCAATGTGTGCGGAAGGGGTTTCAGTGTGTAAGGAAGGGGTTTCAGTGTGTGGGGAAGGTGTTTCAGTGTGTGGGGAAGGTGTTTCAATGTGTGCGGAAGGTGTTTCAGTGTGTGCAGAAGGTGTTTCAGTGTGAGGGGAAGGGGTTTCAGTGTGTGGGGAAGGGATTTCATTGTGTGTGGAAGGGGTTTCTGTGTGTGGGGAAGGGGTTTCAGTGTGTGGGGAAGGTATTTCACTGTGTGGGGAAGGTGTTTTAATGTGTGTGGAAGGGGTTTCAGTGTGTGGGGATGTGTTTCAGTGTTTGGGGAAGGGGTTTCAGTGTGTGGGGATGTGTTTCAGTGTGTGGGGAAGGTGTTTCAGTGTGTGGGGAAGGGTTTCACTGTGTGCGGAAGGGGTTTCAGTGTGTGGGGAAGGAGTTTCAGTGTGTGGGGAAGGTGTTTCGATTTGTGCGGAAGGGTTTCAGTGTGTGGGGAAGGGGTTTCAGTGTGTGGGGAAGGTGTTTCAGTGTGTGCGGAAGGGGTTTCAGTGTGTGGGGAAGGCGTTTCAGTGTGTGGGGAAGGGGTTTCAGTGTGTGGGGAATGTGTTTCAGTGTGTGGGGATGTGTTTCAGTGGGTGGGGATGGGGTTTCAGTGTGTGGGCAAGGTGTTTCAGTGTGTGGGGAAGGTGTTTCAGTGTGTGGGAAAGGGGTTTCAGTGTGTGGGGAAGGTGTTTCAGAGTGTGCGGAAGGGGTTTCAGTATGGGGGGAAGGGTTTCAGTATATGGGGAAGGGTATAAGTGTGTGGGGAAGGGGTTTCAGTGTGTGGGGATGGGTTTCAAAATGTGGGGATGGGTTTCAGTGTTTGCAGAAGGTGTTTCAGTGTGTGGGGAAGGTGTTTCAGTGTCTGGGGAAGGTGTTTCAGTGTGTGGGGAAGGGGTTTCAGTGTGTGAGAGGAAGGTGTTTCAGTGTCTGGGGAAGGTGTTTCAGAGTGTGGGGATGGGTTTCAGTGTGTGCGGAAGGGGTTTCAGTGTGTGGGGAAGTGGTTACAGAGTGTGGGGAATGGTTTCAGTGTGCGGGGAAGGGGTTTCAATGTGGGGGGAAGGGGTTTCAGTTTTTGGGGAAGGGGTTTCAGTGTGTGGGGAAGGGTTTCAGTGTGTCGGGATGTTTTTCAGTTTGTGGGGAAGGGGTTTCAGTTTGTGGGGAAGGGGTTGAAGTGTGTGGGGAAGGGTTTCACTGTGTGCGGAAGGGATTTCAGTGTGTGGGGAAGGGGTTTCCTTGTGTGGGGAAGGTGTTTCAGTGTGTGGGGAAGGTGATTCAGTGTGTGCGGAAGGGGTTTCAGTGTGTGGGGAGGGGGTTTCAGTGTGTGGGGAAGGTGTTTCAGTGTGTGCGGAAGGGGTTTCAGTGTGTGGTGAAGGTGTTTCAGTGTGTGCGGAAGGGGGTTCAGTGTGTGGGGAAGGGGTTTCTGTGAGCTGGGATGTGTTTCAGTGTGTGGGGAAGGGGTTTCAGTGTGTGGGGAAGGGATTCACGGTGTGCAGAAGGGGTTTCAGTGTGTGGGGAAGGTGTTTCAGTGTGTGGGGATGTGTTTTGGTGTGTGGGGAAGGGGTGTCAGTGTGTGGGGATGTGTTTCAGTGTGTGGGGAATGGGTTTCAGTGTGTGTGGATGTGTTTCAGTGTGTGGGGAAGGGGTTTCAGTGTGTGGGGAAGGGTTTCACTGTGGGCGGAAGGGGTTTCAGTGTGTGGGGAAGTGGTTTCAGTGTGTGGTGAGGGTGTTTCAGTGTGTGCGGAAGGGGTTTCAGTGTGTGAGGAAGGGGTTTCAGTGTGTGGGGAAGTGGTTTCAGTTTGTTTGGAAGGTGTTTCAGTGTGTGCAGAAGTTGTTTCAGTGTGTGCGGAAGGGTTTTCAATGTGTATGGAAGGTGTTTCAGTGTGTGGGGAAGGGGTTTCAGTGTGTGGGGAAGGTGTTTCAATGTGGGGGGAAGGGATTTCAGTGTATGGGGAAGGGGTTGCAGTGTGTGTGGAAGGGTTTCAGTGCGTGGGGATGTTTTTCAGTGTGTGGGGGAGGTGTTTCAATGTGTGGGGAAGGGGTAGAATTGTGTGGGGAAGGGTTTCACTGTGTGGGGAAGGGGTTTCAGTGTGTGGGGAAGGGGTTTCAGTGTGTGGGGAAGGTGTTTCAGTGTGTGGGGAAGGTGATTCAGTGTGTGCGGAAGGGGTTTCAGTGTGTGGGGAAGGGGTTTCAGTGTGTGGGGAAGGTGTTTCAGTGTGTGCGGAAGGGGTTTCAGTGTGCGCGGAACGGGTTTCAGTGTGTGGGAACGGGGTTACAGTGAGTGGTGAAGGTGTTTCAGTGTGTGCGGAAGGGGGTTCAGTGTGTGCGGAAGGGGTTTCTGTGTGCGGGGATGTGTTTTGGTGTGTGGGGAAGGGGTTTCAGTGTGTGGGGATGTGTTTCAGTGTGTGGGGAAGGGGTTTCAGTGTGTGTGGATGTGTTTCAGTGTGTGGGGAAGGGGTTTCAGTGTGTGGGGAAGGGTTTCACTGTGGGCGGAAGGGGTTTCAGTGTGTGGGGAAGTGGTTTCAGTGTGTGGTGGTGGTTTTTCAGTGTGTGAGGAAGGGGTTTCAGTGTGTGGGGAAGTGGTTTCAGTTTGTTTGGAAGGTGTTTCAGTGTGGGCGGAATGTGTTACAGTGTGTGCGGAAGGTGTTTCAGTGTGTGCGGAAGGGTTTTCAATGTGTAGGGAAGGTGTTTCATTTTGTGCGGAAGGGGTTTCAGTGTGTGGGGAAGGGTAATCAGTGTGTGGGGAAGGTGTTTCATTGTGTGGGGAAGGTGTCTCATTGTGTGCGGAAGTGGATTCAGTGTGTAGGGAAGGGGTTTCAGTGTGTGGGGAAGGGGTTTTAGTGTGTGGGGAATTGTTTAACTGTGTGCGCAAGGGGTTTCAGTGTGTGGGGAAGGTGTTTCAGTGTGTGGGGAAGTTGTTTCAGTATGTGGGGAAGGGGGTTCAGTGTGTGGGGAAGGGTTTCAGCGTGCGGGAAGGGTTTCAGTGTGTGGGGACGGGGTTTCAGTGTGTCGGGACGGGGTTTCAGTGTGTGGGGAAGGGTTTCAGTGCGTGGGGACGGGGTTTCAGTGTGTGGGGAAGGGGTTTGAGTGTGTGGGGAAGGTGTTTCAGTGTGTGGGGAAGGTATTTCAATGTGTGGGGAAGGTGTTTCAGTGGGTGCGGAATGGGTTCAGTGTGTTGGGAAGGTGTTTCTGTGTGTGGGGATGTGTTTCAGTGTGTGGGGATGTGTTTCAGTGTGTGGGGTAGGGTTTCAGTGTGTGGGGAAGGAGTTTGAGTGTGTGGGGAAATAGTTTCAGTGTGTGCGGAAGGTGTTTCAGTGTATGTGGAAGGGGTTTGAGTGTGTGGGGAAGGTGTTTCAGTGTGTGGGGAAGGTATTTCAATGTGTGGGGAAGGTGTTTCCGTGGGTGCGGAATGGGTTCAGTATGTTGGGAAGGTGTTTCAGTGTGTGGGGATGTGTTTCAGTGAGTGGGGATGTGTTTCAGTGTGTGGGGTAGGGTTTCAGTGTGTGGGGAAGGAGTTTCAGTGTTTAGGGATGGGTTTCAGTGTGTGGGGATGGGTTTCAGTGAGTGCAGAAGGTGTTTCAGTGTGTGGGGAAGGTGTTTCAGTGTGTGGGGAAGCTGTTTCCGTATGTCGGGAAGGGGTTACAGTGTGTGTGAGGAAGGTGTTTCAGTGTGTGGGGAAGGTGTTTCAGTGTGTGGAGAAGGGGTTTCAGTGTGTGGCGAAGGGTTTCAGTGTGTGGGGAAGGGGTTTCAGTGTGTGGGGAAGGGTTTCAGTGTGTGGGGAAGATGTTTCAGTGTGTGGGGAAGGGGTTTCAGTGTGTGGCGAAGGGTTTCACGGTGAGCAGATGGTGTTTCAGTGTGTGGGGAAGGGGTTTCAGTATGTGGGAAAGGGGTATCAGTGTGTGGGGAAGGGTTTCAGTGTATGGGGAAGGGGTTTAAGTGTGTGTGGAAGGGTTTTCAGTGTGTGGGGAAGGGTTTAAGTGTGTGGGGAAGGGGTTTCAGTGTGTGGGGAAGGGGTTTCAGTTTGTGGGGAAGTGTTTCAGTGTGTGGGGAAGTGTTTCACTGTGTGGGGACGGGGTTTCAGTGTGTGGGGAAGGGGTTTCAGAGTGCGGGGAATTTGTTTCAGTGTTTGGGGAAGGTGTTTCAGTGTAAGGGGTAGGTGTTTCAGTGTGTGGGGAAGGTGTTTCAGTGTGTGTGGAATGGGTTCAGTGTGTTGGGAATGTGTTACAGTGTGTGGGGATGTGTTTCAGTGTGTGAGGATGTGTTTCAGTGTGTGGGGAAGGGTTTCAGTGTGTGGGGAAGGAGTTGCAGTGTGTGGGGATGGGTTTCAGTGTGTGGGGATGGGTTTCAGTGTGTGGGGAAGCTGTTTCAGTGTGTGGGGAAGGGTTTTCAGTGTGTGGCGAAGGGTATCAGTGTGTGGGGAAGGGTTTCACTTTGTGCAGAAGGGGTTTCAGTGTGTGGGGAAGGTGTATCAGTGTGTGGGGATGTGTGTCAGTGTGTGGGGAAGGGGTTTCAGTGTGTGGGGATATGTTACAGTGTGTAGGGAAGGGGTTTCAGTGTGTGGGGAAGGTGTTTCAGTGCGTGGGGATGTGCTTCAGTGTGTGTGGATGTGGTTCAGTGTGTGGGGAAGGGTTTCAGTGTGTGGGGAAAGAGTTTCCGTGTGTGGGGATGGGTTTTTGTGTGTGGGGATTGTGTTTCAATGTGCGGGGATGGGTTTCAGTGTGTGCGGAAGCGGTTTCAGTGTGTGGGGAAGGTGTTTCAGAGTGTGGGGATTTGTTTCAGTGTGAGGGAAGGGGTTTCAGTGTGTGGGGAAAGGGTTTCTGTGTGTGGGGATTGTTTTCACTGTGTGGGGATGTGTTTCTGTGTGTGCGAAGGCGATTCAGGGTGTGGGGAAGGGGTTTCAATTTGTGGCAAATGGGTTTCAGTGTGTGGGGAATGTGTTTCAGTGTGTGGGGAAGGTGTTTCAGAGTGTGGGGAAGGGTTTCAGTGTGTGGGGAAGGGGTTTCAATGTGGGGGGAAGGTGTTTCAGTGTATGGGGAAGGGGATTCAGTGTGTGGGGAAGGGTTTCATTGTGGGGATGTTTTTCAGTGTGTGGGGAAGGTGTTTCAGTGTGGGGGGGAGGGGTTGAAGAGTGTGGGGAAGGGTTTCACTGTGTGCGGAAGGGGTTTCAGTGTGTGGGGAAGGTGCTTCATTGTTTGGGGAAGGTGTTTCAGTGTTTGGGGAAGGTGTTTCGATGTGTGCGGAAGGGGTTTCAGTGTGTGGGGAAGGGGTTTCAGAGTGTGAGGAAGGCGTTTCAGTGTGTGGGGAAGGTGTTTCAGTGTGTGGGGAAGGGGTTTCAGTGTGTGCGGAAGGGGTTTCAGTGTACGGGGAATGGGCTTCAGTGTGTGGGGAAGGTGTTTCAGTGTGTGCGGAAGGGGTTTCAGAGTGTGGGGAAGGGGTTTCTGTGTGTGGGGATGTGTTTCAGTGTGTGGGGAAGGGGTTTCAGTGTGTGGGGAAGGGTTTCACGGTGTGCGGAAGGGGTTTCAGTGTGTGAGGAAGGAGTTTCAGTGTGTGGGGATGTGTTTCAGTGTGTGGGGAAGGGGTTTCAGTATGTGGGGATGTGTTTCAGAGAGTGGGGAAGGGGTTTCAGTGTGTTGAGATGTGTTTCAGTGTATGCGGAAGGGATTTCAGTGTGTGCGGAACGGGTTTCAGTGTGTGAGGAAGGGGATTTAGTGTGTGGGGAAGGGGTTTCAGTGTGTGCGGAAGGTGCTTCAGTGTGTGCGGAAGGGGTTTCAGTGTGTGCGGAAGGTGTTTCAGTGTGTGGGGAATGTGTTACTTTGTGCAGGGAAGGTGTTTCATTGTGTGCGGAAGGGGTTTCAGTGTGTGGGGAAGGGGATTCAGTGTGTGCGGAAGGTGTTTCATTGTGTGGGGAAGGTGTTTCATTGTGTGCGGAAGGGGATTCAGTGTGTAGGGAAGGGTTTCAGTGTGTGGGGAAGGGGTTTCCGTGTGTGGGGAATTGTTTAACTGTGTGCGGAAGGGGTTTCAGTGTGTGGGGAAGGTGTTTCAGTGTGTGGGGAAGTGGTTTCAGTATTTGAGGAAGTGGTTTCAGTGTGTGGGGAAGAGTTTCAGTGTGTGGGGAAGGGTTTCAGTGTGTGGGGAAGGGATTTCAGTGTGTGGGGTAGGGGTTTCAGTGTGTCGGGAAGTGTTTCAGTGTGTGGGGAAGGGGTATCAGTGTGTGCGGAAGGGGTTTTAGATTGTGGGGAAGTGTTTCAGTTTCTGGCGAAGGATTACAGTGTGTGGGGACGGGGTTTCAGTGTGTGGGGAATGGGTTTCAGTGTGTGGGGAAGTTGTTTCAGTGTGTGGGGAATGTGTTTCGGTGTATGGGGAAGGGGTGTCAGTGTGTGGGGAAGGTGTTTCAGTGTGTGGGGAAGGTATTTCAATGTGTGGGGAAGGTGTTTCAGTGTGTGGGGAATTGGTTTCTGTGTGTTGGGAAGGAGTTTCAGTATGTGGGGATTTGTTTCAGTGTGTGGGGATGTATTTCAGTGTGTGGGGAAGGGTTTCAGTGTGTGGGGAAGGAGTTTCAGTGTGTGGGGATGGGTTTCAGTGTGTGTGGATGGGTTTCCGTGTGTGCAGAATGTGTTTCAGAGTGTGAGGAAGGTGTTTCAGTTGGTGGGGACGGTGTTTCAGTGTGTGAGGAAGGGGTTTCAGTGTGTGTGAGGAAGGTGTTCCAGTGTATGGGGAAGGTGTTTCAGTGTGTGGGGAAGGTGTTTCAGTTTGTGGGGAAGGGTTTCACGGTGTGCAGAAGGGGTTTCAGTGTGTGGGGAAGGTGCTTCAGTGTGTGGGGATGTGTTCCAGTGTGTGGGGAAGGGGTTTCAGTGTGTGGGGATGTGTTTCAGTGTGTGGGGAAGCGGTTTCAGTGTGTGGGGAAGGGTTTCACTGTGTGCGGAAGGGGTTTCCGTGTGTGGTGAAGTGGTTTCAGTGTGTGGGGAAGGTGCTTCAGTGTGTGCTGAAGGGGTTTCAGTGTGTGAGGAAGGGGTTTCAGTGTGGGGGAAGGGGTTTCACTGTGTTGGGAAGGTGTTTCAGTGTGTGCGGAAAGGGTTTCAGTGTGTGCAGAAGGTGTTTCAGTTTGTGGGAAAGGTGTTTCAGTGTGTCGGGAAGGTGTTACATTGTGTGCGGAAGGGGTTTCAGTGTGTGGGGAAGGGGATACAGTATGTGGGGATGGTGTTTCATTGTGTGAGGAAGGTGTTTCATTGTGTGCGGAAGGGGATTCAGTGTGTAGGGAAGGATTTTTAGTGTGTGGGGAAGGTGTTTCAGTGTGTGGGGAAGGGGTTTCAGTATGTGGGGAAGAGGTTTCAGTGTGTGGGGAAGGGTTTCAGTGTGTGGGGAAGGGGTTTAAGTGTGTGTGGAAGGGTTTTCAGTGTGTGGGGTAGGGTTTAAGTGTGTGGGGAAGGGGTTTCAGTGTGTGGGGAAGGGGTTTCAGTTTGTGGGGAAGTGTTTCAGTGTGTGGGGAAGTGTTTCACTGTGTGGGGACGGGGTTTCAGTGTGTGGGGAAGGGGTTTCAGAGTGCGGGGAATTTGTTTCAGTGTTTGGGGAAGGTGTTTCAGTGTATGGGGTAGGTGTTTCAGTGTGTGGGGAAGGTGTTTCAGTGTGTGTGGAATGGGTTCAGTGTGTTGGGAATGTGTTACAGTGTGTGGGGATGTGTTTCAGTGTGTGAGGATGTGTTTCAGTGTGTGGGGAAGGGTTTCAGTGTGTGGGGAAGGAGTTGCAGTGTGTGGGGATGGGTTTCAGTGTGTGGGGATGGGTTTCAGTGTGTGGGGAAGCTGTTTCAGTGTGTGGGGAAGGGTTTTCAGTGTGTGGCGAAGGGTATCAGTGTGTGGGGAAGGGTTTCACTTTGTGCAGAAGGGGTTTCAGTGTGTGGGGAAGGTGTATCAGTGTGTGGGGATGTGTGTCAGTGTGTGGGGAAGGGGTATCAGTGTGTGGGGATATGTTACAGTGTGTGGGGAAGGGGTTTCAGTGTGTGGGGAAGGTGTTTCAGTGCGTGGGGATGTGCTTCAGTGTGTGTGGATGTGGTTCAGTGTGTGGGGAAGGGTTTCAGTGTGTGGGGAAAGAGTTTCCGTGTGTGGGGATGGGTTTTTGTGTGTGGGGATTGTGTTTCAATGTGCGGGGATGGGTTTCAGTGTGTGCGGAAGCGGTTTCAGTGTGTGGGGAAGGTGTTTCAGAGTGTGGGGATTTGTTTCAGTGTGAGGGAAGGGGTTTCAGTGTGTGGGGAAAGGGTTTCTGTGTGTGGGGATTGTTTTCACTGTGTGGGGATGTGTTTCTGTGTGTGCGAAGGCGATTCAGGGTGTGGGGAAGGGGTTTCAATTTGTGGCAAATGGGTTTCAGTGTGTGGGGAATGTGTTTCAGTGTGTGGGGAAGGTGTTTCAGAGTGTGGGGAAGGGTTTCAGTGTGTGGGGAAGGGGTTTCAATGTGGGGGAAGGTGTTTCAGCGTATGGGGAAGGGGATTCAGTGTGTGGGGAAGGGTTTCATTGTGGGGATGTTTTTCAGTGTGTGGGGAAGGTGTTTCAGTGTGGGGGGGAGGGGTTGAAGAGTGTGGGGAAGGGTTTCACTGTGTGCGGAAGGGGTTTCAGTGTGTGGGGAAGGTGTTTCATTGTTTGGGGAAGGTGTTTCAGTGTGTGGGGAAGGTGTTTCGATGTGTGCGGAAGGGGTTTCAGTGTGTGGGGAAGGGGTTTCAGAGTGTGAGGAAGGCGTTTCAGTGTGTGGGGAAGGTGTTTCAGTGTGTGCGGAAGGGGTTTCAGTGTGTGCGGAAGGGGTTTCAGTGTACGGGGAATGGGCTTCAGTGTGTGGGGAAGGTGTTTCAGTGTGTGCGGAAGGGGTTTCAGTGTGTGGGGAAGGGGTTTCTGTGTGTGGGGATGTGTTTCAGTGTGTGGGGAAGGGGTTTCAGTGTGTGGGGAAGGGTTTCACGGTGTGCGGAAGGGGTTTCAGTGTGTGAGGAAGGAGTTTCAGTGTGTGGGGATGTGTTTCAGTGTGTGGGGAAGGGGTTTCAGTATGTGGGGATGTGTTTCAGAGAGTGGGGAAGGGGTTTCAGTGTGTTGAGATGTGTTTCAGTGTGTGCGGAAGGGATTTCAGTGTGTGCGTAACGGGTTTCAGTGTGTGAGGAAGGGGATTTAGTGTGTGGGGAAGGGGTTTCAGTGTGTGCGGAAGGTGCTTCAGTGTGTGCGGAAGGGGTTTCAGTGTGTGCGGAAGGTGTTTCAGTGTGTGGGGAATGTGTTACTTTGTGCAGGGAAGGTGTTTCATTGTGTGCGGAAGGGGTTTCAGTGTGTGGGGAAGGGGATTCAGTGTGTGCGGAAGGTGTTTCATTGTGTGGGGAAGGTGTTTCATTGTGTGCGGAAGGGGATTCAGTGTGTAGGGAAGGGTTTCAGTGTGTGGGGAAGGGGTTTCCGTGTGTGGGGAATTGTTTAACTGTGTGCGGAAGGGGTTTCAGTGTGTGGGGAAGGTGTTTCAGTGTGTGGGGAAGTGGTTTCAGTATGTGAGGAAGGGGTTTCAGTGTGTGGGGAAGAGTTTCAGTGTGTGGGGAAGGGTTTCAGTGTTTGGGGAAGGGATTTCAGTGTGTGGGGTAGGGGTTTCAGTGTGTCGGGAAGTGTTTCAGTGTGTGGGGAAGGGGTATCAGTGTGTGCGGAAGGGGTTTTAGATTGTGGGGAAGTGTTTCAGTTTGTGGCGAAGGGTTACAGTGTGTGGGGACGGGGTTTCAGTGTGTGGGGAATGGGTTTCAGTGTGTGGGGAAGTTGTTTCAGTGTGTGGGGAATGTGTTTCGGTGTATGGGGAAGGGGTGTCAGTGTGTGGGGAAGGTGTTTCAGTGTGTGGGGAAGGTATTTCAATGTGTGGGGAAGGTGTTTCAGTGTGTGGGGAATGGGTTTCAGTGTGTTGGGAAGGAGTTTCAGTATGTGGGGATTTGTTTCAGTGTGTGGGGATGTATTTCAGTGTGTGGGGAAGGGTTTCAGTGTGTGGGGAAGGAGTTTCAGTGTGTGGGGATGGGTTTCAGTGTGTGGGGATGGGTTTCCGTGTGTGCAGAATGTGTTTCAGAGTGTGAGGAAGGTGTTTCAGTTGGTGGGGACGGTGCTTCAGTGTGTGAGGAAGGGGTTTCAGTGTGTGTGAGGAAGGTGTTCCAGTGTATGGGGAAGGTGTTTCAGTGTGTGGGGAAGGTGTTTCAGTTTGTGGGGAAGGGTTTCACGGTGTGCAGAAGGGGTTTCAGTGTGTGGGGAAGGTGCTTCAGTGTGTGGGGATGTGTTCCAGTGTGTGGGGAAGGGGTTTCAGTGTGTGGGGATGTGTTTCAGTGTGTGGGGAAGCGGTTTCAGTGTGTGGGGAAGGGTTTCACTGTGTGCGGAAGGGGTTTCCGTGTGTGGGGAAGTGGTTTCAGTGTGTGGGGAAGGTGCTTCAGTGTGTGCTGAAGGGGTTTCAGTGTGTGAGGAAGGGGTTTCAGTGTGGGGGAAGGGGTTTCACTGTGTTGGGAAGGTGTTTCAGTGTGTGCGGAAAGGGTTTCAGTGTGTGCAGAAGGTGTTTCAGTTTGTGGGAAAGGTGTTTCAGTGTGTCGGGAAGGTGTTACATTGTGTGCGGAAGGTGTTTCAGTGTGTGGGGAAGGGTATACAGTATGTGGGGATGGTGTTTCATTGTGTGGGGAAGGTGTTTCATTGTGTGCGGAAGGGGATTCAGTGTGTAGGGAAGGATTTTTAGTGTGTGGGGAAGGTGTTTCAGTGTGTGGGGAAGGGGTTTCAGTATGTGGGGAAGAGGTTTCAGTGTGTGGGGAAGGGTTTCAGTGTGTGGGGAAGGGTTTCAGTGTGTGGGGAAGGGGTTTCAGAGGGTTTGGGGGGAGGGGTTTCAGTGTGTGGGGAAGGGTTTCAGTGTGTGAGGAAGGGGTTTCAGTTTGTGGGGAAGTGTTTCAGTGTGTGGGGAAGGGTTACAGTGTGTGGGGACGGGGTTTCAGTGTGTGGGGAAGGGGTTTCAGTGTGTCGGGAAGGTGATTCAGTGTGTGGGGAATGTAATTCAATGTGTTGGGAAGGTGTTTCAGTGTGTGGGGAAGGGGTTTCCGTGTGTCGGGAAGGTGATTCAGTGTGTGGGGAATGTAATTCAATGTGTGGGGAAGGTGTTTCAGTGTGTGGGGAATGGGTTTCAGTGTGTTGGGAAGGAGTTTCATAATGTGGGGATTTGTTTCAGTGTGTGGGGATGTATTTCAGTGTGTGGGGAAGGGTTTCAGTGTGTGGGGAAGGAGTTTCAGTGTGTGGGGATGGGTTTCAGTGTGTGGGGATGGGTTTCCGTGTGTGCAGAATGTGTTTCAGAGTGTGAGGAAGGTGTTTCAGTTGGTGGGGACGGTGTTTCAGTGTGTGAGGAAGGGGTTTCAGTGTGTGTGAGGAAGTTGTTCCAGTGTATGGGGATGGTGTTTCAGTGTGTGGGGAAGGGGTTTCAGTGTTTGGTGAAGGGTTTTAGTGTGTGGGGAAGGGGTTTCAGTGTGTAGGGAAGGGTTTCAGTGTGTGGGGAAGGTGCTTCAGTGTGTGGGGAAGGTGTTTCAGTTTGTGGGGAAGGGTTTCACGGTGTGCAGAAGGGGTTTCAGTGTGTGGGGAAGGTGCTTCAGTGTGTAGGGATGTGTTCCAGTGTGTAGGGAAGGGTTTCCGTGTGTGGGGAAGGTGTTTCAGTGTGTGGGGAAGGTGTTTCAGTTTGTGGGGAAGGGTTTCACGGTGTGCAGAAGGGGTTTCAGTGCGTGGGGAAGGTGCTTCAGTGTGTGGGGATGTGTTTCAGTGTGTGGGGAAGGGGTTTCAGTGTGTGGGGATGTGTTTCAGTGTGTGGGGAAGCGGTTTCAGTGTGTGGGCAAGGGTTTCACTGTGTGCGGAAGGGGTTCCCGTGTGTGGGGAAGTGGTTTCAGTGTGTGGGGAAGGTGCTTCAGTGTGTGCTGAAGGGGTTTCAGTGTGTGAGGAAGGGGTTTCAGTGTGGGGGAAGGGGTTTCACTGTGTTGGGAAGGTGTTTCAGTGTGTGCGGAAAGGGTTTCAGTGTGTGCGGAATGTGTTTCAGTTTGTGGGAAAGGTGTTTCAGTGTGTCGGGAAGGTGTTACATTGTGTGCGGAAGGGGTTTCAGTGTGTGGGGAAGGGGATTCAGTATGTGGGGATGGTGTTTCATTGTGTGGGGAAGGTGTTTCATTGTGTGCGGAAGGGGATTCAGTGTGTCGGGAAGGATTTTTAGTGTGTGGGGAAGGTGTTTCAGTGTGTGGGGAAGGGGTTTCAGTATGTGGGGAAGAGGTTTCAGTGTGTGGGGAAGGGTTTCAGTGTGTGGGGAAGGGTTTAAGTGTGTGGGGAAGGGGTTTCAGAGTGTTTGGGGGGAGGGGTTTCAGTGTGTGGGGAAGGGTTTCAGTGTGTGGGGAAGGGGTTTCAGTTTGTGGGGAAGTGTTTCAGTGTGTGGGGAAGGGTTACAGTGTGTGGGGACGGGGTTTCAGTGCGTGGGGAAGGGTTTTCAGTGTGTCGGGAAGGTGATTCAGTGTGTGGGGAATGTAATTCAATGTGTTGGGAAGTTGTTTCAGTGTGTGGGGAAGGGGTTTCCGTGTGTCGGGAAGGTGATTCAGTGTGTGGGGAATGTAATTCAATGTGTGGGGTAGGTGTTTCAGTGTGTGGGGAATGGGTTTCAGTGTGTTGGGAAGGAGTTTCAGTATGTGGGGATTTGTTTCAGTGTGTGGGGATGTATTTCAGTGTGTGGGGAAGGGTTTCAGTGTGTGGGGAAGGAGTTTCAGTGTGTGGGGATGGGTTTCAGTGTGTGGGGATGGGTTTCCGTGTGTGCAGAATGTGTTTCAGAGTGTGAGGAAGGTGTTTCAGTTGGTGGGGACGGTGTTTCAGTGTGTGAGGAAGGGGTTTCAGTGTGTGTGAGGAAGTTGTTCCAGTGTATGGGGATGGTGTTTCAGTGTGTGGGGAAGGGGTTTCAGTGTTTGGTGAAGGGTTTTAGTGTGTGGGGAAGGGGTTTCAGTGTGTAGGGAAGGGTTTCAGTGTGTGGGGAAGGTGCTTCAGTGTGTGGGGAAGGTGTTTCAGTTTGTGGGGAAGGGTTTCACGGTGTGCAGAAGGGGTTTCAGTGTGTGGGGAAGGTGCTTCAGTGTGTAGGGATGTGTTCCAGTGTGTAGGGAAGGGTTTCCGTGTGTGGGGAAGGTGTTTCAGTGTGTGGGGAAGGTGTTTCAGTTTGTGGGGAAGGGTTTCACGGTGTGCAGAAGGGGTTTCAGTGCGTGGGGAAGGTGCTTCAGTGTGTGGGGATGTGTTTCAGTGTGTGGGGAAGGGGTTTCAGTGTGTGGGGATGTGTTTCAGTGTGTGGGGAAGCGGTTTCAGTGTGTGGGCAAGGGTTTCACTGTGTGCGGAAGGGGTTCCCGTGTGTGGGGAAGTGGTTTCAGTGTGTGGGGAAGGTGCTTCAGTGTGTGCTGAAGGGGTTTCAGTGTGTGAGGAAGGGGTTTCAGTGTGGGGGAAGGGGTTTCACTGTGTTGGGAAGGTGTTTCAGTGTGTGCGGAAAGGGTTTCAGTGTGTGCGGAATGTGTTTCAGTTTGTGGGAAAGGTGTTTCAGTGTGTCGGGAAGGTGTTACATTGTGTGCGGAAGGGGTTTCAGTGTGTGGGGAAGGGGATTCAGTATGTGGGGATGGTGTTTCATTGTGTGGGGAAGGTGTTTCATTGTGTGCGGAAGGGGATTCAGTGTGTCGGGAAGGATTTTTAGTGTGTGGGGAAGGTGTTTCAGTGTGTGGGGAAGGGGTTTCAGTATGTGGGGAAGAGGTTTCAGTGTGTGGGGAAGGGTTTCAGTGTGTGGGGAAGGGTTTAAGTGTGTGGGGAAGGGGTTTCAGAGTGTTTGGGGGGAGGGGTTTCAGTGTGTGGGGAAGGGTTTCAGTGTGTGGGGAAGGGGTTTCAGTTTGTGGGGAAGTGTTTCAGTGTGTGGGGAAGGGTTACAGTGTGTGGGGACGGGGTTTCAGTGCGTGGGGAAGGGTTTTCAGTGTGTCGGGAAGGTGATTCAGTGTGTGGGGAATGTAATTCAATGTGTTGGGAAGTTGTTTCAGTGTGTGGGGAAGGGGTTTCCGTGTGTCGGGAAGGTGATTCAGTGTGTGGGGAATGTAATTCAATGTGTGGGGTAGGTGTTTCAGTGTGTGGGGAATGGGTTTCAGTGTGTTGGGAAGGAGTTTCAGTATGTGGGGATTTGTTTCAGTGTGTGGGGATGTATTTCAGTGTGTGGGGAAGGGTTTCAGTGTGTGGGGAAGGAGTTTCAGTGTGTGGGGATGGGTTTCAGTGTGTGGGGATGGGTTTCCGTGTGTGCAGAATGTGTTTCAGAGTGTGAGGAAGGTGTTTCAGTTGGTGGGGACGGTGTTTCAGTGTGTGAGGAAGGGGTTTCAGTGTGTGTGAGGAAGGTGTTCCAGTGTATGGGGAAGGTGTTTCAGTGTGTGGGGAAGGGGTTTCAGTGTTTGGTGAAGGGTTTCAGTGTGTGGGGAAGGGGTTTCAGTGTGTAGGGAAGGGTTACAGTGTGTGGGGAAGGTGTTTCAGTGTGTGGGGAAGGTGTTCCAGTTTGTGGGGAAGGGTTTCACGGTGTGCAGAAGGGGTTTCAGTGTGTGGGGAAGGTGCTTCAGTGTGTGGGGATGTGTTCCAGTGTGTGGGGAAGGTGTTTCAGTGTGTGGGGATGCGTTGCAGTGTGTGGGGAAGCGGTTTCAGTGTGTGGGGAAGGGTTTCACTGTGTGCGGAAGGGGTTTCCGTGTGTGGGGAAGTGGTTTCAGTGTGTGGGGAAGGTGCTTCAGTGTGTGCGGAAGGGGTTTCAGTGTGTGAATAAGGGGTTTCAGTGTGGGGGAAGGGGTTTCACTGTGTTGGGAAGGTGTTTCAGTGTGTGCGGAAAGGGTTTCAGTGTGTGCGGAATGTGTTTCAGTTTGTGGGAAAGGTGTTTCAGTGTGTCGGGAAGGTGTTACATTGTGTGCGGAAGGGGTTTCAGTGTGTGGGGAAGGGGATTCAGTATGTGGGGATGGTGTTTCATTGTGTGGGGAAGGTGTTTCATTGTGTGCGGAAGGGGATTCAGTGTGTCGGGAAGGATTTTTAGTGTGTGGGGAAGGTGTTTCAGTGTGTGGGGAAGGGGTTTCAGTAGGTGGGGAAGAGGTTTCAGTGTGTGGGGAAGGGTTTAAGTGTGTGGGGAAGGGGTTTCAGAGTGTTTGGGGGGAGGGGTTTCAGTGTGTGGGGAAGGGTTTCAGTGTGTGGGGAAGGGGTTTCAGTTTGTGGGGAAGTGTTTCAGTGTGTGGGGAAGGGTTACAGTGTGTGGGGACGGGGTTTCAGTGTGTGGGGAAGGGTTTTCAGTGTGTCGGGAAGGTGATTCAGTGTGTGGGGAATGTAATTCAATGTGTTGGGAAGTTGTTTCAGTGTGTGGGGAAGGGGTTTCCGTGTGTTGGGAAGGTGATTCAGTGTGTGGGGAATGTAATTCAATGTGTGGGGAAGGTGTTTCAGTGTGTGGGGAATGGGTTTCAGTGTGTTGGGAAGGAGTTTCAGTATGTGGGGATTTGTTTCAGTGTGTGGGGATGTATTTCAGTGTGTGGGGAAGGGTTTCAGTGTGTGGGGAAGGAGTTTCAGTGTGTGGGGATGGGTTTCAGTGTGTGGGGATGGGTTTCCGTGTGTGCAGAATGTGTTTCAGAGTGTGAGGAATGTGTTTCAGTTGGTGGGGACGGTGTTTCAGTGTGTGAGGAAGGGGTTTCAGTGTGTGTGAGGAAGGTGTTCCAGTGTATGGGGAAGGTGTTTCAGTGTGTGGGGAAGGGGTTTCAGTGTTTGGTGAAGGGTTTCAGTGTGTGGGGAAGGGGTTTCAGTGTGTCGGGAAGGTGATTCAGTGTGTGGGGAATGTAATTCAATGTGTTGGGAAGTTGTTTCAGTGTGTGGGGAAGGGGTTTCCGTGTGTCGGGAAGGTGATTCAGTGTGTGGGGAATGTAATTCAATGTGTGGGGAAGGTGTTTCAGTGTATGGGGAATGGGTTTCAGTGTGTTGGGAAGGAGTTTCAGTATGTGGGGATTTGTTTCAGTGTGTGGGGATGTATTTCAGTGTGTGGGGAAGGGTTTCAGTGTGTGGTGAAGGAGTTTCAGTGTGTGGGGATGGGTTTCAGTGTATGGGGATGGGTTTCCGTGTGTGCAGAATGTGTTTCAGAGTGTGAGGAAGGTGTTTCAGTTGGTGGGGACGGTGTTTCAGTGTGTGAGGAAGGGGTTTCAGTGTGTGTGAGGAAGGTGTTCCAGTGTATGGGGAAGGTGTTTCAGTGTGTGGGGAAGGGGTTTCAGTGTTTGGTGAAGGGTTTCAGTGTGTGGGGAAGGGGTTTCAGTGTGTAGGGAAGGGTTACAGTGTGTGGGCAAGGTGTTTCAGTGTGTGGGGAAGGTGTTTCAGTTTGTGGGGAAGGGTTTCACGGTGTGCAGAAGGGGTTTCAGTGTGTGGGGAAGGTGCTTCAGTGTGTGGGGATGTGTTCCAGTGTGTGGGGAAGGTGTTTCAGTGTGTGGGGATGTGTTTCAGTGTGTGGGGAAGCGGTTTCAGTGTGTGGGGAAGGGTTTCACTGTGTGCGGAAGGGGTTTCCGTGTGTGGGGAAGTGGTTTCAGTGTGTGGGGAAGGTGCTTCAGTGTGTGCGGAAGGGGTTTCAGTGTGTGAGGAAGGGGTTTCAGTGTGGGGGAAGGGGTTTCACTGTGTTGGGAAGGTGTTTCAGTGTGTGCGGAAAGGGTTTCAGTGTGTGCGGAAGGAGTTTCAGTTTGTGGGAAAGGTGTTTCAGTGTGTCGGGAAGGTGTTACATTGTGTGCGGAAGGGGTTTCAGTTTGTGGGGAAGGGGATTCAGTATGTGGGGATGGTGTTTCATTGTGTGGGGAAGGTGTTTCATTGTGTGCGGAAGGGGATTCAGTGTGTAGGGAAGGATTTTTAGTGTGTGGGGAAGGTGTTTCAGTGTGTGGGGAAGGGGTTTCAGTATGTGGGGAAGAGGTTTCAGTGTGTGGGGAAGGGTTTCAGTGTGTGGGGAAGGGTTTCAGTGTGTGGGGAAGGCGGTTTCAGAGTGTTTGGGGGGAGGGGTTTCAGTGTGTGGGGAAGGGTTTCAGTGTGTGGGGAAGGGGTTTCAGTTTGTGGGGAAGTGTTTCAGTGTGTGGGGAAGGGTTACAGTGTGTGGGGACGGGGTTTCAGTGTGTGGGGAAGGAGTTTCAGTGTGGGGGGATGGGTTTCAGTGTGTGGGGATGTGTTTCCGTGTGTGCAGAATGTGTTTCAGAGTGTGAGGAAGGTGTTTCAGTTGGTGGGGACGGTGTTTCAGCGTGTGAGGAAGGGGTTTCAGTGTGTGTGAGGAAGGTGTTCCAGTGTATGGGGATGGTGTTTCAGTGTGTGGGGAAGGGGTTTCAGTGTT
The DNA here is from genome assembly GCF_036365525.1 of Heterodontus francisci. Lineage (NCBI taxonomy): Eukaryota > Metazoa > Chordata > Chondrichthyes > Heterodontiformes > Heterodontidae > Heterodontus > Heterodontus francisci. Next base: position 1,485,043 of record NW_027142229.1, on the reverse strand, counting down.
TGGTGAAGGGTTTCAGTGTGTGGGGAAGGGGTTTCAGTGTGTAGGGAAGGGTTTCAGTGTGTGGGGAAGGTGCTTCAGTGTGTGGGGAAGGTGTTTCAATTTGTGGGGAAGGGTTTCACGGTGTGCAGAAGGGGTTTCAGTGTGTGGGGAAGGTGCTTCAGTGTGTGGGGATGTGTTCCAGTGTGTAGGGAAGGGTTTCCGTGTGTGGGGAAGGTGTTTCAGTGTGTGGGGAAGGTGTTTCAGTTTGTGGGGAAGGGTTTCACGGTGTGCAGAAGGGGTTTCAGTGTGTGGGGAAGGTGCTTCAGTGTGTGGGGATGTGTTTCAGTGTGTGGGGAAGGGGTTTCAGTGTGTGGGGATGTGTTTCAGTGTGTGGGGAAGCGGTTTCAGTGTGTGGGGAAGGGTTTCACTGTGTGCGGAAGGGGTTCCCGTGTGTGGGGAAGTGGTTTCAGTTTGTGGGGAAGGTGCTTCAGTGTGTGCTGAAGGGGTTTCAGTGTGTGAGGAAGGGGTTTCAGTGTGGGGGAAGGGGTTTCACTGTGTTGGGAAGGTGTTTCAGTGTGTGCGGTATGGGTTTCAGTGTGTGCGGAATGTGTTTCAGTTTGTGGGAAAGGTGTTTCAGTGTGTCGGGAAGGTGTTACATTGTGTGCGGAAGGGGTTTCAGTGTGTGGGGAAGGGGATTCAGTATGTGGGGATGGTGTTTCATTGTGTGGGGAAGGTGTTTCATTGTGTGCGGAAGGGGATTCAGTGTGTAGGGAAGGATTTTTAGTGTGTGGGGAAGGTGTTTCAGTGTGTGGGGAAGGGGTTTCAGTATGTGGGGAAGAGGTTTCAGTGTGTGGGGAAGGGTTTCAGTGTGTGGGGAAGGGGTTTCAGAGTGTTTGGGGGGAGGGGTTTCAGTGTGTGGGGAAGGGTTTCAGTGTGTGGGGAAGGGGTTTCAGTTTGTGGGGAAGTGTTTCAGTGTGTGGGGAAGGGTTACAGTGTGTGGGGACGGGGTTTCAGTGTGTGGGGTATGGGTTTCAGTGTGTGCGGAATGTGTTTCAGTTTGTGGGAAAGGTGTTTCAGTGTGTCGGGAAGGTGTTACATTGTGTGCGGAAGGGGTTTCAGTGTGTGGGGAAGGGGATTCAGTATGTGGGGATGGTGTTTCATTGTGTGGGGAAGGTGTTTCATTGTGTGCGGAAGGGGATTCAGTGTGTAGGGAAGGATTTTTAGTGTGTGGGGAAGGTGTTTCAGTGTGTGGGGAAGGGGTTTCAGTATGTGGGGAGGAGGTTTCAGTGTGTGGGGAAGGGTTTCAGTGTGTGGGGAAGGGTTTCAGTGTGTGGGGAAGGGGTTTCAGAGTGTTTGGGGAAGTGTTTCAGTGTGTGGGGAAGGGTTACAGTGTGTGGGGACGGGGTTTCAGTGTGTGGGGAAGGGTTTTCAGTGTGTCGGGAAGGTGATTCAGTGTGTGGGGAATGTAATTCAATGTGTTGGGAAGTTGTTTCAGTGTGTGGGGAAGGGGTTTCCGTGTGTCGGGAAGGTGATTCAGTGTGTGGGGAATGTAATTCAATGTGTGGGGAAGGTGTTTCAGTGTGTGGGGAATGGGTTTCAGTGTGTTGGGAAGGAGTTTCAGTATGTGGGGATTTGTTTCAGTGTGTGGGGATGTATTTCAGTGTGTGGGGAAGGGTTTCAGTGTGTGGGGAAGGGGTTTCAGTGTGTGGGGATGGGTTTCAGTGTGTGGGGATGGGTTTCCGTGTGTGCAGAATGTGTTTCAGAGTGTGAGGAAGGTGTTTCAGTTGGTGGGGACGGTGTTTCAGTGTGTGAGGAAGGGGTTTCAGTGTGTGTGAGGAAGGTGTTCCAGTGTGTGGGGAAGGTGTTTCAGTGTGTGGGGAAGGGGTTTCAGTGTTTGGTGAAGGGTTTCAGTGTGTGGGGAAGGGGTTTCAGTGTGTAGGGAAGGGTTACCGTGTGTGGGGAAGGTGTTTCAGTGTGTGGGGAAGGTGTTTCAGTTTGTGGGGAAGGGTATCACGGTGTGCAGAAGGGGTTTCAGTGTGTGGGGAAGGTGCTTCAGTGTGTGGGGATGTGTTCCAGTGTGTGGGGAAGGTGTTTCAGTGTGTGGGGATGTGTTTCAGTGTGTGGGGAAGCGGTTTCAGTGTGTGGGGAAGGGTTTCACTGTGTGCGGAAGGGGTTTCCGTGTGTGGGGAAGTGGTTTCAGTGTGTGGGGAAGGTGCTTCAGTGTGTGCTGAAGGGGTTTCAGTGTGTGAGGAAGGGGTTTCAGTGTGGGGGAAGGGGTTTCACTGTGTTGGGAAGGTGTTTCAGTGTGTGCGGAAAGGGTTTCAGTGTGTGCGGAAGGTGTTTCAGTTTGTGGGAAAGGTGTTTCAGTGTGTCGGGAAGGTGTTACATTGTGTGCGGAAGGGGTTTCAGTTTGTGGGGAAGGGGTTTCAGTATGTGGGGAAGAGGTTTCAGTGTGTGGGGAAGGGTTTCAGTGTGTGGGGAAGGGTTTCAGTGTGTGGGGAAGGGGTTTCAGAGTGTTTGGGGGGAGGGGTTTCAGTGTGTGGGGAAGGGTTTCAGTGTGTGGGGAAGGGGTTTCAGTTTGTGGGGAAGTGTTTCAGTGTGTGGTGAAGTGTTACAGTGTGTGGGGACGGGGTTTCAGTGTGTGGGGAAGGGGTTTCAGTGTGTGGGGAATGTAATTCAATGTGTGGGGAAGGTATTTCAGTGTGTGGGGAATGGGTTTCAGTGTGTTGGGAAGGTGTTTCAGTGTGTGGGGATGTGTTTCAGTGTGTGGGGATGTGTTTCAGTGTGTGGGGAAGGGTTTCAGTGTGTGGGGAAGGTGTTTCTGTGATTGGGGATGGGTTTCAGTGTGTGGGGATGGGTTTCAGTGTGTGAAGAAGGTGTTTCAGTGTGTGGGGAAGATGATTCAGTCTGTGAGGAAGAGGTTTCAGTGTGTGGGGAAGGGGTTTCAGTGTGTGTGAGGAAGGTGTTTCTGTGTGTGGGGAAGTAGTTTCAGTGTGTGGGGAAGGGGTTCCAGTGTGGGGCGAAGGGTTTCAGTGTGTGGGGAAGGGTTTCAGTGTGTGGGGAAGGTTTGTCAGTGTGTGGGGAAGGGATTTCAGTTTGTGGGGAAGGGTTTCACGGCGTGTAGAATGGGATTCAGTGTGTGGGGAAGGTGTTTCAGTGTGTGGGGATGTGTTTCAGTGTGTGGGGAAGCGGTTTCAGTGTGTGGGGAAGGGTTTCACTGTGTGCGGAAGGGGTTTCCGTGTGTGGGGAAGTGGTTTCAGTGTGTGGGGAAGGTGTTTCAGTGTGTGGGGATGTGTTTCAGTGTGTGGGGACGGGTTTCAGTGTGTGGGGAAGGAGTTACAGTGTGTGGGGATGGGTTTCAGTGTGTGGGGATGGGTTTCAGTGTATGCAGAAGGTGTTTCAGTATGTGGGGAAGGTGTTTCAATGTGTGGGGAAGGTGTTTCAGTGTGTGGGGAAGGGGTTACAGTGTGTGTGAGGAAGGTGTTTCAGTGTGTGGGGAAGGTGCTTCCGTGTGTGGGGAAGGGGTTTCAGTGTGTGTCGAAGGTTTTCAGTGTGTGGGGAAGGGGTTTCAGTGTGTGGGGAAGGATTTCAGTGAGTGGGGAGTGTGTTTCAGTGTGTGGGGTCGGGGTTTCAGTGTGTGGTGAAGGGTTTCACGGTGTGCAGAATGGGTTTCAGTGTGTGGGGAAGGTGTTTCAGTGTGTGGGGACGTGTTTCAGTGTGTTGGGAAGGCGTTTCAGTGTGTGGGGATGTGTTGCAGTGTGTGGGAAAGGGGTTTCAGTGTGTGGGGATGTGTTTCAGTGAGTGGGGAAGGGTTTTCAGCGTGCGGGGAAGGGTTTCACTGTGTGCGGAAGAGGTTTCAGTGTGTGAGGAAGGGGTTTCAGTGTGTGGGGAAGGGGCTTCAGTGTGTGGGGAAGGTTTTTCATTGGGTTGGGTAGGGGGTCCACAGTGTGGGGAATGGTTTCAATGTGTGAGGAAGGGATTTCAGTTTGTGGGGAAGGTGTTTCAATGTGTGGGGATTGGGTTTCAGTGTGTGGGGAAGGTGTTTCAGTGCGTGGGGATCTGCATCAGTGTGTGGGGATGTGTTTCAGTGTGTGGGGAAGGGTTTCAGTGTGTGGGGAAGGTGTTTCAGTGTGTGGGGATGGGTTTTTGTGTGTGTGGATGGAGTCTCAGTGTGTGGGGAGGGTTTCAGAGTGTGCGGAAGGTGTTTCAGTGTGTGGGGAAGGTGTTTCAGTGTCTGGGGATATGTTGCAGTGTGTGGGGAAGGGGTTTCAGTGTGTGGGGAAGGGGTTTCAGTGTGTGGGGATGGTTTTCAGTGTGTGGGGATGTGTTTCTGTGTGTGGGAAGGGGATTCAGGGTTTGGGGAAGTGGTTTCAGTGTGTGGGGAAGGGGTTTCAGTGTGTGGGGAAGGGGTTTCAGAATGTGGGGATGGGTTTCAGTGTGTGCAGAAGGGGTTTCAGTGTGTGGGGAAGGGGTTACAGAGTGTGGGGAAAGGTTTCAGTGTGGGGGGAAGGGTTTTCAATGTGGGGGGAAGGTGTTTCAGTGTATGGGGAAGGGGATTCAGTGTGTGAGGAAGGGTTTCTGTGTGGGGATGTTTTTCAGTGTGTGTGGAAGGGGTTTCAGTATGGGCGAGAGGGGTTGAAGTGTGTGGGGAAGGGTTTCACTGTGTGCGGAAGGGTTTTCAGTGTGTGGGGAAGGTGTTTCAGTGTGTGGGGTAGGTGTTTCAGTGTGTGCGGAAGGGGTTTCAGTGTATGGGGAAGGGGTTGCAGAGTGTGGGGAAGGGGTTTCAGTGTGTGGGGAAGGGGTTTCAGTGTGTGGGGAAGGGTTTCAGTGTGTGGGGAAGGGGTTTCAGTGTGTGTGGAAGGTGTTTCAGTTTGTGGGGTAGTGTTTCAGTGTGTGGGGAAGGGTTACGGTGTGTGGGCACGGGGCTTCAGTGTGTGCGGAAGGGGTTTCAGTGTGTGGGGAAGTTGTTTCAGTGTCTGCGGAAGGTGTTTCAGTGTGTGGGGAAGGTGTTTCAGTGTGTGGGGAAGATGTTTCAGTCTGTGGGGAAGGTAATTAAATGTGTGGGGAAGGTGTTTCAGTGTTCGGGGAATGGGTTTCAGTGTGTTGGGAAGGTGTTTCAGTGTGTGGGGATGTGTTTCAGTGTGTGGGGAAGGGTTTCAGTGTGTGGGGAAGGTGTTTCTGTGTGTTGGGATTGGTTTCAGTGAGTGGGGATGGGTTTCAGTAAGTGCAGAAGATGTTTCAGTGTGTGGGGAAAGTGTTTCAGTGAGTGGGGAAGGTGTTGCAGTGTGTGGGGAAGGGGTTTCAGTGTGTGTGAGGAAGGTGTTTCAGTGCGTGGGGAAGGTGTTTCAGTGTGTGGGGAAGGGGTTTCAGTGTGTGTGTTAGGGTTTCAGTGTGTGGGGAAGGGGTTTCAGTGTGTGGGGAAGGGTTTCAGTGGCGGAGGGGAATATGTTTCAGTGTGTGGGAAAGGTGTTTCAGTGTGTGGGGAAGGTGTTTCTGTGTGTGGGGAAGGGGTTTCAATGTTTGGGGATGCTGTTTCAGTGTGTGGGGAAGGTGTTTCAGTGTGTCTGGGGAAGGGGTTTCAGTGAATGTGGAAGGTGTTTCGGTGTGTGGGGATGTGTTTCAGTGTGTGGGGATGTGTTTCACTGTGTGCGGAAGGGTTTCAGTGTGTGGGGAAGTGGTTTCAGTGTGTGTGGAAGGAGTTTCAGTGTGTGCAGAAGGGGTTTCAGTGTGTGAGGAAGGGGTTTCAGTGTGTGGGGAAGGGTTACAGTGTGTGGGCACGGGGCTTCAGTGAGTGCGGACGGGGTTTCAGTGTGTGGGGAAGTTGTTTCAGTGTGTGCGGAAGGTGTTTCAGTGTGTGGGGAAGGTGTTTCAGTGTGTGGGGAAGATGTTTCAGTCTGTGGGGAAGGGAATTAAATGTGTGGGGAAGGTGTTTCAGTGTTTGGGGAATGGGTTTCAGTGTGTTGGGAAGGTGTTTCAGTGTGTGGGGATGTGTTTCAGTGTGTGGGGAAGGGTTTCAGTGTGTGGGGAAGGTGTTTCTGTGTGTGGGGATTGGTTTCAGTGAGTGGGGATGGGTTTCAGTATGTGCAGAAGATGTTTCAGTGTGTGGGGAAGGTGTTTCAGTGAGTGGGGAAGGTGTTTCAGTGTGTGGGGAAGGGGTTTCAGTGTGTGTGAGGAAGGTGTTTCAGTGCGTGGGGAAGGTGTTTCAGTGAGTGGGGAAGGGGTTTCAGTGTGTGGGTTAGGGTTTCAGAGGGTGGGGAAGGGGTTTCAGTGTGTGGGGAAGAGTTTCAGTGGCGGGGGGGAATGTGTTTCAGTGTGTGGGGAAGGTGTTTCTGTGTGTGGGGAAGGGGTTTCAATGTTTGGGGATACTGTTTCAGTGTGTGGGGAAGGTGTTTCAGTGTCTCTGGGGAAGGGGTTTCAGTGAATGTGGAAGGTGTTTCAGTGTGTGGGGATGTGTTTCAGTGTGTGGGGATGTGTTTCACTGTGTGCGGAAGGGTTTCAGTGTTTGGGGGAGTGGTTTCAGTGTGTGTGGAATGGGTTTCAGTGTGTGAGGAAGGGGTTTCAGTGTGTGGGGAAGGGGTTTCAGTGTGTTGGAAAGGTGTTTCAGTGTGTGCGGACGGGGTTTCAGTGTGTGGGGAAGGTGTTTCAGTGTGTGGGGAAGGGGTTTCAGTGTGTGGGGAAGGTGTTTCATTGTGTGCGGAAGGGGTTTCAGTGTGTGGGGAAGGGGATTCAGTGTGTGGGGAAGGTGTTTCATTGTGTGGGGAAGGTGCTTCATTGTGTGCGGAAGGGGATTCAGTGTGTCGGGAAGGGCTTTCAGTGAGTGGGGAAGGGGTTTCAGTATGTGGGGAATTGTTTAACTGTGTGCGGAAGGGGTTTCAGTATGTGGGGAAGGTGTTTCAGTGTGTGGGGAAGGGTTTCAGTGTGTGGCGAACCGGTTTCAGTGTGTGGGGAATGTGTTTCAGTGTGTGGGGTAGGGTTTCAGTGTGTGGGGAAGGTGTTTCAGTGTGTGGGGAAGGGTTACAGTGTGTGGGGACGGGTTTTCAGTGTGTGGGAAACGGGTTTCAGTGTGTGGGGAAGGTGTTTCAGTGTGTGGGGAAGGGGTTACAGTGTGTGGGGAAGGGGTTTCAGTTTGTGGGGAAGTGTTTCAGTGTGTGGGGAAGGGTTACAGTGTGTGGGGACGGGGTTTCAATGTGTGGGGAAGGGGTTTCAGTTTGTGGGGAAGTGTTTCGGTGTGTGGGGAAGGGTTACAGTGTGTGGGAACGGGGCTTCAGTGTGTGGGGAAGGGGTTTCAGTGTGTGGGGATGTGTTTCAGTGTGTGGGGACGGGTTTCAGTGTGTGGGGAAGGAGTTTCAGTGTGTGGGGATGGGCTTCAGTGTGTGGGGATGGGTTTCAGTGTGTGCAGAAGGTGTTTCAGTATGTGGGGAAGGTGTTTCAATGCGTGGGGAAGGTGTTTCAGTGTGTGGGGAAGGGGTTACAGTGTGTGTGAGGAAGGTGTTTCAGTGTGTGGGGAAGGTGTTTCAGTGTGTGGGGAAGGGGTTTCAGTGTGTGGCGAAGGTTTTCAGTGTGTGGGGAAGGGGTTTCAGTGTGTGGGGAAGGATTTCAGTGTGTGGGGAGTGTGTTTGAGTGTCTGGGGTAGGGGTTTCAGTGTGTGGGGAGGGGTTTCACGGTGTGCAGAAGGGGTTTCAGTGTGTGGGGAAGGTGTTTCAGTGTGTGGGGATGTGTTTCAGTGTGTTGGGAAGGCGTTTCAGTGTTGGGGATGTGTGACAGTGTGTGGGGAACGGGTTTCAGTGAGTGGGGAAGGGTTTTCAGCGTGCGGGGAAGGGTTTCACTGTGTGCGGAAGAGGTTTCAGTGTGTGAGGAAGGGGTTTCAGTGTGTGGGGAAGGGGCTTCAGTGTGTGGGGAAGGTTTTTCATTGGGTTGGGTAGGGGTTTCACAGTGTGGGGAATGGTTTCAATGTGTGAGGAAGGGATTTCAGTTTGTGGGGAAGGTGTTTCAGTGTGTGGGGATTGGGTTTCAGTGTGTGGGGAAGGTGTTTCAGTGCGTGGGGATGTGCTTCAGTGTGTGGGGATGTGTTTCAGTGTGTGGGGAAGGGTTTCAGTGTGTGGGGAAGGTGTTTCAGTGTGTGGGGATGGGTTTTTGTGTGTGTGGATTGGGTTTCAGTGTGTGGGGATGGGTTTCAGAGTGTGCGGAAGTTGTTTCAGTGTGTGGGGAAGTTGTTTCAGTGTCTGTGGATGTGTTTCAGTGTGTGGGGAAGGGGTTTCAGTGTGTGGGGATGGGGTTTCAGTGCGTGGGGATGGTTTTCAGTGTGTGGGGATGTGTTTCTGTGTGTTGGAAGGGGATTCAGGGTTTGGGGAAGGGGTTTCAGTGTGTGGGGAAGGGGTTTCAGTGTGTGGGGAAGGTGCTTCAGTCTGTGGGGAAGGGGTTTCAGAATGTGGGGATGGGTTTCAGTGTGTGCGGAAGGGGTTTCAGTGAGTGGGGAAGGGGTTACAGAGTGTGGGGAAAGGTTTCAGTGTGTGGGGAAGGGTTTTCAATGTGGGGGGAAGGTGTTTCAGTGTATGGGGAAGGGGATTCAGTGTGTGGGGAAGGGTTTCTGTGTGGAGATGTTTTTCAGTGTGTGGGGAAGGGGTTTCAGTATGGGCGAGAGTGGTTGAAGAGTGTGGGGAAGGGTTTCACTGTGTGCGGAAGGGATTTCAGTGTGTGGGGAAGGTGTTTCAGTGTGTGGGGAAGGTGTTTCAGTGTGTGCGGAAGGGGTTTCATTCTATGGGGAAGGGGTTGCAGAGTGTGGGGAAGGGGTTTCAGTGTGTGGGGAAGGAGTTTCAGTGTGTGGGGAAGGGTTTCAGTGTGTGGGGAAGGGGTTTCAGTGTGTGGGGAAGGGCTTTCAGTTTGTAGGGAAGGGATTCAGTGTGTGGGGAAGGGTTACAGTGTGTGGGCACGGGGCTTCAGTGTGTGCGGAAGGGGTTTCAGTGTGTGGGGAAGTTGTTTCAGTGTGTGCGGAAGGTGTTTCAGTGTGTGGGGAAGGTGTTGCAGTGTGTGGGGAAGATGTTTCAGTCTGTGGGGAAGGTAATTAAATGTGTGGGGAAGGTGTTTCAGTGTGTGGGGAATGGGTTTCAGTGTGTTGGGAAGGTGTTTCAGTGTGTGGGGATGTGTTTCAGTGTGTGGGGAAGGGTTTCAGTGTGTGGGGAAGGAGTTTCTGTGTGTGGGCATGGGTTTCAGTATGGGCGAGAGTGGTTGAAGTGTGTGGGGAAGGGTTTCACTGTGTGCGGAAGGGATTTCAGTGTGTGGGGAAGGGGTTTCAGTGTGTGGGGAAGGGTTTCAGTGGGGGTGGAATGTGTTTCAGTGTGTGGGGAAGGTGTTTCAGTGTGTGGGGAAGGTGTTTCTGTGTGTGGGGAAGGGGTGTCAATGTTTGGGGATGCTGTTTCAGTGTGTGGGGAAGGTGTTTCAGTGTGTCTGGGGAAGGGGTTTCAGTGTATGTGGAAGGTGTTTCAGTGTGTGGGGATGTGTTTCAGTGTGTGGGGATGTGTTTCACTGTGTGCGGAAGGGTTTCAGTGTGTGGGGATGTGGTTTCAGTGTGTGTGGAAGGAGTTTCAGTGTGTGCAGAAGGGGGTTCAGTGTGTGAGGAAGGGATTTCAGTGTGTGGAGAAGGGGTTTCAGTGTGTTGGGAAGGTGTTTCTGTGTGTGCGGACGGGGTTTCAGTGTGTGGGGAAGGTGTTTCAGTGTGTGGGGAAGGGGTTTAAGTGTGTGGGGAAGGTGTTTCATTGTGTGCGGAAGGGGTTTCAGTGTGTGGGGAAGGGGATTCAGTGTGTGGGGAAGGTGTTTCATTGTGTGGGGAAGGTGTTTCATTGTGTGCGGAAGGGGATTCAGTGTGTCGGGAAGGGGTTTCAGTGTGTGGGGAAGGGGTTTCAGTGTGTGGGGAATTGTTTAACTGTGTGCAGAAGGGGTTCCAGTGTGTGGGGAAGGTGTTTCACTGTGTGGGGTAGGGGTTTCAGTATGTGGGGAAGGTGTTTCAGTGTGTGGGGAAGGGTTTCAGTGTGTGGCGAACCGGTTTCAGTGTGTGGGGAATGTGTTTCAGTGCGTGGGGAAGGGTTTCAGTGTGTGGGGAAGGTGTTTCAGTGGGTGGGGAAGGGTTACAGTGTGTGGGGACGGGTTTTCAGTGTGTGGGAAACGGGTTTCAGTGTGTGGGGAAGGTGTTTCAGTGTTTGGGGATGTGTTTCAGTGTGTGTGAGGAAGGTGTTTCAGTGTGTGGGGAAGGGGTTTCATTGCGTGGCGAAGGGTTTCAGTGTGTGGGGAAGGGGTTTCAGTGTGTGGGGAAGGGTTTCAGTGTGTGGCGAATGTGTTTCAGTGTGTGGGGAAGGGGTTTCAGTTTGTGCAGAAGGGGTTTCAGTGTGTGGGGAAGGTGTTTCAGTGTGTGGGGATGTGTTTCAGTGTGCGGGGAAGGGGTTTCAGTGTGTGGGGATGTGTTTCAATGTATGGGGAAGGGGTTTCAGTGTGTGGGGAAGGGTTTCACTGTGTGCGGAACGGGTTTCAGTTTGTTGGGAAGTGGTTTCAGTGTGTGGGGCAGGTGTTTCAGGGTGTGCGGAAGGGGTTTCAGTGTGTGAGGAAGGGCTTTCAGTGCGTGGGGATGGGGTTTCAGTGTGTTGGGAAGGTGTTTCAGTGTGTGCGGAAGTGGTTTCAGTGTGTGAGGAAGGGGTTTCATTGTGTGGGGAATGTGTTTCATTGTGTGCGGAAGGGGATTCAGTGTGTAGGGAAGGGGTTTCAGTGTGTGGGGAAGGGGCTTCAGTGTGTGCGCAATTATTTCACTGTGTGCAGAAGTGGTTTCAGTGTGTGGGGAAGGTGTTTCAGTGTGTGGGGAAGGGGTTTCAGTATGTGGGGAAGAGGTTTCAGTGTGTGGGGAAGGGTTTCAGTGTGTGGGGAAGGGGTTTCAGTGTGTGGGGATGGGGTTTCAGTGTGTGGTGAAGGGTTTCAGTGTGTGGGGATTGGGTTTCAGTGTGTGTGGAAGCAGTTTCAGTGTGTGCAGAAGGGGTTTCAGTGCGTGAGGAAGGGGTTTCAGTGTGTGGGGAAGGGGTTTCTGTGTGTTGGGAAGGTGTTTCTGTGTGTGCGGACGGGGTTTCCGTGTGTGTGGAAGGTGTTTCAGTGTGTGGGGAAGGGGTTTCAGTGTGTGGGGAAGGTGTTTCATTGTATGCAGAAGGGGTTTCAGTGTGTGGGGAAGGGGATTCAGTGTGTGGGGAAGGTGTTTCATTGTGTGGGGAAGGTGTTTCTTTGTGTGCGGAAGGGGATTCAGTGTGTCCGGAAGGGGTTTCAGTGTTTGGGGAAGGGGTTTCAGTGTGTGGGGAAGGTGTTTCACTGTTTGGGGTAGGGGTTTCAGGATGTGGGGAAGGTGTTTCAGTGTGTGGGGAAGGGTTTCAGTGTGTGGCGAACCGGTTTCAGTGTGTGGGGAATGTGTTTCAGTGTGTGGGGAAGGGTTTCAGTGTGTGGGGAAGGTGTTTCAGTGTGTGGGGAAGGGTTACAGTGTGTGGGGATGGGTTTTCAGTGTGTGGGAAACGGGTTTCAGTGTGTGGGGAAGGTGTTTCAGTGTTTGGGGATGTGTTTCAGTGTGTGTGAGGAAGGTATCTCAATGTGTGGGGAAGGGGTTTCATTGTGTGGCGAAGGGTTTCAGTGTGTGGGGAAGGGGTTTCAGTGTGTGGGGAAGGGTTTCAGTGTGTGGGGAATGTGTTTCAGTGTGTGGGGAAGGGGTATCAGTTTGTGCAGAAGGGGTTTCAGTGTGTGGGGAAGGTGTTTCAGTGTGTGGGGATGTGTTTCAGTGTGCGGGGAAGGGGTTTCAGTGTGTGGGGATGTGTTTCAATGTATGGGGAAGGGGTTTCAGTGTGTGGGGAAGGGTTTCACTATGTGCGGAACGGGTTTCAGTTTGTTGGGAAGTGGTTTCAGTGTGTGGGGCAGGTGTTTCAGTGTGTGCGGAATGGGTTTCAGTGTGTGAGGAAGGGGTTTCAGTGTGTGGGGAAGGGGTTTCAGTGTGTTGGGAAGGTGTTTCGGTGTGTGCGGAAGGGGTTTCAGTGTGTGAGGAAGGGGTTTCATTGTGTGGGGAATGTGCTTCATTGTGTGCGGAAGGGGATTCAGAGTGTAGGGAAGGGGTTTCAGTGTGTGGGGAAGGGGCTTCAGTGTGTGCACAATTATTTTACTGTGTGCAGAAGGGGTTTCAGTGTGTGGGCAAGTTGTTTCAGAGTGTGGGGAAGGGGTTTCAGTATGTGGGGAAGAGGTTTCAGTGTGTGGGAAGGGTTTCAGTGTGTGGGGAAGGGTTTCAGTGTGTGGGGAAGGGGTTTCAGTGTGTGGGGATGGGGATTCAGTGTGTGGTGAAGGGTTTCAGTGTGTGGGGATTGGGTTTCAGTGTGTGGAGAAGGGGTTTCAGTTTGTGGGGAAGTGTTTCAGTGTGTGGGGAAGGGTTAAAGTGTGTGGGGACGGGGTTTCAGTGTGTGGGGAAGGGGTTTCAGTTTTTGGGGAAGTTGTTTCAGTGTGTGGGGAAGGTGTTTCAGTCTGTGTGGAAGGGTTTTCAGTGTGTGGGGAAGGTATTTCAGTGTGTGGGGAAGGTAATTCAATGTTTGGGGAATGTGTTTCAGTGTGTGGGGAATGGGTTTCAGTGTGTTGGGAAGGTGTTTCACTGTGTGGGGATGACTTTCAGTGTTTGGGGATGTGTTTCAGTGTGTGGGGAATGGTTTCAGTGTGTGGGGAAGGTGTTTCTGTGTGTGGGGATGGGTTTCAGTGTGTGGGGATGGGTTTCAGTGTGTGCAGAAGGTTTTTCAGTGTGTGGGGAAGGTGTTTCAGTGTGTGGGGAAGGGGGTTCAGTGTGTGTGAGGAAGGTGTTTCAGTGTGTGGGGAAGGGGTTTCAGTGTGTGGGGAAGGGTTTCAGTGTGTGGTGATTGTGTTTCAGTGTGTGGGGAAGGTGTTTCAGTGTGTGGTGATGTTGTTTCAGTGTGTGGTGATGTGTTACAGTGTGTGGGGATGTGTTTCACTCTGTGCGGAAGGGGTTTCAGTGTGTGGGCAAGTGGTTTCAGTGTGTGTGGAAGGTGTTTCAGTGTGTGCAGAAGGGGTTTCAGTGTGTGAGGAAGGGGTGTCAGTGTGTGGGGAAGGGGTTTCACTGTGTTGGCAAGGGGTTTCAGTGTGTGCGGATGGGGTTTCAGTGTGTGGGGAAGATGTTTCAGTGTGTGGGGAAGGGGTTTCAGTGTGTGGGGATGGTTTTTCATTGTGTGCGGAAGGGGTTTCAATGTGTGGGGAAGGGGATTCAGTGTGTGCGGAAGGGGATTCAGTGTGTAGGGAAGGGGTTTTAGTGTGTGGGGAAGGGGTTTCAGTGTGTGGGGAATTGTTTACCTGTGTGCGGAAGGTGTTTCAGTCTGTGGGGAAGGTGTTTCACTGTGTGATGTCGGGGTTTCAGTATTTGGGGAATTTGTTTCAGTGTGTGGGGAAGCGTTTCAGTGTGTCGGGAACGGTTTCAGTGTGTGGGGAAGGGGTTTCAGTGTGTGGGGAATGGGTTTCAGTTTGTGGGGAAGGGTTTCACTGTGTGGGGAAGGTGTTTCGGTGTGTGGGGAAGGGTTACAGTGTTTGGGGACGGGGTTCCAGTGTGTGGGAAAGTGGTTTCAGTGTGTGTGGAAGGGGTTTCAGTGTGTGGGGATGTGCTTCAGTGTGTGGGGAAGGTGTTTCAGTGTGTGGGGATGTGTTTCTGTGTGTGGGGAAGGGGTTTCAGTGTGTGGGGAAGAGTTTCACTGTGTGCGGAAGGGGTTTCAGTGTGTGGGGAAGTGGTTTCAGTATGTGGGGATGGTGTTTCATTGTGTGCAGAAGGGGTTTCAGTGTGTGGGGAAGGGGATTCAGTGTGTGGGGAAGGTGTTTCATTGTGTGGGGAAGGTGTTTCATTGTGTGCGGAATGGGATTCAGTGTGTCGGGAAGGGGTTTCACTGTCTGGGGAATTGTTTAACTGTGTGCGGAAGGGGTTTCAGTGTGTGGCAATGGTGTTTCAGTGTGTGGGGAAGGGGTTTCAGTCTGTGGGGAAGGGGTTTCTGTGTGTGCGGAAGGGATTCAGTGTGTGGGGAAGGGGTTTCAGTGTGTGGGGAAGGGGTTTCAGTTTGTGGGGAATGTGTTTCAGTGTGTGGGGAAGGGTTACAGAGTGTGGGACGGGGTTTCAATGTGTGGGGAAGGGGTTTCAGTTTGTGGGGAAGTTGTTTAAGTGTGTGTGGAAGTGTTTTCAGTGCGTGGGGAATGTGTTTCAGTGTGTGGGGGAGGTAATTCAATGTGTGGGGAAGGTGTTTCAGTGTGTGGAGAATGGGTTTCAGTGTGCTGGGAAGGTGTTTCAGTGTGTGGGGATGACTTTCAGTGTGTGGGGATGTGTTTCAGTGTGTGGGGAATGGTTTCAGTGTGTGGGGAAGGTGTTTCTGTGTGTGGGGAAGGTGTTTCAGTGTGTGGGGAAGGGGTTTCAGTGTGTGTGTGGAAGGTGTTTCAGTGTGTGGGGAAGGGCTTTCAGTGTGTGGGGAAGGGTGTCAGTGTGTTGGGAAGGGGTTTCAGTGTGTGGGGAAGGGTTTCAGTGTGTGGGGAAGGGGTTACAGTGTGTGGGGAAGGGGTGTCAGTTTGTGGGGAAGTGTTTCAGTGTGTGGGGAAGGGTTACAGTGTGTGTGCACGGGGCTTCAGTGTGTGCGGAAGGGGTTTCAGTGTGTGGGGAAGTTGTTTCAGTGTGTGCGGAAGGTGTTTCAGTGTGTGGGGAAGGTGTTTCAGTGTGTGGGGAAGATGTTTCAGTCTGTGGGGAAGGTAATTAAATGTGTGGGGAAGGTTTTTCAGTGTGTGGGGTATGGGTTTCAGTGTGTTGGGAAGGTGTTTCAGTGTGTGAGGATGTGTTTCAGTGTGTGGGGAAGGGTTTCAGTGTGTGGCGAAGGTGTTTCTGTGTGTGGGGATGGGTTTCAGTGAGTGGGGATGGGTTTCAGTATGTGCAGAAGGTGTTTCAGTGTGTGGGCAAGGTGTTTCAGTGTGTGGGGAAGGGGTTTCAGTGTGTGTGAGGAAGGTGTTTCAGTGCGTGGCGAAGGCGTTTCAGTGTGTGGGGAAGGGGTTTCAGTGTGTGGGGAAGGGTTTCAGTGTGTGGGGAAGGGGTTTCAGTGTGTGGGGAAGGGTTTCAGTGGGGGGGGGGGGGAATGTGTTTCAGTGTGTGGGGAATGGGATTCAGTGTGTGGGGAAGGTGTTTCATTGTGTGCGGAAGGTGTTTCATTGTGTGCGGAAGGGGATTCAATGTGTCGGGAAGGGGTTTCAGTGTGTGAGGAAGGGGTTTCAGTGTGTGGGGAATTGTTAAACTGTGTGCGGAAGGGGTTTCAGTTTGTGGGGAAGGTGTTTCACTGTGTGGGGTAGGGGTTTCAGTATGTGGGGAAGGTGTTTCAGTGTGTGGGGAAGGGTTTCAGTGTGTGGCGAACCGGTTTCAGTGTGTGAGGAATGTGTTTCAGTGTGTGGGGAAGGGTTTCAGTGTGTGGGGACGGGTTTTCAGTGTGTGGGAAACGGGTTTCAGTGTGTAGGGAAGGTGTTTCAGTGTGTGGGGAATGGTTTCAGTATGTGGGGAAGGTGTTTCTGTGTGTGGGGAAGGTGTTTCAGTGTGTGGGGAAGGGGTTTCAGTGTGTGTGTGGAAGGTGTTTCAGTGTGTGGGGAAGGGGTTTCAGTGTGGGGGGAAGGGTTTCAGTGTGTGGGGAAGGGGTTTCAGTGTGTGGGGAAGGGTTTCAGTGTGTGGGGAAGGGGTTACAGTGTGTGGGGAAGGGGTTTCAGTTTGTGGGGAAGTGTTTCAGTGTGTGGGGAACGGTTACAGTGTGTGGGCACGGGGCTTCAGTGTGTGCGGAAGGGGTTTCAGTGTGTGGAGAAGTTGTTTTAGTGTGTGCGGAAGGTGTTTCAGTGTGTGGGGAAGGTGTTTCAGTGTGTGGGGAAGATGTTGCAGTCTGTGGGGAAGGTAATTAAATGTGTGGGGAAGGAGTTTCAGTGTGTGGGGCATGGGTTTCAGTGTGTTGGGAATTGGTTTCAGTTTGTGGGGAAGTTGTTTCAGTGTGTGGGGAAGGTGTTTCAGTCTGTGTGGAAGGGGTTTCAGTGTGTGGGGAAGGTGTTTCAGTGTGTGGGGAAGGTAATTCAATGTGTGGGGAATGTGTTTCAGTGTGTGGGGAATGAGTTTCAGTGTGTTGGGAAGGTGTTTCACTGTGTGGGGATGACTTTCAGTGTTTGGGGATGTGTTTCAGTGTGTGGGGAATGGTTTCACTGTGTGGGGAAGGTGTTTCTGTTTGTGGGGATGGGTTTCAGTGTGTGGGGATGGGTTTCAGTGTGTGCAAAAGGTGTTTCAGTGTGTGGGGAAGGTGTTTCAGTGTGTGGGGAAGGGGTTTCAGTGTGTGTGAGGAAGGTGTTTCAGTGTGTGGGGAAGGGGTTTCAGTGTGTGGGGAAGGGTTTCAGTGTGTGGGGAAGGGGTTTCAGCGTGTGGGGAAGGTGTTTCAGTGTGTGGTGATTGTGTTTCAGTGTGTGGGGAAGCGATTTCAGTGTGTCTGGGGAAGGGGTTTCAGTGTGTGGTGATGGTGTTTCAGTGTGTGGGGATGTGTTACGGTGTGTGGGGTTGTGTTTCACTCTGTGCGGAAGGGGTTTCAGTTTGTGGGGAAGGGCTTCAGTGTGTGGGGAAGGTGTTTCGGTGTGTGGGGAAGGGTTACAGTGTCTGGGGACGGGGTTCCAGTGTGTGGGAAAGTGGTTTCAGTGTGTGGGGAAGGTGTTTCAGTGTGTCGGGATGTGTTTCAGTGTGTGGGGAAGGTGTTTCTGTGTGTGGGGATGGGTTTCAGTGAGTGGGGATGGGTTTCAGTATGTGCAGAAGGTGTTTCAGTGTGTGGGCAAGGTGTTTCAGTGTGTGGGGAAGGGGTTTCAGTGTGTGTGAGGAAGGTGTTTCAGTGCGTGGCGAAGGCGTATCAGTGTGTGGGGAAGGGGTTTCAGTGTTTGGGGAAGGGTTTCAGTGTGTGGGGAAGGGGTTTCAGTGTGTGGGGAAGGGTTTCAGTGGGGGGGGAATGTGTTTCAGTGTGTGGGGAAGCGGATTCAGTGTGTGGGGAAGGTGTTTCATTGTGTGCGGAAGGTGTTTCATTGTGTGCGGAAGGGGATTCAATGTGTCGGGAAGGGGTTTCAGTGTGTGAGGAAGGGGTTTCAGTGTGTGGGGAATTGTTTAACTGTGTGCGGAAGGGGTTTCAGTTTGTGGGGAAGGTGTTTCACTGTGTGGGGTAGGGGTTTCAGTATGTGGGGAAGGTGTTTCAGTGTGTGGGGAAGGGTTTCAGTGTGTGGCGAACCGGTTTCAGTGTGTGAGGAATGTGTTTCAGTGTGTGGGGAAGGGTTTCAGTGTGTGGGGACGGGTTTTCAGTGTGTGGGAAACGGGTTTCAGTGTGTAGGGAAGGTGTTTCAGTGTGTGGGGAATGGTTTCAGTATGTGGGGAAGGTGTTTCTGTGTGTGGGGAAGGTGTTTCAGTGTGTGGGGAAGGGGTTTCAGTGTGTGTGTGGAAGGTGTTTCAGTGTGTGGGGAAGGGGTTTCAGTGTGGGGGGAAGGGTTTCAGTGTGTGGGGAAGGGGTTTCAGTGTGTGGGGAAGGGTTTCAGTGTGTGGGGAAGGGGTTACAGTGTGTGGGGAAGGGGTTTCAGTTTGTGGGGAAGTGTTTCAGTGTGTGGGGAACGGTTACAGTGTGTGGGCACGGGGCTTCAGTGTGTGCGGAAGGGGTTTCAGTGTGTGGAGAAGTTGTTTTAGTGTGTGCGGAAGGTGTTTCAGTGTGTGGGGAAGGTGTTGCAGTGTGTGGGGAAGATGTTTCAGTCTGTGGGGAAGGTAATTAAATGTGTGGGGAAGGTGTTTCAGTGTGTGGGGTATGGGTTTCAGTGTGTTGGGAATTGGTTTCAGTTTGTGGGGAAGTTGTTTCAGTGTGTGGGGAAGGTGTTTCAGTCTGTGTGGAAGGGGTTTCAGTGTGTGGGGAAGGTGTTTCAGTGTGTGGGGAAGGTAATTCAATGTGTGGGGAATGTGTTTCAGTGTGTGGGGAATGAGTTTCAGTGTGTTGGGAAGGTGTTTCACTGTGTGGGGATGACTTTCAGTGTTTGGGGATGTGTTTCAGTGTGTGGGGAATGGTTTCAGTGTGTGGGGAAGGTGTTTCTGTTTGTGGGGATGGGTTTCAGTGTGTGGGGATGGGTTTCAGTGTGTGCAAAAGGTGTTTCAGTGTGTGGGGAAGGTGTTTCAGTGTGTGGGGAAGGGGTTTCAGTGTGTGTGAGGAAGGTGTTTCAGTGTGTGGGGAAGGGGTTTCAGTGTGTGGGGAAGGGTTTCAGTGTGTGGGGAAGGGGTTTCAGCGTGTGGGGAAGGTGTTTCAGTGTGTGGTGATTGTGTTTCAGTGTGTGGGGAAGCGATTTCAGTGTGTCTGGGGAAGGGGTTTCAGTGTGTGGTGATGGTGTTTCAGTGTGTGGGGATGTGTTACGGTGTGTGGGGTTGTGTTTCACTCTGTGCGGAAGGGGTTTCAGTTTGTGGGGAAGGGCTTCAGTGTGTGGGGAAGGTGTTTCGGTGTGTGGGGAAGGGTTACAGTGTCTGGGGACGGGGTTCCAGTGTGTGGGAAAGTGGTTTCAGTGTGTGGGGAAGGTGTTTCAGTGTGTCGGGATGTGTTTCAGTGTGTGGGGAAGTGGTGTCAGTGTGTGGGGATGTGTTTCAGTGTGTGGGGAAGGTGTTTCAGTGTGTGGGGATGTGTTTCTGTGTGTGGGGAAGGGGTTTCAGTGTGTGGGGAAGGGGTTTCAGTCTGTGGGGAAGGGCTTTCAGTGTGTGTGGAAGTGTTTCAGTGTGTGGGGAAGGGGTTTCAGTGTGTGGGGAAGGGTTTTCAGTTTGTGGGGAAGTGTTTCAGTGTGTGGGGAAGGGATACAGTGTGTGGGGACG
This sequence comes from Heterodontus francisci, assembly GCF_036365525.1. Lineage (NCBI taxonomy): Eukaryota > Metazoa > Chordata > Chondrichthyes > Heterodontiformes > Heterodontidae > Heterodontus > Heterodontus francisci. Next base: position 1,466,160 of record NW_027142229.1, on the reverse strand, counting down.
GGGCTTCAGCGTGTGGGGAAGGAGTTTCAGTTTGTGGGGAAGTTGTTTCAGTGTGTGGGGAAGGTGTTTCAGTGTGTGTGGAAGTGTTTTCAGTGTGTGGGGAAGGTGTTTCAGTGTGTGGGGAAGGTAATACAATGTGTGGGGAAGGTGTTTCAGTTTGTGGGGATGACTTTCAGTGTGTGGGGATGTGTTTCAGTGTGTGGGGAATGGTTTCAGTGTGTGGGGAATGGTTTCAGTGTGTGGGGAAGGGGTTTCAGTGTGTGTGTGGAAGGTGTTTCAGTGTGTGGGGAAGGGGTTTCAGTGTGTGGGGAAGGGTTTCAGTGTGTGTGGAAGGTTTCCAGTATGTGGTGATTGTGTTCCAGTGTGTGGGGAAGGTGTTTCAGTTTGTGGGGAAGTTGTTTCAGTTTGTGGGTAAGGGGTTTCAGTGTTTGGGGAAGCTGCTTCAGTGTGTGGGGAAGGGGTTTCAGTGTGTCTGGTGAAGGGGTTTCAGTGTGTGGGGATGTGTTTCAGTGTGTGGGGATGTGTTTCACTATGTGCGGAAGGGGTTTCAGTGTGTGGGGAAGTGGTTTCAGTGTGTGTGGAAGGTGTTTCAGTGTGTGCAGAAGGGGTTTCAGTGTGTGAGGAAGGGGTTTCAGTGTGTGGGGAAGGGGTTTCAGTGTGTTGGGAAGGTGTTTCATTGTGTGCGGATGGGGTTTCAGTGTGTGGGGAAGGGGTTTCAGTGTGTGGGGATGGTTTTCCATTGTGTGCGGAAGGGGTTTCAGTGTGTGGGGAAGGGGATTTAGTGCGTGCGGAAGGGGATTCAGTGTGTAGGGATTGGGTTTCAGTGTGTGGGGATGTGTTTCAGTGTGTGGGAAAGGGGTTTCAGTGTGTGGGGATGTGTTTCAGTGTGTGGGGAAGGTGTTTCAGTGTGTGGGGATGTGTTTCTGTGTGTGGGGAAGGGGTTTCAGTGCGTGGGGAAGGGTTTCACTGCGTGCGGAAGGTGTTTCAGTTTGTGGGGAAGTGGTTTCAGTCTGTGGGGAAGGGCTTTCAGTGTGTGTGGAAGTGTTTCAGTGTGTGGGGAAGGGGTTTCAGTGTGTGGGGAAGGGGTTTCAGTTTGTGGGGAAGTGTTTCAGTGTGTGGGGAAGGGTTACAGTGTGTGGGGACGGGGTTTCAGTGTGTGGGGAAGGGGTTTCAGTTTGTGGGGAAGTTGTTTCAGTGTGTGGGGAAGGTGTTTCAGTGTGTGTGGAAGTGTTTTCAGTGTGTGGGGAAGGTGTTTCAGTGTGTGGGGAAGGTAATTCAATGTGTGGGGAAGGTGTTTCAGTGTGTGGGGAATGGGTTTCAGTGTGTTGGGAAGGTGTTTCAGTGTGTGGGCATGACTTTCAGTGTGTGGGGATGTGTTTCAGTGTGTGGGGAATGGTTTCAGTGTGTGGGGAAGGTGTTTCTGTGTGTGGGGAAGGGGTTTCAGTGTGTGGGGAAGGGGTTTCAGTGTGTGTGTGGAAGGTGTTTCAGTGTGTGGGGATGGGGTTTCTGTGTGTGGGGAAGGTGTTTCAGTGTGTGGGGATGTGTTACAGTGTGTGGGGGTGTGTTTCACTCTGTGCGGAAGGGGTTTCAGTTTGTGGGGAAGGGTTTCAGTGTGTGGGGAAGCTGTTTCGGTGTGTGGGGAAGGGTTACAGTGTGTGGGGACGGGGTTCCAGTGTGTGGGAAAGTGGTTTCAGTGTGTGGGGAAGGTGTTTCAGTGTGTCGGGATGTGTTTCACTGTGTGGGGAAGGGGTTTCAGTGTGTGGGGATGTGTTTCAGTGTGTGGGGAAGGTGTTTCAGTGTGTGGTGATGTGTTTCTGTGTGTGGGGAAGGGGTTTCAGTGTGTGGGGAAGAGTTTCACTGTGTGCGGAAGGGGTTTCAGTGTGTGGGGAAGTGGTTTCAGTGTGTGGGGATGGTGTTTCATTGTGTGCAGAAGGGGTTTCAGTGTGTGAGGAAGGGGATTCAGTGTGTGGGGAAGGTGTTTCATTGTGTGGGGAAGGTGTTTCATTGTGTGCGGAATGGGATTCAGTGTGTAGGGAAGGGGTTTCAGTGTGTGGGGAAGGGGTTTCAGTGTGTGGGGAATTGTTTAACTGTGTGCCGAAGGGGTTTCAGTGTGTGGCATTGGTGTTTCAGTGTGTGGGGAAGGTGTTTCAGTCTGTGGGGAAGGGGTTTCAGTGTGTGCGGAAGGGTTTCAGTGTGTGGGGAAGGGGTTTCAGTGTGTGGGGAAGGGGTTTCAGTTTGTGGGGAAGTGTTTCAGTATGTGGGGAAGGGTTACAGTGTGTGGGGACGGGATTTCAGTGTGTGGGGAAGGAGTTTCAGTTTGTGGGGAAGTTGTTTCAGTGTGTGGGGAAGGTGTTTCAGTGTGTGTGGAAGTGTTTTCAGTGTGTGGGGAAGGTGTTTCTGTGTGTGGGGAAGGTAATTCAATGTGTGGGGAAGGTGTTTCAGTGTGTGGGGAATGGGTTTCAGTGTGTTGGGAAGGTGTTTCAGTGTGTGGGGATGACTTTCAGTGTGTGGGGAATGGTTTCAGTGTGTGGGGAAGGTGTTTCTGTGTGTGGGGAAGGTGTTTCAGTGTGTGAGGAAGGGGTTTCAGTGTGTGTGTGGAAGGTGTTTCAGTGTGTGGGGAAGGGGTTTCAGTGTGAGGGGAAGGGTTTCAGTGTGTGGGGAAGGGTTCCAGTATGTGGTGATTGTGTTTCAGTGTGTGGGGGAGGTGTTTCAGTTTGTGGGGAAGTTGTTTCAGTGTGTGGGGAAGGGGTTTCAGTGTTTGGGGAAGCTGCTTCAGTGTGTGGGGAAGGGGTTTCAGTGTGTCTGGTGAAGGGGTTTCAGTGTGTGGGGATGTGTTTCAGTGTGTGGGGATGTGTTTCACTGTGTGTGGAAGGGGTTTCAGTGTGTGAGGAAGTGGTTTCAGTGTGTGTGGAAGGTGTTTCAGTGTGTGCAGAAGGGGTTTCAGTGTGTGAGGAAGGGGTCTCAGTGTGTGGGGAAGGGGTTTCAGTGTGTTGGGAAGGTGTTTCATTGTGTGCGGATGGGGTTTCAGTGTGTGGGGAAGGGGTTTCAGTGTGTGGGGATGGTTTTTCATTGTGTGCGGAAGGGGTTTCAGTGTGTGGGGAAGGGGATTTAGTGCGTGCGGAAGGGGATTCGGTGTGTAGGGATTGGGTTTCAGTGTGCGGGGAAGGGGTTTCAGTGTGTGGGGAATTGTTTAACTGTGTGTGCAAGGTGTTTCAGTGTGTGGGGAAGGTGTTTCACGGTGTTGTGTAGGGGTTTCAGTATGTGGGGAAGGGGTTTCAGTGTGTGTGCAAGCGTTTCAGTGTGTGTGCAAGCGTTTCAGTGTGTGGGGAAGGGTTTCAGTTTGTGGGGAAGTGTTTCAATGTGTGGGGAAGCTGTTTCAGTGTGTGGGGAAGGGATACAGTGTGTGGGGACGGGGTTCCAGTGTGTGGGAAAGGGGTTTCAGTGTGTGGGGAAGGTGTTTCAGTGTGTGGGGATGTGTTTCAGTGTGTGGGAAAGGGGTTTCAGTGTGTGGGGATGTGTTTCAGTGTGTGGGGAAGGTGTTTCAGTGTGTGGGGATGTGTTTCTGTGTGTGGGGAAGGGGTTTCAGTGCGTGGGGAAGGGTTTCACAGCGTGCGGAAGGGGTTTCAGTTTGTGGGGAAGGGGTTTCTCTGTTTGGGGAAGTGTTTCAGTGTGTGGGGAAGTGGTTTCAATTTGTGGGGAAGGGGTTTCAGTGTTTGGGGAAGTGTTTCAGTGTGTGGGGAAGGTGTTTCATTGTGTGCGGAATGGGATTCACTGTGTAGGGAAGGGGTTTCAGTGTGTGGGGAAGGGGTTTCAGTGTGTGGGGAATTGTTTAACTGTGTGCGGAAGGGGTTTTCGTGTGTGGCAATGGTGTTTCAGTGTGTGGGGAAGGGGTTTCAGTCTGTGGGGAAGGGGTTTCAGTGTGTGCGGAAGGTTTTCAGTGTGTGGGGACGGGGTTTCAGTGTGTGGGGAAGGGGTTTCAGTTTGTGGGGAAGTTGTTTCAGTGTGTGGGGAAGGTGTTTCAGTGTGTGTGGAAGTGTTTTCAGTGTGTGGGGAAGGTGTTTCAGTGTGTGGGGAAGGTAATTCAATGTGTGGGGAAGGTGTTTCAGTGTGTGGGGAATGGGTTTCAGTGTGTTGGGAAGGTGTTCCTGTGTGTGGGGAAGGTGTTGCAGTGTGTGGGGAAGGGGTTTCAGTGTGGGTGTGGAAGGTGTTTCAGTGTGTGGGGAAGGGGTCTCAGTGTGTGGGGAAGGGTTTCAGAGTGTGGGGAAGGGTTCCAGTCTGTGGTGATTGTGTTTCAGTGTGTGGGAAGGTGTTTCAGTTTGTGGGGAAGTTGTTTCAGTGTGTGGGGAAGGGGTTTCAGTGTTTGGGGAAGCTGCTTCAGTGTGTGGGGAAGGGGTTTCAGTGTGTCTGGTGAAGGGGTTTCAGTGTGTGGGGATGTGTTTCAGTGTGTGGGGATGTGTTTCACTGTGTGCGGAAGGGGTTTCAGTGTGTGGGGAAGTGGTTTCAGTGTGTGTGGAAGGTGTTTCAGTGTGTGCAGAAGGGGTTTCAGTGTGTGAGGAAGGGGTTTCAGTGTGTGGGGAAGGGGTTTCAGTGTGTTGGGAAGGTGTTTCATTGTGTGCGGATGGGGTTTCAGTGTGTGGGGAAGGGGTTTCAGTGTGTGGGGATGGTTTTTCATTGTGTGCGGAAGGGGTTTCAGTGTGTGGGGAAGGTGATTTAGTGCGTGAGGAAGGGGATTCAGTGTGTAGGGATTGGGTTTCAGTGTGCGGGGAAGGGGTTTCAGTGTGTGGGGAAGGTGTTTCACGGTGTTGTGTAGGGGTTTCAGTATGTGGGGAAGGGGTTTCAGTGTGTGTGCAAGAGTTTCAGTGTGTGGGGAAGGGTTTCAGTATGTGGGGAAGTGGTTCAATGTGTGGGGAAGGTGTTTCAGTGTGTGGGGAAGGGTTACAGTGTGTGGGGACGGGGTTCCAGTGTGTGGGACAGGGGTTTCAGTGTGTGGGGAAGGTGTTTCAGTGTGTGCGGATGTGTTTCAATGTGTGGGAAAGGGGTTTCAGTGTGTGGGGATGTGTTTCAGTGTGTGGGGATGTGTTTCACTGTGTGCGGAAGGGGTTTCAGTGTGTGGGGAAGTGGTTTCAGTGTGTGTGGAAGGTGTTTCAGTGTGTGCAGAAGGGGTTTCAGTGTGTGAGGAAGGGGTTTCAGTGTGTGGGGAAGGGGTTTCAGTGTGTTGGGAAGGTGTTTCATTGTGTGCGGATGGGGTTTCAGTGTGTGGGGAAGGGGTTTCAGTGTGTGGGGATGGTTTTCCATTGTGTGCGGAAGGGGTTTCGGTGTGTGGGGAAGGGGATTTAGTGCGTGCGGAAGGGGATTCAGTGTGTAGGGATTGGGTTTCAGTGTGTGGGGATGTGTTTCAGTGTGTGGGAAAGGGGTTTCAGTGTGTGGGGATGTGTTTCAGTGTGTGGGGAAGGTGTTTCAGTGTGTGGGGATGTGTTTCTGTGTGTGAAGAAGGGGTTTCAGTGCGTGGGGAAGGGTTTCACTGCGTGCGGAAGGTGTTTCAGTTTGTGGGGAAGTGGTTTCAGTCTGTGGGGAAGGGCTTTCAGTGTGTGTGGAAGTGTTTCAGTGTGTGGGGAAGGGGTTTCAGTGTGTGGGGAAGGGGTTTCAGTTTGTGGGGAAGTGTTTCAGTGTGTGGGGAAGGGTAACAGTGTGTGGGGACGGGGTTTCAGTGTGTGGGGAAGGGGTTTCAGTTTGTGGGGAAGTTGTTTCAGTGTGTGGGGAAGGTGTTTCAGTGTGTGTGGAAGTGTTTTCAGTGTGTGGGGAAGGTGTTTCAGTGTGTGGGGAAGGTAATTCAATGTGTGGGGAAGGTGTTTCAGTGTGTGGGGAATGGGTTTCAGTGTGTTGGGAAGCTGCTTCAGTGTGTGGGCATGACTTTCAGTGTGTGGGGATGTGTTTCAGTGTGTGGGGAATGGTTTCAGTGTGTGGGGAAGGTGTTTCTGTGTGTGGGGAAGGGGTTTCAGTGTGTGGGGAAGGGGTTTCAGTGTGTGTGTGGAAGGTGTTTCAGTGTGTGGGGATGGGGTTTCTGTGTGTGGGGAAGGTGTTTCAGTGTGTGGGGATGTGTTACAGTGTGTGGGGGTGTGTTTCACTCTGTGCGGAAGGGGTTTCAGTTTGTGGGGAAGGGTTTCAGTGTGTGGGGAAGCTGTTTCGGTGTGTGGGGAAGGGTTACAGTGTGTGGGGACGGGGTTCCAGTGTGTGGGAAAGTGGTTTCAGTGTGTGGGGAAGGTGTTTCAGTGTGTCGGGATGTGTTTCACTGTGTGGGGAAGGGGTTTCAGTGTGTGGGGATGTGTTTCAGTGTGTGGGGAAGGTGTTTCAGTGTGTGGGGATGTGTTTCTGTGTGTGGGGAAGGGGTTTCAGTGTGTGGGGAAGAGTTTCACTGTGTGCGGAAGGGGTTTCAGTGTGTGGGGAAGTGGTTTCAGTGTGTGGGGATGGTGTTTCATTGTGTGCAGAAGGGGTTTCAGTGTGTGAGGAAGGGGATTCAGTGTGTGGGGAAGGTGTTTCATTGTGTGGGGAAGGTGTTTCATTGTGTGCGGAATGGGATTCAGTGTGTAGGGAAGGGGTTTCAGTGTGTGGGGAAGGGGTTTCAGTGTGTGGGGAATTGTTTAACTGTGTGCCGAAGGGGTTTCAGTGTGTGGCAATGGTGTTTCAGTGTGTGGGGAAGGTGTTTCAGTCTGTGGGGAAGGGGTTTCAGTGTGTGCGGAAGGGTTTCAGTGTGTGGGGAAGGGGTTTCAGTGTGTGGGGAAGGGGTTTCAGTTTGTGGGGAAGTGTTTCAGTATGTGGGGAAGGGTTACAGTGTGTGGGGACGGGATTTCAGTGTGTGGGGAAGGAGTTTCAGTTTGTGGGGAAGTTGTTTCAGTGTGTGGGGAAGGTGTTTCAGTGTGTGTGGAAGTGTTTTCAGTGTGTGGGGAAGGTGTTTCAGTGTGTGGGGAAGGTAATTCAATGTGTGGGGAAGGTGTTTCAGTGTGTGGGGAATGGGTTTCAGTGTGTTGGGAAGGTGTTTCAGTGTGTGGGGATGACCTTCAGTGTGTGGGGAATGGTTTCAGTGTGTGGGGAAGGTGTTTCTGTGTGTGGGGAAGGTGTTTCAGTGTGTGAGGAAGGGGTTTCAGTGTGTGTGTGGAAGGTGTTTCAGTGTGTGGGGAAGGGGTTTCAGTGTGAGGGGAAGGGTTTCAGTGTGTGGGGAAGGGTTCCAGTATGTGGTGATTGTGTTTCAGTGTGTGGGGGAGGTGTTTCAGTTTGTGGGGAAGTTGTTTCAGTGTGTGGGGAAGGGGTTTCAGTGTTTGGGGAAGCTGCTTCAGTGTGTGGGGAAGGGGTTTCAGTGTGTCTGGTGAAGGGGTTTCAGTGTGTGGGGATGTGTTTCAGTGTGTGGGGATGTGTTTCACTGTGTGTGGAAGGGGTTTCAGTGTGTGAGGAAGTGGTTTCAGTGTGTGTGGAAGGTGTTTCAGTGTGTGCAGAAGGGGTTTCAGTGTGTGAGGAAGGGGTCTCAGTGTGTGGGGAAGGGGTTTCAGTGTGTTGGGAAGGTGTTTCATTGTGTGCGGATGGGGTTTCAGTGTGTGGGGAAGGGGTTTCAGTGTGTGGGGATGGTTTTTCATTGTGTGCGGAAGGGGTTTCAGTGTGTGGGGAAGGGGATTTAGTGCGTGCGGAAGGGGATTCGGTGTGTAGGGATTGGGTTTCAGTGTGCGGGGAAGGGGTTTCAGTGTGTGGGGAATTGTTTAACTGTGTGTGCAAGGTGTTTCAGTGTGTGGGGAAGGTGTTTCACGGTGTTGTGTAGGGGTTTCAGTATGTGGGGAAGGGGTTTCAGTGTGTGTGCAAGCGTTTCAGTGTGTGTGCAAGCGTTTCAGTGTGTGGGGAAGGGTTTCAGTTTGTGGGGAAGTGTTTCAATGTGTGGGGAAGCTGTTTCAGTTTGTGGGGAAGGTTTACAGTGTGTGGGGACGGGGTTCCAGTGTGTGGGAAAGGGGTTTCAGTGTGTGGGGAAGGTGTTTCAGTGTGTGGGGATGTGTTTCAGTGTGTGGGAAAGGGGTTTCAGTGTGTGGGGATGTGTTTCAGTGTGTGGGGAAGGTGTTTCAGTGTGTGGGGATGTGTTTCTGTGTGTGGGGAAGGGGTTTCAGTGCGTGGGGAAGGGTTTCACAGCGTGCGGAAGGGGTTTCAGTTTGTGGGGAAGGGGTTTCTCTGTTTGGGGAAGTGTTTCAGTGTGTGGGGAAGTGGTTTCAATTTGTGGGGAAGGGGTTTCAGTGTTTGGGGAAGTGTTTCAGTGTGTGGGGAAGGTGTTTCATTGTGTGCGGAATGGGATTCACTGTGTAGGGAAGGGGTTTCAGTGTGTGGGGAAGGGGTTTCAGTGTGTGGGGAATTGTTTAACTGTGTGCGGAAGGGGTTTTCGTGTGTGGCAATGGTGTTTCAGTGTGTGGGGAAGGGGTTTCAGTCTGTGGGGAAGGGGTTTCAGTGTGTGTGGAAGGTTTTCAGTGTGTGGGGACGGGGTTTCAGTGTGTGGGGAAGGGGTTTCAGTTTGTGGGGAAGTTGTTTCAGTGTGTGGGGAAGGTGTTTCAGTGTGTGTGGAAGTGTTTTCAGTGTGTGGGGAAGGTGTTTCAGTGTGTGGGGAAGGTAATTCAATGTGTGGGGAAGGTGTTTCAGTGTGTGGGGAATGGGTTTCAGTGTGTTGGGAAGGTGTTCCTGTGTGTGGGGAAGGTGTTTCAGTGTGTGGGGAAGGGGTTTGAGTGTGGGTGTGGAAGGTGTTTCAGTGTGTGGGGAAGGGGTCTCAGTGTGTGGGGAAGGGTTTCAGAGTGTGGGGAAGGGTTCCAGTCTGTGGTGATTGTGTTTCAGTGTGTGGGAAGGTGTTTCAGTTTGTGGGGAAGTTGTTTCAGTGTGTGGGGAAGGGGTTTCAGTGTTTGGGGAAGCTGCTTCAGTGTGTGGGGAAGGGGTTTCAGTGTGTCTGGTGAAGGGGTTTCAGTGTGTGGGGATGTGTTTCAGTGTGTGGGGATGTGTTTCACTGTGTGCGGAAGGGGTTTCAGTGTGTGGGGAAGTGGTTTCAGTGTGTGTGGAAGGTGTTTCAGTGTGTGCAGAAGGGGTTTCAGTGTGTGAGGAAGGGGTTTCAGTGTGTGGGGAAGGGGTTTCAGTGTGTTGGGAAGGTGTTTCATTGTGTGCGGATGGGGTTTCAGTGTGTGGGGAAGGGGTTTCAGTGTGTGGGGATGGTTTTTCATTGTGTGCGGAAGGGGTTTCAGTGTGTGGGGAAGGTGATTTAGTGCGTGAGGAAGGGGATTCAGTGTGTAGGGATTGGGTTTCAGTGTGCGGGGAAGGGGTTTCAGTGTGTGGGGAATTGTTTAACTGTGTGTGGAAGGTGTTTCAGTGTGTGGGGAAGGTGTTTCACGGTGTTGTGTAGGGGTTTCAGTATGTGGGGAAGGGGTTTCAGTGTGTGTGCAAGCGTTTCAGTGTGTGGGGAAGGGTTTCAGTATGTGGGGAAGTGGTTCAATGTGTGGGGAAGGTGTTTCAGTGTGTGGGGAAGGGTTACAGTGTGTGGGGACGGGGTTCCAGTGTGTGGGAAAGGGGTTTCAGTGTGTGGGGAAGGTGTTTCAGTGTGTGCGGATGTGTTTCAATGTGTGGGAAAGGGGTTTCAGTATGTGGGGATGTGTTTCAGTGTGTGGGGAAGGTGTTTCAGTGTGTGGGGATGTGTTTCTGTGTGTGCGGAAGGGGTTTCAGTGCGTGGGGAAGGGTTTCACTGCGTGCGGAAGGCGTTTCAGTTTGTGGGGAAGGGGTTTCTGTGTTTGGGGAAGTATTTCAGTGTGTGGGGAAGTGGTTTCAGTTTGTGGGGAAGGGGTTTCAGTGTTTGGGGAAGTTTTTCAGTGTGTGGGGAAGGGGTTTCCGTGTGTGGGGAAGTTGTTTCAGTGTTTGGGGAAGGTGTTTCAGTGTGTTGTGAAGGTGTTTCAGTGTGTGGTGAAGGGTTTCAGTATGTGCAGAAGGTGTTTCAGTGTGTCGGGATGTGTTTCAGTGTGTGGGGAAGGGGTGTCAGTGTGTGGGGATGTGTTTCAGTGTGTGGGGAAGGTGTTTCAGTGTGTGGGGATGTGTTTCTGTGTGTGGGGAAGGGGTTTCAGTGTGTGGGGAAGGGGTTTCAGTCTGTGGGGAAGGGCTTTCAGTGTGTGTGGAAGTGTTTCAGTGTGTGGGGAAGGGGTTTCAGTGTGTGGGGAAGGGTTTTCAGTTTGTGGGGAAGTGTTTCAGTGTGTGGGGAAGGGATACAGTGTGTGGGGACGGGGCTTCAGCGTGTGGGGAAGGAGTTTCAGTTTGTGGGGAAGTTGTTTCAGTGTGTGGGGAAGGTGTTTCAGTGTGTGTGGAAGTGTTTTCAGTGTGTGGGGAAGGTGTTTCAGTGTGTGGGGAAGGTAATACAATGTGTGGGGAAGGTGTTTCAGTGTGTGGGGATGACTTTCAGTGTGTGGGGATGTGTTTCAGTGTGTGGGGAATGGTTTCAGTGTGTGGGGAATGGTTTCAGTGTGTGGGGAAGGGGTTTCAGTGTGTGTGTGGAAGGTGTTTCAGTGTGTGGGGAAGGGGTTTCAGTGTGTGGGGAAGGGTTTCAGTGTGTGTGGAAGGTTTCCAGTATGTGGTGATTGTGTTTCAGTGTGTGGGGAAGGTGTTTCAGTTTGTGGGGAAGTTGTTTCAGTTTGTGGGGAAGGGGTTTCAGTGTTTGGGGAAGCTGCTTCAGTGTGTGGGGAAGGGGTTTCAGTGTGTCTGGTGAAGGAGTTTCAGTGTGTGGGGATGTGTTTCAGTGTGTGGGGATGTGTTTCACTGTGTGCGGAAGGGGTTTCAGTGTGTGGGGAAGTGGTTTCAGTGTGTGTGGAAGGTGTTTCAGTGTGTGCAGAAGGGGTTTCAGTGTGTGAGGAAGGGGTTTCAGTGTGTGGGGAAGGGGTTTCAGTGTGTTGGGAAGGTGTTTCATTGTGTGCGGATGGGGTTTCAGTGTGTGGGGAAGGGGTTTCAGTGTGTGGGGATGGTTTTCCATTGTGTGCGGAAGGGGTTTCAGTGTGTGGGGAAGGGGATTTAGTGCGTGCGGAAGGGGATTCAGTGTGTAGGAATTGGGTTTCAGTGTGTGGGGATGTGTTTCAGTGTGTGGGAAAGGGGTTTCAGTGTGTGGGGATGTGTTTCAGTGTGTGGGGAAGGTGTTTCAGTGTGTGGGGATGTGTTTCTGTGTGTGGGGAAGGGGTTTCAGTGCGTGGGGAAGGGTTTCACTGCGTGCGGAAGGTGTTTCAGTTTGTGGGGAAGTGGTTTCAGTCTGTGGGGAAGGGCTTTCAGTGTGTGTGGAAGTGTTTCAGTGTGTGGGGAAGGGGTTTCAGTGTGTGGGGAAGGGGTTTCAGTTTGTGGGGAAGTGTTTCAGTGTGTGGGGAAGGGTTACAGTGTGTGGGGACGGGGTTTCAGTGTGTGGGGAAGGGGTTTCAGTTTGTGGGGAAGTTGTTTCAGTGTGTGGGGAAGGTGTTTCAGTGTGTGTGGAAGTGTTTTCAGTGTGTGGGGAAGGTGTTTCAGTGTGTGGGGAAGGTAATTCAATGTGTGGGGAAGGTGTTTCAGTGTGTGGGGAATGGGTTTCAGTGTGTTGGGAAGGTGTTTCAGTGTGTGGGCATGACTTTCAGTGTGTGGGGATGTGTTTCAGTGTGTGGGGAATGGTTTCAGTGTGTGGGGAAGGTGTTTCTGTGTGTGGGGAAGGGGTTTCAGTGTGTGGGGAAGGGGTTTCAGTGTGTGTGTGGAAGGTGTTTCAGTGTGTGGGGATGGGGTTTCTGTGTGTGGGGAAGGTGTTTCAGTGTGTGGGGATGTGTTACAGTGTGTGGCGGTGTGTTTCACTCTGTGCGGAAGGGGTTTCAGTTTGTGGGGAAGGGTTTCAGTGTGTGGGGAAGCTGTTTCGGTGTGTGGGGAAGGGTTACAGTGTGTGGGGACGGGGTTCCAGTGTGTGGGAAAGTGGTTTCAGTGTGTGGGGAAGGTGTTTCAGTGTGTCGGGATGTGTTTCACTGTGTGGGGAAGGGGTTTCAGTGTGTGGGGATGTGTTTCAGTGTGTGGGGAAGGTGTTTCAGTGTGTGGGGATGTGTTTGTGTGTGTGGGGAAGGGGTTTCAGTGTGTGGGGAAGAGTTTCACTGTGTGCGGAAGGGGTTTCAGTGTGTGGGGAAGTGGTTTCAGTGTGTGGGGATGGTGTTTCATTGTGTGCAGAAGGGGTTTCAGTGTGTGAGGAAGGGGATTCAGTGTGTGGGGAAGGTGTTTCATTGTGTGGGGAAGGTGTTTCATTGTGTGCGGAATGGGATTCAGTGTGTAGGGAAGGGGTTTCAGTGTGTGGGGAAGGGGTTTCAGTGTGTGGGGAATTGTTTAACTGTGTGCCGAAGGGGTTTCAGTGTGTGGCAATGGTGTTTCAGTGTGTGGAAGAAGGTGTTTCAGTCTGTGGGGAAGGGGTTTCAGTGTGTGCGGACGGGTTTCAGTGTGTGGGGAAGGGGTTTCAGTGTGTGGGGAAGGGGTTTCAGTTTGTGGGGAAGTGTTTCAGTATGTGGGGAAGGGTTACAGTGTGTGGGGACGGGATTTCAGTGTGTGGGGAAGGAGTTTCAGTTTGTGGGGAAGTTGTTTCAGTGTGTGGGGAAGGTGTTTCAGTGTGTGTGGAAGTGTTTTCAGTGTGTGGGGAAGGTGTTTCAGTGTGTGGGGAAGGTAATTCAATGTGTGGGGAAGGTGTTTCAGTGTGTGGGGAATGGGTTTCAGGGTGTTGGGAAGGTGTTTCAGTGTGTGGGGATGACTTTCAGTGTGTGGGGAATGGTTTCAGTGTGTGGGGAAGGTGTTTCTGTGTGTGGGGAAGGTGTTTCAGTGTGTGAGGAAGGGGTTTCAGTGTGTGTGTGGAAGGTGTTTCAGTGTGTGGGGAAGGGGTTTCAGTGTGAGGGGAAGGGTTTCAGTGTGTGGGGAAGGGTTCCAGTATGTGGTGATTGTGTTTCAGTGTGTGGGGGAGGTGTTTCAGTTTGTGGGGAAGTTGTTTCAGTGTGTGGGGAAGGGGTTTCAGTGTTTGGGGAAGCTGCTTCAGTGTGTGGGGAAGGGGTTTCAGTGTGTCTGGTGAAGGGGTTTCAGTGTGTGGGGATGTGTTTCAGTGTGTGGGGATGTGTTTCACTGTGTGTGGAAGGGGTTTCAGTGTGTGAGGAAGTGGTTTCAGTGTGTGTGGAAGGTGTTTCAGTGTGTGCAGAAGGGGTTTCAGTGTGTGAGGAAGGGGTCTCAGTGTGTGGGGAAGGGGTTTCAGTGTGTTGGGAAGGTGTTTCATTGTGTGCGGATGGGGTTTCAGTGTGTGGGGAAGGGGTTTCAGTGTGTGGGGATGGTTTTTCATTGTGTGCGGAAGGGGTTTCAGTGTGTGGGGAAGGGGATTTAGTGCGTGCGGAAGGGGATTCGGTGTGTAGGGATTGGGTTTCAGTGTGCGGGGAAGGGGTTTCAGTGTGTGGGGAATTGTTTAACTGTGTGTGCAAGGTGTTTCAGTGTGTGGGGAAGGTGTTTCACGGTGTTGTGTAGGGGTTTCAGTATGTGGGGAAGGGGTTTCAGTGTGTGTGCAAGCGTTTCAGTGTGTGTGCAAGCGTTTCAGTGTGTGGGGAAGGGTTTCAGTTTGTGGGGAAGTGTTTCAATGTGTGGGGAAGCTGTTTCAGTGTGTGGGGAAGGGTTACAGTGTGTGGGGACGGGGTTCCAGTGTGTGGGAAAGGGGTTTCAGTGTGTGGGGAAGGTGTTTCAGTGTGTGGGGATGTGTTTCAGTGTGTGGGAAAGGGGTTTCAGTGTGTGGGGATGTGTTTCAGTGTGTGGGGAAGGTGTTTCAGTGTGTGGGGATGTGTTTCTGTGTGTGGGGAAGGGGTTTCAGTGCGTGGGGAAGGGTTTCACAGCGTGCGGAAGGGGTTTCAGTTTGTGGGGAAGGGGTTTCTCTGTTTGGGGAAGTGTTTCAGTGTGTGGGGAAGTGGTTTCAATTTGTGGGGAAGGGGTTTCAGTGTTTGGGGAAGTGTTTCAGTGTGTGGGGAAGGTGTTTCATTGTGTGCGGAATGGGATTCACTGTGTAGGGAAGGGGTTTCAGTGTGTGGGGAAGGGGTTTCAGTGTGTGGGGAATTGTTTAACTGTGTGCGGAAGGGGTTTTCGTGTGTGGCAATGGTGTTTCAGTGTGTGGGGAAGGGGTTTCAGTCTGTGGGGAAGGGGTTTCAGTGTGTGTGGAAGGTTTTCAGTGTGTGGGGACGGGGTTTCAGTGTGTGGGGAAGGGGTTTCAGTTTGTGGGGAAGTTGTTTCAGTGTGTGGGGAAGGTGTTTCAGTGTGTGTGGAAGTGTTTTCAGTGTGTGGGGAAGGTGTTTCAGTGTGTGGGGAAGGTAATTCAATGTGTGGGGAAGGTGTTTCAGTGTGTGGGGAATGGGTTTCAGTGTGTTGGGAAGGTGTTCCTGTGTGTGGGGAAGGTGTTTCAGTGTGTGGGGAAGGGGTTTCAGTGTGGGTGTGGAAGGTGTTTCAGTGTGTGGGGAAGGGGTCTCAGTGTGTGGGGAAGGGTTTCAGAGTGTGGGGAAGGGTTCCAGTCTGTGGTGATTGTGTTTCAGTGTGTGGGAAGGTGTTTCAGTTTGTGGGGAAGTTGTTTCAGTGTGTGGGGAAGGGGTTTCAGTGTTTGGGGAAGCTGCTTCAGTGTGTGGGGAAGGGGTTTCAGTGTGTCTGGTGAAGGGGTTTCAGTGTGTGGGGATGTGTTTCAGTGTGTGGGGATGTGTTTCACTGTGTGCGGAAGGGGTTTCAGTGTGTGGGGAAGTGGTTTCAGTGTGTGTGGAAGGTGTTTCAGTGTGTGCAGAAGGGGTTTCAGTGTGTGAGGAAGGGGTTTCAGTGTGTGGGGAAGGGGTTTCAGTGTGTTGGGAAGGTGTTTCATTGTGTGCGGATGGGGTTTCAGTGTGTGGGGAAGGGGTTTCAGTGTGTGGGGATGGTTTTTCATTGTGTGCGGAAGGGGTTTCAGTGTGTGGGGAAGGTGATTTAGTGCGTGAGGAAGGGGATTCAGTGTGTAGGGATTGGGTTTCAGTGTGCGGGGAAGGGGTTTCAGTGTGTGGGGAATTGTTTAACTGTGTGTGGAAGGTGTTTCAGTGTGTGGGGAAGGTGTTTCACGGTGTTGTGTAGGGGTTTCAGTATGTGGGGAAGGGGTTTCAGTGTGTGTGCAAGCGTTTCAGTGTGTGGGGAAGGGTTTCAGTATGTGGGGAAGGGGTTTCAGTGTGTGGGGAATGGGTTTCAGTTTGTGGGGAAGTGGTTCAATGTGTGGGGAAGGTGTTTCAGTGTGTGTGGAAGGGTTACAGTGTGTGGGGACGGGGTTCCAGTGTGTGGGAAAGGGGTTTCAGTGTGTGGGGAAGGTGTTTCAGAGTGTGCGGATGTGTTTCAATGTGTGGGAAAGGGGTTTCAGTATGTGGGGATGTGTTTCAGTGTGTGGGGAAGGTGTTTCAGTGTGTGGGGATGTGTTTCTGTGTGTGCGGAAGGGGTTTCAGTGCGTGGGGAAGGGTTTCACTGCGTGCGGAAGGCGTTTCAGTTTGTGGGGAAGGGGTTTCTGTGTTTGGGGAAGTATTTCAGTGTGTGGGGAAGTGGTTTCAGTTTGTGGGGAAGGGGTTTCAGTGTTTGGGGAAGTTTTTCAGTGTGTGGGGAAGGGGTTTCCGTGTGTGGGGAAGTTGTTTCAGTGTTTGGGGAAGGTGTTTCAGTGTGTTGTGAAGGTGTTTCAGTGTGTGGGGAAGGGTTTCAGTATGTGCGGAAGGGGTTTGAGTGTGTGGGGAATGGGTTTCAGTTTGTGGGGAAGTGTTTCAATGTGTGGGGAAGGTGTTTCAGTGTGTGGGGAAGGGTTACAGTGTGTGGGGACGGGGTTCCAGTGTGTGGGAATGGGGTTTCAGTGTGTGGGGAAGGTGTTTCAGTGTGTGGGGATGTGTTTCAGTGTGTGGGGATGTGTTTCAGTGTGTGGGGAAGGTGTTTCAGTGTGTGGGGATGTGTTTCTGTGTGTGGGGAAGGGGTTTCAGTGAGTGGGGAAGGGTTTCACTGCGTGCGGAAGGGGTTTCAGTTTGTGGGGAAGGGGTTTCTGTGTTTGGGGAAGTGTTTCAGTGTGTGGGGAAGTGGTTTCAATTTGTGGGGAAGGGGTTTCAGTGTTTGGGGAAGTGTTTCAGTGTGTGGGGAAGGTGTTTCATTGTGTGCGGAATGGGATTCAGTGTGTAGGGAAGGGGTTTCAGTGTGTGGGGAAGGGGTTTCAGTGTGTGGGGAATTGTTTAACTGTGAGCGGAAGGGGTTTCAGTGTGTGGCAATGGTGTTTCAGTGTGTGGGGAAGGGGCTTCAGTCTGTGGGGAAGGGGTTTCAGTGTGTGCAGACGGGTTTCAGTGTGTGGGGAAGGGGTTTCAGTGTGTGGGGAAGTGGTTTCAGTTTGTGGGGAAGTGTTTCAGTGTGTGGGGAAGGGTTACAGTGTGTGGGGACGGGGTTTCAGTGTGTGGGGAAGGGGTTTCAGTTTGTGGGGAAGTTGTTTCAGTGTGTGGGGAAGGTGTTTCAGTGTGTGTGGAAGTGTTTTCAGTGTGTGGGGAAGGTGTTTCAGTGTGTGGGGAAGGTAATTCAATGTGTGGGGAAGGTGTTTCAGTGTGTGGGGAATGGGTTTCAGGGTGTTGGGAAGGTGTTTCTGTGTGTGGGGATGACTTTCAGTGTGTGGGGATGTGTTTCAGTGTGTGGGGAAGGTGTTCCTGTGTGTGGGGAAGGTGTTTCAGTGTGTGGGGAAGGGGTTTCAGTGTGGGTGTGGAAGGTGTTTCAGTGTGTGGGGAAGGGGTTTCAGTGTGTGGGGAAGGGTCTCAGTGTGTGGGGAAGGGATCCAGTATGTGGTGATTGTGTTTCAGTGTGTGGGAAGGTGTTTCAGTTTGTGGGGAAGTTGTTTCAGTGTGTGGGGAAGGGGTTTCAGTGTTTGGGGAAGCTGCTTCACTGTGTGGGGAAGGGGTTTCAGTGTGTCTGGTGAAGGGGTTTCAGTGTGTGGGGATGTGTTTCAGTGTGTGGGGATGTGTTTCACTGTGTGCGGAAGGGTTTCAGTGTGTGGGGAAGTGGTTTCAGTGTGTGTGGAAGGTGTTTCAGTGTGTGCAGAAGGGGTTTCAGTGTGTGAGGAAGGGGTTTCAGTGTGTGGGGAAGTTGTTTCAGTGTTTGGGGAAGGTGTTTCAGTGTGTTGTGAAGGTGTTTCAGTGTGTGGGTAAGGGGTTTCAGTGTGTGGGGATGGTGTTTCAGTTTGTGGGGAAGTGTTTCAGTGTGTGGGGAAGGGTTACAGTGTGTGGGGACGGGGTTTCAGTGTGTGGGGAAGGGGTTTCAGTGTGTGGTGAAGCTGTTTCAGTGTGTGGGGAATGGTTTCAGTGTGTGGGGAAGGTGTTTCAGTGTGTGGGGAAGGTAATTCAATGTGTGGGGAAGGGGTTTCAGTTTGTGGGGAAGTGTTTCAGTATGTGGGGAAGGGTTACAGTGTGTGGGGACGGGGTTTCAGTGTGTGGGGAAGGGGTTTCAGTTTGTGGGGAAGTTGTTTCACTGTGTGGGGAAGGTGTTTCAGTGTGTGTGGAAGTGTTTTCAGTGTGTGGGGAAGGTGTTTCAGTGTGTGGGGAAGGTAATTCAATGTGTGGGGAAGGTGTTTCAGTGTGTGGGGAATGGGTTTCAGGGTGTTGGGAAGGTGTTTCTGTGTGTGGGGATGACTTTCAGTGTGTGGGGATGTGTTTCAGTGTGTGGGGAAGGTGTTCCTGTGTGTGGGGAAGGTGTTTCAGTGTGTGGGGAAGGGGTTTCAGTGTGGGTGTGGAAGGTGTTTCAGTGTGTGGGGAAGGGGTTTCAGTGTGTGGGGAAGGGTCTCAGTGTGTGGGGAAGGGATCCAGTATGTGGTGATTGTGTTTCAGTGTGTGGGAAGGTGTTTCAGTTTGTGGGGAAGTTGTTTCAGTGTGTGGGGAAGGGGTTTCAGTGTTTGGGGAAGCTGCTTCACTGTGTGGGGAAGGGGTTTCAGTGTGTCTGGTGAAGGGGTTTCAGTGTGTGGGGATGTGTTTCAGTGTGTGGGGATGTGTTTCACTGTGTGCGGAAGGGTTTCAGTGTGTGGGGAAGTGGTTTCAGTGTGTGTGGAAGGTGTTTCAGTGTGTGCAGAAGGGGTTTCAGTGTGTGAGGAAGGGGTTTCAGTGTGTGGGGAAGGGGTTTCAGTGTGTTGGGAAGGTGTTTCATTGTGTGCGGATGGGGTTTTAGTGTGTGGGGAAGGGGTTTCAGTGTGTGGGGATGGTTTTTCATTGTGTGCGGAAGGGGTTTCAGTGTGTGGGGAAGGTGATTTTGTGCGTGCGGAAGGGGATTCAGTGTGTAGGGATTGGGTTTCAGTGTGCGGGGAAGGGGTTTCAGTGTGTGGGGAATTGTTTAACTGTGTGTGGAAGGTGTTTCAGTGTGTGGGGAAGGTGTTTCACGGTGTTGTGTAGGGGTTTCAGTATGTGGGGAAGGGGTTTCAGTGTGTGTGCAAGCGTTTCAGTGTGTGGGGAAGGGTTTCAGTATGTGGGGAATGGGTTTCAGTGTGTGGGGAATGGGTTTCAGTTTGTGGGGAAGTGTTTCAATGTGTGGGGAAGGTGTTTCAGTGTGTGGGGATGTGTTTCAGTGTGTGGGGAATGGGTTTCAGTTTGTGGGGAAGTGTTTCAATGTGTGGGGAAGGTGTTTCAGTGTGTGGGGATGTGTTTCAGTGTGTGGGAAAGGGGTTTCAGTATGTGGGGAAGGTGTTTCATTGTGTGGGGATGTGTTTCTGTGTGTGGGGAAGGGGTTTCAGTGCGTGGGGAAGGGTTTCACTGCGTGCGGAAGGGGTTTCAGTTTGTGGGGAAGGGGTTTCTGTGTTTGGGGAAGTGTTTCAGTGTGTGGGGAAGTGGTTTCAGTTTGTGGGGAAGGAGTTTCAGTGTTTGGGGAAGTGTTTCAGTGCGTGGGGAAGGGGTTTCCGTGTGTGGGGAAGTTGTTTCAGTGTTTGGGGAAGGTGTTTCAGTGTGTTGTGAAGGGGTTTCAGTGTTTGGGGAAGGTGTTTCAGTTTGTGGGGAAGGTGTTTCAGTGTGTGGGGAAGGGGTTTCAGTGTGTGGGGATGGTGTTTCCGTCCTTGGGGATGTGTTTCAGTGTGGGGGATGTGTTTCAGTGTCTGGGCATGGGTTGCAGTGTGTGGGGAAGGTGTTTCAGTGTGTGGGGATGTTTTTCATTGTGTGGGGAAGTGGTTTCAGTGTGTGGAGAAGGGGTTTCAGTGTGTGGGGATGGGGTTTCAGCGTGTGGGGCATTGTTTAACTGTGTCCGAAGGGGGTTTCAGTGCGTGGGGAAGCTGTTTCAGTGCGTGGGGAAGGAGTTTCAGTGTGTGGAGAAGGGGTTTCAGTGTGTGGGGAAGGGTTTCAGTGTGTGGGGAAGGTGTTTCAGTGTGTGGGGAAGGGGTTTCAGTGTGTGGGGAAGGGTTTCAGTGTGTGGGGAAGGAGTTTCAGTGTGTGGGGATGTGTTTCTGCGTGTGGGGAAGGGGTTTCAGTGCGTGGGGAAGGGTTTTACTGCGTGCGGAAAGGGTTTCAGTTTGTGGGGAAGGGGTTTCTGTGTTTGGGGAAGTGTTTCAGTGTGTGGGGAAGTGGTTTCAGTTTGTGGGGAAGGGGTTTCAGTGTTTGGGGAAGTGTTTCAGTTTGTGGGGAAGGGGTTTCCGTGTGTGGAGAAGTTGTTTCAGTGTTTGGGGAAGGTGTTTCAGTGTGTTGTGAAGGGGTTTCAGTGTTTGGGGAAGGTGTTTCAGTGTGTGGGGAAGGTGGTTCAGTTTGTGGGGGAGGGGTTTCAGTGTGTGGGGATGGTGTTTCCGTCTGTGGGGATGTGTTTCATTTTGGGGGATGTGTTTCAGTGTCTGGGCATGGGTTGCAGTGTGTGGGGAAGGTGTTTCAGTGTGTGGGGATGTGTTTCATTGTGTGGGGAAGTGGTTTCAGTGTGTGGAGAAAGGGTTTCAGTGTGTGGGGATGGGGTTTCAGCGTGTGGGGCATTGTTTTACTGTGTCCGAAGGGGGTTTCAGTGCGTGGGGAAGCTGTTTCAGTGTGTGGGGAAGGAGTTTCAGTGTGTGCAGAAGGGGTTTCAGGGTGTGGGGAAGGGTTTCACTGCGTGCGGAAGGGGTTTCAGTTTGTGGGGAAGGGGTTTCTGTGTTTGGGGAAGTGTTTCAGTGTGTGGGGTAGTGGTTTCAGTTTGTGGGGAAGGAGTTTCAGTGTTTGGGGAAGTGTTTCAGTGCGTGGGGAAGGGGTTTCCGTGTGTGGGGAAGTTGTTTCAGTGTTTGGGGAAGGTGTTTCAGTGTGTTGTGAAGGGGTTTCAGTGTTTGGGGAAGGTGTTTCAGTGTGTGGGGAAGGTGTTTCAGTGTGTGGGGAAGGGGTTTCAGTGTGTGGGGATGGTGTTTCCGTCTGTGGGGATGTGTTTCAGTGTGGGGGATGTGTTTCAGTGTCTGGGCATGGGTTGCAGTGTGTGGGGAAGGTGTTTCAGTGTGTGGGGATGTTTTTCATTGTGTGGGGAAGTGGTTTCAGTGTGTGGAGAAGGGGTTTCAGTGTGTGGGGTTGGGGTTTCAGCGTGTGGGGCATTGTTTAACTGTGTCCGAAGGGGGTTTCAGAGCGGGGGGAAGCTGTTTCAGTGCGTGGGGAAGGAGTTTCAGAGTGTGGAGAAGGGGTTTCAGTGTGTGGGGAAGGGTTTCAGTGTGTGGGGAAGGTGTTTCAGTTTGTGGGGAAGGGGTTTCAGTGTGTGGGGAAGGGTTTCAGTGTGTGGGGAAGGAGTTTCAGTGTGTGGGGATGTGTTTCTGTGTGTGGGGAAGGGGTTTCAGTGCGTGGGGAAGGGTTTCACTGCGTGCGGAAAGGGTTTCAGTTTGTGGGGAAGGGGTTTCTGTGTTTGGGGAAGTGTTTCAGTGTGTGGGGAAGTGGTTTCAGTTTGTGGGGAAGGGGTTTCAGTGTTTGGGGAAGTGTTTCAGTGTGTGGGGAAGGGGTTTCCGTGTGTGGGGAAGTTGTTTCAGTGTTTGGGGAAGGTGTTTCAGTGTGTTGTGAAGTGGTTTCAGTGTTTGGGGAAGGTGTTTCAGTGTGTGGGGAAGGTGTTTCAGTGTGTGGGGAAGGGGTTTCAGTGTGTGGGGATGGTGTTTCCGTCTGTGGGGATGTGTTTCATTTTGGGGGATGTGTTTCAGTGTCTGGGCATGGGTTGCAGTGTGTGGGGAAGGTGTTTCAGTGTGTGGGGATGTGTTTCATTGTGTGGGGAAGTGGTTTCAGTGTGTGGAGAAAGGGTTTCGGTGAGTGGGGATGGGGTTTCAGCGTGTGGGGCATTGTTTAACTGTGTCCGAAGGGGGTTTCAGTGCGTGGGGAAGCTGTTTCAGTGCGTGGGGAAGGAGTTTCAGTGTGTGGAGAAGGGGTTTCAGTGTGTGGGGAAGGGTTTCAGTGTGTGGGGAAGGTGTTTCAGTGTGTGGGGAAGGGGTTTCAGTGTGTGGGGAAGGGTTTCAGTGTGTGGGGAAGGAGTTTCAATGTGTGGGGAATGGGTTTCTGTTTGTGGGGAAGGGGTTTCAGTGTGTGGGGAAGTGTTTCAGTGTGTGGGGAAGGGGTTTCAGTGTGTGGAGACGTAGTTTCAGTGTGTGGGGAAGGTGTTTCAGTTTGTGGGGAAGTGGGTTCAGTGTGTGGGGACGGGTTTTCAGTGTGTGGGGAAGGGGTTTCAGTATGTGCTGAAGTTGTTTCAGTGTGTGGGCAAGATGTTTCAGTGTGTGGGGAAGGGGATTCAGTGTGTGGGTAAGGTGTTTCAGTGTGTGGGGAAGTTATTTCAGTGTGAGGGGAAGTTGTTTCAGATTGTGGGGAAGGGGTTTCAGTGTGTGGGGAAGTTGTTTCAGTCTGTGGGGATGTGTGTCAGTGTGTCGGGATGTGTTTCAGTGTGTGGGGAAGGGTTACAGTGTGTGGGGACGGGGTTTCAGTGTGTGGGGAAGGGGTTTCAGTTTGTGGGGAAGTTGTTTCAGTGTGTGGGGAAGGTGTTTCAGTGTGTGTGGAAGTGTTTTCAGTGTGTGGGGAAGGTGTTTCAGTGTGTGGGGAAGGTAATTCAATGTGTGGGGAAGGTGTTTCAGTGTGTGGGGAATGGGTTT
The DNA here is from genome assembly GCF_036365525.1 of Heterodontus francisci. Lineage (NCBI taxonomy): Eukaryota > Metazoa > Chordata > Chondrichthyes > Heterodontiformes > Heterodontidae > Heterodontus > Heterodontus francisci. The sequence continues at coordinate 1,444,088 of NW_027142229.1, read as the reverse complement.
CAGGGTGTTGGGAAGGTGTTTCTGTGTGTGGGGATGACTTTCAGTTTGTGGGGATGTGTTTCAGTGTGTGGGGAAGGTGTTCCTGTGTGTGGGGAAGGTGTTTCAGTGTGTGGGGAAGGGGTTTCAGTGTGGGTGTGGAAGGTGTTTCAGTGTGTGGGGAAGGGGTTTCAGTGTGTGGGGAAGGGTCTCAGTGTGTGGGGAAGGGATCCAGTATGTGGTGATTGTGTTTCAGTGTGTGGGAAGGTGTTTCAGTTTGTGGGGAAGTTGTTTCAGTGTGTGGGGAAGGGGTTTCAGTGTTTGGGGAAGCTGCTTCACTGTGTGGGGAAGGGGTTTCAGTGTGTCTGGTGAAGGGGTTTCAGTGTGTGGGGATGTGTTTCAGTGTGTGGGGATGTGTTTCACTGTGTGCGGAAGGGTTTCAGTGTGTGGGGAAGTGGTTTCAGTGTGTGTGGAAGGTGTTTCAGTGTGTGCAGAAGGGGTTTCAGTGTGTGAGGAAGGGGTTTCAGTGTGTGGGGAAGTTGTTTCAGTGTTTGGGGAAGGTGTTTCAGTGTGTTGTGAAGGTGTGTCAGTGTGTGGGTAAGGGGTTTCAGTGTGTGGGGATGGTGTTTCAGTTTGTGGGGAAGTGTTTCAGTGTGTGGGGAAGGGTTACAGTGTGTGGGGACGGGGTTTCAGTGTGTGGGGAAGGGGTTTCAGTGTGTGGTGAAGCTGTTTCAGTGTGTGGGGAATGGTTTCAGTGTGTGGGGAAGGTGTTTCAGTGTGTGGGGAAGGTAATTCAATGTGTGGGGAAGGGGTTTCAGTTTGTGGGGAAGTGTTTCAGTATGTGGGGAAGGGTTACAGTGTGTGGGGACGGGGTTTCAGTGTGTGGGGAAGGGGTTTCAGTTTGTGGGGAAGTTGTTTCACTGTGTGGGGAAGGTGTTTCAGTGTGTGTGGAAGTGTTTTCAGTGTGTGGGGAAGGTGTTTCAGTGTGTGGGGAAGGTAATTCAATGTGTGGGGAAGGTGTTTCAGTGTGTGGGGAATGGGTTTCAGGGTGTTGGGAAGGTGTTTCTGTGTGTGGGGATGACTTTCAGTGTGTGGGGATGTGTTTCAGTGTGTGGGGAAGGTGTTCCTGTGTGTGGGGAAGGTGTTTCAGTGTGTGGGGAAGGGGTTTCAGTGTGGGTGTGGAAGGTGTTTCAGTGTGTGGGGAAGGGGTTTCAGTGTGTGGGGAAGGGTCTCAGTGTGTGGGGAAGGGATCCAGTATGTGGTGATTGTGTTTCAGTGTGTGGGAAGGTGTTTCAGTTTGTGGGGAAGTTGTTTCAGTGTGTGGGGAAGGGGTTTCAGTGTTTGGGGAAGCTGCTTCACTGTGTGGGGAAGGGGTTTCAGTGTGTCTGGTGAAGGGGTTTCAGTGTGTGGGGATGTGTTTCAGTGTGTGGGGATGTGTTTCACTGTGTGCGGAAGGGTTTCAGTGTGTGGGGAAGTGGTTTCAGTGTGTGTGGAAGGTGTTTCAGTGTGTGCAGAAGGGGTTTCAGTGTGTGAGGAAGGGGTTTCAGTGTGTGGGGAAGGGGTTTCAGTGTGTTGGGAAGGTGTTTCATTGTGTGCGGATGGGGTTTTAGTGTGTGGGGAAGGGGTTTCAGTGTGTGGGGATGGTTTTTCATTGTGTGCGGAAGGGGTTTCAGTGTGTGGGGAAGGTGATTTAGTGCGTGCGGAAGGGGATTCAGTGTGTAGGGATTGGGTTTCAGTGTGCGGGGAAGGGGTTTCAGTGTGTGGGGAATTGTTTAACTGTGTGTGGAAGGTGTTTCAGTGTGTGGGGAAGGTGTTTCACGGTGTTGTGTAGGGGTTTCAGTATGTGGGGAAGGGGTTTCAGTGTGAGTGCAAGCGTTTCAGTGTGTGGGGAAGGGTTTCAGTATGTGGGGAATGGGTTTCAGTGTGTGGGGAATGGGTTTCAGTTTGTGGGGAAGTGTTTCAATGTGTGGGGAAGGTGTTTCAGTGTGTGGGGATGTGTTTCAGTGTGTGGGGAATGGGTTTCAGTTTGTGGGGAAGTGTTTCAATGTGTGGGGAAGGTGTTTCAGTGTGTGGGGATGTGTTTCAGTGTGTGGGAAAGGGGTTTCAGTATGTGGGGAAGGTGTTTCATTGTGTGGGGATGTGTTTCTGTGTGTGGGGAAGGGGTTTCAGTGCGTGGGGAAGGGTTTCACTGCGTGCGGAAGGGGTTTCAGTTTGTGAGGAAGGGGTTTCTGTGTTTGGGGAAGTGTTTCAGTGTGTGGGGAAGTGGTTTCAGTTTGTGGGGAAGGAGTTTCAGTGTTTGGGGAAGTGTTTCAGTGCGTGGGGAAGGGGTTTCCGTATGTGGGGAAGTTGTTTCAGTGTTTGGGGAAGGTGTTTCAGTGTGTTGTGAAGGGGTTTCAGTGTTTGGGGAAGGTGTTTCAGTTTGTGGGGAAGGTGTTTCAGTGTGTGGGGAAGGGCTTTCAGTGTGTGGGGATGGTGTTTCCGTCCTTGGGGATGTGTTTCAGTGTGGGGGATGTGTTTCAGTGTCTGGGCATGGGTTGCAGTGTGTGGGGAAGGTGTTTCAGTGTGTGGGGATGTTTTTCATTGTGTGGGGAAGTGGTTTCAGTGTGTGGAGAAGGGGTTTCAGTGTGTGGGGATGGGGTTTCAGCGTGTGGGGCATTGTTTAACTGTGTCCGAAGGGGGTTTCAGTGCGTGGGGAAGCTGTTTCAGTGCGTGGGGAAGGAGTTTCAGTGTGTGGAGAAGGGATTTCAGTGTGTGGGGAAGGGTTTCAGTGTGTGGGGAAGGTGTTTCAGTGTGTGGGGAAGGGGTGTCAGTGTGTGGGGAAGGGTTTCAGTGTGTGGGGAAGGAGTTTCAGTGTGTGGGGATGTATTTCTGCGTGTGGGGAAGGGGTTTCAGTGCGTGGGGAAGGGTTTCACTGCGTGCGGAAAGGGTTTCAGTTTGTGGGGAAGGGGTTTCTGTGTTTGGGGAAGTGTTTCAGTGTGTGGGGAAGTGGTTTCAGTTTGTGGGGAAGGGGTTTCAGTGTTTGGGGAAGTGTTTCAGTGTGTGGGGAAGGGGTTTCCGTGTGTGGGGAAGTTGTTTCAGTGTTTGGGGAAGGTGTTTCAGTGTGTTGTGAAGGGGTTTCAGTGTTTGGGGAAGGTGTTTCAGTGTGTGGGGAAGGTGTTTCAGTTTGTGGGGAAGGGGTTTCAGTGTGTGGGGATGGTGTTTCCGTCTGTGGGGATGTGTTTCATTTTGGGGGATGTGTTTCAGTGTCTGGGCATGGGTTGCAGTGTGTGGGGAAGGTATTTCAGTGTGTGGGGATGTGTTTCATTGTGTGGGGAAGTGGTTTCAGTGTGTGGAGAAAGGGTTTCAGTGTGTGGGGATGGGGTTTCAGCGTGTGGGGCATTGTTTTACTGTGTCCGAAGGGGGTTTCAGTGCGTGGGGAAGCTGTTTCAGTGCGTGGGGAAGGAGTTTCAGTGTGTGCAGAAGGGGTTTCAGGGTGTGGGGAAGGGTTTCACTGCGTGTGGAAGGGGTTTCAGTTTGTGGGGAAGGGGTTTCTGTGTTTGGGGAAGTGTTTCAGTGTGTGGGGTAGTGGTTTCAGTTTGTGGGGAAGGAGTTTCAGTGTTTGGGGAAGTGTTTCAGTGCGTGGGGAAGGGGTTTCCGTGTGTGGGGAAGTTGTTTCAGTGTTTGGGGAAGGTGTTTCAGTGTGTTGTGAAGGGGTTTCAGTGTTTGGGGAAGGTGTTTCAGTGTGTGGGGAAGGTGTTTCAGTGTGTGGGGAAGGGGTTTCAGTGTGTGGGGATGGTGTTTCCGTCTGTGGGGATGTGTTTCAGTGTGGGGGATGTGTTTCAGTGTCTGGGCATGGGTTGCAGTGTTGGGGAAGGTGTTTCAGTGTGTGGGGATGTTTTTCATTGTGTGGGGAAGTGGTTTCAGTGTGTGGAGAAGGGGTTTCAGTGTGTGGGGATGGGGTTTCAGCGTGTGGGGCATTGTTTAACTGTGTCCGAAGGGGGTTTCAGAGCGGGGGGAAGCTGTTTCAGTGCGTGGGGAAGGAGTTTCAGAGTGTGGAGAAGGGGTTTCAGTGTGTGGGGAAGGGTTTCAGTGTGTGGGGAAGGTGTTTCAGTTTGTGGGGAAGGGGTTTCAGTGTGTGGGGAAGGGTTTCCGTGTGTGGGGAAGGAGTTTCAGTGTGTGGGGATGTGTTTCTGTGTGTGGGGAAGGGGTTTCAGTGCGTGGGGAAGGGTTTCACTGCGTGCGGAAAGGGTTTCAGTTTGTGGGGAAGGGGTTTCTGTGTTTGGGGAAGTGTTTCAGTGTGTGGGGAAGTGGTTTCAGTTTGTGGGGAAGGGGTTTCAGTGTTTGGGGAAGTGTTTCAGTGTGTGGGGAAGGGGTTTCCGTGTGTGGGGAAGTTGTTTCAGTGTTTGGGGAAGGTGTTTCAGTGTGTTGTGAAGTGGTTTCAGTGTTTGGGGAAGGTGTTTCAGTGTGTGGGGAAGGTGTTTCAGTGTGTGGGGAAGGGGTTTCAGTGTGTGGGGATGGTGTTTCCGTCTGTGGGGATGTGTTTCATTTTGGGGGATGTGTTTCAGTGTCTGGGCATGGGTTGCAGTGTGTGGGGAAGGTGTTTCAGTGTGTGGGGATGTGTTTCATTGTGTGGGGAAGTGGTTTCAGTGTGTGGAGAAAGGGTTTCAGTGAGTGGGGATGGGGTTTCAGCGTGTGGGGCATTGTTTAACTGTGTCCGAAGGGGGTTTCAGTGCGTGGGGAAGCTGTTTCAGTGCGTGGGGAAGGAGTTTCAGTGTGTGGAGAAGGGGTTTCAGTGTGTGGGGAAGGGTTTCAGTGTGTGGGGAAGGTGTTTCAGTGTGTGGGGAAGGGGTTTCAGTGTGTGGGGAAGGGTTTCAGTGTGTGGGGAAGGAGTTTCAATGTGTGGGGAATGGGTTTCTGTTTGTGGGGAAGGGGTTTCAGTGTGTGGGGAAGTGTTTCAGTGTGTGGGGAAGGGGTTTCAGTGTGTGGAGACGTAGTTTCAGTGTGTGGGGAAGGTGTTTCAGTTTGTGGGGAAGTGGGTTCAGTGTGTGGGGACGGGTTTTCAGTGTGTGGGGAAGGGGTTTCAGTATGTGCTGAAGTTGTTTCAGTGTGTGGGCAAGATGTTTCAGTGTGTGGGGAAGGGGATTCAGTGTGTGGGTAAGGTGTTTCAGTGTGTGGGGAAGTTATTTCAGTGTGAGGGGAAGTTGTTTCAGATTGTGGGGAAGGGGTTTCAGTGTGTGGGGAAGTTGTTTCAGTCTGTGGGGATGTGTGTCAGTGTGTCGGGATGTGTTTCAGTGTGTGGGGAAGGGTTTCTGTGTGTGGGCAAGGTGTTTCAGTGTGTGGGGATGGGTTTCAGTGTGTGGGGAAGGGTTTCAGTGTGAGGGCAAGGTGTTTCAGTGTGTGGGCAAGGTGTTACAGTGTGTGGGCATGGGTTTCAGTGTATGGGGAAGGCATTTCAGTGTGTGCCGATGTGTTTCATTGTGTGGGGAAGGGGTTTCAGTGTGTGAGTAAGGGGTTTCAGTGTGTGGGGATGGGGTTTCAGTGTGTGGGGATCGGTTTCAGTGTGTGCGGAATGGCTTTCAGTGTGTGGGGAAGGTTTTTCAGTGTGTGTGGAAGGGGTTTCAATGTGTGGGGAAGGTGTTTCAGTGTGTGGGGAAGGGATTTCAGTACGTGGGGAAGGTGTTTCAGTGTGTGGGGAAGGGGTTTCAGTGTGTGTGGAAGGGGTTTCAGTGTGTGGGGAAGGGTTTCAGTGTGTGGGTAAGGGGTTTCAGTGTGTGGGGATGGTGTTTCAGTTTGTGGGGAAGTGTTTCAGTGTGTGGGGAAGGGTTACAGTGTGTGGGGACGGGGTTTCAGTGTGTGGGGAAGGGGTTTCAGTGTGTGGTGAAGCTGTTTCAGTGTGTGGGGAATGGTTTCAGTGTGTGGGGAAGGTGTTTCAGTGTGTGGGGAAGGTAATTCAATGTGTGGGGAAGGGTTTTCAGTTTGTGGGGAAGTGTTTCAGTATGTGGGGAAGGGTTACAGTGTGTGGGGACGGGGTTTCAGTGTGTGGGGAAGGGGTTTCAGTTTGTGGGGAAGTTGTTTCACTGTGTGGGGAAGGTGTTTCAGTGTGTGTGGAAGTGTTTTCAGTGTGTGGGGAAGGTGTTTCAGTGTGTGGGGAAGGTAATTCAATGTGTGGGGAAGGTGTTTCAGTGTGTGGGGAATGGGTTTCAGGGTGTTGGGAAGGTGTTTCTGTGTGTGGGGATGACTTTCAGTGTGTGGGGATGTGTTTCAGTGTGTGGGGAAGGTGTTCCTGTGTGTGGGGAAGGTGTTTCAGTGTGTGGGGAAGGGGTTTCAGTGTGGGTGTGGAAGGTGTTTCAGTGTGTGGGGAAGGGGTTTCAGTGTGTGGGGAAGGGTCTCAGTGTGTGGGGAAGGGATCCAGTATGTGGTGATTGTGTTTCAGTGTGTGGGAAGGTGTTTCAGTTTGTGGGGAAGTTGTTTCAGTGTGTGGGGAAGGGGTTTCAGTGTTTGGGGAAGCTGCTTCACTGTGTGGGGAAGGGGTTTCAGTGTGTCTGGTGAAGGGGTTTCAGTGTGTGGGGATGTGTTTCAGTGTGTGGGGATGTGTTTCACTGTGTGCGGAAGGGTTTCAGTGTGTGGGGAAGTGGTTTCAGTGTGTGTGGAAGGTGTTTCAGTGTGTGCAGAAGGGGTTTCAGTGTGTGAGGAAGGGGTTTCAGTGTGTGGGGAAGGGGTTTCAGTGTGTTGGGAAGGTGTTTCATTGTGTGCGGATGGGGTTTTAGTGTGTGGGGAAGGGGTTTCAGTGTGTGGGGATGGTTTTTCATTGTGTGCGGAAGGGGTTTCAGTGTGTGGGGACGGTGATTTAGTGCGTGCAGAAGGGGATTCAGTGTGTAGGGATGGGGTTTCAGTGTGCGGGGAAGGGGTTTCAGTGTGTGGGGAATTGTTTAACTGTGTGTGGAAGGTGTTTCAGTGTGTGGGGAAGGTGTTTCACGGTGTTGTGTAGGGGTTTCAGTATGTGGGGAAGGGGTTTCAGGGTGTGTGCAAGCGTTTCAGTGTGTGGGGAAGGGTTTCAGTATGTGGGGAAGGGGTTTCAGTGTGTGGGGAATGGGTTTCAGTTTGTGGGGAAGTGTTTCAATGTGTGGGGAAGGTGTTTCAGTGTGTGGGGATGTGTTTCAGTGTGTGGGAAAGGGGTTTCAGTATGTGGGGAAGGTGTTTCATTGTGTGGGGATGTGTTTCTGTGTGTGGGGAAGGGGTTTCAGTGCTTGGGGAAGGGTTTCACTGCGTGCGGAAGGGGTTTCAGTTTGTGGGGAAGGGGTTTCTGTGTTTGGGGAAGTGTTTCAGTGTGTGGGGAAGTGGTTTCAGTTTGTGGGGAAGGGGTTTCAGTGTTTGGGGAAGTGTTTCAGTGCGTGGGGAAGGGGTTTCCGTGTGTGGGGAAGTTGTTTCAGTGTTTGGGGAAGGTGTTTCAGTGTGTTGTGAAGGGGTTTCAGTGTTTGGGGAAGTTGTTTCAGTGTGTGGGGAAGGTGTTTCAGTGTGTGGGGAAGGTGTTTCAGTGTGTGGGGAAGGTAATTCAATGTGTGGGGAAGGGGTTTCAGTTTGTGGGGAAGTGTTTCAGTGTGTGGGGAAGGGTTACAGTGTGTGGGGACGGGGTTTCAGTGTGTGGGGAAGGGGTTTCAGTTTGTGGGGAAGTTGTTTCAATGTGTGGGGAAGGTGTTTCAGTGTGTGTGGAAGTGTTTTCAGTGTGTGGGGAAGGTGTTTCAGTGTGGGGGGAAGGTAATTCAATGTGTGGGGAAGGTGTTTCATTGTGTGCGGAAGGGGTTTCAGTGTGTGGGGAAGGGTCTCACTGTGTGGGGAAGGGATCCAGTATGTGGTGATTGTGTTTCAGTGTGTGGGAAGGTGTTTCAGTTTGTGGGGAAGTTGTTTCAGTGTGTGGGGAAGGGGTTTCAGTGTTTGGGGAAGCTGCTTCACTGTGTGGGGAAGGGGTTTCAGTGTGTCTGGTGAAGGGGTTTCAGTGTGTGGGGATGTGTTTCAGTGTGTGGGGATGTGTTTCACTGTGTGCGGAAGGGTTTCAGTGTGTGGGGAAGTGGTTTCAGTGTGTGTGGAAGGTGTTTCAGTGTGTGCAGAAGGGGTTTCAGTGTGTGAGGAAGGGGTTTCAGTGTGTGGGGATGGGGTTTCAGTGTGTTGGGAAGGTGTTTCATTGTGTGCGGATGTGGTTTTAGTGTGTGGGGAAGGGGTTTCAGTGTGTGGGGATGGTTTTTCATTGTGTGCGGAAGGGGTTTCAGTGTGTGGGGAAGGTGATTTAGTGCGTGCGGAAGGGGATTCAGTGTGTAGGGATTGGGTTTCAGTGTGCGGGGAAGGGGTTTCAGTGTGTGGGGAATTGTTTAACTGTGTGTGGAAGGTGTTTCAGTGTGTGGGGAAGGTGTTTCACGGTGTTGTGTAGGGGTTTCAGTATGTGGGGAAGGGGTTTCAGTGTGTGTGCAAGCGTTTCAGTGTGTGGGGAAGGGTTTCAGTATGTGGGGAAGGGGTTTCAGTGTGTGGGGAATGGGTTTCAGTTTGTGGGGAAGTGTTTCAATGTGTGGGGAAGGTGTTTCAGTGTGTGGGGATGTGTTTCAGTGTGTGGGAAAGGGGTTGCAGTATGTGGGGAAGGTGTTTCATTGTGTGGGGATGTGTTTCTGTGTGTGGGGAACTGGTTTCAGTGCTTGGGGAAGGGTTTCACTGCGTGCGGAAGGGGTTTCAGTTTGTGGGGAAGGGGTTTCTGTGTTTGGGGAAGTGTTTCAGTGCGTGGGGAAGGGGTTTCCGTGTGTGGGGAAGTTGTTTCAGTGTTTGGGGAAGGTGTTTCAGTGTGTTGTGAAGGGGTTTCAGTGTTTGGGGAAGGTGTTTCAGTGTGTGGGGTAGGTGTTTCAGTGTGTGGGGAAGGTAATTCAATGTGTGGGGAAGGGGTTTCAGTTTGTGGGGAAGTGTTTCAGTGTGTGGGGAAGGGTTACAGTGTGTGGGGACGGGGTTTCAGTGTGTGGGGAAGGGGTTTCAGTTTGTAGGGAAGTTGTTTCAGTGTGTGGGGAAGGTGTTTCAGTGTGTGTGGAAGTGTTTTCAGTGTGTGGGGAAGGTGTTTCAGTGTGTGGGGAAGGTAATTCAATGTGTGGGGAAGGTGTTTCATTGTGTGGGGAAGTGGTTTCAGTGTGTGGAGAAAGGGTTTCAGTGTGTGGGGATGGGGTTTCAGCGTGTGGGGCATTGTTTAACTGTGTCCGAAGGGGGTTTCAGTGCGTGGGGAAGCTGTTTCAGTGCGTGGGGAAGGAGTTTCAGTGTGTGGAGAAGGGGTTTCAGTGTGTGGGGAAGGGTTTCAGTGTGTGGGGAAGGTGTTTCAGTGTGTGGGGAAGGGGTTTCAGTGTGTGGGGAAGGGTTTCAGTGTGTGGGGAAGGAGTTTCAATGTGTGGGGAATGCGTTTCTGTTTGTGGGGAAGGGGTTTCAGTGTGTGGGGAAGTGTTTCAGTGTGTGGGGAAGGGGTTTCAGTGTGTGGAGACGTAGTTTCAGTGTGTGGGGAAGGTGTTTCAGTTTGTGGGGAAGTGGGTTCAGTGTGTGGGGACGGGTTTTCAGTGTGTGGGGAAGGGGTTTCAGTATGTGCGGAAGTTGTTTCAGTGTGTGGGCAAGACGTTTCAGTGTGTGGGGAAGGGGATTCAGTGTGTGGGTAAGGTGTTTCAGTGTGTGGGGAAGTTATTTCAGTGTGAGGGGAAGTTGTTTCAGATTGTGGGGAAGGGGTTTCAGTGTGTGGGGAAGTTGTTTCAGTCTGTGGGGATGTGTGTCAGTGTGTCGCGATGTGTTTCAGTGTGTGGGGAAGGGTTTCTGTGTGTGGGTAAGGAGTTTCAGTGTGTGGGGATGGGTTTCAGTGTGTGGGGAAGGGTTTCAGTGTGTGGGGAAGGGGTTTCAGAGTGTTTGGGGGGAGGGGTTTCAGTGTGTGGGGAAGGGTTTCAGTGTGTGGGGAAGGGGTTTCAGTTTGTGGGGAAGTGTTTCAGTGTGTGGGGAAGGGTTACAGTGTGTGGGGACGGGGTTTCAGTGTGTGGGGAAGGAGTTTCAGTGTGGGGGGATGGGTTTCAGTGTGTGGGGATGTGTTTCCGTGTGTGCAGAATGTGTTTCAGATTGTGAGGAAGGTGTTTCAGTTGGTGGGGACGGTGTTTCAGTGTGTGAGGAAGGGGTTTCAGTGTGTGTGAGGAAGGTGTTCCAGTGTATGGGGATGGTGTTTCAGTGTGTGGGGAAGGGGTTTCAGTGTTTGGTGAAGGGTTTCAGTGTGTGGGGAAGGGGTTTCAGTGTGTAGGGAAGGGTTTCAGTGTGTGGGGAAGGTGCTTCAGTGTGTGAGGAAGGTGTTTCAGTTTGTGGGGAAGGGTTTCACGGTGTGCAGAAGGGGTTTCAGTGTGTGGGGAAGGTGCTTCAGTGTGTGGGGATGTGTTCCAGTGTGTAGGGAAGGGTTTCCATGTTTGGGGAAGGTGTTTCAGTGTGTGGGGAAGGTGTTTCAGTTTGTGGGGAAGGGTTTCACGGTGTGCAGAAGGGGTTTCAGTGTGTGGAGAAGGTGCTTCAGTGTGTGGGGATGTGTTTCAGTGTGTGGGGAAGGGGTTTCAGTGTGTGGGGATGTGTTTCAGTGTGTGGGGAAGCGGTTTCAGTGTGTGGGGAAGGGTTTAACTGTGTGCAGAAGGGGTTCCCGTGTGTGGGGAAGTGGTTTCAGTGTGTGGGGAAGGTGCTTCAGTGTGTGCTGAAGGGGTTTCAGTGTGTGAGGAAGGGGTTTCAGTGTGGGGGAAGGGGTTTCACTGTGTTGGGAAGGTGTTTCAGTGTGTGCGGTATGGGTTTCAGTGTGTGCGGAATGTGTTTCAGTTTGTGGGAAAGGTGTTTCAGTGTGTCGGGAAGGTGTTACATTGTGTGCGGAAGGGGTTTCAGTGTGTGGGGAAGGGGATTCAGTATGTGGGGATGGTGTTTCATTGTGTGGGGAAGGTGTTTCATTGTGTGCGGAAGGGGATTCAGTGTGTAGGGAAGGATTTTTAGTGTGTGGGGAAGGTGTTTCAGTGTGTGGGGAAGGGGTTTCAGTATGTGGGGAAGAGGTTTCAGGGTGTGGGGAAGGGTTTCAGTGTGTGGGGAAGGGTTTCAGTGTGTGGGGAAGGGGTTTCAGAGTGTTTGGGGGGAGGGGTTTCAGTGTGTGGGGAAGGGTTACAGTGTGTGGGGACGGGGTTTCAGTGTGTGGGGTATGGGTTTCAGTGTGTGCGGAATGTGTTTCAGTTTGTGGGAAAGGTGTTTCAGTGTGTCGGGAAGGTGTTACATTGTGTGCGGAAGGGGTTTCAGTGTGTGGGGAAGGGGATTCAGTATGTGGGGATGGTGTTTCATTGTGTGGGGAAGGTGTTTCATTGTGTGCGGAAGGGGATTCAGTGTGTAGGGAAGGATTTTTAGTGTGTGGGGAAGGTGTTTCAGTGTGTGGGGAAGGGGTTTCAGTATGTGGGGAAGAGGTTTCAGTGTGTGGGGAAGGGTTTCAGTGTGTGGGGAAGGGTTTTAGTGTGTGGGGAAGGGGTTTCAGAGTGTTTGGGGGGAGGGGTTTCAGTGTGTGGGGAAGGGTTTCAGTGTGTGGGGAAGGGGTTTCAGTTTGTGGGGAAGTGTTTCAGTGTGTGGGGAAGGGTTACAGTGTGCGGGGACGGGGTTTCAGTGTGTGGGGAAGGGTTTTCAGTGTGTCGGGAAGGTGATTCAGTGTGTGGGGAATGTAATTCAATGTGTGGGGAAGGTGTTTCAGTGTGTGGGGAATGGGTTTCAGTGTGTTGGGAAGGAGTTTCAGTATGTGGGGATTTGTTTCAGTGTGTGGGGATGTATTTCAGTGTGTGGGGAAGGGTTTCAGTGTGTGGGGAAGGTGTTTCAGTGTGTGGGGATGGGTTTCAGTGTGTGGGGATGGATTTCCGTGTGTGCAGAATGTGTTTCAGAGTGTGAGGAAGGTGTTTCAGTTGGTGGGGACGGTGTTTCAGTGTGTGAGGAAGTGGTTTCAGTGTGTGTGAGGAAGGTGTTCCAGTGTATGGGGAAGGTGTTTCAGTGTGTGGGGAAGGGGTTTCAGTGTTTGGTGAAGGGTTTTAGTGTGTGGGGAAGCGGTTTCAGTGTGTAGGGAAGGGTTACAGTGTGTGGGGAAGGTGTTTCAGTGTGTGGGGAAGGTGTTTCAGTTTGTGGGGAAGGGTTTCACGGTGTGCAGAAGGGGTTTCAGTGTGTGGGGAAGGTGTTTCAGTGTGTGGGGATGTGTTTCAGTGTGTGGGGAAGCGGTTTCAGTGTGTGGGGAAGGGTTTGACTGTGTGCGGAAGGGGTTTCCGTGTGTGGGGAAGTGGTTTCAGTGTGTGGGGAAGGTGCTTCAGTGTGTGCTGAAGGGGTTTCAGTGTGTGAGGAAGGGGTTTCAGTGTGCGGGAAGGGGTTTCACTGTGTTGGGAAGGTGTTTCAGTGTGTGCGGAAAGGGTTTCAGTGTGTGCGGAAGGTGTTTCAGTTTGTGGGAAAGGTGTTTCAGTGTGTCGGGAAGGTGTTACATTGTGTGCGGAAGGGGTTTCAGTTTGTGGGGAAGGGGATTCAGTATGTGGGGATGGTGTTTCATTGTGTGGGGAAGGTGTTTCATTGTGTGCGGAAGGGGATTCAGTGTGTAGGGAAGGATTTTTAGTGTGTGGGGAAGGTGTTTCAGTGTGTGGGGAAGGGGTTTCAGTATGTGGGGAAGAGGTTTCAGTGTGTGGGGAAGGGTTTCAGTGTGTGGGGAAGGGGTTTCAGAGTGTTTGGGGGGAGGGGTTTCAGTGTGTGGGGAAGGGTTTCAGTGTGTGGGGAAGGGGTTTCAGTTTGTGGGGAAGTGTTTCAGTGTGTGGGGAAGGGTTACAGTGTGTGGGGACGGGGTTTCAGTGTGTGGGGAAGGGGTTACAGTGTGTCGGGAAGGTGATTCAGTGTGTGGGGAATGTAATTCAATGTGTTGGGAAGGTGTTTCAGTGTGTGGGGAAGGGGTTTCCGTGTGTCGGGAAGGTGATTCAGTGTGTGGGGAATGTAATTCAATGTGTGGGGAAGGTGTTTCAGTGTGTGGGGAATGGGTTTCAGTGTGTTGGGAAGGTGTTTCAGTGTGTGGGGATGTGTTTCAGTGTGTGGGGATGTGTTTCAGTGTGTGGGGAAGGGTTTCAGTGTGTGGGGAAGGTGTTTCTGTGATTGGGGATGGGTTTCAGTGTGTGGGGATGGGTTTCAGTGTGTGAAGAAGGTGTTTCAGTGTGTGGGGAAGATGATTCAGTGTGTGAGGAAGAGGTTTCAGTGTGTGGGGAAGGGGTTTCAGTGTGTGTGAGGAAGGTGTTTCAGTGTGTGGGGAAGTCGTTTCAGTGTGTGGGGAAGGGTTACAGTGTGTGGGGACGGGGTTTCAGTGTGTGGGGAAGGGGTTTCAGTGTGTCGGGAAGGTGATTCAGTGTGTGGGGAATGTAATTCAATGTGTTGGGAAGGTGTTTCAGTGTGTGGGTAAGGGGTTTCCGTGTGTCGGGAAGGTGTTTCAGTGTGTGGGGATGTGTTTCAGTGTGTGGGGATGTGTTTCAGTGTGTGGGGAAGGGTTTCAGTGTGTGGGGAAGGTATTTCTGTGATTGGGGATGGGTTTCAGTGTGTGGGGATGGGTTTCAGTGTGTGAAGAAGGTGTTTCAGTGTGTGGGGAAGATGATTCAGTGTGTGAGGAAGAGGTTTCAGTGTGTGGGGAAGGGGTTTCAGTGTGTGTGAGGAAGGTGTTTCAGTGTGTGGGGAAGTCGTTTCAGTGTGTGGGGAAGGGGTTTCAGTGTGGGGCGAAGGGTTTCAGTGTGTGGGGAAGGGTTTCAGTGTGTGGGGAAGGTTTGTCAGTGTGTGGGGAAGGGGTTTCAGTTTGTGGGGAAGGGTTTCACGGCGTGCAGAATGGGATTCAGTGTGTGGGGAAGGTGTTTCAGTGTGTGGGGATGTGTTTCAGTGTGTGGGGAAGGGGTTTCAGTGTGTGGGGATGTGTTTCAGTGTGTGGGAAAGGGGTTTCAGTGTGTGGGGAAGGGTTTCATTGTGTGCAGAACGGGTTTCAGTGTGTGGGGAAGGTGTTTCAGTGTGTGCGGAAGGGGTTTCAGTGTGTGGGGTAGTGGTTTCAGTGTGTTGAGAAGGTGTTTCAGTGTGTGGGGAAGGGGTTTCAATATGTGGGGAAGAGGTTTCAATGTGTGGGGTAGGGTTTCAGTGTGTGGGGAAGGGTTTCTTTGTGGGGAAGGGGTTTCAGTGTGTGGGGAAGTGTTTTAGTGAGTGGGGAAGGGGTTTCAGTGTGTGGGGAAGGGGTTTCAGTTTGTGGGGAAGTGTTTCACTGTGTGGGGAAGGGTTGCAGTGTGTGGGGACGGGGTTTCAGTGTGTGGGGAAGGGGTTTCAGTGTGTGGGGACGTTGTTTCAGTGTGTGCGGAAGGTGTTTCAGTGTGTGGGGAAGGGGTTTCAATGTGTGGGGAAGTTGTAACAGAGTGTGGGGAAGGTAATTCAATGTGTGGGGAAGGTGTTTCAGTGTGTGGGGAATGGGTTTCAGTGTGTTGGGAAGGTGTTTCAGTGTGTGGGGATGTGTTTCAGTGTGTGCGGAAGGGTTTCAGTGTGTGGGGAAGGATTTCAGTGTGTGGGGAAGGTGTTTCTGTGTGTGGGGATGGGTTTCAGTGTGTGGGGATGGGTTTCAGTGTGTGCAGAAGGTGTTTCAGTGTGTGGGGAATTGTTTAACTGTGTGCGGAAGTGGTTTCAGTGTGTGGGGAAGGTGTTTCACTGTGTCGTGTACGGGTTTCAGTATGTGGGGAAGGGGATTCAGTGTGTGGGGAAGGGTTTCAGTGTGTGGTGAAGGGTTTCAGTGTGTGGGGAAGGGTTTCAGTGTGTGGGGAATGGGTTTCAGTGTGTGGGGAAGGGTTCCAGAGTGTGGGGAAGGGTTTCACTTTGTGCGGAACGGGTTTCAGTGTGTGGGGAAGTGGTTTCATTGTGTGGGGAATGTGTTTCATTGTGTGCGGAAGGGGTTTCAGTGTGTGGGGAAGTGGTTTCAGTGTGTTGGGAAGGTGTTTCAGTGTGTGCGGAAGGGGTTTCAGTGTTTGCGGAAGGTGTTTCAGTGTGTGGGGAAGGGGTTTCAGTTTGTGGGGAATGTGTTTCATTGTGTGCGGAAGGGGTTTCAGTGTGTGGGGAAGTGGTTTCAGTGTGTTGGGAAGGTGTTTCAGTGTGTGCGGAAGGGGTTTCAGTGTGTGCGGAAGGTGTTTCTGTGTGTGGGGAAGGGGTTTCAGTTTGTGGGGAAGAGGTTTCAGTGTGTGGGGTAGGGTTTCAGTGTGTGGGGATTGGTTTCAGTGTGGGGAAGGGGTTTCAGTGTTTGGGGAAGCTGCTTCACTGTGTGGGGAAGGGGTTTCAGTGTGTCTGGTGAAGGGGTTTCAGTGTGTGGGGATGTGTTTCAGTGTGTGGGGATGTGTTTCACTGTGTGCGGAAGGGTTTCAGTGTGTGGGGAAGTGGTTTCAGTGTGTGTGGAAGGTGTTTCAGTGTGTGCAGAAGGGGTTTCAGTGTGTGAGGAAGGGGTTTCAGTGTGTGGGGAAGGGGTTTCAGTGTGTTGGGAAGGTGTTTCATTGTGTGCGGATGGGGTTTTAGTGTGTGGGGAAGGGGTTTCAGTGTGTGGGGATGGTTTTTCATTGTGTGCGGAAGGGGTTTCAGTGTGTGGGGACGGTGATTTAGTGCGTGCAGAAGGGGATTCAGTGTGTAGGGATGGGGTTTCAGTGTGCGGGGAAGGGGTTTCAGTGTGTGGGGAATTGTTTAACTGTGTGTGGAAGGTGTTTCAGTGTGTGGGGAAGGTGTTTCACGGTGTTGTGTAGGGGTTTCAGTATGTGGGGAAGGGGTTTCAGGGTGTGTGCAAGCGTTTCAGTGTGTGGGGAAGGGTTTCAGTATGTGGGGAAGGGGTTTCAGTGTGTGGGGAATGGGTTTCAGTTTGTGGGGAAGTGTTTCAATGTGTGGGGAAGGTGTTTCAGTGTGTGGGGATGTGTTTCAGTGTGTGGGAAAGGGGTTTCAGTATGTGGGGAAGGTGTTTCATTGTGTGGGGATGTGTTTCTGTGTGTGGGGAAGGGGTTTCAGTGCTTGGGGAAGGGTTTCACTGCGTGCGGAAGGGGTTTCAGTTTGTGGGGAAGGGGTTTCTGTGTTTGGGGAAGTGTTTCAGTGTGTGGGGAAGTGGTTTCAGTTTGTGGGGAAGGGGTTTCAGTGTTTGGGGAAGTGTTTCAGTGCGTGGGGAAGGGGTTTCCGTGTGTGGGGAAGTTGTTTCAGTGTTTGGGGAAGGTGTTTCAGTGTGTTGTGAAGGGGTTTCAGTGTTTGGGGAAGTTGTTTCAGTGTGTGGGGAAGGTGTTTCAGTGTGTGGGGAAGGTGTTTCAGTGTGTGGGGAAGGTAATTCAATGTGTGGGGAAGGGGTTTCAGTTTGTGGGGAAGTGTTTCAGTGTGTGGGGAAGGGTTACAGTGTGTGGGGACGGGGTTTCAGTGTGTGGGGAAGGGGTTTCAGTTTGTGGGGAAGTTGTTTCAATGTGTGGGGAAGGTGTTTCAGTGTGTGTGGAAGTGTTTTCAGTGTGTGGGGAAGGTGTTTCAGTGTGGGGGGAAGGTAATTCAATGTGTGGGGAAGGTGTTTCATTGTGTGCGGAAGGGGTTTCAGTGTGTGGGGAAGGGTCTCACTGTGTGGGGAAGGGATCCAGTATGTGGTGATTGTGTTTCAGTGTGTGGGAAGGTGTTTCAGTTTGTGGGGAAGTTGTTTCAGTGTGTGGGGAAGGGGTTTCAGTGTTTGGGGAAGCTGCTTCACTGTGTGGGGAAGGGGTTTCAGTGTGTCTGGTGAAGGGGTTTCAGTGTGTGTGGATGTGTTTCAGTGTGTGGGGATGTGTTTCACTGTGTGCGGAAGGGTTTCAGTGTGTGGGGAAGTGGTTTCAGTGTGTGTGGAAGGTGTTTCAGTGTGTGCAGAAGGGGTTTCAGTGTGTGAGGAAGGGGTTTCAGTGTGTGGGGATGGGGTTTCAGTGTGTTGGGAAGGTGTTTCATTGTGTGCGGATGTGGTTTTAGTGTGTGGGGAAGGGGTTTCAGTGTGTGGGGATGGTTTTTCATTGTGTGCGGAAGGGGTTTCAGTGTGTGGGGAAGGTGATTTAGTGCGTGCGGAAGGGGATTCAGTGTGTAGGGATTGGGTTTCAGTGTGCGGGGAAGGGGTTTCAGTGTGTGGGGAATTGTTTAACTGTGTGTGGAAGGTGTTTCAGTGTGTGGGGAAGGTGTTTCACGGTGTTGTGTAGGGGTTTCAGTATGTGGGGAAGGGGTTTCAGTGTGTGTGCAAGCGTTTCAGTGTGTGGGGAAGGGTTTCAGTATGTGGGGAAGGGGTTTCAGTGTGTGGGGAATGGGTTTCAGTTTGTGGGGAAGTGTTTCAATGTGTGGGGAAGGTGTTTCAGTGTGTGGGGATGTGTTTCAGTGTGTGGGAAAGGGGTTGCAGTATGTGGGGAAGGTGTTTCATTGTGTGGGGATGTGTTTCTGTGTGTGGGGAACTGGTTTCAGTGCTTGGGGAAGGGTTTCACTGCGTGCGGAAGGGGTTTCAGTTTGTGGGGAAGGGGTTTCTGTGTTTGGGGAAGTGTTTCAGTGCGTGGGGAAGGGGTTTCCGTGTGTGGGGAAGTTGTTTCAGTGTTTGGGGAAGGTGTTTCAGTGTGTTGTGAAGGGGTTTCAGTGTTTGGGGAAGGTGTTTCAGTGTGTGGGGCAGGTGTTTCAGTGTGTGGGGAAGGTAATTCAATGTGTGGGGAAGGGGTTTCAGTTTGTGGGGAAGTGTTTCAGTGTGTGGGGAAGGGTTACAGTGTGTGGGGACGGGGTTTCAGTGTGTGGGGAAGGGGTTTCAGTTTGTAGGGAAGTTGTTTCAGTGTGTGGGGAAGGTGTTTCAGTGTGTGTGGAAGTGTTTTCAGTGTGTGGGGAAGGTGTTTCAGTGTGTGGGGAAGGTAATTCAATGTGTGGGGAAGGTGTTTCATTGTGTGGGGAAGTGGTTTCAGTGTGTGGAGAAAGGGTTTCAGTGTGTGGGGATGGGGTTTCAGCGTGTGGGGCATTGTTTAACTGTGTCCGAAGGGGGTTTCAGTGCGTGGGGAAGCTGTTTCAGTGCGTGGGGAAGGAGTTTCAGTGTGTGGAGAAGGGGTTTCAGTGTGTGGGGAAGGGTTTCAGTGTGTGGGGAAGGTGTTTCAGTGTGTGGGGAAGGGGTTTCAGTGTGTGGGGAAGGGTTTCAGTGTGTGGGGAAGGAGTTTCAATGTGTGGGGAATGCGTTTCTGTTTGTGGGGAAGGGGTTTCAGTGTGTGGGGAAGTGTTTCAGTGTGTGGGGAAGGGGTTTCAGTGTGTGGAGACGTAGTTTCAGTGTGTGGGGAAGGTGTTTCAGTTTGTGGGGAAGTGGGTTCAGTGTGTGGGGACGGGTTTTCAGTGTGTGGGGAAGGGGTTTCAGTATGTGCGGAAGTTGTTTCAGTGTGTGGGCAAGACGTTTCAGTGTGTGGGGAAGGGGATTCAGTGTGTGGGTAAGGTGTTTCAGTGTGTGGGGAAGTTATTTCAGTGTGAGGGGAAGTTGTTTCAGATTGTGGGGAAGGGGTTTCAGTGTGTGGGGAAGTTGTTTCAGTCTGTGGGGATGTGTGTCAGTGTGTCGCGATGTGTTTCAGTGTGTGGGGAAGGGTTTCTGTGTGTGGGTAAGGAGTTTCAGTGTGTGGGGATGGGTTTCAGTGTGTGGGGAAGGGTTTCAGTGTGTGGGGAAGGGGTTTCAGAGTGTTTGGGGGGAGGGGTTTCAGTGTGTGGGGAAGGGTTTCAGTGTGTGGGGAAGGGGTTTCAGTCTGTGGGGAAGTGTTTCAGTGTGTGGGGAAGGGTTACAGTGTGTGGGGACGGGGTTTCAGTGTGTGGGGAAGGAGTTTCAGTGTGGGGGGATGGGTTTCAGTGTGTGGGGATGTGTTTCCGTGTGTGCAGAATGTGTTTCAGATTGTGAGGAAGGTGTTTCAGTTGGTGGGGACGGTGTTTCAGTGTGTGAGGAAGGGGTTTCAGTGTGTGTGAGGAAGGTGTTCCAGTGTATGGGGATGGTGTTTCAGTGTGTGGGGAAGGGGTTTCAGTGTTTGGTGAAGGGTTTCAGTGTGTGGGGAAGGGGTTTCAGTGTGTAGGGAAGGGTTTCAGTGTGTGGGGAAGGTGCTTCAGTGTGTGAGGAAGGTGTTTCAGTTTGTGGGGAAGGGTTTCACGGTGTGCAGAAGGGGTTTCAGTGTGTGGGGAAGGTGCTTCAGTGTGTGGGGATGTGTTCCAGTGTGTAGGGAAGGGTTTCCATGTTTGGGGAAGGTGTTTCAGTGTGTGGGGAAGGTGTTTCAGTTTGTGGGGAAGGGTTTCACGGTGTGCAGAAGGGGTTTCAGTGTGTGGAGAAGGTGCTTCAGTGTGTGGGGATGTGTTTCAGTGTGTGGGGAAGGGGTTTCAGTGTGTGGGGATGTGTTTCAGTGTGTGGGGAAGCGGTTTCAGTGTGTGGGGAAGGGTTTAACTGTGTGCAGAAGGGGTTCCCGTGTGTGGGGAAGTGGTTTCAGTGTGTGGGGAAGGTGCTTCAGTGTGTGCTGAAGGGGTTTCAGTGTGTGAGGAAGGGGTTTCAGTGTGGGGGAAGGGGTTTCACTGTGTTGGGAAGGTGTTTCAGTGTGTGCGGTATGGGTTTCAGTGTGTGCGGAATGTGTTTCAGTTTGTGGGAAAGGTGTTTCAGTGTGTCGGGAAGGTGTTACATTGTGTGCGGAAGGGGTTTCAGTGTGTGGGGAAGGGGATTCAGTATGTGGGGATGGTGTTTCATTGTGTGGGGAAGGTGTTTCATTGTGTGCGGAAGGGGATTCAGTGTGTAGGGAAGGATTTTTAGTGTGTGGGGAAGGTGTTTCAGTGTGTGGGGAAGGGGTTTCAGTATGTGGGGAAGAGGTTTCAGGGTGTGGGGAAGGGTTTCAGTGTGTGGGGAAGGGTTTCAGTGTGTGGGGAAGGGGTTTCAGAGTGTTTGGGGGGAGGGGTTTCAGTGTGTGGGGAAGGGTTACAGTGTGTGGGGACGGGGTTTCAGTGTGTGGGGTATGGGTTTCAGTGTGTGCGGAATGTGTTTCAGTTTGTGGGAAAGGTGTTTCAGTGTGTCGGGAAGGTGTTACATTGTGTGCGGAAGGGGTTTCAGTGTGTGGGGAAGGGGATTCAGTATGTGGGGATGGTGTTTCATTGTGTGGGGAAGGTGTTTCATTGTGTGCGGAAGGGGATTCAGTGTGTAGGGAAGGATTTTTAGTGTGTGGGGAAGGTGTTTCAGTGTGTGGGGAAGGGGTTTCAGTATGTGGGGAAGAGGTTTCAGTGTGTGGGGAAGGGTTTCAGTGTGTGGGGAAGGGTTTTAGTGTGTGGGGAAGGGGTTTCAGAGTGTTTGGGGGGAGGGGTTTCAGTGTGTGGGGAAGGGTTTCAGTGTGTGGGGAAGGGGTTTCAGTTTGTGGGGAAGTGTTTCAGTGTGTGGGGAAGGGTTACAGTGTGCGGGGACGGGGTTTCAGTGTGTGGGGAAGGGTTTTCAGTGTGTCGGGAAGGTGATTCAGTGTGTGGGGAATGTAATTCAATGTGTGGGGAAGGTGTTTCAGTGTGTGGGGAATGGGTTTCAGTGTGTTGGGAAGGAGTTTCAGTATGTGGGGATTTGTTTCAGTGTGTGGGGATGTATTTCAGTGTGTGGGGAAGGGTTTCAGTGTGTGGGGAAGGTGTTTCAGTGTGTGGGGATGGGTTTCAGTGTGTGGGGATGGATTTCCGTGTGTGCAGAATGTGTTTCAGAGTGTGAGGAAGGTGTTTCAGTTGGTGGGGACGGTGTTTCAGTGTGTGAGGAAGTGGTTTCAGTGTGTGTGAGGAAGGTGTTCCAGTGTATGGGGAAGGTGTTTCAGTGTGTGGGGAAGGGGTTTCAGTGTTTGGTGAAGGGTTTTAGTGTGTGGGGAAGCGGTTTCAGTGTGTAGGGAAGGGTTACAGTGTGTGGGGAAGGTGTTTCAGTGTGTGGGGAAGGTGTTTCAGTTTGTGGGGAAGGGTTTCACGGTGTGCAGAAGGGGTTTCAGTGTGTGGGGAAGGTGTTTCAGTGTGTGGGGATGTGTTTCAGTGTGTGGGGAAGCGGTTTCAGTGTGTGGGGAAGGGTTTGACTGTGTGCGGAAGGGGTTTCCGTGTGTGGGGAAGTGGTTTCAGTGTGTGGGGAAGGTGCTTCAGTGTGTGCTGAAGGGGTTTCAGTGTGTGAGGAAGGGGTTTCAGTGTGCGGGAAGGGGTTTCACTGTGTTGGGAAGGTGTTTCAGTGTGTGCGGAAAGGGTTTCAGTGTGTGCGGAAGGTGTTACATTGTGTGCGGAAGGGGTTTCAGTTTGTGGGGAAGGGGATTCAGTATGTGGGGATGGTGTTTCATTGTGTGGGGAAGGTGTTTCATTGTGTGCGGAAGGGGATTCAGTGTGTAGGGAAGGATTTTTAGTGTGTGGGGAAGGTGTTTCAGTGTGTGGGGAAGGGGTTTCAGTATGTGGGGAAGAGGTTTCAGTGTGTGGGGAAGGGTTTCAGTGTGTGGGGAAGGGGTTTCAGAGTGTTTGGGGGGAGGGGTTTCAGTGTGTGGGGAAGGGTTTCAGTGTGTGGGGAAGGGGTTTCAGTTTGTGGGGAAGTGTTTCAGTGTGTGGGGAAGGGTTACAGTGTGTGGGGACGGGGTTTCAGTGTGTGGGGAAGGGGTTACAGTGTGTCGGGAAGGTGATTCAGTGTGTGGGGAATGTAATTCAATGTGTTGGGAAGGTGTTTCAGTGTGTGGGGAAGGGGTTTCCGTGTGTCGGGAAGGTGATTCAGTGTGTGGGGAATGTAATTCAATGTGTGGGGAAGGTGTTTCAGTGTGTGGGGAATGGGTTTCAGTGTGTTGGGAAGGTGTTTCAGTGTGTGGGGATGTGTTTCAGTGTGTGGGGATGTGTTTCAGTGTGTGGGGAAGGGTTTCAGTGTGTGGGGAAGGTGTTTCTGTGATTGGGGATGGGTTTCAGTGTGTGGGGATGGGTTTCAGTGTGTGAAGAAGGTGTTTCAGTGTGTGGGGAAGATGATTCAGTGTGTGAGGAAGAGGTTTCAGTGTGTGGGGAAGGGGTTTCAGTGTGTGTGAGGAAGGTGTTTCAGTGTGTGGGGAAGTTGTTTCAGTGTGTGGGGAAGGGGTTTCAGTGTGGGGCGAAGGGTTTCAGTGTGTGGGGAAGGGTTTCAGTGTGTGGGGAAGGTTTGTCAGTGTGTGGGGAAGGGGTTTCAGTTTGTGGGGAAGGGTTTCACGGCGTGCAGAATGGGATTCAGTGTGTGGGGACGGGGTTTCAGTGTGTGGGGATGTGTTTCAGTGTGTGGGGAAGGGGTTTCAGTGTGTGAGGAAGGTGTTTCAGTTGGTGGGGACGGTGTTTCAGTGTGTGAGGAAGGGGTTTCAGTGTGTGTGAGGAATTTGTTCCAGTGTATGGGGAAGGTGTTTCAGTGTGTGGGGAAGGGGTTTCAGTGTTTGGTGAAGGGTTTCAGTGTGTGGGGAAGGTGTTTCAGTGTGTGGGGAAGGTGTTTCAGTTTGTGGGGAAGGGTTTCACGGTGTGCAGAAGGGGTTTCAGTGTGTGGGGAAGGTGCTTCAGTGTGTGGGGATGTGTTCCAGTGTGTGGGGAAGGTGTTTCAGTGTGTGGGGATGTGTTTCAGTGTGTGGGGAAGCGGTCTCAGTGTGTGGGGAAGGGTTTCACTGTGTGCGGAAGGGGTTTCCGTGTGTGGGGAAGTGGTTTCAGTGTGTGGGGAAGGTGCTTCAGTGTGTGCTGAAGGGGTTTCAGTGTGTGAGGAAGGGGTTTCAGTGTGGGGGAAGGGGTTTCACTGTGTTGGGAAGGTGTTTCAGTGTGTGCGGAAAGGGTTTCAGTGTGTGCGGAAGGTGTTTCAGTTTGTGGGAAAGGTGTTTCAGTGTGTCGGGAAGGTGTTACATTGTGTGCGGAAGGGGTTTCAGTTTGTGGGGAAGGGGATTCAGTATGTGGGGATGGTGTTTCATTGTGTGGGGAAGGTGTTTCATTGTGTGCGGAAGGGGATTCAGTGTGTAGGGAAGGATTTTTAGTGTGTGGGGAAGGTGTTTCAGTGTGTGGGGAAGGGGTTTCAGTATGTGGGGAAGAGGTTTCAGTGTGTGGGGAAGGGTTTCAGTGTGTGGGGAAGGGTTTCAGTGTGTGGGGAAGGGGTTTCAGAGTGTTTGGGGGGAGGGGTTTCAGTGTGTGGGGAAGGGTTTCAGTGTGTGGGGAAGGGGTTTCAGTTTGTGGGGAAGTGTTTCAGTGTGTGGGGAAGGGTTACAGTGTGTGGGGACGGGGTTTCAGTGTGTGGGGAAGGGGTTTCAGTGTGTCGGGAAGGTGATTCAGTGTGTGGGGAATGTAATTCAATGTGTTGGGAAGGTGTTTCAGTGTGTGGGGAAGGGGTTTCCGTGTGTCGGGAAGGTGTTTCAGTGTGTGGGGATGTGTTTCAGTGTGTGGGGATGTGTTTCAGTGTGTGGGGAAGGGTTTCAGTGTGTGGGGAAGGTATTTCTGTGATTGGGGATGGGTTTCAGTGTGTGGGGATGGGTTTCAGTGTGTGAAGAAGGTGTTTCAGTGTGTGGGGAAGATGATTCAGTGTGTGAGGAAGAGGTTTCAGTGTGTGGGGAAGGGGTTTCAGTGTGTGAGAGGAAGGTGTTTCAGTGTGTGGGGAAGTCGTTTCAGTGTGTGGGGAAGGGGTTTCAGTGTGGGGCGAAGGGTTTCAGTGTGTGGGGAAGGGTTTCAGTGTGTGGGGAAGGTTTGTCAGTGTGTGGGGAAGGGGTTTCAGTTTGTGGGGAAGGGTTTCACGGCGTGCAGAATGGGATTCAGTGTGTGGGGAAGGTGTTTCAGTGTGTGGGGATGTGTTTCAGTGTGTGGGGAAGGGGTTTCAGTGTGTGGGGATGTGTTTCAGTGTGTGGGAAAGGGGTTTCAGTGTGTGGGGAAGGGTTTCATTGTGTGCAGAACGGGTTTCAGTGTGTGGGGAAGGTGTTTCAGTGTGTGCGGAAGGGGTTTCAGTGTGTGGGGTAGTGGTTTCAGTGTGTTGAGAAGGTGTTTCAGTGTGTGGGGAAGGGGTTTCAATATGTGGGGAAGAGGTTTCAATGTGTGGGGTAGGGTTTCAGTGTGTGGGGAAGGGTTTCTTTGTGGGGAAGGGGTTTCAGTGTGTGGGGAAGTGTTTTAGTGAGTGGGGAAGGGGTTTCAGTGTGTGGGGAAGGGGTTTCAGTTTGTGGGGAAGTGTTTCACTGTGTGGGGAAGGGTTGCAGTGTGTGGGGACGGGGTTTCAGTGTGTGGGGAAGGGGTTTCAGTGTGTGGGGACGTTGTTTCAGTGTGTGCGGAAGGTGTTTCAGTGTGTGGGGAAGGGGTTTCAATGTGTGGGGAAGTTGTAACAGAGTGTGGGGAAGGTAATTCAATGTGTGGGGAAGGTGTTTCAGTGTGTGGGGAATGGGTTTCAGTGTGTTGGGAAGGTGTTTCAGTGTGTGGGGATGTGTTTCAGTGTGTGCGGAAGGGTTTCAGTGTGTGGGGAAGGATTTCAGTGTGTGGGGAAGGTGTTTCTGTGTGTGGGGATGGGTTTCAGTGTGTGGGGATGGGTTTCAGTGTGTGCAGAAGGTGTTTCAGTGTGTGGGGAATTGTTTAACTGTGTGCGGAAGTGGTTTCAGTGTGTGGGGAAGGTGTTTCACTGTGTCGTGTACGGGTTTCAGTATGTGGGGAAGGGGATTCAGTGTGTGGGGAAGGGTTTCAGTGTGTGGTGAAGGGTTTCAGTGTGTGGGGAAGGGTTTCAGTGTGTGGGGAATGGGTTTCAGTGTGTGGGGAAGGGTTCCAGAGTGTGGGGAAGGGTTTCACTTTGTGCGGAACGGGTTTCAGTGTGTGGGGAAGTGGTTTCATTGTGTGGGGAATGTGTTTCATTGTGTGCGGAAGGGGTTTCAGTGTGTGGGGAAGTGGTTTCAGTGTGTTGGGAAGGTGTTTCAGTGTGTGCGGAAGGGGTTTCAGTGTTTGCGGAAGGTGTTTCAGTGTGTGGGGAAGGGGTTTCAGTTTGTGGGGAATGTGTTTCATTGTGTGCGGAAGGGGTTTCAGTGTGTGCGGAAGTGGTTTCAGTGTGTTGGGAAGGTGTTTCAGTGTGTGCGGAAGGGGTTTCAGTGTGTGCGGAAGGTGTTTCTGTGTGTGGGGAAGGGGTTTCAGTTTGTGGGGAAGAGGTTTCAGTGTGTGGGGTAGGGTTTCAGTGTGTGGGGATTGGTTTCAGTGTGGGGAAGGTGTTTCAGTGTGTGGGGAAGGGTTTCAGTGTGTGGGGAAGGGGTTTCAGTATGTGGGGAAGTGTTTCAGTGTGTGGGGAAGGGTTGCAGTGTGTGGGGACGGGGTTTCAGTGTGTGGGGAAGGGGTGTCAGTGTGTGGGGACGTTGTTTCAGTGTGTGCGGAAGGTGTTTCAGTGTGTGGGCAAGGGGTTTCAATGTGTGGGGAAGTTGTAACAGAGTGTGGGGAAGGTAATTCAATGTTTGGGGAAGGTGTTTCAGTGTGTGGGGAATGGGTTTCAGTGTGTTGGGAAGGTGTTTCGGTGTGTGGGGATGTGTTTCAGTGTGTGGGGAAGGGTTTCAGTGTGTGCGGAAGGGGTTTCAGTGTGTGGGGAAGGTTTTTCAGTGTGTTGGGAAGTTGTTTCAGTGTCTGCAGAATGGGATTCAGTGTGTGCGGAAGTTGTTTCGGTGCGTGGGGAAGTGGTTTCAGTGTGTGGGGATGCTGTTGAATTGTGTGCGGAAGGGGTTTCAGTGTGTGGGGAAGGCGATTCTGTGTGTGGGGAAGGTGTTTCATTGTGTGGGGATGGTGTTTCATTGTGTGCGGAATGGGATTCAGTGTGTAGGGAAGGGGTTTCAGGGTGTGGGGAAGGGGTTTCAGTGTGTGGGGAATTGTTTAACTGTGTGCAGAAGGGGTTTCAGTGTGTGGCGAAGGTCTTTCTGTGTGTGCGGAAGGGTTTGCAGCATGTGGGGAAGGGGTTTCAGTGTGTGGGGAAGGGTTTCAGTGTGTGGGGAAGGGGTTTCAGTGTGTGGGGAAGGGGTTTCAGTTTGTGGGGAAGGGTTTTGATGTGCGGGGAAGGGATTTCAGTGTCTGGGGAAGGGGTTTCAGTTTGTGGGGAAGGGGTTTCAGTGTGTGGAGAAGTGTTTCAGTGTGTGGGGAAGGGGTTTCAGTGTGTGGGGAAGTTGTTTCAGTGTTTGGGGAAGGTGTTTCAGTGTGTGTGGAAGGCGTTTCAGTGTGTGGGGACGGGGTTTCAGTGTGAGGGGACGGGGTTTCAGTGTGTGGGGAAGTTGTTTCAGTGTGTGGCGAAGGTGGTTCAGTGTGTGGGGAAGGTGTTTCTGTGTGTGGGGAATGGGTTTCAGTGTGTGGGGAAGGTGGTTCCGTCTGTGGGGATGTGTTTCAGTGTGTGGGGATGGGTTTCAGTGTGAGGGAAGGTCTTTCAGTGTGTGGGGATGTGTTTCATTGTTTGGGGAAGGGGTTTAACTGTTTGGGGAAGGGGTTTCAGTGTGTGGGGATGGGGTTTCAGTGTGTGGGGAATTGTTTAACTGTGTCTGGAAGGTGTTTCAGTGTGTGGGGAAGGTGTTTCAGTGTGTGGGGAAGGGTTGCAGTGTGTGGGGACGGGGTTTCAGTGTGTGGGGAAGGGGTTTCAGTGTGTGGGGACGTTGTTTCAGTGTTTGCGGAAGGTGTTTCAGTGTGTGGGGAAGGGGTTTCAATGTGTGGGGAAGTTGTAACAGAGTGTGGGGATGTGTTTCAGTGTGTGGGGAAGGGTTTCAGTGTGTGGGGAAGGGAATCAGTGTGTGGGGAAGTAGTTTCTGTGTGTGGGGATGGGTTTCAGTGAGTGGGGATGGGTTTCAGTGTGTGCAGAAGGTGTTTCAGTGTGTGGGGAATTGTTTAACTGTGTGCAGAAGTGGTTTCAGTGTGTGGGGAAGGTGCTTCACTGCGTGGTGTAGGGGTTTCAGTATGTGGGGAAGGGGATTCAGTGTGTGGGGAAGGGTTTCAGTGTGTGGTGAAGAGTTTCAGTGTGTGGGGAAGGGGTTTCAGTGTGTGGGGAATGGGTTTCAGTGTGTGGGGAAGGGTTTCAGTGTGTGGGGAAGGTGTTTCAGTGTGTGGGGAAGGGTTACAGTGTGTGGGGACGAGGTTTCAGTGTGTGGGTAAGGGTTTCACTTTGTGCGGAACGGGTTTCAGTGTGTGGGGAAGTGGTTTCATTGTGTGGGCAAGGTGTTTCATTGTGTGCGGAAGGGGTTTCAGTGTGTGGGGAAGTGGTTTCAGTGTGTTGGGAAGGTGTTTCAGTGCGTGCGGAAGGGGTTTCAGTGTGTGCGGAAGGTGTTTCAGTGTGTGGGGAAGGGGTTTCAGTTTGTGTGGAAGAGGTTTCAGTGTGTGGGGTAGGGTTTCAGTGTGTGGGGATGGGTTTCAGTGTGGGGAAGGGGTTTCAGTGTGTGGGGAAGGGTCTCAGTGT
The DNA here is from genome assembly GCF_036365525.1 of Heterodontus francisci. Taxonomy (NCBI): domain Eukaryota; kingdom Metazoa; phylum Chordata; class Chondrichthyes; order Heterodontiformes; family Heterodontidae; genus Heterodontus; species Heterodontus francisci. The sequence goes on along the minus strand of NW_027142229.1, from coordinate 1,416,733 downwards.
GTGGGGAAGGGGTTTCAGTGTGTGGGGAAGGGGTTTCAGTTTGTGGGGAAGTGTTTCAGTGTGTGGGGAAGGGTTGTAGTGTGTGGGGACGGGGTTTCAGTGGTGGGGAAGGGGTTTCAGTGTGTGGGGACGTTGTTTCAGTGTGTGCGGAAGGTGTTTCAGTGTGTGGGCAAGGGGTTTCAATGTGTGGGGAAGTTGTAACAGAGTGTGGGGAAGGTAATTCAATGTGTGGGGAAGGTGTTTCAGTGTGTGGGGAATGGGTTTCAGTGTGTTGGGAAGGTGTTTCAGTGTGTGGGGATGTGTTTCAGTGTGTGGGGAAGAGTTTCAGTGTGTGGGGAAGGGTTTCAGTGTGTGGGGAAGGTGTTTCTGTGTGTGGGGATGGGTTTCAGTGTGTGGGGATGGGTTTCAGTGTGTGCAGAAGGTGTTGCAGTGTGTGGGGAATTGTTTCACTGTGAGCGGAAGTTGTTTCTGTGTGTGGGGAAGGTGTCTCACCGAGTGGTGTCGGGGTTTCAGTATGTGGGGAAGGGGATTCAGTGTGTGGGGAAGGGTTTCAATGTGTGGTGAAGGGTTTCAGTGTGTGGGGAATGGGTTTCAGTGTGTGGGGAAGGTGTTTCATTGTGTGCGGAAGGGGTTTCAGTGTGTGGGGAAGTGGTTTCAGTGTGTTGGGAAGGTGTTTCTGTGTGTGCGGAAGGGGTTTCAGTGTGTGGGGAAGGGGTTTCAGTTTGTGTGGAAGAGTTTTCAGTGTGTGGGGTAGGGTTTCAGTGTGTGGGGATGGGTTTCAGTGTGGGGAAGGGGTTTCAGTGTGTGGTGAAGGGTCTCAGTGTGTGGGGAAGGGGTTTCAGTGTGTGGGGAAGGGGTTTCAGTTTGTGGGGAAGTGTTTCAGTGTGTGGGGAAGGGTTGCAGTGTGTGGGGACGGGGTTTCAGTGTGTGGGGAAGGGGTTTCAGTGTGTGGGGACGTTGTTTCAGTGTGTGCGGAAGGTGTTTCAGTGTGTGGGCAAGGGGTTTCAATGTGTGGGGAAGTTGTAACAGAGTGTGGGGAAGGTAATTCAATGTGTGGGGAAGGTGTTTCAGTGTGTGGGGAATGGGTTTCTGTGTGTTGGGAAGGTGTTTCAGTTTGTGGGGATGTGTTTCAGTGTGTGGGGAAGAGTTTCAGTGTGTGGGGAAGGGTTTCAGTGTGTGGGGAAGGTGTTTCTGTGTGTGGGGATGGGTTTCAGTGTGTGGGGATGGGTTTCAGTGTGTGCAGAAGGTGTTGCAGTGTGTGGGGAATTGTTTCACTGTGAGCGGAAGTTGTTTCTGTGTGTGGGGAAGGTGTTTCACCGAGTGGTGTCGGGGTTTCAGTATGTGGGGAAGGGGATTCAGTGTGTGGGGAAGGGTTTCAGTGTGTGGTGAAGGGTTTCAGTGTGTGGGGAATGGGTTTCAGTGTGTGGGGAAGGTTTTAAGTGTGTGGGGAAGGTGTTTCAGTGTGTGGGGAAGGGTTACAGTGTGTGGGGACGAGGTTTCAGTGTGTGGGGATGGTGTTTCAGTGTGTGGGGATGTGTTTCAGTTTGTGGGGAAGGGATTTCAGTGTGTGGGGATGTGTTTCAGTGTGTGGGAATGGGGTTTCAGAGTGTGGGGATGTGTTTCAGTCTGTGGGGAAGGGGTTTCAGTGCGTGGGGAAGGCTTTCGCTGTGTGCGGAAGGGGCTTCAGTGTGTGGGGAAGTGGTTTCAGTGCGTGGGGAAGGTGTTTCAGTGTGTGCAGAAGAGGTTTCAGTGTGTGGGGAAGGTGTTTCAGTGTGTTGGGAAGTTGTTTCAGTGTCTGCGGAATGGGATTCAGTGTGTGCGGAAGTTGTTTCGGTGCGTGGGGAAGTGGTTTCAGTGTGTGGGGATGCTGTTTAATTGTGTGCGGAAGGGGTTTCAGTGTGTGGGGAAGGCGATTCTGTGTGTGGGGAAGGTGTTTCATTGTGTGGGGACGGTATTTCATTGTGTGCGGAATGGGATTCAGTGTGTAGGGAAGGGGTTTCAGGGTGTGGGGAAGGGGTTTCAGTGTGTGGGGTATTGTTTAACTGTGTGCAGGAGGGGTTTCAGTGTGTGGCAAAGGTGTTTCTGTGTCTGGTGAAGGGTTTTCAGTATGTGGGGAAGGGGTTTCACTGTGTGGGGAAGGGTTTCAGTGTGTGGGGAAGGGGTTTCAGTGTGTGGGGAATTTGTTTCAGTGTTTTGGGAAGTTGTTTAAGTTTTTGGGGAAGGGTTTTGATGTGCGGGGAAGGGATTTCAGTGTATGGGGAAGGGGTTTCAGTTTGCGGGGAAGGGGTTTCAGTGTGTGGGGAAGTGTTTCAGTGTGTGGGGAAGGGGTTTCAGTGTGTGGGGATGTTGTTTCAGTGTTTGGGGAAGGTGTTTCAGTGTGTGGGGAAGGCGTTTCAGTGTGTGGGGACGGGGTTTCAAGGTGAGGGGTAGGGGTTTCCGTGTGTGGGGAAGTTGTTTCAGTGTGTGGGGAAGGTGTTTCAGTGGGTGGGGAAGGTGTTTCTGTGTGTGGGGAATGGGTTTCAGTGTGTGGGGAAGGTGTTTCCGTCTGTGGGGATGTGTTTCAGTGTGTGGGGAAGGTGTTTCAGTGTGTGGGGAAGGGTTACAGTGTGTGGGGACGAGGTTTGACTGTGTGGGGAAAGTGTTTCAGTGTGTGGGGATGTGTTTCAGTGTGTGGGGAAAGGACTTCAGTGTGTGGGGATGTGTTTCAGTGTGTGGGAATGGGGTTTCAGTGAGTGGGGATGTGTTTCAGTATGTGGGGAAGGGGTTTCAGTGCGTGGGGAAGGGTTTCACTGTGTGTGGAAGGGGTTTCAGTGTGTGGGGAAGTGGTTTCAGTGTGTGGGGAAGGTGTTTCAGTGTGTGCGGAAGGGGTCTCAGTGTGTGGGGAAGGTGTTTCAGTGTGTTGGGAAGTTGTTTCAGTGTTTGGGGAAGGTGTTTCAGTGTGTGGGGAAGGCGTTTCAGTGTGTGGGGACGGGGTATCAGTGTGTGGGGAAGTTGTTTCATTGTGTGGGGAAGGGGTTTCAGTGTGTGGGGAAGGCGTTTCAGTGTGTGGGGACGGGGTTTCAGTGTGTGGGGAAGGTGTTTCAGTGTGTGCGGAAGGGGTTTCAGTGTGTGGGGAATTTGTTTCAGTGTTTTGGGAAGTTGTTTAAGTTTTTGGGGAAGGGTTTTGATGTGCGGGGAAGGGATTTCAGTGTATGGGGAAGGGGTTTCAGTTTGCGGGGAAGGGGTTTCAGTGTGTGGGGAAGTGTTTCAGTGTGTGGGGAAGGGGTTTCAGTGTGTGGGGATGTTGTTTCAGTGTTTGGGGAAGGTGTTTCAGTGTGTGGGGAAGGCGTTTCAGTGTGTGGGGACGGGGTTTCAAGGTGAGGGGAAGGGGTTTCCGTGTGTGGGGAAGTTGTTTCAGTGTGTGGGGAAGGTGTTTCAGTGTGTGGGGAAGGTGTTTCTGTGTGTGGGGAATGGGTTTCAGTGTGTGGGGAAGGTGTTTCCGTCTGTGGGGATGTGTTTCAGTGTGTGGGGATGTGTTTCAGTGTGTGGGGATGGGTTTCAGTGTGAGGGAAGGTGTTTCAGTGTGTGGGGATGTGTTTCATTGTTTGGGGAAGGCGTTTTACTGTGTGGGGAAGGGGTTTCAGTGTGTGGGGATGGGGTTTCAGTGTGTGGGGAATTATTTAACTGTGTCCGGAAGGGGATTCAGTTTGTGGGGAAGGTGTTTCAGTGTGTGGGGATGCGTTTCAGTGTGTGGGGAAGGGGTTTCAGTGTGTGGGGACTTTGTTTCAGTGTGTGCGGAAGGTGTTTCAGTGTGTGGGGAAGGGGTTTCTATGTGTGGTGAAGTTGTAACAGAGTGTGGGAAAGGTAATTCAATGTGTGGGGAAGGTGTTTCAGTGTGTGGGGAATGGGTTTCAGTGTGTTGGGAAGGTGTTTCAGTGTGTGGGGATGCGTTTCAGTGTGTGGGGAAGGGTTTCAGTGTGTGGGGAAGGGTTTCAGTGTGTGGGGAAGGTGTTTCTGTGTGTGGGGATGGGTTTCAGTGTGTGGGGATGGGTTTCAGTGTGTGGGGAAGGGGTTTCAGTGCGTGGGGAAGGGTTTCACTGTGTGTGGAAGGGGTTTCAGTGTGTGGGGAAGTGGTTTCAGTGTGTGGGGAAGGTGTTTCAGTGTGTGCGGAAGGGGTCTCAGTGTGTGGGGAAGGTGTTTCAGTGTGTTGGGAAGTTGTTTCAGTGTTTGGGGAAGGTGTTTCAGTGTGTGGGGAAGGCGTTTCAGTGTGTGGGGACGGGGTATCAGTGTGTGGGGAAGTTGTTTCATTGTGTGGGGAAGGGGTTTCAGTGTGTGGGGAAGTTGTTTCAGTGTGTGGGGAAGGTGTTTCAGTGTGTGGGGAAGGCGTTTCAGTGTGTGGGGACGGGGTTTCAGTGTGTGGGGAAGGTGTTTCAGTGTGTGCGGAAGGGTTCTCAGTGTGTGGGGAAGGTGTTTCAGTGTGTTGGGAAGTTGTTTCAGTGTTTGGGGAAGGTGTTTCAGTGTGTGGGGATGGGTTTCAGTGTGTGGGGATGGGTTTCAGTGTGTGCAGAATGTGTTTCAGTGTGTGGGGAATTGTTTAACTGTGTGCAGAAGTAGTTTCAGTGTGTGGGGAAGGTGCTTCACTGCGTGGTGTAGGGGTTTCAGTATGTGGGGAAGGGGATTCAGTGTGTGGGGAAGGGTTTCAGTGTTTGGTGAAGGGTTTCAGTGTGTGGGGAAGGGGTTTCAGTGTGTGGGGAATGGGTTTCAGTGTGTGGGGAAGGGTTTCAGTGTGTGGGGAAGGTGTTTCAGTGTGTGGGCAAGGGTTACAGTATGTGGGGACGAGGTTTCAGTGTGTGGGTAAGGGTTTCGCTTTGTGCGGAACGGGTTTCAGTGTGTGGGGAAGTGGTTTCATTGTGTGGGGAAGGTGTTTCAGTGTGTGCGGAAGGGGTTTCAGTGTGTGGGGAAGTGGTTTCAGTGTGTTGGGAAGGTGTTTCAGTGTGTGCGGAAGGGGTTTCAGTGTGTGCGGAAGGTGTTTCAGTGTGTGGGGAAGGGGTTTCAGTATGTGGGGAAGAGATTTCAGTGTGTGGGGTAGGGTTTCAGTGTGTAGGGAAGGGTTTCAGTGTGTGGGGAAGGGTTTCAGTGTGTGGGGAAGGGGTTTCAGTGTGCGGGGAAGGCGTTTCAGTTTGTGGGGAAGTGTTTCAGTGTGTGGGAATGGGTTGCAGTGTGTGGGGACGGGGTTTCAGTGTGTGAGGAAGGGGTTTCAGTGTGTGGGGACGTTGTTTCAGTGTGTGTGGAAGGTGTTTCAGTGTGTGGGGAAGGGGTTTCAATGTGTGGTGAAGTTGTGACAGAGTGTGGGGAAGGTAATTCAATGTGTGGGGATGGTGTTTCAGTGTGTGGGGAATGGGTTTCAGTGTGTTGGGAAGGTGTTTCAGTGTGTGGGGATGTGTTTCAGTGTGTGGGGAAGGGTTTCGGTGTGTGGGGAAGTGTTTCAGTGTGTGGGGAAGGTGTTTCTGTGTGTGGGGATGGGTTTCAGTGTGTGGGGATGGGTTTAAGTGTGTGCAGAAGGTGTTTCAGTGTGTGGGGAATTGTTTCACTGTGTGCGGTAGTGGTTTCTGTGTGTGGGGAAGGTGTTTCACTGTGTCTTGTAGGGGTTTCAGTATGTGGGGAAGGGGATTCAGTCTGTGGGGAAGGGTTTCAGTGTGTGGTGAAGGGTTTCAGTGTGTGGGGAAGGTGTTTCAGTGTGTGGGGAATGGGTTTCAGTGTGTGGGGAAGGGTTTCAGTGTGTGGGGAAGGTGTTTCAGTGTGTGGGGAAGGGTTACAGTGTGTGGGGACGAGGTTTGACTGTGTGGGGAAAGTGTTTCAGTGTGTGGGAATGTGTTTCAGTGTGTGGGGAAAGGACTTCAGTGTGTGGGGATGTGTTTCAGTGTGTGGGAATGGGGTTTCAGTGAGTGGGGATGTGTTTCAGTATGTGGGGAAGGGGTTTCAGTGCGTGGGGAAGGGTTTCACTGTGTGTGGAAGGGGTTTCAGTGTGTGGGGAAGTGGTTTCAGTGTGTGGGGAAGGTGTTTCAGTGTGTGCGGAAGGGGTCTCAGTGTGTGGGGAAGGTGTTTCAGTGTGTTGGGAAGTTGTTTCAGTGTTTGGGGAAGGTGTTTCAGTGTGTGGGGAAGGCGTTTCAGTGTGTGGGGACGGGGTATCAGTGTGTGGGGAAGTTGTTTCATTGTGTGGGGAAGGGGTTTCAGTGTGTGGGGAAGTTGTTTCAGTGTGTGGGGAAGGTGTTTCAGTGTGTGGGGAAGGCGTTTCAGTGTGTGGGGACGGGGTTTCAGTGTGTGGGGAAGGTGTTTCAGTGTGTGCGGAAGGGGTTTCAGTGTGTGGGGAATTTGTTTCAGTGTTTTGGGAAGTTGTTTAAGTTTTTGGGGAAGGGTTTTGATGTGCGGGGAAGGGATTTCAGTGTATGGGGAAGGGGTTTCAGTTTGCGGGGAAGGGGTTTCAGTGTGTGGGGAAGTGTTTCAGTGTGTGGGGAAGGGGTTTCAGTGTGTGGGGATGTTGTTTCAGTGTTTGGGGAAGGTGTTTCAGTGTGTGGGGAAGGCGTTTCAGTGTGTGGGGACGGGGTTTCAAGGTGAGGGGAAGGGGTTTCCGTGTGTGGGGAAGTTGTTTCAGTGTGTGGGGAAGGTGTTTCAGTGTGTGGGGAAGGTGTTTCTGTGTGTGGGGAATGGGTTTCAGTGTGTGGGGAAGGTGTTTCCGTCTGTGGGGATGTGTTTCAGTGTGTGGGGAAGGTGTTTCAGTGTGTGGGGAAGGGTTACAGTGTGTGGGGACGAGGTTTGACTGTGTGGGGAAAGTGTTTCAGTGTGTGGGGATGTGTTTCAGTGTGTGGGGAAAGGACTTCAGTGTGTGGGGATGTGTTTCAGTGTGTGGGAATGGGGTTTCAGTGAGTGGGGATGTGTTTCAGTATGTGGGGAAGGGGTTTCAGTGCGTGGGGAAGGGTTTCACTGTGTGTGGAAGGGGTTTCAGTGTGTGGGGAAGTGGTTTCAGTGTGTGGGGAAGGTGTTTCAGTGTGTGCGGAAGGGGTCTCAGTGTGTGGGGAAGGTGTTTCAGTGTGTTGGGAAGTTGTTTCAGTGTGTGGGGAATGGGTTTCAGTGTGTGGGGAAGGGTTTCAGTGTGTGGGGAAGGTGTTTCAGTGTGTGGGGAAGGGTTACAGTGTGTGGGGACGAGGTTTGACTGTGTGGGGAAAGTGTTTCAGTGTGTGGGAATGTGTTTCAGTGTGTGGGGAAAGGACTTCAGTGTGTGGGGATGTGTTTCAGTGTGTGGGAATGGGGTTTCAGTGAGTGGGGATGTGTTTCAGTATGTGGGGAAGGGGTTTCAGTGCGTGGGGAAGGGTTTCACTGTGTGTGGAAGGGGTTTCAGTGTGTGGGGAAGTGGTTTCAGTGTGTGGGGAAGGTGTTTCACTGTGTCTTGTAGGGGTTTCAGTATGTGGGGAAGGGGATTCAGTCTGTGGGGAAGGGTTTCAGTGTGTGGTGAAGGGTTTCAGTGTGTGGGGAAGGTGTTTCAGTGTGTGGGGAATGGGTTTCAGTGTGTGGGGAAGGGTTTCAGTGTGTGGGGAAGGTGTTTCAGTGTGTGGGGAAGGGTTACAGTGTGTGGGGACGAGGTTTGACTGTGTGGGGAAAGTGTTTCAGTGTGTGGGAATGTGTTTCAGTGTGTGGGGAAAGGACTTCAGTGTGTGGGGATGTGTTTCAGTGTGTGGGAATGGGGTTTCAGTGAGTGGGGATGTGTTTCAGTATGTGGGGAAGGGGTTTCAGTGCGTGGGGAAGGGTTTCACTGTGTGTGGAAGGGGTTTCAGTGTGTGGGGAAGTGGTTTCAGTGTGTGGGGAAGGTGTTTCAGTGTGTGCGGAAGGGGTCTCAGTGTGTGGGGAAGGTGTTTCAGTGTGTTGGGAAGTTGTTTCAGTGTTTGGGGAAGGTGTTTCAGTGTGTGGGGAAGGCGTTTCAGTGTGTGGGGACGGGGTATCAGTGTGTGGGGAAGTTGTTTCATTGTGTGGGGAAGGGGTTTCAGTGTGTGGGGAAGTTGTTTCAGTGTGTGGGGAAGGTGTTTCAGTGTGTGGGGAAGGCGTTTCAGTGTGTGGGGACGGGGTTTCAGTGTGTGGGGAAGGTGTTTCAGTGTGTGCGGAAGGGGTTTCAGTGTGTGGGGAATTTGTTTCAGTGTTTTGGGAAGTTGTTTAAGTTTTTGGGGAAGGGTTTTGATGTGCGGGGAAGGGATTTCAGTGTATGGGGAAGGGGTTTCAGTTTGCGGGGAAGGGGTTTCAGTGTGTGGGGAAGTGTTTCAGTGTGTGGGGAAGGGGTTTCAGTGTGTGGGGATGTTGTTTCAGTGTTTGGGGAAGGTGTTTCAGTGTGTGGGGAAGGCGTTTCAGTGTGTGGGGACGGGGTTTCAAGGTGAGGGGAAGGGGTTTCCGTGTGTGGGGAAGTTGTTTCAGTGTGTGGGGAAGGTGTTTCAGTGTGTGGGGAAGGTGTTTCTGTGTGTGGGGAATGGGTTTCAGTGTGTGGGGAAGGTGTTTCCGTCTGTGGGGATGTGTTTCAGTGTGTGGGGAAGGTGTTTCAGTGTGTGGGGAAGGGTTACAGTGTGTGGGGACGAGGTTTGACTGTGTGGGGAAAGTGTTTCAGTGTGTGGGGATGTGTTTCAGTGTGTGGGGAAAGGACTTCAGTGTGTGGGGATGTGTTTCAGTGTGTGGGAATGGGGTTTCAGTGAGTGGGGATGTGTTTCAGTATGTGGGGAAGGGGTTTCAGTGCGTGGGGAAGGGTTTCACTGTGTGTGGAAGGGGTTTCAGTGTGTGGGGAAGTGGTTTCAGTGTGTGGGGAAGGTGTTTCAGTGTGTGCGGAAGGGGTCTCAGTGTGTGGGGAAGGTGTTTCAGTGTGTTGGGAAGTTGTTTCAGTGTTTGGGGAAGGTGTTTCAGTGTGTGGGGAAGGCGTTTCAGTGTGTGGGGACGGGGTATCAGTGTGTGGGGAAGTTGTTTCATTGTGTGGGGAAGGGGTTTCAGTGTGTGGGGAAGTTGTTTCAGTGTGTGGGGAAGGTGTTTCAGTGTGTGGGGAAGGCGTTTCAGTGTGTGGGGACGGGGTTTCAGTGTGTGGGGAAGGTGTTTCAGTGTGTGCGGAAGGGGTTTCAGTGTGTGGGGAATTTGTTTCAGTGTTTTGGGAAGTTGTTTAAGTTTTTGGGGAAGGGTTTTGATGTGCGGGGAAGGGATTTCAGTGTATGGGGAAGGGGTTTCAGTTTGCGGGGAAGGGGTTTCAGTGTGTGGGGAAGTGTTTCAGTGTGTGGGGAAGGGGTTTCAGTGTGTGGGGATGTTGTTTCAGTGTTTGGGGAAGGTGTTTCAGTGTGTGGGGAAGGCGTTTCAGTGTGTGGGGACGGGGTTTCAAGGTGAGGGGAAGGGGTTTCCGTGTGTGGGGAAGTTGTTTCAGTGTGTGGGGAAGGTGTTTCAGTGTGTGGGGAAGGTGTTTCTGTGTGTGGGGAATGGGTTTCAGTGTGTGGGGAAGGTGTTTCCGTCTGTGGGGATGTGTTTCAGTGTGTGGGGATGTGTTTCAATGTGTGGGGATGGGTTTCAGTGTGAGGGAAGGTGTTTCAGTGTGTGGGGATGTGTTTCATTGTTTGGGGAAGGCGTTTTACTGTGTGGGGAAGGGGTTTCAGTGTGTGGGGATGGGGTTTCAGTGTGTGGGGAATTGTTTAACTGTGTCCGGAAGGGGATTCAGTTTGTGGGGAAGGTGTTTCAGTGTGTGGGGAAGGGTTGCAGTGTGTGGGGACGGGGTTTCAGTGTGTGGGGAAGGGGTTTCAGTGTGTGGGGACTTTGTTTCAGTGTGTGCGGAAGGTGTTTCAGTGTGTGGGGAAGGGGTTTCAATGTGTGGTGAAGTTGTAACAGAGTGTGGGGAAGGTAATTCAATGTGTGGGGAAGGTGTTTCAGTGTGTGGGGAATGGGTTTCAGTGTGTTGGGAAGGTGTTTCAGTGTGTGGGGATGCGTTTCAGTGTGTGGGGAAGGGTTTCAGTGTGTGGGGAAGGGTTTCAGTGTGTGGGGAAGGTGTTTCTGTGTGTGGGGATGGGTTTCAGTGTGTGGGGATGGGTTTCAGTGTGTGGGGAAGGGGTTTCAGTGCGTGGGGAAGGGTTTCACTGTGTGTGGAAGGGGTTTCAGTGTGTGGGGAAGTGGTTTCAGTGTGTGGGGAAGGTGTTTCAGTGTGTGCGGAAGGGGTCTCAGTGTGTGGGGAAGGTGTTTCAGTGTGTTGGGAAGTTGTTTCAGTGTTTGGGGAAGGTGTTTCAGTGTGTGGGGAAGGCGTTTCAGTGTGTGGGGACGGGGTATCAGTGTGTGGGGAAGTTGTTTCATTGTGTGGGGAAGGGGTTTCAGTGTGTGGGGAAGTTGTTTCAGTGTGTGGGGAAGGTGTTTCAGTGTGTGGGGAAGGCGTTTCAGTGTGTGGGGACGGGGTTTCAGTGTGTGGGGAAGGTGTTTCAGTGTGTGCGGAAGGGGTCTCAGTGTGTGGGGAAGGTGTTTCAGTGTGTTGGGAAGTTGTTTCAGTGTTTGGGGAAGGTGTTTCAGTGTGTGGGGATGGGTTTCAGTGTGTGGGGATGGGTTTCAGTGTGTGCAGAATGTGTTTCAGTGTGTGGGGAATTGTTTAACTGTGTGCAGAAGTAGTTTCAGTGTGTGGGGAAGGTGCTTCACTGCGTGGTGTAGGGGTTTCAGTATGTGGGGAAGGGGATTCCGTGTGTGGGGAAGGGTTTCAGTGTGTGGTGAAGGGTTTCAGTGTGTGGGGAAGGGGTTTCAGTGTGTGGGGAATGGGTTTCAGTGTGTGGGGAAGGGTTTCAGTGTGTGGGGAAGGTGTTTCAGTGTGTGGGCAAGGGTTACAGTATGTGGGGACGAGGTTTCAGTGTGTGGGTAAGGGTTTCGCTTTGTGCGGAACGGGTTTCAGTGTGTGGGGAAGTGGTTTCATTGTGTGGGGAAGGTGTTTCAGTGTGTGCGGAAGGGGTTTCAGTGTGTGGGGAAGTGGTTTCAGTGTGTTGGGAAGGTGTTTCAGTGTGTGCGGAAGGGGTTTCAGTGTGTGCGGAAGGTGTTTCAATGTGTGGGGAAGGGGTTTCAGTATGTGGGGAAGAGATTTCAGTGTGTGGGGTAGGGTTTCAGTGTGTAGGGAAGGGTTTCAGTGTGTGGGGAAGGGTTTCAGTGTGTGGGGAAGGGGTTTCAGTGTGCGGGGAAGGCGTTTCAGTTTGTGGGGAAGTGTTTCAGTGTGTGGGAATGGGTTGCAGTGTGTGGGGACGGGGTTTCAGTGTGTGAGGAAGGGGTTTCAGTGTGTGGGGACGTTGTTTCAGTGTGTGTGGAAGGTGTTTCAGTGTGTGGGGAAGGGGTTTCAATGTGTGGTGAAGTTGTGACAGAGTGTGGGGAAGGTAATTCAATGTGTGGGGATGGTGTTTCAGTGTGTGGGGAATGGGTTTCAGTGTGTTGGGAAGGTGTTTCAGTGTGTGGGGATGTGTTTCAGTGTGTGGGGAAGGGTTTCGGTGTGTGGGGAAGTGTTTCAGTGTGTGGGGAAGGTGTTTCTGTGTGTGGGGATGGGTTTCAGTGTGTGGGGATGGGTTTAAGTGTGTGCAGAAGGTGTTTCAGTGTGTGGGGAATTGTTTCACTGTGTGCGGTAGTGGTTTATGTGTGTGGGGAAGGTGTTTCACTGTGTCTTGTAGGGGTTTCAGTATGTGGGGAAGGGGATTCAGTCTGTGGGGAAGGGTTTCAGTGTGTGGTGAAGGGTTTCAGTGTGTGGGGAAGGTGTTTCAGTGTGTGGGGAATGGGTTTCAGTGTGTGGGGAAGGGTTTCAGTGTGTGGGGAAGGTGTTTCAGTGTGTGGGGAAGGGTTACAGTGTGTGGGGACGAGGTTTGACTGTGTGGGGAAAGTGTTTAAGTGTGTGGGGATGTGTTTCAGTGTGTGGGGAAAGGACTTCAGTGTGTGGGGATGTGTTTCAGTGTGTGGGAATGGGGTTTCAGTGAGTGGGGATGTGTTTCAGTATGTGGGGAAGGGGTTTCAGTGCGTGGGGAAGGGTTTCACTGTGTGTGGAAGGGGTTTCAGTGTGTGGGGAAGTGGTTTCAGTGTGTGGGGAAGGTGTTTCAGTGTGTGCAGAGTGGGTCTCAGTGTGTGGGGAAGGTGTTTCAGTGTGTTGGGAAGTTGTTTCAGTGTTTGGGGAAGGTGTTTCAGTGTGTGGGGATGGGGTTTCAGTGTGTGGGGACGTTGTTTCAGTGTGTGTGGAAGGTGTTTCAGTGTGTGGGGAAGGGGTTTCAATGTGTGGTGAAGTTGTGACAGAGTGTGGGGAAGGTAATTCAATGTGTGGGGATGGTGTTTCAGTGTGTGGGGAATGGGTTTCAGTGTGTTGGGAAGGTGTTTCAGTGTGTGGGGATGTGTTTCAGTGTGTGGGGAAGGGTTTCGGTGTGTGGGGAAGTGTTTCAGTGTGTGGGGAAGGTGTTTCTGTGTGTGGGGATGGGTTTCAGTGTGTGGGGATGGGTTTAAGTGTGTGCAGAAGGTGTTTCAGTGTGTGGGGAATTGTTTCACTGTGTGCGGTAGTGGTTTCTGTGTGTGGGGAAGGTGTTTCACTGTGTCTTGTAGGGGTTTCAGTATGTGGGGAAGGGGATTCAGTCTGTGGGGAAGGGTTTCAGTGAGTGGTGAAGGGTTTCAGTGTGTGGGGAAGGTGTTTCAGTGTGTGGGGAATGGGTTTCAGTGTGTGGGGAAGGGTTTCAGTGTGTGGGGAAGGTGTTTCAGTGTGTGGGGAAGGGTTACAGTGTGTGGGGACGAGGTTTGACTGTGTGGGGAAAGTGTTTCAGTGTGTGGGGATGTGTTTCAGTGTGTGGGGAAAGGACTTCAGTGTGTGGGGATGTGTTTCAGTGTGTGGGAATGGGGTTTCAGTGAGTGGGGATTTGTTTCAGTATGTGGGGAAGGGGTTTCAGTGCGTGGGGAAGGGTTTCACTGTGTGTGGAAGGAGTTTCAGTGTGTGGGGAAGTAGTTTCAGTGTGTGGGGAAGGTGTTTCAGTGTGTGCGGAAGGGGTCTCAGTGTGTGGGGAAGGTGTTTCAGTGTGTTGGGAAGTTGTTTCAGTGTTTGGGGAAGGTGTTTCAGTGTGTGGGGAAGGCGTTTCAGTGTGTGGGGACGGGGTATCAGTGTGTGGGGAAGTTGTTTCATTGTGTGGGGAAGGGGTTTCAGTGTGTGGGGAAGTTGTTTCAGTGTGTGGGGAAGGTGTTTCAGTGTGTGGGGAAGGCGTTTCAGTGTGTGGGGACGGGGTTTCAGTGTGTGGGGAAGGTGTTTCAGTGTGTGCGGAAGGGGTTTCAGTGTGTGGGGAATTTGTTTCAGTGTTTTGGGAAGTTGTTTAAGTTTTTGGGGAAGGGTTTTGGTGTGCGGGGAAGGGATTTCAGTGTATGGGGAAGGGGTTTCAGTTTGCGGGGAAGGGGTTTCAGTGTGTGGGGAAGTGTTTCAGTGTGTGGGGAAGGGGTTTCAGTGTGTGGGGATGTTGTTTCAGTGTTTTGGGAAGGTGTTTCAGTGTGTGGGGAAGGCGTTTCAGTGTGTGGGGACGGGGTTTCAAGGTGAGGGGAAGGGGTTTCCGTGTGTGGGGAAGTTGTTTCAGTGTGTGGGGAAGGTGTTTCAGTGTGTGGGGAAGGTGTTTCTGTGTGTGGGGAATGGGTTTCAGTGTGTGGGGAAGGTGTTTCCGTCTGTGGGGATGTGTTTCAGTGTGTGGGGAAGGTGTTTCAGTGTGTGGGGAAGGGTTACAGTGTGTGGGGACGAGGTTTCATTGTGTGGGGAAGGTGTTTCAGTGTGCGCGGAAGGGGTTTCAGTGTGTGGGGAAGTGGTTTCAGTGTGTTGGGAAGGTGTTTCAGAGTGTGTGGAAGGGGTTTCAGTGTGTGCGGAAGGTGTTTCAGTGTGTGGGGAAGGGGTTTCATTATGTGGGGAAGAGGTTTCAGTGTGTGGGGTAGGGTTTCAGTGTGTAGGGAAGGGTTTCAGTGTGGGGAAGGGGTTTCAGTGCGTGGGGAAGGGTTTCAGTGTATGGGGAAGGGGTTTCAGTGTGCGGGGAAGGGGTTTCAATTTGTGGGGAAGTGTTTCAGTGTGTGGGGAAGGGTTGCAGTGTGTGGGGAAGGGTTTCAGTGTGTGGGGAAGGTGTTTCTGTGAGTGGGGAAGGGGTTTCAATGTGTGGGGAAGGTGTTTCAGTTTGTGGGGAATGGGTTTCAGTGTGTTGGGAAGGTGTTTCAGTGTGTGGGGATGTGTTTCAGTGTGTGGGGAAGGGTTTCGGTGTGTGGGGAAGTGTTTCAGTGTGTGGGGAAGGTGTTTCTGTGTGTGGGGATGGGTTTCAGTGTGTGGGGATGGGTTTAAGTGTGTGCAGAAGGTGTTTCAGTGTGTGGGGAATTGTTTCACTGTGTGCGGAAGTGGTTTCTGTGTGTGGGGAAGGTGTTTCACTGTGTCTTGTAGGGGTTTCAGTATGTGGGGAAGGGGATTCAGTGTGCGGGGAAGGGTTTCAGTGTGTGGTGAAGGGTTACAGTGTGTGGGGAAGGGGGTTTCAGTGTGTGGGGAATGGGTTTCAGTGTGTGGGGAAGGGTTTCAGTGTGTGGGGAAGGTGTTTCAGTGTGTGGGGAAGGGTTACAGTGTGTGGGGACGAGGTTTCAGTGTGTGGGGAAGGTGTTTCAGTGTGTGGGGATGTGTTTCAGTGTGTGGGAAAAGGATTTCAGTGTGTGGGGATGTGTTTCAGTGTAAGGGAATGGGGTTTCAGTGTGTGGGGATGTATTTCAGTATGTGGGGAAGGGGTTTCAGTGCGTGGGGAAGGGTTTCACTGTGTGCGGAAGGGGTTTCAGTGTGTGGGGAAGTGGTTTCAGTGTGTGGGGAAGGTGTTTCAGTGTGTGCGGAAAAGGTTTCAGTGTGTGGGGAAGGTGTTTCAGTGTGTTGGGAAGTTGTTTCAGTGTCTGCGGAATGGGATTCAGTGTGTGCGGAAGTTGTTTCGGTGCGTGGGGAAGTGGTTTCAGTGTGTGGGGATGCTGTTTCCTTGTGTGCGGAAGGGGTTTCAGTGTGTGGGGATGCTGTTTCATTGTGTGCGGAAGGGGTTTCAGTGTGTGGGGAAGGCGATTCTGTGTGTGGGGAAGGTGTTTCATTGTGTGGGGACGGTGTTTCATTGTGTGCGGAATGGGATTCAGTGTGTAGGGAAGGGGCTTCAGTGTGTGGGGAAGGGGTTTCAGTGTGTGGGGAATTGTTTAACTGTGTGCGGAAGGGGTTTCAGTGTGAAGGGAAGGGGTTTCAGTGTGTGGGGAAGGGGGTTCAGTTTGTGGGGAAGGGGTTTCAGTGTGTGGGGAAGTGTTTCAGTGTGTGGGGAAGGGGTTTCAGTGTGTGGGGAAGGGGGTTCAGTTTGTGGGGAAGGGGTTTCAGTGTGTGGGGAAGTGTTTCAGTGTGTGGGGAAGGGGTTTCAGTGTGTGGGGAAGTTGTTTCAGTGTTTGGGGAAGGTGTTTCAGTGTGTGGGGAAGGGGTTTCAGTTTGTGGGGACGGGGTTTCAGTGTGAGGGGAAGGGGTTTCAGTGTGTGGGGAAGTTGTTTCAGTGTGTGGGGAAGGTGTTTCAGTGTGTGGGGATTGGGTTTCAGTGTGTTGGGAAGGTGTTTCAGTGTGTGGGGATGTGTTTCAGTGTGTGGGGAAGGGTTTCAGTGTGTGGGGAAGGGTTTCAGTGTGTGGGAAAGGTGTTCCTGTGTGTGGGGATGGGTTTCAGTGTGTGGGGATGGGTTTCAGTGTGTGCAGAATGTGTTTCAGTGTGTGGGGAATTGTTTAACTGTGTGCAGAAGTAGTTTCAGTGTGTGGGGAAGGTGCTTCACTGCGTGGTGTAGGGGTTTCAGTATGTGGGGAAGGGGATTCAGTGTGTGGGGAAGGGTTTCAGTGTGTGGTGAAGGGTTTCAGTGTGTGGGGAAGGAGTTTCAGTGTGTGGGGAATGGGTTTCAGTGTGTGGGGAGGGGTTTCATTGTGTGGGGAAGGTGTTTCAGTGTGTGGGGAAGGGTTACAGTATGTGGGGACGAGGTTTCAGTGTGTGGGTAAGGGTTTCACTTTGTGCGGAACGGGTTTCAGTGTGTGGGGAAGTGGTTCCATTGTGTGGGGAAGGTGTTTCAGTGTGTGTGGAAGGGGTTTCAGTGTGTGGGGAAGTGGTTTCAGTCTGTTGGGAAGGTGTTTCAGTGTGTGCGGAAGGGGTTTCAGTGTGTGCGAAAGGTGTTTCAGTGTGTGGGGAAGGGGTTTCAGTATGTGGGGAAGAGATTTCAGTGTGTGGGGTAGGGTTTCAGTGTGTAGGGAAGGGTTTCAGTGTGGGGAAGGGGTTTCAGTGTGTGGGGAAGGGTTTCAGTGTGTGGGGAAGGGGTTTCAGTGTGCGGGGAAGGGTTTCAGTTTGTGGGGAAGTGTTTCAGTGTGTGGGAATGGGTTGCAGTGTGTGGGGACGGGGTTTCAGTGTGTGAGGAAGGGGTTTCAGTGTGTGGGGACGTTGTTTCAGTGTGTGTGGAAGGTGTTTCAGTTTGTGGGGAAGGGGTTTCAATGTGTGGTGAAGTTGTGACAGAGTGTGGGGAAGGTAATTCAATGTGTGGGGAAGGTGTTTCAGTGTGTGGGGAATGGGTTTCAGTGTGTTGGGAAGGTGTTTCACTGTGTGGGGATGTGTTTCAGTGTGTGGGGAAGGGTTTCGGTGTGTGGGGAAGTGTTTCAGTGTGTGGGGAAGGTGTGTCTGTGTGTGGGGATGGGTTTCAGTGTGTGGGGATGGGTTTCAGTGTGTGGGGAAGGTGTTTCAGTGTGTGGGGAATGGGTTTCAGTGTGTGGGGAAGGGTTTCAGTGTGTGGGGAAGGTGTTTCAGTGTGTGGGGAAGGGTTACAGTGTGTGGGGACGAGGTTTGACTGTGTGGGGAAAGTGTTTCAGTGTGTGGGGATGTGTTTCAGTGTGTGGGGAAAGGATTTCAGTGAGTGGGGATGTGTTTCAGTGTGTGGGAATGGGGTTTCAGTGTGTGGGGATGTGTTTCAGTATGTGGGGAAGGGGTTTCAGTGCGTGGGGAAGGGTTTCACTGTGTGTGGAAGGGGTTTCAGTGTGTGGGGAAGTGGTTTCAGTGTGTGGGGAAGGTGTTTCAGTGTGTGCGGAAGGGGTCTCAGTGTGTGGGGAAGGTGTTTCAGTGTGTTGGGAAGTTGTTTCAGTTTTTGGGGAAGGTGTTTCAGTGTGTGGGGAAGGCGTTTCAGTGTGTGGGGACGGGGTTTCAGTGTTTGGGGAAGTTGTTTCAGTGTGTGGGGAAGGTGTTTCAGTGTGTGGGGAAGGTGTTTCTGTGTGTGGGGAATGGGTTTCAGTGTGTGGGGAAGGTGTTTCCGGCTGTGGGGATGTGTTTCAGTGTGTGGGGATGTGTTTCAGTGTGTGGGGATGGGTTTCAGTGTGAGGGAAGGTGTTTCAGTGTGTGGGGATGTGTTTCATTGTTTGGGGAAGGCGTTTTACTGTGTGGGGAAGGGGTTTCAGTGTGTGGGGATGGGGTTTCAGTGTGTGGGGAATTGTTTAACTGTGTCCGGAAGGGGATTCAGTTTGTGGGGAAGGTGTTTCAGTGTGTGGGGAAGGGTTGCAGTGTGTGGGGACGGGGTTTCAGTGTGTGGGGAAGGGGTTTCAGTGTGTGGGGACTTTGTTTCAGTGTGTGCGGAAGGTGTTTCAGTGTGTGGGGAAGGGGCTTCAATGTGTGGTGAAGTTGTAACAGAGTGTGGGGAAGGTAATTCAATGTGTGGGGAAGGTGTTTCAGTGTGTGGGGAATGGGTTTCAGTGTGTTGGGAAGGTGTTTCAGTGTGTGGGGATGCGTTTCAGTGTGTGGGGAAGGGTTTCAGTGTGTGGGGAAGGGTTTCAGTGTGTGGGGAAGGTGTTTCTGTGTGTGGGGATGGGTTTCAGTGTGTGGGGATGGGTTTCAGTGTGTGGGGAAGGGGTTTCAGTGCGTGGGGAAGGGTTTCACTGTGTGTGGAAGGGGTTTCAGTGTGTGGGGAAGTGGTTTCAGTGTGTGGGGAAGGTGTTTCAGTGTGTGCGGAAGGGGTCTCAGTGTGTGGGGAAGGTGTTTCAGTGTGTTGGGAAGTTGTTTCAGTGTTTGGGGAAGGTGTTTCAGTGTGTGGGGAAGGCGTTTCAGTGTGTGGGGACGGGGTATCAGTGTGTGGGGAAGTTGTTTCATTGTGTGGGGAAGGGGTTTCAGTGTGTGGGGAAGTTGTTTCAGTGTTTGGGGAAGGTGTTTCAGTGTGTGGGGAAGGCGTTTCAGTGTGTGGGGACGGGGTTTCAGTGTGTGGGGAAGGTGTTTCAGTGTGTGCGGAAGGGGTTTCAGTGTGTGGGGAATTTGTTTCAGTGTTTTGGGAAGTTGTTTAAGTTTTTGGGGAAGGGTTTTGATGTGCGGGGAAGGGATTTCAGTGTATGGGGAAGGGGTTTCAGTTTGCGGGGAAGGGGTTTCAGTGTGTGGGGAAGTGTTTCAGTGTGTGGGGAAGGGGTTTCAGTGTGTGGGGAAGTTGTTTCAGTGTTTGGGGAAGGTGTTTCAGTGTGTGGGGAAGGCGTTTCAGTGTGTGGGGACGGGGTTTCAAGGTGAGGGGAAGGGGTTTCCGTGTGTGGGGAAGTTGTTTCAGTGTGTGGGGAAGGTGTTTCAGTGTGTGGGGAAGGTGTTTCTGTGTGTGGGGAATGGGTTTCAGTGTGTGGGGAAGGTGTTTCCGTCTGTGGGGATGTGTTTCAGTGTGTGGGGATGTGTTTCAGTGTGTGGGGATGGGTTTCAGTGTGAGGGAAGGTGTTTCAGTGTGTGGGGATGTGTTTCATTGATTGGGGAAGGGGTTCTACTGTGTGGGAAAGGGGTTTCAGTGTGTGGGGATGGGGTTTCAGTGTGTGGGGAATTGTTTAACTGTGTCCTGAAGGGGTTTCAGTGTGTGGGGAATGTGTTTAAGTGTGTGCGGAATGGTTGCAGTGTGTGGGGACGGGGTTTCAGTGTGTGGGGAAGGGGTTTCAGTGTGTGGGGACTTTGTTTCAGTGTGTGCGGAAGGTGTTTCAGTGTGTGGGGAAGGGGTTTCAATGTGTGGTGAAGTTGTAACAGAGTGTGGGGAAGGTAATTCAATGTGTGGGGAAGGTGTTTCAGTGTGTGGGGAATGGGTTTCAGTGTGTTGGGAAGGTGTTTCAGTGTGTGGGGATGCGTTTCAGTGTGTGGAGAAGGGTTTCAGTGTGTGGGGAAGGGTTTCAGTGTGTGGGGAAGGTGTTTCTGTGTGTGGGGATGGGTTTCAGTGTGTGGGGATGGGTTTCAGTGTGTGCAGAAGGTGTTTCAGTGTGTGGGGAATTGTTTAACTGTGTGCAGAAGTGGTTTCAGTGTGTGGGGAAGGTGCCTCACTGCGTGGTGTAGGGGTTTCAGTATGTGGTTTAGGGGATTCAGTGTGTGGGGAAGGGTTTCAGTGTGTGGTGAAGGGTTTCAGTGTGTGGGGAAGGGGTTTCACTGTGTGGGGAAGGGTTTCAGTGTGTGGGGAAGGTGTTTCAGTGTGTGGGGAAGGGTTACAGTGTGTGGGGACGAGGTTTCAGTGTGTGGGTAAGGGTTTCACTTTGTGCGGAACGGGTTTCAGTGTGTGGGGAAGTGGTTTCATTGTGTGGGGAAGGTGTTTCAGTGTGCGCAGAAGGGGTTTCAGTGTGTGGGGAAGTGGTTTCAGTGTGTTGGGAAGGTGTTTCAGCGTGTGCGGAAGGGGTTTCAGTGTGTGCGGAAGGTGTTTCAGTGTGTGGGGAAGGGGTTTCATTATGTGGGGAAGAGGTTTCAGTGTGTGGGGTAGGGTTTCAGTGTGTAGGGAAGGGTTTCAGTGTGGGGAAGGGGTTTCAGTGTGTGGGGAAGGGTTTCAGTGTGTGGGGAAGGGGTCTCTGTGTGCGGGGAAGGGGTTTCAATTTGTGGGGAAGTGTTTCAGTGTGTGGGGAAGGGTTGCAGTGTGTGGGGAAGGGTTTCAGTGTGTGGGGAAGGTGTTTCTGTGAGTGGGGAAGGGGTTTCAATGTGTGGGGAAGGTGTTTCAGTGTGTGGGGAATGGGTTTCAGTGTGTTGGGAAGGTGTTTCAGTGTGTGGGGATGTGTTTCAGTGTGTGGGGAAGGGTTTCGGTGTGTGGGGAAGTGTTTCAGTGTGTGGGGAAGGTGTTTCTGTGTGTGGGGATGGGTTTCAGTGTGTGGGGATGGGTTTAAGTGTGTGCAGAAGGTGTTTCAGTGTGTGGGGAATTGTTTCACTGTGTGCGGAAGTGGTTTCTGTGTGTGGGGAAGGTGTTTCACTGTGTCTTGTAGGGGTTTCAGTGTGTGGGGAAGGGTTTCAGTGTGTGGGGAAGGTGTTTCAGTGTGTGGGGAAGGGTTACAGTGTGTGGGGACGAGGTTTCAGTGTGTGGGAAGGTGTTTCAGTGTGTGGGGATGTGTTTCAGTGTGTGGGAAAAGGATTTCAGTGTGTGGGGATGTGTTTCAGTGTAAGGGAATGGGGTTTCAGTGTGTGGGGATGTATTTCAGTATGTGGGGAAGGGGTTTCAGTGCGTGGGGAAGGGTTTCACTGTGTGCGGAAGGGGTTTCAGTGTGTGGGGAAGTGGTTTCAGTGTGTGGGGAAGGTGTTTCAGTGTGTGCGGAAAAGGTTTCAGTGTGTGGGGAAGGTGTTTCAGTGTGTTGGGAAGTTGTTTCAGTGTCTGCGGAATGGGATTCAGTGTGTGCGGAAGTTGTTTCGGTGCGTGGGGAAGTGGTTTCAGTGTGTGGGGATGCTGTTTCCTTGTGTGCGGAAGGGGTTTCAGTGTGTGGGGATGCTGTTTCATTGTGTGCGGAAGGGGTTTCAGTGTGTGGGGAAGGCGATTCTGTGTGTGGGGAAGGTGTTTCATTGTGTGGGGACGGTGTTTCATTGTGTGCGGAATGGGATTCAGTGTGTAGGGAAGGGGCTTCAGTGTGTGGGGAAGGGGTTTCAGTGTGTGGGGAATTGTTTAACTGTGTGCGGAAGGGGTTTCAGTGTGAAGGGAAGGGGTTTCAGTGTGTGGGGAAGGGGGTTCAGTTTGTGGGGAAGGGGTTTCAGTGTGTGGGGAAGTGTTTCAGTGTGTGGGGAAGGGGTTTCAGTGTGTGGGGAAGAGGGTTCAGTTTGTGGGGAAGGGGTTTCAGTGTGTGGGGAAGTGTTTCAGTGTGTGGGGAAGGGGTTTCAGTGTGTGGGGAAGTTGTTTCAGTGTTTGGGGAAGGTGTTTCAGTGTGTGGGGAAGTGGTTTCAGTTTGTGGGGACGGGGTTTCAGTGTGAGGGGAAGGGGTTTCAGTGTGTGGGGAAGTTGTTTCAGTGTGTGGGGAAGGTGTTTCAGTGTGTGGGGATTGCGTTTCAGTGTGTTGGGAAGGTGTTTCAGTGTGTGGGGATGTGTTTCAGTGTGTGGGGAAGGGTTTCAGTGTGTGGGGAAGGGTTTCAGTGTGTGGGAAAGGTGTTCCTGTGTGTGGGGATGGGTTTCAGTGTGTGGGGATGGGTTTCAGTGTGTGCAGAATGTGTTTCAGTGTGTGGGGAATTGTTTAACTGTGTGCAGAAGTAGTTTCAGTGTGTGGGGAAGGTGCTTCACTGCGTGGTGTAGGGGTTTCAGTATGTGGGGAAGGGGATTCAGTGTGTGGGGAAGGGTTTCAGTGTGTGGTGAAGGGTTTCCGTGTGTGGGGAAGGAGTTTCAGTGTGTGGGGAATGGGTTTCAGTGTGTGGGGAGGGGTTTCATTGTGTGGGGAAGGTGTTTCAGTGTGTGGGGAAGGGTTACAGTATGTGGGGACGAGGTTTCAGTGTGTGGGTAAGGGTTTCACTTTGTGCGGAACGGGTTTCAGTGTGTGGGGAAGTGGTTTCATTGTGTGGGGAAGGTGTTTCAGTGTGTGCGGAAGGGGTTTCAGTGTGTGGGGAAGTGGTTTCAGTCTGTTGGGAAGGTGTTTCATTGTGTGCGGAAGGGGTTTCAGTGTGTGCGGAAGGTGTTTCTGTGTGTGGGGAAGGGGTTTCAGTATGTGGGGAAGAGATTTCAGTGTGTGGGGTAGGGTTTCAGTGTGTAGGGAAGGGTTTCAGTGTGGGGAAGGGGTTTCAGTGTGTGGGGAAGGGTTTCAGTGTGTGGAGAAGGGGTTTCAGTGTGCGGGGAAGGGTTTCAGTTTGTGGGGAAGTGTTTCAGTGTGTGGGAATGGGTTGCAGTGTGTGGGGACGGGGTTTCAGTGTGTGAGGAAGGGGTTTCAGTGTGTGGGGACGTTGTTTCAGTGTGTGTGGAAGGTGTTTCAGTTTGTGGGGAAGGGGTTTCAATGTGTGGTGAAGTTGTGACAGAGTGTGGGGAAGGTAATTCAATGTGTGGGGAAGGTGTTTCAGTGTGTGGGGTATGGGTTTCAGTGTGTTGGGAAGGTGTTTCAGTGTGTGGGGATGTGTTTCAGTGTGTGGGGAAGGGTTTCGGTGTGTGGGGAAGTGTTTCAGTGTGTGGGGAAGGTGTTTCTGTGTGTGGGGATGGGTTTCAGTGTGTGGGGATGGGTTTCAGTGTGTGGGGAAGGTGTTTCAGTGTGTGGGGAATGGGTTTCAGTGTGTGGGGAAGGGTTTCAGTGTGTGGGGAAGGTGTTTCAGTGTGTGGGGAAGGGTTACAGTGTGTGGGGACGATGTTTGACTGTGTGGGGAAAGTGTTTCAGTGTGTGGGGATGTGTTTCAGTGTATGGGGAAAGGATTTCAGTGTGTGGAGATGTGTTTCAGTGTGTGGGAATGGGGTTTCAGTGTGTGGGGATGTGTTTCAGTGTGTGGGGAAGTGGTTTCAGTGTGTGGGGAAGGTGTTTCAGTGTGTGCGGAAGGGGTCTCAGTGTGTGGGGAAGGTATTTCAGTGTGTTGGGAAGTTGTTTCAGTGTTTGGGGAAGGTGTTTCAGTGTGTGGGGAAGGCGTTTCAGTGTGTGGGGACGGGGTTTCAGTGTGTGGGGAAGTTGTTTCATTGTGTGGGGAAGGGGTTTCAGTGTGTGGGGAAGTTGTTTCAGTGTTTGGGGAAGTTGTTTCAGTGTGTGGGGAAGGCGTTTCAGTTTGTGGGGACGGGGTTTCAGTGTGTGGGGAAGTGGTTTCAGTGTGTGGGGAATTTGTTTCAGTGTTTTGGGAAGTTGTTTAAGTTTTTGGGGAAGGGTTTTGATGTGCGGGGAAGGGATTTCAGTGTATGGGGAAGGGGTTTCAGTTTGTGGGGAAGGGGTTTCAGTGTGTGGGGAAGTGTTTCAGTGTGTGGGGAAGGGGTTTCAGTGTGTGGGGAAGTTGTTTCAGTGTTTGGGGAAGGTGTTTCAGTGTGTGGGGAAGGCGTTTCAGTGTGTGGGGACGGGGTTTCAAGGTGAGGGGAAGGGGTTTCCGTGTGTGGGGAAGTTGTTTCAGTGTGTGGGGAAGGTGTTTCAATGTGTGGGGAAGGTGTTTCTGTGTGTGGGGAATGGGTTTCAGTGTGTGGGGAAGGTGTTTCCGTCTGTGGGGATGTGTTTCAGTGTGTGGGGATGTGTTTCAGTGTGTGTGGATGGGTTTCAGTGTGAGCGAAGGTGTTTCAGTGTGTGGGGATGTGTTTCCTTGTTTGGGGAAGGGGTTTTACTGTGTGGGGAAGGGGTTTCAGTGTGTGGGGATGGGGTTTCAGTGTGTGGGGAATTGTTTAACTGTGTCCGGAAGGGGTTTCAGTGTGTGGGGAAGGTGTTTCAGTGTGTGGGGAAGGGTTGCAGTGTGTGGGGACGGGGTTTCAGTGTGTGGGGAAGGGGTTTCAGTGTGTGGGGACTTTGTTTCAGTGTGTGCAGAAGGTGTTTCAGTGTGTGGGGAAGGGGTTTCAATGTGCGGTGAAGTTGTAACAGAGTGTGGGGAAGGTAATTCAATGTGTGGGGATGGTGCTTCAGTGTGTGGGGAATGGGTTTCAGTGTGTTGGGAAGGTGTTTCAGTGTGTGGGGATGCGTTTCAGTGTGTGGGGAAGGGTTTCAGTGTGTGGGGATGGGTTTCAGTGTGTGGGGAAGGTGTTTCAGTGTGTGGGGAATGGGTTTCAGTGTGTGGGGAAGGGTTTCAGTGTGTGGGGAAGGTGTTTCAGTGTGTGGGGAAGGGTTACAGTGTGTGGGGACGATGTTTGACTGTGTGGGGAAAGTGTTTCAGTGTGTGGGGATGTGTTTCAGTGTATGGGGAAAGGATTTCAGTGTGTGGGGATGTGTTTCAGTGTGTGGGAATGGGGTTTCAGTGTGTGGGGATGTGTTTCAGTGTGTGGGGAAGTGGTTTCAGTGTGTGGGGAAGGTGTTTCAGTGTGTGCGGAAGGGGTCTCAGTGTGTGGGGAAGGTATTTCAGTGTGTTGGGAAGTTGTTTCAGTGTTTGGGGAAGGTGTTTCAGTGTGTGGGGAAGGCGTTTCAGTGTGTGGGGACGGGGTTTCAGTGTGTGGGGAAGTTGTTTCATTGTGTGGGGAAGGGGTTTCAGTGTGTGGGGAAGTTGTTTCAGTGTTTGGGGAAGTTGTTTCAGTGTGTGGGGAAGGCGTTTCAGTTTGTGGGGACGGGGTTTCAGTGTGTGGGGAAGTGGTTTCAGTGTGTGGGGAATTTGTTTCAGTGTTTTGGGAAGTTGTTTAAGTTTTTGGGGAAGGGTTTTGATGTGCGGGGAAGGGATTTCAGTGTATGGGGAAGGGGTTTCAGTTTGTGGGGAAGGGGTTTCAGTGTGTGGGGAAGTGTTTCAGTGTGTGGGGAAGGGGTTTCAGTGTGTGGGGAAGTTGTTTCAGTGTTTGGGGAAGGTGTTTCAGTGTGTGGGGAAGGCGTTTCAGTGTGTGGGGACGGGGTTTCAAGGTGAGGGGAAGGGGTTTCCGTGTGTGGGGAAGTTGTTTCAGTGTGTGGGGAAGGTGTTTCAATGTGTGGGGAAGGTGTTTCTGTGTGTGGGGAATGGGTTTCAGTGTGTGGGGAAGGTGTTTCCGTCTGTGGGGATGTGTTTCAGTGTGTGGGGATGTGTTTCAGTGTGTGGGGATGGGTTTCAGTGTGAGCGAAGGTGTTTCAGTGTGTGGGGATGTGTTTCCTTGTTTGGGGAAGGGGTTTTACTGTGTGGGGAAGGGGTTTCAGTGTGTGGGGATGGGGTTTCAGTGTGTGGGGAATTGTTTAACTGTGTCCGGAAGGGGTTTCAGTGTGTGGGGAAGGTGTTTCAGTGTGTGGGGAAGGGTTGCAGTGTGTGGGGACGGGGTTTCAGTGTGTGGGGAAGGGGTTTCAGTGTGTGGGGACTTTGTTTCAGTGTGTGCAGAAGGTGTTTCAGTGTGTGGGGAAGGGGTTTCAATGTGCGGTGAAGTTGTAACAGAGTGTGGGGAAGGTAATTCAATGTGTGGGGATGGTGCTTCAGTGTGTGGGGAATGGGTTTCAGTGTGTTGGGAAGGTGTTTCAGTGTGTGGGGATGCGTTTCAGTGTGTGGGGAAGGGTTTCAGTGTGTGGAGAAGGGTTTCAGTGTGTGGGGAAGGTGTTTGTGTGTGTGGGGATGGGTTTCAGTGTGTGGGGATGGGTTTCAGTGTGTGCAGAAGGTGTTTCAGTGTGTGGGGAATTGTTTAACTGTTTGCAGAAGTGGTTTCAGTGTGTGGGGAAGGTGCCTCACTGCGTGGTGTAGGGGTTTCAGTATATGGGGAAAGGGATTCAGTGTGTGGGGAAGGGTTTCAATGTGTGGTGAAGGGTTTCATTGTGTGGGGAAGGGGTTTCAGTGTGTGGGGAAAGGGTTTCAGTGTGTGGGGAAGGGTTTCAGTGTGTGGGGAAGGTGTTTCAGTGTGTGGGGAAGGGTTACAGTATGTGGGGACGAGCTTTCAGTGTGTGGGTAAGGGTTTCACTTTGTGCGGAACGGGTTTCAGTGTGTGGGGAAGTGGTTTCATTGTGTGGGGAAGGTGTTTCAGTGTGTGCGGAAGGGGTTTCAGTGTGTGGGGAAGTGGTTTCAGTGTGTTGGGAAGGTGTTTCAGTGTGTGCGGAAGGGGTTTCAGTGTGTGCGGAAGGTGTTTCAGTGTGTGGGGAAGGGGTTTCAGTATGTGGGGAAGAGGTTTCAGTGTGTGGGGTAGGGTTTCAGTGTGTAGGGAAGGGTTTCAGTGTGGGGAAGGGGTTTCAGTGTGTGGGGAAGGGGTTTCAGTGTGTGGGGAAGGGGTTTCAGTGTGCGGGGAAGGGGTTTCAGTTTGTGGGGAAGTGTTTCAGTGTGTGGGGAAGGGTTGCAGTGTGTGGGGAAGGGTTTCAGTGTGTGGGGAAGGTGTTTCTGTGTGGGGAAGGGGTTTCAATGTGTGGGGAAGGTGTTCAGTGTGTGGGGAATGGGTTTCAGTGTGTTGGGAAGGTGTTTCAGTGTGTGGGGATGTGTTTCAGTGTGTGGGGAAGGGTTTCGGTGTGTGGGGAAGTGTTTCAGTGTGTGGGGAAGGTGTTTCTGTGTGTGGGGATGGGTTTCAGTGTGTGGGGATGGGTGTAAGTGTGTGCAGAAGGTGTTTCAGTGTGTGGGGAATTGTTTCACTGTGTGCGGAAGTGGTTTCTGTGTGTGGGAAGGTGTTTCACTGTGTCTTGTAGGGGTTTCAGTATGTGGGGAAGGGGATTCAGTGTGTGGGGAAGGCGTTTCAGTGTGTAGTGAAGGGTTTCAGTGTGTGGGGAAGTTGTTTCATTGTGTGGGGAAGGGGTTTCAGTGTGTGGGGAAGTTGTTTCAGTGTTTGGGGAAGTTGTTTCAGTGTGTGGGGAAGGCGTTTCAGTGTGTGGGGACGGGGTTTCAGTGTGTGGGGAAGTGGTTTCAGTGTGTGGGGAAGGTGTTTCAGTGTGTGCGGAAGGGGTTTCAGTGTGTGGGGAATTTGTTTCAGTGTTTTGGGAAGTTGTTTAAGTTTTTGGGAAAGGGTTTTGATGTGCGGGGAAGGGATTTCAGTGTGTGGGGAAGGGGTTTCAGTTTGTGGGGAAGGGGTTTCAGTGTGTGGGGAAGTGTTTCAGTGTGTGGGGAAGGGGTTTCAGTGTGTGGGGAAGTTGTTTCAGTGTTTGGGGAAGGTGTTTCAGTGTGTGGGGAAGGCGTTTCAGTGTGTGGGGACGGGGTTTCAAGGTGAGGGGAAGGGGTTTCCGTGTGTGGGGAAGTTGTTTCAGTGTGTGGGGAAGGTGTTTCAGTTTGTGGGGAAGGTGTTTCTGTGTGTGGGGAATGGGTTTCAGTGTGTGGGGAAGGTGTTTCCGTCTGTGGGGATGTGTTTCAGTGTGTGGGGATGTGTTTCAGTGTGTGGGGATGGGTTTCAGTGTGAGGGAAGGTGTTTCAGTGTGTGGGGATGTGTTTCCTTGTTTGGGGAAGGGGTTTTACTGTGTGGGGAAGGGGTTTCAGTGTGTGGGGATGGGGTTTCAATGTGTGGGGAATTGTTTAACTGTGTCCGGAAGGGGTTTCAGTGTGTGGGGAAGGTGTTTCAGTGTGTGGGGAAGGGTTGCAGTGTGTGGGGACGGGGTTTCAGTGTGTGGGGAAGGGGTTTCAGTGTGTGGGGACTTTGTTTCAGTGTGTGCGGAAGGTGTTTCAGTGTGTGGGGAAGGGGTTTCAATGTGCGGTGAAGTTGTAACAGAGTGTGGGGAAGGTAATTCAATGTGTGGGGAAGGTGTTTCAGTGTGTGGGGAATGGGTTTCAGTGTGTTGGGAAGGTGTTTCAGTGTGTGGGGATGCGTTTCAGTGTGTGGGGAAGGGTTTCAGTGTGTGGGGAAGGGTTTCAGTGTGTGGGGAAGGTGTTTCTGTGTGTGGGGATGGGTTTCAGTGTGTGGGGATGGGTTTCAGTGTGTGCAGAAGGTGTTTCAGTGTGTGGGGAATTGTTTAACTGTGTGCAGAAGTGGTTTCAGTGTGTGGGGAAGGTGCCTCACTGCGTGGTGTAGGGGTTTCAGTATGTGGTGAAGGGGATTCAGTGTGTGGGGAAGGGTTTCAGTGTGTGGTGAAGGGTTTCAGTGTGTGGGGAAGGGGTTTCAGTGTGTGGGGAATGGGTTTCAGTGTGTGGGGAAGGGTTTCAGTGTGTGGGGAAGGTGTTTCAGTGTGTGGGGAAGGGTTACAGTGTGTGGGGACGAGGTCTCAGTGTGTGGGTAAGGGTTTCACTTTGTGCGGAACGGGTTTCAGTGTGTGGGGAAGTGGTTTCAGTCTGTTGGGAAGGTGTTTCAGTGTGTGCGGAAGGGGTTTCAGTGTGTGCGGAAGGTGTTTCAGTGTGTGGGGAAGGGGTTTCAGTATGTGGGGAAGAGATTTCAGTGTGTGGGGTAGGGTTTCAGTGTGTAGGGAAGGGTTTCAGTGTGGGGAAGGGGTTTCAGTGTGTGGGGAAGGGTTTCAGTGTGTGGGGAAGGGGTTTCAGTGTGCGGGGAAGGGTTTCAGTTTGTGGGGAAGTGTTTCAGTGTGTGGGAATGGGTTGCAGTGTGTGGGGACGGGGTTTCAGTGTGTGAGGAAGGGGTTTCAGTGTGTGGGGACGTTGTTTCAGTGTGTGTGGAAGGTGTTTCAGTTTGTGGGGAAGGGGTTTCAATGTGTGGTGAAGTTGTGACAGAGTGTGGGGAAGGTAATTCAATGTGTGGGGAAGGTGTTTCAGTGTGTGGGGAATGGGTTTCAGTGTGTTGGGAAGGTGTTTCACTGTGTGGGGATGTGTTTCAGTGTGTGGGGAAGGGTTTCGGTGTGTGGGGAAGTGTTTCAGTGTGTGGGGAAGGTGTGTCTGTGTGTGGGGATGGGTTTCAGTGTGTGGGGATGGGTTTCAGTGTGTGGGGAAGGTGTTTCAGTGTGTGGGGAATGGGTTTCAGTGTGTGGGGAAGGGTTTCAGTGTGTGGGGAAGGTGTTTCAGTGTGTGGGGAAGGGTTACAGTGTGTGGGGACGAGGTTTGACTGTGTGGGGAAAGTGTTTCAGTGTGTGGGGATGTGTTTCAGTGTGTGGGGAAAGGATTTCAGTGAGTGGGGATGTGTTTCAGTGTGTGGGAATGGGGTTTCAGTGTGTGGGGATGTGTTTCAGTATGTGGGGAAGGGGTTTCAGTGCGTGGGGAAGGGTTTCACTGTGTGTGGAAGGGGTTTCAGTGTGTGGGGAAGTGGTTTCAGTGTGTGGGGAAGGTGTTTCAGTGTGTGCGGAAGGGGTCTCAGTGTGTGGGGAAGGTGTTTCAGTGTGTTGGGAAGTTGTTTCAGTTTTTGGGGAAGGTGTTTCAGTGTGTGGGGAAGGCGTTTCAGTGTGTGGGGACGGGGTTTCAGTGTTTGGGGAAGTTGTTTCAGTGTGTGGGGAAGGTGTTTCAGTGTGTGGGGAAGGTGTTTCTGTGTGTGGGGAATGGGTTTCAGTGTGTGGGGAAGGTGTTTCCGTCTGTGGGGATGTGTTTCAGTGTGTGGGGATGTGTTTCAGTGTGTGGGGATGGGTTTCAGTGTGAGGGAAGGTGTTTCAGTGTGTGGGGATGTGTTTCATTGTTTGGGGAAGGCGTTTTACTGTGTGGGGAAGGGGTTTCAGTGTGTGGGGATGGGGTTTCAGTGTGTGGGGAATTGTTTAACTGTGTCCGGAAGGGGATTCAGTTTGTGGGGAAGGTGTTTCAGTGTGTGGGGAAGGGTTGCAGTGTGTGGGGACGGGGTTTCAGTGTGTGGGGAAGGGGTTTCAGTGTGTGGGGACTTTGTTTCAGTGTGTGCGGAAGGTGTTTCAGTGTGTGGGGAAGGGGCTTCAATGTGTGGTGAAGTTGTAACAGAGTGTGGGGAAGGTAATTCAATGTGTGGGGAAGGTGTTTCAGTGTGTGGGGAATGGGTTTCAGTGTGTTGGGAAGGTGTTTCAGTGTGTGGGGATGCGTTTCAGTGTGTGGGGAAGGGTTTCAGTGTGTGGGGAAGGGTTTCAGTGTGTGGGGAAGGTGTTTCTGTGTGTGGGGATGGGTTTCAGTGTGTGGGGATGGGTTTCAGTGTGTGGGGAAGGGGTTTCAGTGCGTGGGGAAGGGTTTCACTGTGTGTGGAAGGGGTTTCAGTGTGTGGGGAAGTGGTTTCAGTGTGTGGGGAAGGTGTTTCAGTGTGTGCGGAAGGGGTCTCAGTGTGTGGGGAAGGTGTTTCAGTGTGTTGGGAAGTTGTTTCAGTGTTTGGGGAAGGTGTTTCAGTGTGTGGGGAAGGCGTTTCAGTGTGTGGGGACGGGGTATCAGTGTGTGGGGAAGTTGTTTCATTGTGTGGGGAAGGGGTTTCAGTGTGTGGGGAAGTTGTTTCAGTGTTTGGGGAAGGTGTTTCAGTGTGTGGGGAAGGCGTTTCAGTGTGTGGGGACGGGGTTTCAGTGTGTGGGGAAGGTGTTTCAGTGTGTGCGGAAGTGGTTTCAGTGTGTGGGGAATTTGTTTCAGTGTTTTGGGAAGTTGTTTAAGTTTTTGGGGAAGGGTTTTGATGTGCGGGGAAGGGATTTCAGTGTATGGGGAAGGGGTTTCAGTTTGCGGGGAAGGGGTTTCAGTGTGTGGGGAAGTGTTTCAGTGTGTGGGGAAGGGGTTTCAGTGTGTGGGGAAGTTGTTTCAGTGTTTGGGGAAGGTGTTTCAGTGTGTGGGGAAGGCGTTTCAGTGTGTGGGGACGGGGTTTCAAGGTGAGGGGAAGGGGTTTCCGTGTGTGGGGAAGTTGTTTCAGTGTGTGGGGAAGGTGTTTCAGTGTGTGGGGAAGGTGTTTCTGTGTGTGGGGAATGGGTTTCAGTGTGTGGGGAAGGTGTTTCCGTCTGTGGGGATGTGTTTCAGTGTGTGGGGATGTGTTTCAGTGTGTGGGGATGGGTTTCAGTGTGAGGGAAGGTGTTTCAGTGTGTGGGGATGTGTTTCATTGATTGGGGAAGGGGTTCTACTGTGTGGGAAAGGGGTTTCAGTGTGTGGGGATGGGGTTTCAGTGTGTGGGGAATTGTTTAACTGTGTCCTGAAGGGGTTTCAGTGTGTGGGGAAGGTGTTTAAGTGTGTGCGGAATGGTTGCAGTGTGTGAGGACGGGGTTTCAGTGTGTGGGGAAGGGGTTTCAGTGTGTGGGGACTTTGTTTCAGTGTGTGCGGAAGGTGTTTCAGTGTGTGGGGAAGGGGTTTCAATGTGTGGTGAAGTTGTAACAGAGTGTGGGGAAGGTAATTCAATGTGTGGGGAAGGTGTTTCAGTGTGTGGGGAATGGGTTTCAGTGTGTTGGGAAGGTGTTTCAGTGTGTGGGGATGCGTTTCAGTGTGTGGAGAAGGGTTTCAGTGTGTGGGGAAGGGTTTCAGTGTGTGGGGAAGGTGTTTCTGTGTGTGGGGATGGGTTTCAGTGTGTGGGGATGGGTTTCAGTGTGTGCAGAAGGTGTTTCAGTGTGTGGGGAATTGTTTAACTGTGTGCAGAAGTGGTTTCAGTGTGTGGGGAAGGTGCCTCACTGCGTGGTGTAGGGGTTTCAGTATGTGGTTTAGGGGATTCAGTGTGTGGGGAAGGGTTTCAGTGTGTGGTGAAGGGTTTCAGTGTGTGGGGAAGGGGTTTCACTGTGTGGGGAAGGGTTTCAGTGTGTGGGGAAGGTGTTTCAGTGTGTGGGGAAGGGTTACAGTGTGTGGGGACGAGGTTTCAGTGTGTGGGTAAGGGTTTCACTTTGTGCGGAACGGGTTTCAGTGTGTGGGGAAGTGGTTTCATTGTGTGGGGAAGGTGTTTCAGTGTGCGCGGAAGGGGTTTCAGTGTGTGGGGAAGTGGTTTCAGTGTGTTGGGAAGGTGTTTCAGCGTGTGCGGAAGGGGTTTCAGTGTGTGCGGAAGGTGTTTCAGTGTGTGGGGAAGGGGTTTCATTATGTGGGGAAGAGGTTTCAGTGTGTGGGGTAGGGTTTCAGTGTGTAGGGAAGGGTTTCAGTGTGGGGAAGGGGTTTCAGTGTGTGGGGAAGGGTTTCAGTGTGTGGGGAAGGGGTTTCTGTGTGCGGGGAAGGGGTTTCAATTTGTGGGGAAGTGTTTCAGTGTGTGGGGAAGGGTTGCAGTGTGTGGGGAAGGGTTTCAGTGTGTGGGGAAGGTGTTTCTGTGAGTGGGGAAGGGGTTTCAATGTGTGGGGAAGGTGTTTCAGTGTGTGGGGAATGGGTTTCAGTGTGTTGGGAAGGTGTTTCAGTGTGTGGGGATGTGTTTCAGTGTGTGGGGAAGGGTTTCGGTGTGTGGGGAAGTGTTTCAGTGTGTGGGGAAGGTGTTTCTGTGTGTGGGGATGGGTTTCAGTGTGTGGGGATGGGTTTAAGTGTGTGCAGAAGGTGTTTCAGTGTGTGGGGAATTGTTTCACTGTGTGCGGAAGTGGTTTCTGTGTGTGGGGAAGGTGTTTCACTGTGTCTTGTAGGGGTTTCAGTGTGTGGGGAAGGGTTTCAGTGTGTGGGGAAGGTGTTTCAGTGTGTGGGGAAGGGTTACAGTGTGTGGGGACGAGGTTTCAGTGTGTGGGAAGGTGTTTCAGTGTGTGGGGATGTGTTTCAGTGTGTGGGAAAAGGATTTCAGTGTGTGGGGATGTGTTTCAGTGTAAGGGAATGGGGTTTCAGTGTGTGGGGATGTATTTCAGTATGTGGGGAAGGGGTTTCAGTGCGTGGGGAAGGGTTTCACTGTGTGCGGAAGGGGTTTCAGTGTGTGGGGAAGTGGTTTCAGTGTGTGGGGAAGGTGTTTCAGTGTGTGCGGAAAAGGTTTCAGTGTGTGGGGAAGGTGTTTCAGTGTGTTGGGAAGTTGTTTCAGTGTCTGCGGAATGGGATTCAGTGTGTGCGGAAGTTGTTTCGGTGCGTGGGGAAGTGGTTTCAGTGTGTGGGGATGCTGTTTCCTTGTGTGCGGAAGGGGTTTCAGTGTGTGGGGATGCTGTTTCATTGTGTGCGGAAGGGGTTTCAGTGTGTGGGGAAGGCGATTCTGTGTGTGGGGAAGGTGTTTCATTGTGTGGGGACGGTGTTTCATTGTGTGCGGAATGGGATTCAGTGTGTAGGGAAGGGGCTTCAGTGTGTGGGGAAGGGGTTTCAGTGTGTGGGGAATTGTTTAACTGTGTGCGGAAGGGGTTTCAGTGTGAAGGGAAGGGGTTTCAGTGTGTGGGGAAGGGGGTTCAGTTTGTGGGGAAGGGGTTTCAGTGTGTGGGGAAGTGTTTCAGTGTGTGGGGAAGGGGTTTCAGTGTGTGGGGAAGGGGGTTCAGTTTGTGGGGAAGGGGTTTCAGTGTGTGGGGAAGTGTTTCAGTGTGTGGGGAAGGGGTTTCAGTGTGTGGGGAAGTTGTTTCAGTGTTTGGGGAAGGTGTTTCAGTGTGTGGGGAAGTGGTTTCAGTTTGTGGGGACGGGGTTTCAGTGTGAGGGGAAGGGGTTTCAGTGTGTGGGGAAGTTGTTTCAGTGTGTGGGGAAGGGGTTTCAGTGTGTGGGGATTGCGTTTCAGTGTGTTGGGAAGGTGTTTCAGTGTGTGGGGATGTGTTTCAGTGTGTGGGGAAGGGTTTCAGTGTGTGGGGAAGGGTTTCAGTGTGTGGGAAAGGTGTTCCTGTGTGTGGGGATGGGTTTCAGTGTGTGGGGATGGGTTTCAGTGTGTGCAGAATGTGTTTCAGTGTGTGGGGAATTGTTTAACTGTGTGCAGAAGTAGTTTCAGTGTGTGGGGAAGGTGCTTCACTGCGTGGTGTAGGGGTTTCAGTATGTGGGGAAGGGGATTCAGTGTGTGGGGAAGGGTTTCAGTGTGTGGTGAAGGGTTTCCGTGTGTGGGGAAGGAGTTTCAGTGTGTGGGGAATGGGTTTCAGTGTGTGGGGAGGGGTTTCATTGTGTGGGGAAGGTGTTTCAGTGTGTGGGGAAGGGTTACAGTATGTGGGGACGAGGTTTCAGTGTGTGGGTAAGGGTTTCACTTTGTGCGGAACGGGTTTCAGTGTGTGGGGAAGTGGTTTCATTGTGTGGGGAAGGTGTTTCAGTGTGTGCGGAAGGGGTTTCAGTGTGTGGGGAAGTGGTTTCAGTCTGTTGGGAAGGTGTTTCATTGTGTGCGGAAGGGGTTTCAGTGTGTGCGGAAGGTGTTTCTGTGTGTGGGGAAGGGGTTTCAGTATGTGGGGAAGAGATTTCAGTGTGTGGGGTAGGGTTTCAGTGTGTAGGGAAGGGTTTCAGTGTGGGGAAGGGGTTTCAGTGTGTGGGGAAGGGTTTCAGTGTGTGGGGAAGGGGTTTCAGTGTGCGGGGAAGGGTTTCAGTTTGTGGGGAAGTGTTTCAGTGTGTGGGAATGGGTTGCAGTGTGTGGGGACGGGGTTTCAGTGTGTGAGGAAGGGGTTTCAGTGTGTGGGGACGTTGTTTCAGTGTGTGTGGAAGGTGTTTCAGTTTGTGGGGAAGGGGTTTCAATGTGTGGTGAAGTTGTGACAGAGTGTGGGGAAGGTAATTCAATGTGTGGGGAAGGTGTTTCAGTGTGTGGGGTATGGGTTTCAGTGTGTTGGGAAGGTGTTTCAGTGTGTGGGGATGTGTTTCAGTGTGTGGGGAAGGGTTTCGGTGTGTGGGGAAGTGTTTCAGTGTGTGGGGAAGGTGTTTCTGTGTGTGGGGATGGGTTTCAGTGTGTGGGGATGGGTTTCAGTGTGTGGGGAAGGTGTTTCAGTGTGTGGGGAATGGGTTTCAGTGTGTGGGGAAGGGTTTCAGTGTGTGGGGAAGGTGTTTCAGTGTGTGGGGAAGGGTTACAGTGTGTGGGGACGATGTTTGACTGTGTGGGGAAAGTGTTTCAGTGTGTGGGGATGTGTTTCAGTGTATGGGGAAAGGATTTCAGTGTGTGGAGATGTGTTTCAGTGTGTGGGAATGGGGTTTCAGTGTGTGGGGATGTGTTTCAGTGTGTGGGGAAGTGGTTTCAGTGTGTGGGGAAGGTGTTTCAGTGTGTGCGGAAGGGGTCTCAGTGTGTGGGGAAGGTATTTCAGTGTGTTGGGAAGTTGTTTCAGTGTTTGGGGAAGGTGTTTCAGTGTGTGGGGAAGGCGTTTCAGTGTGTGGGGACGGGGTTTCAGTGTGTGGGGAAGTTGTTTCATTGTGTGGGGAAGGGGTTTCAGTGTGTGGGGAAGTTGTTTCAGTGTTTGGGGAAGTTGTTTCAGTGTGTGGGGAAGGCGTTTCAGTTTGTGGGGACGGGGTTTCAGTGTGTGGGGAAGTGGTTTCAGTGTGTGGGGAATTTGTTTCAGTGTTTTGGGAAGTTGTTTAAGTTTTTGGGGAAGGGTTTTGATGTGCGGGGAAGGGATTTCAGTGTATGGGGAAGGGGTTTCAGTTTGTGGGGAAGGGGTTTCAGTGCGTGGGGAAGTGTTTCAGTGTGTGGGGAAGGGGTTTCAGTGTGTGGGGAAGTTGTTTCAGTGTTTGGGGAAGGTGTTTCAGTGTGTGGGGAAGGCGTTTCAGTGTGTGGGGACGGGGTTTCAAGGTGAGGGGAAGGGGTTTCCGTGTGTGGGGAAGTTGTTTCAGTGTGTGGGGAAGGTGTTTCAATGTGTGGGGAAGGTGTTTCTGTGTGTGGGGAATGGGTTTCAGTGTGTGGGGAAGGTGTTTCCGTCTGTGGGGATGTGTTTCAGTGTGTGGGGATGTGTTTCAGTGTGTGGGGATGGGTTTCAGTGTGAGCGAAGGTGTTTCAGTGTGTGGGGATGTGTTTCCTTGTTTGGGGAAGGGGTTTTACTGTGTGGGGAAGGGGTTTCAGTGTGTGGGGATGGGGTTTCAGTGTGTGGGGAATTGTTTAACTGTGTCCGGAAGGGGTTTCAGTGTGTGGGGAAGGTGTTTCAGTGTGTGGGGAAGGGTTGCAGTGTGTGGGGACGGGGTTTCAGTGTGTGGGGAAGGGGTTTCAGTGTGTGGGGACTTTGTTTCAGTGTGTGCAGAAGGTGTTTCAGTGTGTGGGGAAGGGGTTTCAATGTGCGGTGAAGTTGTAACAGAGTGTGGGGAAGGTAATTCAATGTGTGGGGATGGTGCTTCAGTGTGTGGGGAATGGGTTTCAGTGTGTTGGGAAGGTGTTTCAGTGTGTGGGGATGCGTTTCAGTGTGTGGGGAAGGGTTTCAGTGTGTGGGGATGGGTTTCAGTGTGTGGGGAAGGTGTTTCAGTGTGTGGGGAATGGGTTTCAGTGTGTGGGGAAGGGTTTCAGTGTGTGGGGAAGGTGTTTCAGTGTGTGGGGAAGGGTTACAGTGTGTGGGGACGATGTTTGACTGTGTGGGGAAAGTGTTTCAGTGTGTGGGGATGTGTTTCAGTGTATGGGGAAAGGATTTCAGTGTGTGGGGATGTGTTTCAGTGTGTGGGAATGGGGTTTCAGTGTGTGGGGATGTGTTTCAGTGTGTGGGGAAGTGGTTTCAGTGTGTGGGGAAGGTGTTTCAGTGTGTGCGGAAGGGGTCTCAGTGTGTGGGGAAGGTATTTCAGTGTGTTGGGAAGTTGTTTCAGTGTTTGGGGAAGGTGTTTCAGTGTGTGGGGAAGGCGTTTCAGTGTGTGGGGACGGGGTTTCAGTGTGTGGGGAAGTTGTTTCATTGTGTGGGGAAGGGGTTTCAGTGTGTGGGGAAGTTGTTTCAGTGTTTGGGGAAGTTGTTTCAGTGTGTGGGGAAGGCGTTTCAGTTTGTGGGGACGGGGTTTCAGTGTGTGGGGAAGTGGTTTCAGTGTGTGGGGAATTTGTTTCAGTGTTTTGGGAAGTTGTTTAAGTTTTTGGGGAAGGGTTTTGATGTGCGGGGAAGGGATTTCAGTGTATGGGGAAGGGGTTTCAGTTTGTGGGGAAGGGGTTTCAGTGTGTGGGGAAGTGTTTCAGTGTGTGGGGAAGGGGTTTCAGTGTGTGGGGAAGTTGTTTCAGTGTTTGGGGAAGGTGTTTCAGTGTGTGGGGAAGGCGTTTCAGTGTGTGGGGACGGGGTTTCAAGGTGAGGGGAAGGGGTTTCCGTGTGTGGGGAAGTTGTTTCAGTGTGTGGGGAAGGTGTTTCAATGTGTGGGGAAGGTGTTTCTGTGTGTGGGGAATGGGTTTCAGTGTGTGGGGAAGGTGTTTCCGTCTGTGGGGATGTGTTTCAGTGTGTGGGGATGTGTTTCAGTGTGTGGGGATGGGTTTCAGTGTGAGCGAAGGTGTTTCAGTGTGTGGGGATGTGTTTCCTTGTTTGGGGAAGGGGTTTTACTGTGTGGGGAAGGGGTTTCAGTGTGTGGGGATGGGGTTTCAGTGTGTGGGGAATTGTTTAACTGTGTCCGGAAGGGGTTTCAGTGTGTGGGGAAGGTGTTTCAGTGTGTGGGGAAGGGTTGCAGTGTGTGGGGACGGGGTTTCAGTGTGTGGGGAAGGGGTTTCAGTGTGTGGGGACTTTGTTTCAGTGTGTGCAGAAGGTGTTTCAGTGTGTGGGGAAGGGGTTTCAATGTGCGGTGAAGTTGTAACAGAGTGTGGGGAAGGTAATTCAATGTGTGGGGATGGTGCTTCAGTGTGTGGGGAATGGGTTTCAGTGTGTTGGGAAGGTGTTTCAGTGTGTGGGGATGCGTTTCAGTGTGTGGGGAAGGGTTTCAGTGTGTGGAGAAGGGTTTCAGTGTGTGGGGAAGGTGTTTGTGTGTGTGGGGATGGGTTTCAGTGTGTGGGGATGGGTTTCAGTGTGTGCAGAAGGTGTTTCAGTGTGTGGGGAATTGTTTA
This sequence comes from Heterodontus francisci, assembly GCF_036365525.1. NCBI lineage: Eukaryota > Metazoa > Chordata > Chondrichthyes > Heterodontiformes > Heterodontidae > Heterodontus > Heterodontus francisci. Next base: position 1,379,443 of record NW_027142229.1, on the reverse strand, counting down.
ACTGTTTGCAGAAGTGGTTTCAGTGTGTGGGGAAGGTGCCTCACTGCGTGGTGTAGGGGTTTCAGTATATGGGGAAAGGGATTCAGTGTGTGGGGAAGGGTTTCAATGTGTGGTGAAGGGTTTCATTGTGTGGGGAAGGGGTTTCAGTGTGTGGGGAAAGGGTTTCAGTGTGTGGGGAAGGGTTTCAGTGTGTGGGGAAGGTGTTTCAGTGTGTGGGGAAGGGTTACAGTATGTGGGGACGAGCTTTCAGTGTGTGGGTAAGGGTTTCACTTTGTGCGGAACGGGTTTCAGTGTGTGGGGAAGTGGTTTCATTGTGTGGGGAAGGTGTTTCAGTGTGTGCGGAAGGGGTTTCAGTGTGTGGGGAAGTGGTTTCAGTGTGTTGGGAAGGTGTTTCAGTGTGTGCGGAAGGGGTTTCAGTGTGTGCGGAAGGTGTTTCAGTGTGTGGGGAAGGGGTTTCAGTATGTGGGGAAGAGGTTTCAGTGTGTGGGGTAGGGTTTCAGTGTGTAGGGAAGGGTTTCAGTGTGGGGAAGGGGTTTCAGTGTGTGGGGAAGGGGTTTCAGTGTGTGGGGAAGGGGTTTCAGTGTGCGGGGAAGGGGTTTCAGTTTGTGGGGAAGTGTTTCAGTGTGTGGGGAAGGGTTGCAGTGTGTGGGGAAGGGTTTCAGTGTGTGGGGAAGGTGTTTCTGTGTGGGGAAGGGGTTTCAATGTGTGGGGAAGGTGTTCAGTGTGTGGGGAATGGGTTTCAGTGTGTTGGGAAGGTGTTTCAGTGTGTGGGGATGTGTTTCAGTGTGTGGGGAAGGGTTTCGGTGTGTGGGGAAGTGTTTCAGTGTGTGGGGAAGGTGTTTCTGTGTGTGGGGATGGGTTTCAGTGTGTGGGGATGGGTGTAAGTGTGTGCAGAAGGTGTTTCAGTGTGTGGGGAATTGTTTCACTGTGTGCGGAAGTGGTTTCTGTGTGTGGGAAGGTGTTTCACTGTGTCTTGTAGGGGTTTCAGTATGTGGGGAAGGGGATTCAGTGTGTGGGGAAGGCGTTTCAGTGTGTAGTGAAGGGTTTCAGTGTGTGGGGAAGTTGTTTCATTGTGTGGGGAAGGGGTTTCAGTGTGTGGGGAAGTTGTTTCAGTGTTTGGGGAAGTTGTTTCAGTGTGTGGGGAAGGCGTTTCAGTGTGTGGGGACGGGGTTTCAGTGTGTGGGGAAGTGGTTTCAGTGTGTGGGGAAGGTGTTTCAGTGTGTGCGGAAGGGGTTTCAGTGTGTGGGGAATTTGTTTCAGTGTTTTGGGAAGTTGTTTAAGTTTTTGGGAAAGGGTTTTGATGTGCGGGGAAGGGATTTCAGTGTGTGGGGAAGGGGTTTCAGTTTGTGGGGAAGGGGTTTCAGTGTGTGGGGAAGTGTTTCAGTGTGTGGGGAAGGGGTTTCAGTGTGTGGGGAAGTTGTTTCAGTGTTTGGGGAAGGTGTTTCAGTGTGTGGGGAAGGCGTTTCAGTGTGTGGGGACGGGGTTTCAAGGTGAGGGGAAGGGGTTTCCGTGTGTGGGGAAGTTGTTTCAGTGTGTGGGGAAGGTGTTTCAGTTTGTGGGGAAGGTGTTTCTGTGTGTGGGGAATGGGTTTCAGTGTGTGGGGAAGGTGTTTCCGTCTGTGGGGATGTGTTTCAGTGTGTGGGGATGTGTTTCAGTGTGTGGGGATGGGTTTCAGTGTGAGGGAAGGTGTTTCAGTGTGTGGGGATGTGTTTCCTTGTTTGGGGAAGGGGTTTTACTGTGTGGGGAAGGGGTTTCAGTGTGTGGGGATGGGGTTTCAGTGTGTGGGGAATTGTTTAACTGTGTCCGGAAGGGGTTTCAGTGTGTGGGGAAGGTGTTTCAGTGTGTGGGGAAGGGTTGCAGTGTGTGGGGACGGGGTTTCAGTGTGTGGGGAAGGGGTTTCAGTGTGTGGGGACTTTGTTTCAGTGTGTGCGGAAGGTGTTTCAGTGTGTGGGGAAGGGGTTTCAATGTGCGGTGAAGTTGTAACAGAGTGTGGGGAAGGTAATTCAATGTGTGGGGAAGGTGTTTCAGTGTGTGGGGAATGGGTTTCAGTGTGTTGGGAAGGTGTTTCAGTGTGTGGGGATGCGTTTCAGTGTGTGGGGAAGGGTTTCAGTGTGTGGGGAAGGGTTTCAGTGTGTGGGGAAGGTGTTTCTGTGTGTGGGGATGGGTTTCAGTGTGTGGGGATGGGTTTCAGTGTGTGCAGAAGGTGTTTCAGTGTGTGGGGAATTGTTTAACTGTGTGCAGAAGTGGTTTCAGTGTGTGGGGAAGGTGCCTCACTGCGTGGTGTAGGGGTTTCAGTATGTGGTGAAGGGAATTCAGTGTGTGGGGAAGGGTTTCAGTGTGTGGTGAAGGGTTTCAGTGTGTGGGGAAGGGGTTTCAGTGTGTGGGGAATGGGTTTCAGTGTGTGGGGAAGGGTTTCAGTGTGTGGGGAAGGTGTTTCAGTGTGTGGGGAAGGGTTACAGTGTGTGGGGACGAGGTCTCAGTGTGTGGGTAAGGGTTTCACTTTGTGCGGAACGGGTTTCAGTGTGTGGGGAAGTGGTTTCATTGTGTGGGGAAGGTGTTTCAGTGTGTGCGGAAGGGGTTTCAGTGTGTGGGGAAGTGGTTTCAGTGTGTTGGGAAGGTGTTTCAGTGTGTGCGGAAGGGGTTTCAGTGTGTGCGGAAGGTGTTTCAGTGTGTGGGGAAGGGGTTTCAGTATGTGGGGAAGAGGTTTCAGTGTGTGGGGTAGGGTTTCAATGTGTAGGGAAGGGTTTCAGTGTGGGGAAGGGGTTTCAGTGTGTGGGGAAGGGTTTCAGTCTGTGGGGAAGGGGTTTCAGTGTGCGGGGAAGGGGTTTCAGTTTGTGGGGAAGTGTTTCAGTGTGTGGGGAAGGGTTGCAGTGTGTGGGGAAGGGTTTCAGTGTGTGGGGAAGGTGTTTCTGTGTGTGGGGAAGGGGTTTCAATGTGTGGGGAAGGTGTTTCAGTGTGTGGGGAATGGGTTTCAGTGTGTTGGGAAGGTGTTTCAGTGTGTGGGGATGTGTTTCAGTGTGTGGGGAAGGGTTTCGGTGTGTGGGGAAGTGTTTCAGTGTGTGGGGAAGGTGTTTCTGTGTGTGGGGATGGGTTTCAGTGTGTGGGGATGGGTTTAAGTGTGTGCAGAAGGTGTTTCAGTGTGTGGGGAATTGTTTCACTGTGTGCGGAAGTGGTTTCTGTGTGTGGGGAAGGTGTTTCACTGTGTCTTGTAGGGGTTTCAGTATGTGGGGAAGGGTTACAGTGTGTGGGGAAGGGTTTCAGTGTGTGGTGAAGGGTTACAGTGTGTGGGGAAGGGGGTTTCAGTGTGTGGGGAATGGGTTTCAGTGTGTGGGGAAGGGTTTCAGTGTGTGGGGAAGGTGTGTCAGTGTGTGGGTAAGGGTTACAGTGTGTGGGGACGAGGTTTCAGTGTGTGGGGAAGATGTTTCAGTGTGTGGAGATGTGTTTCAGTGTGTGGGAAAAGGATTTCAGTGTGTGGGGATGTGTTTCAGTGTAAGGGAATGGGGTTTCAGTGTGTGGGGATGTTTTTCAGTATGTAGGGAAGGGGTTTCCGTGCATGGGGAAGGGTTTCACTGTGTGCGGAAGGGGTTTCAGTGTGTGGGGAAGTGGTTTCAGTGTGTGGGGAAGGTGTTTCAGTGTGTGCGGAAGGGGTTTCAGTGTGTGGGGAAGGTGTTTCAGTGTGTTGGGAAGTTGTTTCAGTGTCTGCAGAATGGGATTCAGTGTGTGCGGAAGTTGTTTCGGTGCGTGGGGAAGTGGTTTCAGTGTGTGGGGATGCTGTTTCATTGTGTGCGGAAGGGGTTTCAGTGTGTGGGGAAGGCGATTCTGTGTGTGGGGAAGGTGTTTCATTGTGTGGGGACGGTGTTTCATTGTGTGCGGAATGCGATTCAGTGTGTAGGGAAGGGGCTTCAGTGTGTGGGGAAGGGGTTTCAGTGTGTGGGGAATTGTTTAACTGTGTGCGGAAGGGGTTTCAGTGTGTGGCGAAGGTGTTTCTGTGTGTGGGGAAGGGTTTTCAGTATGTGGGGAAGGGGTTTCAGTGTGTGGGGAAGGGTTTCAGTGTGTGGGGAAGGGGTTTCAGTGTGTGGGGAAGGGGTTTCAGTTTGTGGGGAAGGGTTTTGATGTGCGGGGAAGGGATTTCAGTGTCTGGGGAAGGGGGTTCAGTTTGTGGGGAAGGGGTTTCAGTGTGTGGGGAAGGGTTTCAGTGTGTGGGAAAGGTGTTCCTGTGTGTGGGGATGGGTTTCAGTGTGTGGGGATGGGTTTCAGTGTGTGCAGAATGTGTTTCAGTGTGTGGGGAATTGTTTAACTGTGTGCAGAAGTAGTTTCAGTGTGTGGGGAAGGTGCTTCACTGCGTGGTGTAGGGGTTTCAGTATGTGGGGAAGGGGATTCAGTGTGTGGGGAAGGGTTTCAGTGTGTGGTGAAGGGTTTCAGTGTGTGGGGAAGGAGTTTCAGTGTGTGGGGAATGGGTTTCAGTGTGTGGGGAGGTTTTCAGTGTGTGGGGAAGGTGTTTCAGTGTGTGGGGAAGGGTTACAGTATGTGGGGACGAGCTTTCAGTGTGTGGGTAAGGGTTTCACTTTGTGCGGAACGGGTTTCAGTGTGTGGGGAAGTGGTTTCATTGTGTGGGGAAGGTGTTTCAGTGTGTGCGGAAGGGGTTTCAGTGTGTGGGGAAGTGGTTTCAGTCTGTTGGGAAGGTGTTTCAGTGTGTGCGGAAGGGGTTTCAGTGTGTGCGAAAGGTGTTTCAGTGTGTGGGGAAGGGGTTTCAGTATGTGGGGAAGAGATTTCAGTGTGTGGGGTAGGGTTTCAGTGTGTAGGGAAGGGTTTCAATGTGGGGAAGGGGTTTCAGTGTGTGGGGAAGGGTTTCAGTGTGTGGGGAAGGGGTTTCAGTGTGCGGGGAAGGGGTTTCAGTTTATGGGGAAGTGTTTCAGTGTGTGGGAATGGGTTGCAGAGTGTGGGGACGGGATTTCAGTGTGTGAGGAAGGGGTTTCAGTGTGTGGGGACGTTGTTTCAGTGTGTGTGGAAGGTGTTTCAGTGTGTGGGGAATGGGTTTCAATGTGTGGTGAAGTTGTGACAGAGTGTGGGGAAGGTGTTTCAGTGTGTGGGGAATGGGTTTCAGTGTGTTGGGAAGGTGTTTCAGTGTGTGGGGATGTGTTTCAGTGTGTGGGGATGTGTTTCAGTGTGTGGGGAAAGGATTTCAGTGTGTGGGGATGTGTTTCAGTGTGTGGGAATGGGGTTTCAGTGTGTGGGGATGTGTTTCAGTATGTTGGAAAGGGTTTCAGTGCGTGGGGAAGGGTTTCACTGTGTGTGGAAGGGGTTTCAGTGTGTGGGGAAGTGGTTTCAGTGTGTGGGGAAGGTGTTTCAGTGTGTGTGGAAGGGGTCTCAGTGTGTGGGGAAGGTGTTTCAGTGTGTTGGGAAGTTGTTTCAGTGTTTGGGGAAGGTGTTTCAGTGTGTGGGGAAGGCGTTTCAGTGTGTGGGGACGGGGTTTCAGTGTGTGGGGAAGTTGTTTCATTGTGTGGGGAAGGGGTTTCAGTGTGTGGGGAAGTTGTTTCAGTGTTTGGGGAAGTTGTTTCAGTGTGTGGGGAAGGCGTTTCAGTGTGTGGGGACGGGGTTTCAGTGTGTGGGGAAGTGGTTTCAGTGTGTGGGGAAGGTGTTTCAGTGTGTGCGGAAGTGGTTTCAGTGTGTGGGGAATTTGTTTCAGTGTTTTGGGAAGTTGTTTAATTTTTTGGGGAAGGGTTTTGATGTGCGGGGAAGGGATTTCAGTGTATGGGGAAGGGGTTTCAGTTTGTGGGGAAGGGGTTTCAGTGTGTGGGGAAGTGTTTCAGTGTGTGGGGAAGGGGTTTCAGTGTGTGGGGAAGTTGTTTCAGTGTTTGGGGAAGGTGTTTCAGTGTGTGGGGAAGGCGTTTCAGTGTGTGGGGACGGGGTTTCAAGGTGAGGGGAAGGGGTTTCCGTGTGTGGGGAAGTTGTTTCAGTGTGTGGGGAAGGTGTTTCAGTGTGTGGGGAAGGTATTTCTGTGAGTGGGGAATGGGTTTCAGTGTGTGGGGAAGGTGTTTCCGTCTGTGGGGATGGGTTTCAGTGTGTGGGGATGTGTTTCAGTGTGTGGGGATGGGTTTCAGTGTGAGGGAAGGTGTTTCAGTGTGTGGGGATGTGTTTCATTGCTTGGGGAAGGGGTTTTACTGTGTGGGGAAGGGGTTTCAGTGTGTGGGGATGGAGTTTCAGTGTGTGGGGAATTGTTTAACTGTGTCCGGAAGGGGTTTCAGTGTGTGGGGAAGGTGTTTCAGTGTGTGGGGAAGGGTTGCAGTGTGTGGGGACGGGGTTTCAGTGTGTGGGGAAGGGGTTTCAGTGTGTGGGGACTTTGTTTCAGTGTTTGCGGAAGGTGTTTCAGTGTGTGGGGAAGGGGTTTCAATGTGCGGTGAAGTTGTAACAGAGTGTGGGGAAGGTAATTCAAAGTGTGGGGAAGGTGTTTCAGTGTGTGGGGAATGGGTTTCAGTGTGTTGGGAAGGTGTTTCAGTGTGTGGGGATGCGTTTCAGTGTGTGGGGAAGGGTTTCAGTGTGTGGGGAAGGGTTTCAGTGTGTGGGGAAGGTGTTTCTGTGTGTGGGGATGGGTTTCAGTGTGTGGGGATGGGTTTCAGTGTGTGCAGAAGGTGGTTCAGTGTGTGGGGAATTGTTTAACAGTGTGCAGAAGTGGTTTCAGTGTGTGGGGAAGGTGCCTCACTGCGTGGTGTAGGGGTTTCAGTATGTGGGGAAGGGGATTCAGTGTGTGGGGAAGGGTTTCAGTGTGTGGTGAAGGGTTTCAGTGTGTGGGGAAGGGGTTTCAGTGTGTGGGGAATGGGTTTCAGTGTGTGGGGAAGGGTTTCAGTGTGTGGGGAAGGTGTTTCAGTGTGTGGGGAAGGGTTACAGTGTGTGGGGACGAGGTTTCAGTGTGTGGGTAAGGGTTTCACTTTGTGCGGAACGGGTTTCAGTGTGTGGGGAAGTGGTTTCAGTGTGTTGGGAAGGTGTTTCAGTGTGTGCGGAAGGGGTTTCAGTGTGTGCGGAAGGTGTTTCAGTGTGTGGGGAAGGGGTTTCAGTATGTGGGGAAGAGGTTTCAGTGTGTGGGGTAGGGTTTCAGTGTGTAGGGAAGGGTTTCAGTGTGGGGAAGGTGTTTCAGCGTGTGGGGAAGGGTTTCAGTGTGTGGGGAAGGGGTTTCAGTGTGCGGGGAAGGGGTTTCAGTTTGTGGGGAATTGTTTCAGTGTGTGGGGAAGGGTTGCAGTGTGTGGGGAAGGGTTTCAGTGTGTGGGGAAGGTTTTTCTGTGTGTAGGGAAGGGGTTTCAATGTGTGGGGAAGGTGTTTCAGTGTGTGGGGAATGGGTTTCAGTGTGTGTTGGGAAGGTGTTTCAGTGTGTGGGGATGTGTTTCAGTGTGTGGGGAAGGGTTTTGGTGTGTGGGGAAGTGTTTCAGTGTGTGGGGAAGGTGTTTCTGTGCGTGGGGATGGGTTTCAGTGTGTGGGGATGGGTTTAAGTGTGTGCAGAAGGTGTTTCAGTGTGTGGGGAATTGTTTCACTGTGTGCGGAAGTGGTTTCTGTGTGTGGGGAAGGTGTTTCACTGTGTCTTGTAGGTATTTCAGTATGTGGGGAAGGGGATTCAGTGTGTGGGGAAGGGTTTCAGTGTGTGGTGAAGGGTTACAGTGTGTGGGGAAGGGGGTTTCAGTGTGTGGGGAATGGGTTTCAGTGTTTGGGGAAGGGTTTCAGTGTGTGGGGAAGGTGTTTCAGTGTGTGGGGAAGGGTTACAGTGTGTGGGGACGAGGTTTCAGTGTGTGGGGAAGATGTTTCAGTGTGTGGGGATGTGTTTCAGTGTGTGGGAAAAGGATTTCAGTGTGTGGGGATGTGTTTCAGTGTAAGGGAATGGGGTTTCAGTGTGTGGGGATGTTTTTCAGTATGTGGGGAAGGGGTTTCAGTGCGTGGGGAAGGGTTTCACTGTGTGCGGAAGGGGTTTCAGTGTGTGGGGAAGTGGTTTCAGTGTGTGGGGAAGGTGTTTCAGTGTGTGCGGAAGGGGTTTCAGTGTGTGGGGAAGGTGTTTCAGTGTGTTGGGAAGTTGTTTCAGTGTCTGCGGAATGGGATTCAGTGTGTGCGGAAGTTGTTTCGGTGCGTGGGGAAGTGGTTTCAGTGTGTGGGGATGCTGTTTCATTGTGTGCGGAAGGGGTTTCAGTGTGTGGGGAAGGCGATTCTGTGTGTGGGGAAGGTGTTTCATTGTGTGGGGACGGTGTTTCATTGTGTGCGGAATGGGATTCAGTGTGTAGGGAAGGGGCTTCAGTGTGTGGGGAAGGGGTTTCAGTGTGTGTTGGGAAGGTGTTTCAGTGTGTGGGGATGTGTTTCAGTGTGTGGGGAAGGGTTTCGGTGTGTGGGGAAGTGTTTCAGTGTGTGGGGAAGGTGTTTCTGTGTGTGGGGATGGGTTTCAGTGTGTGGGGATGGGTTTCAGTGTGAGGGAAGGTGTTTCAGTGTGTGGGGATGTGTTTCATTGCTTGGGGAAGGGGTTTTACTGTGTGGGGAAGGGGTTTCAGTGTGTGGGGATGGAGTTTCAGTGTGTGGGGAATTGTTTAACTGTGTCCGGAAGGGGTTTCAGTGTGTGGGGAAGGTGTTTCAGTGTGTGGGGAAGGGTTGCAGTGTGTGGGGACGGGGTTTCAGTGTGTGGGGAAGGGGTTTCAGTGTGTGGGGACTTTGTTTCAGTGTTTGCGGAAGGTGTTTCAGTGTGTGGGGAAGGGGTTTCAATGTGCGGTGAAGTTGTAACAGAGTGTGGGGAAGGTAATTCAAAGTGTGGGGAAGGTGTTTCAGTGTGTGGGGAATGGGTTTCAGTGTGTTGGGAAGGTGTTTCAGTGTGTGGGGATGCGTTTCAGTGTGTGGGGAAGGGTTTCAGTGTGTGG